>NC_063448.1:36490438-37105438 GCF_020379485.1 Brassica napus
TGGGTATGCATCTATAAATCAGTGATGCCTTATATTCACCCAGCTCTAAGAGCAAGAGCAGCCTATTGAGTTTTAAAGATATAAGAATGAATGGTTTCCATATTGAAACAATGGACGAAAGAAACAAAGAGTTTCTTCAGATATATGTATAACATCGCCCAAGGCCATAATAAGTCCTAAAGACTATACCTGCATTCTCTACTGACCTAGACTATGCATAGATCAGTATGATAGAGGCTAAAAGCCTGCGAAAATATACACTTTATGGCACGACCGGATTGGCCATCCTGGTCCAAACATTAAAAGATAAGAAGAGTTATCCCAAAGAATCTCACGTGTGTAGCATGTACACAAGGGAAACTCATTAGGCCATCACTAGTAAAACGGCTACGATCCCCTTTTTCATAAATAAAGACTATATGTCTAGATAATACTGGTGAATACATGTCCCAAGCATTTAAATGATTATGTTATGTCCATGGGGGTAAGTGTGGACAATTCTGTGATACATGTCTTTTAAAACGCAAATAGCTGATTGATAGACCATAACTTATGAGGTCAAAACTCACATTCACAGCTTGGGCCACACGAAATTTACATGCACCTAAGTTAATACGCATCAGGCCATTTAGTGAGCATAGATATCCCATATCACAATTATTAACGGGTCAAGAGCCAGACATACCCTATCATAAGACATTTGGTTGTGCTGTCTATGTACTAATTGCTCCATCACAGAGAACTAAGATGGGACCTCAAAAGGAGGATGAGGATATATGTTGGATATGATTCTCCCACAATAATAAATTACTTTGAGCCAACTATGGGTGACTATATTTGAGGCCAGGTACACGGATTATTTTAAGACCAGGAGGAGAAAAAAAATAATAAAGCTGGTAAAAGAATGGTAAAAGAAATAGAATGAAATCAACCATCAATGTCTTGGCAAGATCCTCAGACTAAAGAATATGAAATAGACGTCCAAAGATTATACATTTAGAAAGCTAGCTAATCAAATGCCAGACACATTTGCTGACCCGAAAAAGAATGACTAAGTCATATATAAACCAGCTTGTAAAGCACCAACGAATTTGATGTCCAAGAAGAGACACAGTCAAGTTGCTACAGAGTCTAGACAACGTATGAAATATGGTAGACCAAATAGGTTCCAAAAGATAAGAATCCTCGGAAACAAAAGAAAGGTGCAGATAATGATAATCAAAATCCAAATCCGAGGTTACTAAGGAAACCATTCCAGACATGGAGATAAGGTCGGCCGGCTCTAAGGTACAGGTACCAAACAATGTAGCTTGGGACGCCAAGCTGCAAAGTATTAAAGGTCCTGATAATAATGAATCTCAATCGATTATATCATGTCTGGAACATAACGGAACCAATAAGGAATGTCGACATAAGATGATTTATTTGCATACAAGGTAGCACTTGAATTTATGAATATAAGCGAGGATCATGAACCCACGTCAATATAAGAGTGCTCACTCGTAGAACATATTGGATTGAATGAAAACGTGGGGTTAAATAGTTTAAGGAAGAAAGACGTATTTGGCCATATGATTAAGACGCCATATGATGTTAAAACCAGTGGATATAAATGAGTCTTGTGAGGAATAGAAATCGTGAGATATAAAGCTGATGTTGCACAAATATTCTCACAAAGACCAGTAATAGATTATGAGGAGACATACTCCCATGTGGTGGATGCAACTACTTTTAGATTTCTCATAAGTCTGGCTATATAAGAGAGAAAATTAGACTTGCAGCAAGTTGATGTAGTGACTGCATATTTATATGGTCCACTAGATAATGAAAGTACTAGAGGGTATTGAGCTGAAAGAACAGCAAGTTCTCGAGAACAATATTGATAATCATCAAAGTATATGATCTGAATATCCTAGGAACCTCTGGATACAATTTCCCAAACAGTTGAATATCTCAAGAAAGAGTTTGAGATGAAAGATCTTGGAAAACAAAGTTTTGTTTAGAATTACAGCTTGAGTACATTAACAATGAAATCCTTGTGCATCAAATAGTATATACAGAAAATGGTACTCAAGAGATTTAATATGGACCCGTCTCACTCATTATCTAGTACATGGGCGTGAGATCACTTGTTTTGGACACTGATCCATTCAGTCCAAAGGTGGACGATAAAGAAGCCTTTGATTTTGGTTTATTTTATACTAACGAGCCCAAAGAGGGGTTATTTGGTTTTGTTGATTTGTTTTCAGACAAGTTATGTTTTACACATGGTGGTACACGCATATCACAGCAACATCATCCAAGATTTCGTGTGTGTGTATTTGAGGTCGATGACTCAATATGTTCGATCAGATTGTGGCATGGCCGATGGTAAAGAGAACCAACTATCATGTTCTAGGACGAAACATATTCTGCCCAAGATCTTCATCACCCACGGATTGCAGAAAATTGGAGAGGTCCAAGGAACCTTCAGTAATGTCCAAATCAAGGGGAGTAATGTGTGTTGTACTCTTTTTTCTTCACCATGGTTTTGTCCCAATTGGATTTTCCTAGTAAAGTTTTAATGAGGCAACATTAAAGTACATTACAAGCTCTAAATGATTATGACATCCAAGAGAGAATGTTATGAACCAGATTGTGGATGGCTCATAACCAAGAGATTATGATTTGTAATCTTTTCATTTATCTATGACGGTGTAATCTCCTATATAAAGAATGAATAAAGATAGACTTTTTCATTACTTTTATAACAAAAACTAGATACAAGCCATTACAAAATACAAAACTCTACAAACAAACAAACAAACAAACTGTACCATCATCATTTACCACTGGAGTTAAAAAGCAGGAGATAACTTTCATTCAATATCGTCAATCCAATCACCGTATATCAGACTGATTTTCTCCGGTCCTTTCCATTTCTGATGTGTTCTGATCCCAGGCTTCTGCATAACCGCACTAGAAGCTCGTTGCAATGCGACTCCACTGTGGTAACCAGCGTCTGAATGATGGGGAACTCCTGGAGATAAAAGTGTCGTTGCTGTGTCTGAATGTCCTTTTAGGTTTGGTCGCCGTCGGGATTCACCGCCCAGACGCGATTGTAGTCGTCTTCCGTCGCCCAGACGGCGCTATCGCCGACATTCGGAAACCAATTCTCCGGCGGAGGGTTGTTGTGGGTATCACGTGAACTACATCTCCGCCGGAATCACGCCGGTGGTGACTCATCGTTTGAAAAGGAACAAGCTTTGCCTCTAAACCCTCATTCTGTCCAATCAATTTGCGAGAGAAATCACGGAAAAGCCGAGAAATTTCCAGAGATGGGTATCCTCGAAAAGCATCATATGCATTGATCAACGACAAGTTTTGAGAAACTCAAGCGATAAAACTGGGAAAATGAATTTGGACAGATGATTGAAGAATAAGTAACTACAAAAAATCGTCGTCTAGATTGGAAATATTTGGAAACACCAACAATGATCGCCCGAGAAAAAATCAATATGAAAAAGGAATATTCCGAGCTTCAAAGTGAGAATATAATGGGGCGAACTATACCGTGTGGACATCGGATAAGATATTTATTAGGACAATAATTTCAAACCGAGTAGTACTGTCTAGTGAAAATGAAATTAAATACAGGTTTGAGATTTGAAGTCTGAACACTGTATTAAAATTTGTAATGATTTATAGAGGTGGGCATGGATAAAATATCCAGATTTTTGTATGTATTCCTGATCTGATATGTTTCATCTTAATAATCAATTATCCAATTCGATTTGATTCGATCCGTAGCCATTCAGATATTCGGTGTCCTAGATATCCGGAAAATTTTGGATTTTTAACTGAATATCCTATCTGATTCATACAAATAACATAAAATTTAAAATTAAATAAAAATCTAAATAATATTAAATAATAGTAATATTTTATTACAAAAAATTATTCAGTTTTTAAAATTCTAGTAACTAATATAATAAATTTAATACATCCAAATATTTTAAACTTATATAAAATATAATATTTATATAAGTTATATATTTTTTTAAAAATATATGTATATATATATCTATAACGGATCGAATCGGATATTCAGTCATAAAAATATTAGTATTTATGATTTTTTTGTTTCTTATAGATATTGCAAATTAGTATTTGAGTTGTTTCGTAGAGTTACGAATATCTGAAATTTTTGGTTCGAATCGACACGGATAACAAATCAAATCAAAATTTACGGATATTTTGTCAAGCCCTAATGAATGTCGCTCATTCATTAGATATGGTTCTGAGACGTGAGTATCCCCTATATATTATTTGAGTATCTTTTAAAAAGTTGTAACCTCTGTAATTATTACAAAATGATCTTTGATTACGTGTCATCTCCATGTATCAATTAGATGCTGATTTGGCATCATTACAAAGAATTGGACAAACTTTAGTTAGTTTTAATTTCTCTAGAGAAAGTTAAGGACAAATACATTTAAACTCCCACCCACGTACATACAATTATAAAGACCTTTACGCAATATAGATACTATAGGGGGTATAGATATTTATGTAGTCTTAAGGTATTGTACCAATGTTTCTCAACTAATGAAACGAAACATAAGTAGAAGTCTAAATTCGACATACATTTGAAATGATAAATTGGATCATACTCGACATACATTCGAAAACATCTTCTCTTATTGGCCCTCCCAATTATTATCATTTGTTCTTCAGCACTACAACAGCCACTTGAGCTTAAAATTGCTGAAGGTTCTTTAGTTTTCAAAGTTTGTTTATTCCTTTGTTCACCTACACCTTATAGACCTGAATAACAAATTAAGAGACCAATAGAGAAAGCAAAGCTTTCATTATTGTAATTATGTGGTGTTCGCTACATTTGAGAAAAGCAAACCTTATAGATCATTACAGTGTCCGCACATTTGACAAACCTTGGTATAACCAAGATTACAATTTCCACATCAACTGAACTGAAGAACAAATTAACAGATGAATAGAGAAAGGAAAGTTATTGTTATTGTAATTATGTGTTTTTCGCTGCATTTGAGAAAATCAAACCTTATAGATCATTACAGTGTCCCCTACATTGGACAAACCTTGGAGTAACCAAGATTGCGATTTTCACATCAAAATTTGCAATATTTCCCAAACCGAGCAGTAACCAGAATTAATATTAGATGATCATGATTAGTAGGTCCAACTAAATCATTTGAGTTATTGTTATTCAGTGTTGCAGACCACTATATGCTTGGAATAGATATATTCTATACTCGAAGACACAAAATCTATTATAAGATAATGTGTGTATGATAGAAATACAAGAATCTATTTCTAATGTATACTCAATATTTGAAAACTATATCATAATAATCAGTTCCTTTGGAACCTCAACTTATTTCAGAATGTCTACAATTCAGGTTGGTTAAACGACATTTTAGTTTTAATTTAACCGAAACATAATAAATATACTGCTGGTATTATAATGCTTAGACATTTAGAAGGCACTAAAAATCCTAAAATGTAAACAAAAAAAATTCCTAAAAGGTGAACTAAGTGGGGGTTAGTGGGAGATTGATTTTTAAAGAGTTGAAGAATTTAAAGATTCTAGTGTTATTGGTAACATGATTCTTAAAGTTCTAAAAAGTTTGGTGTTATTGGTGTGGTGATTTTACAATTCCATATAAATCTTTTGTTATTCAAAAAGTTAAGTATTTTTAGATTTTTTAGATTTTAGATTCTATTAAACTATGGTGTTATTGGAACAATAATTCATTACATTTTAACTCACTACTCAAGACTTTCAAAATACTAGACTTAACCCATGTATTCTCAAAGTTGAGATGACAAAATCAATCTCTTTATCAAACATGCAAATATGATATACGTGAGAAGCATTATCAATTCCATATAATCTCTTTTATCAAACATGCATATATATAACTATTAAATAGATTTCATGCACAGTCACACTACAACACATCAAAATGATAAACCCATAATTCTTTTATCCATAGAAAAACTATGAAAGAGATTCCAAAGTCACAACAGCACATCAAAATGATAAATCCAGAAAATAACACCATCACAAATGAAAATGAGTTATAAATCGTTGAGAAAACTAGAAGTATATAAAATTATTTTATTGATATATCTCACCATTAATGCTGACTTCCCGCTTCTACAGCGTCATTCCACATGCTTAAAGCTATTGTGTCTCTCCAGTTGTTAGCATATTCTCTTTGCTGAGATTCAAGAGCACCAACATGTACAACTTCTTCAAAATTTGATTGATCATTGTTTGGAGGGATCACTTCCGCTGGAAAAGCATCAGACCGACAATGCTTCCGTAGAAAGTTATGTAATCCAGCACAAGCTAAAACCAATTCTGCTTGTGTTGTAAAAGGAAAAGGAGTCGCTGACTTAAAAATCAAGAAACAAGATTTGAAAATACCGAAGATTCGCTCAATCACGTTTCTCAAAGATGCATGCCGCAAATTGAACAACTCGTTTTGATTTTTAGGATCACGGCCTTCACCTTTAAATTCTTGTAAATGATAGCGAGTATGTCTGAATAGAGCTAAAAACTTTTGACGATTTGCAAATCCACAGTCTACCAGATAAAATTTCCTTGGAATTCAATTTGTAAATAAAAAAAAAATTATGTAGATCTCTAAATTGTTTACTACAACTTAGGTACATACCTTCTGGAACGGTTAATCTGCTACCGTGCCTTGTCAAAGCATTACTTAAAATTTTCGAATCATGAGCTGATCCTTCCCATCCACTAAGAACATACATGAATTCCAAATCAAAGTTGCAAGCATCAAAGACATTTTGTGATATAAATTCTTTGCGATTACGATAGCTTGGAACATCAGAAGTTGGTATCATTGCAAAAATATGTGTACCATCGATAGCTCCAATACAGTCCTATAAAGATTAAAATAGTGATTTTCAAAGAAACAATTGAACAAAAAAATTTATGCTAACTTTAGCTAAATTTTATTTGTACCTTGAAGTAGGGATAAAATCTTGTGCTCTCACTTATCTTTGCAGCTGTTGCAACTCCAGGCTTTACCATCAAATCAGGTGCTAAGGTATTTAATGCACGCAAGACTTTGTGAAAGTTTTCACTGATAGTGAACTTTGACCTCTTAAATGTGTCTTTTGTGTAATCATATTTTGAACCTTGACCAACAATAAGTAAAAATGTGGCCACCATTTCTTCAATGCATATATTCCGGGTATCTCTTAGACCAGTCTTCATTCTAATAAGATCACAAAACTTTTCAAATGAGCTTGGATACATGCGATATAGTGATCGGAAGTGCTCAGGGTCCTCCTTCAAAGCATCTTGAATGTAATCATAACCAATGTTAGTGATTGGCCGACGAACAGGGCGTTGTATGCGTTTGTCACTCCTCACATACGTTGTTTGCGACTGTCAGTCCTCACATACGTTGTTGCTATGTTATTTAACATCACCAGCAAAATGTCTAAATCTGACTCGTCTTCTTCCATTTGGTTTGCTTGCATTTCGTCATACATTTGTTGTTCTTCTTCAAAGGTGCTCTCCATGATAAAACACCTACAAAAAGTGATTACTATTTATATTAATAACTGAAATACACGAAGAATCTTTAAAAACTAATAGACTAACCAAGACATTAACAATAAAGTTACATAGATCATTTACCAGACGCTAACAATAAAATAAGCTACGTGGTATAACAACATCATGAAATTTTGTTTTTCTAAAAGCAAAAAATATATTTAAAAGCCCCATCATGTATATTAAACTAAAACCAGTTTGGTATTAAAAAAAAACAGTCTAGAATGATTGTAAAGAAATAACAAAACAGTCTAAAACAGATATAATAAAACAAAGATTAATCTTAGTTGACATTTCTTTGGATCCAACCATAGCATTCTTCTATGGACATATCAGTGAAGACATCTTTCATTCCCAAGGAATAGATAAGGGTCACCGCTTTAAATTTGATACGATCATCCAAATCAGGAACCTCTTTAATAGCATCTCAAACACTATTTTTCTTCTTTTCAGCTTCTCTTTTCTCAGCTTCTTTTTGTTGTCTTTCTTCTCTCTGTGTTATGAAGGTAAGGATCTTGCTGGTCATCATTACCATAGCATCACTTTGATCACTGTTTATCTCAACTGCACTGCTAGATGCGTCTGATCGAGATCGTTTTCTCGAGACAAGTTTTTCCACACGCCTTTTGACACCATTTTCTGGGGATGATTGCTGAGCATAAACATCATCGTTGATGTCCTCAAAATTCAAGTTGTCTTGTACTTGACTGTCACCAACCGTGAAGACGCGAGCATCTGTGGTATCACCTAAGCCAATTGCAGAACTAACATTAGCGGTTGCACATTCAAATATGATTTTTAAATCATCAAACTGTTCACTAGAGTCATAGCGTAAGAACTTGTGATTTGGATGTCCCTACAAAAAAAATTATACTTAAATAAAATATAAATAATTAAAAGAATACATTACTCTATGAACTTCTGTAAACCTATATGACTAAGTGATCCTTTTCACGTAAACTATATCATGTGCATATCTTATTTTATCTCATAAACTAAATTATATCTAACAAAACCCTTGCGATTCAAGAACATATCTCATAAAAATGATGCAAAATAAAGACATACCTTTAAATAGTCATTCCATACTTCGTTAGAAGCCACAAATCTTTTCATGATAGGATTCCATCCAAAGCCTGAACTGTTGTTTAAAAGATCAACATAGTATTGATATTGACCCTTTAGGAACTTGATCATGCTTAGGTAATGCTTGTGGGTTTTTTGGCATCCAAGTCTTTCGTTCAAGACTGGTAGTATCTTATGTTCCACCGTTGCTTTGTTCATTATTCCATTACTGTCACGCCATCCACGTTGAATTCCCTCCACAAGCAACTCTATTAAAACCTTGGTTTCCTCTGAATTCCATAGGGTATATTGATTTTTTTCTTTATCACCCATTGCAATCTTATGTGAAGTTAATCAATATTAGTAAGAACATACACACAAAAATATTTATCACAAACAAACATGTAAACATCAAACTTCTTGCTACTAGTCTAAACAAATAAAATAATGAAACCAAACGTAAACTTGAAAGCAACAGATATAACAATCAAACCATTTTAATACATGATATAATGAAAAATAGAGAAATATATCATAAAAAAAAAGACAATAAAAGAGAGAACCAGATACTTGTATTACCTTGCGAGCTTTGATGATGAATAAAAAGCAAAGAACAATTCTAGGACGCTCCTTTTCTTTAAACACAATTACTTATTTTGAATACATTATATGGAAAATAGTTAAATAATAGTAGACAAAAGTTAACATAAATCACAATAAGTCATCGCCAATCAAACCAAAAGAATATATGGATTCTATAAATATGGGAAGACATATTTTCAGAATCAATGAAAATATTTACAGAATTAAAATCCTCTTGACTTTAAAAATCTGTGTGAATTAGCTCCCCACAATTTCCGTGATACACAATTTCATTAAATTTTTTCGATTGCAGCCTGTTTAAATAGATACGAAACATTAAAACCAAAATGATGTATCTATCATATTGTGTATGCTTGATATTCAATTTTTAAAAAGTTCTAAATGGTAAGTTTAATTAAATACAATAAAATACTTTGTCACCAAGTAACAACTTGCCAAATATCTTTGTGGTAGTGATTGAAAATTTACATATATTTTGTTGAATTAAGATCACAGTTTAATTTATATTTATGTGATTTTCTGTCAATTATTTGAGACAGTTAGAGCGATTCAACGTACATTAGAACCTCTATAAATTAATAATGTTGGAACTTTGAAATTTTATTAATTTATAGAGATATTAATTTACAAAAGTTTCTTTATTTAGATTTTTATTTTAAGATAAGAAAAATATTTGATTTTAGTGTATAGATATTAATTGTTATTTTGAAATTTGACGTTTAAATTAGTTTTATTATATTATTTGGTGCATATGATATATATTGCATAGAACTTAAATGTGGTTTTAGATATAATATTACCAAATTTCATCAAAAATATATTAAGTGTTAAGAAAATATTAAGATAATTCTATTGTGAATATAAAACAAACAATATAATAATAAGTTTTTACTTATATAAAATATATATACATATAAACTATTAAGTTATAATTTTAATGGGACCATATATTTACATAGAATTTTCTAAAAAATATTATCTTATTATTTTATCGATTTATATCAAATTTTGAGCCGGCTCAAGTTGAGACCGATGAAATTTATTAGTTTATAGATATTATTAATTTATTGAATATTAATTTATAGAAGTTCTACTGTATGTAATATATCGCTTTGTTTGAGAGATGGTCCGGCCCATCAGATTGATGATTATATAATCTCTTATATATTAAAAAAAAGCATTAAAGTATTTGAGGTAGTTATCTGTCATCACGATAATCATTTTTAAAATCTTTAGAAAAATATGTTGGTTCATCTAAATATCTAATAAGCTTTTTATTAAACTAACCATAAATTAATTAATAATGTTCTTCACTATTTCCTTAAATAAAAATTATGGAATTTCCTAATGTGGCTAAAGTATATATGAAAAATAATAATTTTGAATAATAAAGGTTTGTTAAAAATTAGTGTATCCTCTATCATTTTTAAAATTTTTAACTTATTAGAATAAATTAAACAACTACATTAACCATATAATAAAATTTTAGATTTTTAGTATATGTTGTATTTTGAATTCTTAAAAACGGCTATAAATGACTAACACTGTTAAAAATATCAGATTGAAATTTTCGTAATTCATGGTTTAAAATTTTTGTTATGACAAAATACAAATGATTACAAATTCATATAAGTAGGAATTCTCATTCAATAAATATTAATATATATATATATATATATATATCATTTAAAATAAATTATATACCATATAAAAAAATTACTAAAACTATTAAACATCCCACAATGATTTAAAGTTTTTGTTATAAAAAAATAAAAGTGATAAAAAAATATGAGAAGAAAACATTATTTAACATATATCAATATTAAAAATGTACTATATATCTATGTTAATATCATTTAAATTTAATTATTTATCATAGAAAATATAAAAATGTTTGTTTGAATTAATAAAATTTATTAATGTGCTCGCATCAATTTAATTATATACATAACAATTACTGAATTTTTAATTATTTGATATATATTTATTATTTTATAATATATAAAAAAATATATAATACATAAAAATAAATTATATATAATGTTCATCTCGCGCAAGACGCAGATCTTAACCTAGTTTTCTTTTACTTCCATTTTCGAAATCGTTGAGCAAATGACAATGTTTTAACTTTTAATAAGAGAGCACAGAAGGAAAACTGACAATGTTTTAATACGAGCACATATAGGGAAAATGACCAGATCTTGTTTAAGAAATCAAATCGATAGAAAAAACACACACAGTCGATCAGTAGCTCAAACACATGGACAAAGCCCTTAAAATACAAAATCTTCTATCCCATGGTTTTGCAGATATTTTTTCATAAGCTCACAATGAAGCTAACAGTTTAGATCTAATTTTTTACTGCAATGTTGCTGGGTAATCATCATTGTCTTTAACATTTTATATTACCAAAACAGGAAATCAGTTCGATTTACATCAAATTTTTTTTACTGTCATTAATTTTTAAATCACCGTAGTTTGTTTATCAATAAAAAATTTTATAATCAATTTTCGTTCAATATGTTCTAACGACTCAATTTTTACATTGAAAGATGGTTTTGATGTTTAGAGTTCTAGATCTACTAAGATATGAAGGTTGTAGCCAAGCATAGATCATTACAAGAGTTGTAAGAGGGTTTTAGGTAAGAGGGAGAAATGTCATATTGATTTTAGGATTCACTAGAGTAATTTGAGTGTCAGTGTGATTTTAGAGGATTCAGTCGAAGAAAGAAGAATTATATTGGGAAACATGATGTAGTAAAAAATTTTGCACATCTCATGATGTCTTCTAACAAATTTTTATGTGATTTTTTTGGTTAACAGTGATCCTATCTCAATGATAATTAATTGTCTTTATTCATGTGTATTCAAATAAAAAGAAGATGGGAAGTTAATTTTTGTCGATAGTCTTCTAGAAGAGTTTGAAGTCGATGATATATCAATATTTGAAGACGTAACGAAGAAAATGGTTCAGAAAGCTAGTATGGAAAATATGTGTTCTAAGTTACCATATGAGGATATTTCAGGCAAGAAACCTTTGTTTGGAAATACATATGAAAATAAAAGGAAGATGAATACTGTTGGCCGTTAGACGAGGGAATTTGATGCCTTTATAGAGAAAGTTGAACCTGTTGCTGTTTCTCAGATAGAGTTCGATAGTAATGAGAGAGATGCTCCTGAGCAAAAGGAGGGGGGAGAGAGACCATTGTTGTACGATCTCAGATAGAGTTCGATAGTAATGAGAGAGATGCTCCTGAGCAAAAGGAGGGGGGGGGGGAGACCATTGTTGTACGACCAAGTTCGTTTTCGAACATTCTAGTGAATTGTGGGCTAGTATCCAGCCTTGATGAATATAGCTCTCTCTCACATTAAGAAAGAGGAGGTGAACACCGCATAAACAATCTTCAGTGTTCTTTGTTTGTTCTTGTTTTACCTTTTTGATTTGTGTGAGGCGATTCAAGTTGAAACCAAATGATTTCCTTACAAGATATTTGAAGGCATGTAAAGGATTGTAATAGATCTGTTGAAGGTAAATATTTTCAAATTGTACTTTTGTAGAATACTTATTATATCTATACATTTTCAAAAAATAATGTAATATTATATTTCTACCAGATTTTCATTATCATGTATAATTTGGTGGTTTACAAATTACTAAATTAGCCAATGATTAAAAAATCACATATGAAAAACATACAATCAGACTCATTGACTCAACATTCAAGACTTTTGACTTTTGTAAATGAACTTGCTTAGATTGTTTATTTTTTTGGACTTGCCTAGATTCTTCCGGATGACTTTACATGTAACTTCATTAGCATGATATTTTTATTCGTACATATTTCAGATCATTACCCAATACAAGCTTTTAACAACTAAATCCATTTCAAAAGCAGTCCGGATTTATTTCTAGTTTGACAGAACTGGTTTTGGATCTATATCTAAACGCTCAAAGAAATTTATCTTCTTTTGAAGTTTATTAGAGTCACTGCAAGAAACTTTGTTTATAGCCACCAAAATATTTGTAGCTAAAATTAAATTTTCGTAGCTATTTGATCAATAGCTACGATTAGCCACAAAATAAAATTCAACGTCAAGCTTGTGGCTATCGCTTATTTGTGGCAATCCGCGGATGTCTTTCTACGACATAGCCACAACAATATTTTTGTGGCTATTTCTGCCACAAATTACCTTTGGATAGTTACAAATTACTTTTTGATAGCCGCAATTTTTTAAGTGGCAATTTGTAGCTATTCAATAATTATTTTTTTTTAAAAAATACAAAACAAAATTTATTTATTTTGTAATAGAATATAATTAAAATAATTAAATAAATTTTTTTTAAAAATAAATGAAAAACCAAACAATTAATTTTGTTTGAAATAATATTTTGTTATACAATAAAATTAAAATAAATTAACTAAACTTAAAACATAAATAACATTTTGTGATATGTCTTGGCCGTAACCACCACCACCGCCGCCGTTGGCAACCGTAGATACTGCTCACCACCGTCATCCTTCATAGAAGTAATGTGTACGGTTTTCTTTAGAGATCTCTGATCTTTAGATTCTGCATTCACAGGAAAGAGTGTTACCAACTAGTTTTTCTGATAAACAAACCAGGGGACCTCAACAAGAACAAATTTGTAACTTCTTATTGAAAAATAATTAAAGCAAATATCTAACACTTTACCTGATATGTCTTGGGTCGTAGTGACCACATGAATTCCTCGCAGCAGCAGCAACCAGTCGTAGTAACAGCTTGATGTATCAGCATCGGCTGACTCTCCCTCTTCTTACATAAGTTAACTCCATCTTGATAAGTTGATTCCCCTGGAAAAAATGATTGTGTAAGGAAAAAGCAGTAAAGTAATTTACCTACAAAGAACTCTAACAATTTCATTGACTTACATTTTACTTGAGCCAGTGACACTCATAACACACAAGTCAATCTTACACTTCTCTTTTAGCACTGCAGCCTGTGACTGAAAATTACAACATGAGTTAGAACAAATTGCTAAAAGAAGAGCCTAAAAAACATGAGATTTCTTAGAAAAGCATATATATCAGAACAACACTTCACATATATATAGGTAACAATAAATAAGACTGAACTTCTAGAATTGGGATATTTCTGTTCATACTCACAGTACAAAGGAAAAGGTGTGTACCGCATGAGGAAGATGATATCATTGCTCAATTCGCAAATACTGGTGATATAACCACCTGCTAACTCCACGAGGACCACAACCCTTTATTACACTACAAGAAAACATAATCTTAACGAGGGCGGTTTTCCTCGTTATTTCGTCGTAAAAGAGGCTTTACGACGAATTAGCGAGGAAACGCGTTTGCTCGTTACACGTCTGTCGTAACACATATTTCCTCGCTAATTCGTCGTAACTTAGCGAGGAATATATTTCGTCGTATAGATGAAGTAGGGCGATTCGTCGTAAAGACCACGTCAATATTCCACGTAAGGACGTCGCTATAATTCATCGTAAATACCTCGAAAATAGTTCCTCGTAATCTACACGTAAATACCTTGAAAGAGTTTCCTCGCAAAATACACGTAACAACCACGAAATGATTTCCTCGTAAAATGGTCGTAAACTTTTCCTCGTTATTTCCTCGTAAATGGTTCCTCGTAAAATACTGGTTAAATGTTTCTCGTCATTTCCTCGTAAGGTTTCCACGTAAAGAGGTCGTACATTGGCTACGAATTTACTTCGTTTTTATTATTTTACAGAATTTAAAAATATAATTAAAAAATAACTAAAATTATTTAATTTAATAATAAATTAAAATTCAAAATAAAAATAAATCAATATGAAAATATTTTATATATAAATAAGTTTTGAATTTATATAATACAACAACCAAAAAAAAAAACTAAGGGTCGTTCATCGCCCGGTAGAATTCATCACTCCTCCTCGTAACATCTGCCTCGTTATGTACGTCGGATGACTCGCCTTGAATGGGATGTTGTTGTCGCATGTTCCTCAACATGGACTCCCATTCCGGATTTGTGGCCGCAATAATGTCCAAGAAGCCCTCGACTCCACCCATACGAGATTTTGTCGCGGTCAACTCGTTACGCAGCTGAGCGGACTCTCTACGCAGCTGAGCGGACTCTCTACGCAGCTCCGTGACTTCATCATCCCGTCGCTGACCATAAGACGATGTCGCTCTCGGAACATCGTTGACAGAACCAATACCCAACGTCCGTCCCTTTTTTTTAGGGACAACCTTAAAAACAAAAAATAAATATTGTAAGTAAAAATTTAAAGTTAAATTAAATGAATAATTAAAAATTAATTTTTTTGAAAATTTACCTCCTCGTAAATCTTATCCACTTCAAGTGTGGATAAGGTGACGGGTAATCCGTCGGTAGACTGCTGGGTCAGCTGAGTCTGGCGGTCTTCAACCCGAGCAACTACGTCGTTGTAGATTTGCTCGGACTTGCCATCTACAAATACGCCCGCCTTGTTCTTGTGGGTCCTCTCGTAAAGTTCCATAAGAGACGGGAGATGTCCCGTCTCTTTGGCCTAAAAAACAGTTAAGAAAGTTAGAATAAATTAATATATGTATTAAAAAAATTATTTAATAAAATATTTAATTACCATTTCCAAACGGACACCGGCGTGGGGTTTTTGGCCCGTAGTGTGAAGCATCGGCCCGTTCCCGTGCTCATCGACCGTGTTACGGGAGTTAGAGCAAGCCTGGGCGATTCTAATGGAATCAGGAAGGCGCCAATAACGGATGAGGCCATCCCACACATCCGTGGTGAGCTCAGCGGGTTTGCCACGCTCATACCCCTTCACGATCCAGTCACCCTTCCAGTTGGAGACCGTGTCCAACAAGCGAACTTTCGCTTTCGCGTTAAACTTCTTCCTCACCCTCTCAGTGATCCCCAAGGCCCAATTATATTTTTGCTGTTGGAAAAAATAAATTAACAATTAGTTTTTTAGAAAGTATATATATAAATCATGAAAAAATTAAAATATATATAATTAATTAATAGAAACTTACAGCGTAAATTTTGAACCACGTCTTTCTGACGTAGTGAGGCGTCTTACTCCAGTTTGGATGTGCCATGGAGAAGTAACCCTTGATCGTGTCGGTTACGTCCGATGCAAGACATCCGTCAACCCCCCACCTGGAAAATACAAATTTAAAATATAAATTATTTTTTAATGTTATAAAAGAAATTTAAACGAATTAAAAAAAAATTAATGCAACATACCACAACGTTCCGTCCGGTCGGTCTGGGTCGATGACTGGTAAACCTTCTCTGCCTGGCAGACTGAGAATGTCCTCTACAGTGTACTGCGAGTAAGGAGCACTCGGAGGCACCATCAGATCAGGATGAATATCGGCGGCCATCGGAGGTGCCATCGGAGGAGGCACAGGAGGAGGCATCGGAGGAGGCACATGAGGAGCCGATGGTGCACTAGAAGAAGTAGACCCAGAGACTCTCTGAGTATACTGAGTCTCGGGGACAGTCTCCTGGCCCGAAGAACTGGGAGCGGAAGAAGAGGCCGGGTCTAAACGACTACCCGGCTCACCGAAGATCTCTCTGTAATGGGCAGTAAGTCTTCCTTTTCGAACCTGAGAAAAAAATGAAATTTTTAAAATTAACATCAACAATATATTTCCCAACATTATCCACCTAATCAACACTAAATAACATAAAGTCCGCAAACCTATCTAAATTCCCTATACTAACCACCTAATCATCCTAAACTAACCAAATTAGAGAGAAATCAGAGAGGCTTACCATTGCTACGAAATGGAGAGGAAGTAGAGAGGAAGTAGAGAGGAAAGAAAGAGTGAGCGCTCGGGTGTATATATAAGATTACATATCGTCGCAAATTCGTCGTAAGTTTACGACGAAATAGCGAGCAGTTACAAAGGCCCGTGTTTTTTTTTACGAGGAAATTGCGAGGAATCACAAAGGCCCGTGTTTTTGTTTACGAGGTATTAACGACGATTTTGCCTACGTGGAATTAACGAGGCTTGCTTTCCTATAAATATACTCACAACTCTCATTCTCAAACCACACATAAACTCCCAAATCACACACCTATCTGAAATCACATTCCTCAGCAAAATCATATTCAAATTATAAATATTTGAAAAAAATAGGAAAAGGATAAGATATTAGAATTCATGTGGGCGAGACTTACGTATTATAATTGCTGGAAGTCTTGCCACATGTTATTCTGGTATTTTGATCATTTTCCTTTTTTCTAGTTTTTACACTACGAGGTATTTACGACGATTTATGCTTACGTGGAATTAACGTGTTTTATGTTTAAATCTTTTTACGTGGTCTTTACGACGATTTCTGCTTACGTGGTCTTTACGACGATTTCTGGTTACGTGGTCTTTACGACGATTTATGCTTACGTGGTATTTACGACGATTTCATCCTACGTGGAATTAACGAGTGTTATGTTTAAATCCCTAGAATCCGAAAACCGAAACCCGAAACCCGAAACCCCATACCCGAAACCCCAAACCCCAACCCCCAAACCCGAAACCCGAAAGCCCAAACCCGAAACCCGAAACCCGAAACCCAAACCCCCATCTTTAATTTTCTACTTCATATCTTCCAAACCCCATATTTAATTTTAAGTTTCGTCGTTATTCCTAAACCCCAACCCCCAAACCCGAAACCCGAAAGCCCAAACCCGAAACCCGAAACCCGAAACCCCAACCCCGAAACCCGAAACCCGAAACCCGAAACCCGAAACCTCATACCCAAACCCAAACCCCAACCCCCAAACCCGAAACCCGAAACCCGAAACCCGAAACCCAAACCCGAAACCCAAACCCCCATCTTTAATTTTCTACTTCATATATTCCAAACCCCATATTTAATTTTAAGTTTCGTCGTTATTTTTAACGAGTGTTATGGTTAAATCCCTAGAACCCCAAACCCGAAACCCGAAACCCGAAACCCGAAACCCGAAATCCAAAACCCGAAACCCCAAACCCCGAACCCCTAAACCCGAAACCCCAAACTCGAAACCCCAAACCCGAAACCCGAAACCCAAAACCCGAAATCCAAAACCCGAAAACCCAAACCCGAAATCCAAAACCCGAAACCCCAAACTCCGAACCCCTAAACCCGAAACCCCAAACTCCAAACCCCTAAACCCCGAACCCCAAACCCCAAACCCCGAACCCCTAAACCCGAAACCCGAAACCAAAAACTCGAAACCCAAACCCCAAACCCGAAACCCGAAACCCTAAACCCGAAACCCGAAACCCGAAACCCGAAACCCCAAACCCCGAACCCCTAAACCCGAAACTCCAAACTCCGAACCCCTAAACCCCGAACCCAAACCCCGAACCCCTAAACCCGAAACCAAAAACCCGAAACCCAAACCCCAAACCCGAAACCCGAAACCCGAAACCCCAAACCCCAAACCCCATATTCCTTATTTTCTACTTCATATATTCCAAACCCCATCTTTATTTTTAAGTTTCGTCATTATTTCCTCGTTGTCTTACGTTGTATTTACGACGATTTCATCCTACGTGGTTTTTACGACGAATTCATCATACGTGGGATTTACGACGATTTTGTCCTACGTGGAATTAACGAGTCCCGCGTTCTTTATTTTTATATTTCGTCGTTATTTCCTCGTTGACCTACGAGTCCTTTACGACGATTTTTTGTTACGTGGAATTAACGAGTGTTATGTTTAAATCCCTTGAATCCGAAACCCCAAACCCCATATTCCTTATTTTCTACTTCATATACTCCAAACCCCATCTTTATTTCCATTCCAAACCACAATTCCCACATTTGCTTATTCATAAAACAAACTCCCGGCATTACCTTATTCATAAAACAAACCCCACATTATCTTATTCATAAAACAAACTCCCTCATCTTATTCATAAAACAAATACATCAATCGGATACATCGACATTCTCGTCATCACTAGAAACATCATCATTTTCATTAAACTCGTCTTCAACAGCTTCGTCTGTGGCATCATCGGTAAGATCTTCGTACTCGTGATTATGCGGATCAATGAGAAGGATGTCATCAATTTCTTGTTCAGGTTCCTCAACTTCATTTATCTGTTCTTCTTGCAATGGTGGTTCTTCTCCACTGATGATTCGTCCTCGAGGTGTAACTTTGATCACTGCTAACCAATTTATACTTGAATCTCTCATCCGAGGGTATGGAAGGAAGCTAACTTGGTCTGCTTGTGAAGCTAAGATGAAAGGCTCGAATTTGTTGTACCTTCGTCCACCGTTGACATCAACTACACCGAATTTGTTAGACCGAACACCTCTGTTGACGACGGGGTCGAACCATTCACATTTGAAGAGGACGCATTTCAGCTTCAGTATCCCTGGAAATTCGACTTCAATAATCTCCGTCAAGATCCCGTAGAAATCTGTTTCCCCTTTCACACATATTCCATAGTTACTGGTCGCCCGCTGTCTACCATAGTCATATGTATGAAAAGTATAGCCTCGTGTGAAATACATCTGTGATGTGGTGACCTTTACAAGTGGAGATTGAATTACTTCGTGTAACCACTTAGGATAATCTGCATCGTCGTCGTCATAATCAACCTGCAAAAATAAAGAGAATGTTAATGAAATACAGATAATGTATGAAAAAAAAGTTTTAGTTAATACCTGATTCCGCAACCACTTAATGAAGTGTTGATCTTTCCTTTTGTCTACGTCACTTGTGGATATACCAGGAAATGTTTCTTCGACTTGAGAAACAAATAGGCTGTAAAATCACATTTTATAGGAATGAATCTCTCGCAATTATACAATTAATTATACTTATATGTGTTTCGAAGTGTCAATATATGTTACCTTTCAAAATAACGCATCAATGGATCTTCGCAATTGAGTAGAATATAGGTGTGTGCACTATGAGCGTCTTCTTCACTCGACCACCAAACCTCTTTAGACTTCCCACCGAGTCGCCCAATCTGGCTAAAGATGTCTGGAACACCAGCAACTGCATATGTTGGCGCAACACCACCATCATCATATCTTCTTGGAGCTCTTCTCCGTGTACGTACTTTTGACGCAAAGTAGTACGATGTGAAGTGAGAAACTTCTTCCGTCAAACTTCCAGCAATTATAGAACCTTCAACTTTGGCGAGGTTCTTTGCTTTTCCCTTCAAATATTTCATGGCTCGCTCATACTGATACATCCATCCGTAATGTACAGGTCCACGAAGCAATGCCTCATATGGGAGGTGGACAGCTAGATGCTCCATGACGTCAAAAAATCCGGGAGGAAATATCTTCTCCAAGTTGCACAATAAGATGGGAATGTTCTCCTGAAGCTGTTCCACAACTTCTTCTTTAAGAGTGCGTGTGCTCAGATCCCTGAAAAATGCTCCAATGCCTTTTATATTCAAAAAAAAATTAAACACATTGTTAGTCATATATTATTTTGTAAATTATTGTGATATAATACACTACGTACCTGCAAGTGCTTCATGTACGTTTGTTGGAAGTAGCTCCGCAAATGCAAAGGGCAGTAGTCGTTGCATAAATACATGACAATCATGACTCTTCATCCCGGAGAACTTTTGACCCTTTTCAAACATCTAGAGAGATTCGAAACATACCCATCGGGGAACTTCACTTCTGATGCCACCCAGTTGAACAACACCAACTTTTTTTCTGAAGATAATCTGAATATCGGAACGGGAACTTGTCCATTGCTTTTAATATGTAACTCGATTCTTGAGCAAATATCCGGCAAGTCCAACCTCGATTTTATGTTGTCTTTTGTCTTCCCTGGAACATTCAATATTGTATTCGTGATGTTCTCAAAGAAATTCTTCTCTATATGCATCACATCGAGGTTGTGGCGCAGAAGAAGATCCTTCCAATATGGCAACTCCCAAAATATACTCTTCTTGTGCCAGTTGTGATGAACACCGTAAGAATCTGGCATATTACGAGGGACATGCCAATTACCACCCCAACGAACTGTTTCGTTAGCTCCGTAGTAGTCGATTTGCGCTTCAATTTGTTCTCCAGTTAGATATGGAGGAGGAGTGTCTCTCACAACCTTTTTGTGCCTAAACAAATTCTTGTTTCTTCGGTAAGGATGGCCAATGGGAAGAAATCGACGGTGACAATCAAACCAACTTGTCTTCCTACCATTCTTCAGTTGAAACGCATCTGTCGTTCCATTACAATATGGACAAGCTAATCTCCCATGTGTAGTCCATCCAGACAACATCCCATAGGCAGGGAAATCACTTATGGTCCACAAAAGCATCGCTCGCATCGTAAAATTCGTCTTCGTTGAACAGTCATACGTCCTCACCCCTGTTGACCACAAATCCTTCAACTCTTTTATCAGTGGTTGTAGGAAAACATCCAGGGACCTTTTTGGATGGTTCGGACCAGGTATTAATATGGTCAAGAATAGTAACTCCCGTTGCATGCACATCTCCGGTGGCAGGTTGTATGGAGTAAGAAAGACTGGCCACAATGAATATTGTCTCCCTGACATTCCGAACGGACTAAATCCATCTGTGCATAATCCGAGATACACATTCCGGATATTGCTAGCGAAATCTGGATGTACTTTGTTGAAATGTTTCCAGGCTCTTGCATCTGATGGATGAGTCATCTCACCATCCGTCTGAGTATGCTCGGCATGCCATCTCATCTTTCCAGCAGTCTGCTCTGATTGATACAATCTTTTCAATCTGTCTGTAATTGGTAGGTACCACATCCTTTGGTACGGTACCCTATTACGTCCCCGTCCTTGCGGCTTGAATCGTGGCTTCTTGCAGAATCGACATTCTTCTAGCTTCTCATCATCTCCCCAATAGATCATGCAGTTGTCGATGCAAACATCTATCATCTCCGAAGGCAACCCAAGACTATAAACCAGTTTCTGAATCTCATAATAAGAATCAGCAGACACATTGTCTTCCGGCAAATACTCTTTAAACAAGTCCGCCCATTCGTTCATGCAACTTTCAGGTAGATTGTGATCAGTTTTAATATTCATCATTCTAGCAGCTAACGACAATTTAGAGAGACCTTCTCTACAACCACTGTAAAGTGGTTGATTCGCCGCGTTTAACATTTCGTAAAACTTTTTTGCATCTATATTAGGTTCTTCATCTTCATCATGAGCTACGAATGCATCAGCTACCATATCATGAACCCTATCATAATCTACCATCTCCTCCTGATGGTAACTATGTTCATTATGCAAATGATGATCAACCGGTTCTTTTTCCTGAAAATTGCTATTACTACTACTAGCTTCATTCTGATCATAATTAAAACCTTCTCCATGTTGAAACCAGATATAGTAATTTGCCGTGAAACCTCTATTTATTAAATGCTTCCAAACATTTTCACGATTTGCCAGTTTCGAATTGTTGCATTTCCGACAAGGACAGAACATCTTACCACTTTCTTGGGCGAGCGGTGTTGAATCTGCTTGATGCATAAATGTCTCCAGACCCGCAAGGTATTCTTTCGTCACTCTCCCGTTAGCATCTCTATGCAAATACATCCACTTCCGCAACTCGTAAATAGTCCCGGAGCCAGCCATTTTTTTTCTTTCACGTTTTTTTGTTGTTGGTGTGTTTAAAATGATGTTCAAACATCCATATTTATAGGAAAATTCGAATCTGGTAGTTGTAATTTTGCTATGAATTTACGACGAAAATTAATTAGGTGGGCAAAAAAACGTGTAACACCTATAAAGTTGGTGGATTCAAAAATTTTCTCGTTAAATACACGTAAACTATTCCCTCGTAAATACCACGCAAAGTTTACGTCGTATTTACGAGGAAATAGTTTTTCCTCGTAAAATACTCGTAAAATTACATCCACTTTACGACGAAACAGTTTTGTCGTTACGTTACGAGGAAATAACGATGACTTTAGTTTTTCATGTAAATTCGTCGTAAACTCGACGCAAATTTACGAGGATTGTTTTTCGTCGTTAATTTTCGTCGTTAAGCATGTGTTTTCTTGTAGTGTTATATCTCTTTTTCCTGTACAAGACAGGAAGAAAGCCATGGAATCAGATATAAACGAAATGCAATAAAGCGGAAGCTTCTACAAAAATCTGGGAGTCCGTCTTTTCATAATAAAAGAAAAATTGAAACCATAACCATTAAATCTGAAACTTGACTTAATTAGAAAGGTTTTAAATCTGAAAATTGGTATTGATTCTCTTACGGGAATCGATTCCGGAAAGGGATAGTAACTGGTGAAGATCTCGACTTTTTTGCAAAACCGAACCCGTGACTGACGACGGAGAGATGAGAAGGAAGGTGAATAACTGTAGATCTGATGTCGTCTGGAACTCCGCAAACCCTCGCTCCAGCCACCATCGGTTATGAGCCCCAACCCAGATCTACGGCGAGATAAACCCCAAGTTACCCACAAAAGCTAGAAAGAAAATAAGTTGAAGCTAAGAATGCAAGAAGAAGAAGCAAAAAGCGAATTGTGTTAAGCGGAGAAGATAGTCGTAAGGAAAAGGGAACCGAGAGAAGGAGAAGAATAAACTGTTTAGGTGAAGTATCCAATGCTTTTTGGAGCTTAAATTTTTTCCCCGTTTCATTTTTTTTTAACGCTGATTTATTATGATCTTACAATTACGATATGAGAAAGATTACATAGACGATTCGACAACCGACAATACTACCTGCCTTATGAAGACCTACGCCTAACTGCATCATATGAGCCGTCCTATGAAGATCCACACCTGACCAGATTTACTTGCACCATGTTGAAGATCCCTTGTAAGCCTTTCTTCCGTAGTCTACATAATTGTTTTAATAAATCGCTCTCTCCGAGACTTGAAACCTGGATTTCCTGTAATCTGCAATAAATTGCATAGTATGAGATTCGAACCCCAGACCTGAGTGTAGAAGCCTTTAAACCAACCAGTAGGCTACGGTGCTTCCACGTTTCATTTAGATGATAAACAATTTTTTTGTTTGGCGGCAGACCCTAAAATTTCCCGCTTAAGTGATTATGCTATTACTGATCATATGTATAAGTGGTAATATTATTTTACTTGCATAATATATCAGACTATAGTGTTAACAAATTCATAAACACGATAATGAAAATCTGAGTTAAGTAGATCACAATAAAATTATATATCAGACTATAGTGTTAATAAATTCATAAACACTTTATAAATTTTGGATTAATTCCATATTGGCACATTCAAATGAACCACTCAAATAATCAACTTTTAGATCAAATGATAAGTGTTAGATATTGGATACATAGTATGAGATGATATATTATCTAACAAATGATAAGATAAAGCTATATGTAATAACAAGTGAACCACTCAAATTTTAGTTATTAATTATACATTACGTACTACTTGTATATAATATATTACCTTGGGGTTTAGAATTTGCAATAAAAATGATAATATTTGGTGTTTTAAAAAAAAATCGTTAGAAGTGTAGCCTTTTTGTTTCAAGATACTATATTTAAGATTTTATGATCAAAAGTTCCTGATTACTATTATACATTACTGATTTAGGGGTTTAAGATATGTTTAGGGTCTAGAATTTGAAATTTGAAAAGAGTTATATTTTATTTTTGTAAGTGTTGAATTTTCGTTTTGACATATTAATTTTTAAAAATTTATAATTCAAAAGTTAGAGTTTATTATTATTTTTATTATACATTAGAGGTTTAGGGCATGGTTAGGGTTTAAGTTTTCTACAAACAGCCACGAATTACGTTGCGGCTACTTATTTCCACAATTTTTTCGTGGCTAATAGTAGATTTTGATTTCCACAATTTGTTTCGTGGATAATTGTGTCTTACCATCTTCGAATATCCACAAAATAAAAATCGTAGCTATTTAGCCACAAAGATCGACACAATAGCTACAATTTTGAGCTTTTCTAAAAACGTGACTATTTTGTAGCTATTAGTGTCTAAGAAATTACAACCACAAAATGTTTGTAGCTAATTTGTAGCTATTTTCAATTTTTCTTGTAGTGAGTATAGATTTTAAGTTAACCTATATTAAAATATAACTTAAACAGATATACATATATCAATATGTCAATCTAAGGCAAATAAAAGTCTTTGGGAAATAGTACGGTAGTGTAACATAATCGGAGTTTGTAGCCTAGCTAATTGATACGTATAAGAACATCCATCATGTAATATTTTGTGTTCAAATAATATTTTGTGTTCAAATTTGGTAGTCTAGACTTTAGATGTGTATTATTAAACGATAACAACTAAATTATGATACTCGCATGTTCTTTTACTTTTCCAGGGCAATGAAACGTGTCAAACTTCTCCTCTGTTCCTAACAATCCTCCAAGAAACTTTGAATCTGACCGAGATTAGTAGTAATCAGTCGTACTATATATAAACTCGTCTCTTCCCAATTCATTTGCCACATAACCAATCCGAAGAAGAGATATAGAAAACAAAGATATAAAGCCCTCTCTCATCTATTAAAAGTTTCCTTATCATCCCAAAACTAGTTGAAGTTACATCCAAACCCATCTGTTGGTACTCATGTCCTCCAGGTCGATTTACCGTACTCTTCGACCGGTGCTATCATCTTCGGTACTATCATCCGGTTTAGGTACTGGACATGGAATAAAGGGACATGTCATCAGCCACTTGCCCACTATTCGGTTTTTGAGCTCCGACACGTCATCTTCGACAACTGGGAATAGGCAGCCGGAAAATCCTGTCCGAACGGCCGACGGCAAAGTTATTTCCACTTATTGGGGTATACCTCCGACTAAGATTACTAAACCGGACGGTTCAGCTTGGAAGTGGAATTGTTTTCAACCATGGGATTCATACAAACCGGATGTGTCCATTGATGTAACCAAACATCACAAACCGTCCAATTTCACTGACAAATTTGCATATTGGACCGTCCAATCTCTGAAGATACCGGTTCAATTATTTTTCCAGGTAATCTAATAGAACTGTTTTATCGATTGCTTAATTATTTTATACAGACAAATTTTGAAAAATAAAAATTGTGAGTCAAATAGTCGAACTTTAGAGAGGAGCTGATTATCAGCAGTTTTTTTTAAAATTGATATACATTATATTTTGATTAACGAAACAAGAAACTATTAATCGGTTAGAAACCTTGCTTTTTCATAAACCGACTATATGAGTTAGTTATGAGGGTTGTTTGAGAAAAGGCTACATCTTGGTGGAGAAAGAAAAAAAGTGAGTTGTGATTAGTTTTAGGAGTATTTAAAAAAGATCAAAGCATGATTAGTGAAAATTTTCAATGATTTAAAGTTTCAACAATATTAAAAATCCTTTTGTTAATCAACATCTTAGACTACCGAGTCACTTTAGCTGGCTAGCTAATCAAGCCTTTGATCAATACCCATACACGCATATTATATTGGACATCTATTTTGCCTAATTTCAATATATATCTTTTGAGTGTAGAGGAAGCATATGTGCCATGCAATGTTGCTGGAGACCGTGGCGGCGGTGCCAGGAATGGTGGGAGGGATGCTTTTGCACTTGAAATCTCTACGGAGGTTCGAACATAGTGGCGGATGGATCAAAGCCTTGCTCGAAGAGGCTGAGAACGAGCGTATGCATCTCATGACCTTCATCGAACTCTCACAACCCAAATGGTAAATTTCGATTTAAAATACAACGTATACAATTGAGACAGTGAAATCAAATATCGACTTTTCTATACTTTGGTTAAGTTCCTGAACCAACCGTGGTTTGACTTGGATCAGTTATCTAATTGACAAATATATTCATAAATTTTTGAAAATGTATAACCGATTATCATTTTGAATTTGTTTTTTTAGGTACGAACGGGCGATTGTGTTTGCGGTCCAGGGTGTTTTCTTCAACGCATATTTCTTGTCCTATGTAATTTCTCCCAAACTTGCTCATCGTATCACTGGATACTTGGAAGAAGAAGCTGTGAATTCTTATACCGAGTTTCTCAATGACATCGATGCCGGAAAGTTCGAAAACTCACCAGCTCCGGCCATCGCGATTGATTACTGGCGGTTGCCTAAAGATGCGACGCTGAGGGACGTGGTTTTTGTCATCCGAGCTGATGAAGCTCACCACCGAGATATTAACCATTATGCTTCGGTAAGGAGTTATATGTTTATTTGTAAAATGATATACAATATTAGGTGTAAAAATGTGAATTTCGCTAAAATATGGGATTATTGTTGGCAGGACATACAATTTCAAGGACGCGAACTCAAGGAAGCACCAGCTCCGATTGGATATCACTAAAGATCATGCGACACACGAATTTGAATTATAACAATTGATAAATATATTTTTTGTTTGTTTATAAGTTTTAAGTTATTTTGTAATTTATATGTATGATAAAAAAAATATTACGTATCATCATTTAATTAGATATATGATTTCACATATAATATATATATTTTTTTAAATATTTAATTTTGATATGCTAAATTACTACCATTATTTTAAATTAAGTAAAATTTTTTTATCATGTTAAAACTGGAGTATTACTTTCTTAGACTCATGTAGTTCAGTTTCTCATCTTATATTTGTAAATATATTTATAAATTTGTTTTTTATAAATTGGTATATATTGTTGTAGAAAAAATAGGAAACTGAAATATTAAATTAGAGTGGCATTAATAAACATAACTTCAAATATTTTGAAAATCCATACACACTCATCATAATTAGTTGATTTGATTGTTCGTATTAAGAATGGTTGGTTATTCATATTTTAGTATATTGGATTGTAGCAGTTTTTTTACAATTCGACTAAAATAAGAGAACTTTGTTAATTAGATTTTGTTAATTAGATTTTGTTTAATTTTATCTTAGGATGATAATATATTTTTCAAGATTATTTATAATTTAATATATGTTATTTCAATAAAATTAAAAAAATTTAACTGTTGATAATTATTTTCATTAAAATTATAATCATTAAATCAAAATAGATTTATAATAAGAAATATTACTTATCTTGTTGCATCCTTACATTTTGAATATTTATTTGGTTTTAAGATAATCATAAGATATAATCATTTAAAAAAAATAAGATATCAAATAATCATTTATGTTGTTTTATTTTCTTATTAATTATTTCATCAAAATATATTTATAATCAAAATATTTGTATTTTACAAAAGAATGTCTAAAATATTCTATTTTCAATTTGTTTTGTGAAGTTATGTTATATCACTACAAGAAAACGTAGCAGTAACAACGACGGTTTACGACGAAATTATTTCCTCGTAACTTTACATTGGCTTTACAACGCAATTACGACGAGACATTATTTCGTCGTAAACTCCATGGTAATTTACGACGAAAGGATTTCGTCGTAAAGTCAATGTAAGTTTACGACGAAAGTACGTGGAATGCGAAATAGTTGTAAACGTTACATCGACATTACAACGAATCATGTTACCATTATATAAAGGTGAAAACGTGTATTCAATGTGCTTTAACTTACCTAAATTCGTTGTAAAGTCGTTGTAAATGTTCCATGTAAAATCCATGTAAAACTTTTCTTGTAAAATCATTGTTATATTTCTCTATATATATATGTCATTTCCCACAACTCTCTTCTTCACAACACACAACTCTCTTCCTCTCGAACCTGATGGCGTTTAGACTCTGTTCCTCATTCAGCCACCAATTACTATTTCGAAGATGACGATAAGGAACATGAGTCATTCGTCTGTCTGCCAATTCAGTGGAGCGACAAGGAGAAGTGGACGGAAGTGCAGTTGGTTTATACTTGAAAGGAACCTCCGACCATCGTCAAAGGTTCCTCTCAAGTACAAACCAGCTGCACTTCCGTCCACTTTCTCCTTGTCATTCCACTGAATTGGCAGACAGACGAACGACACAGGTTCCTTATCGTCGTCTTAGAAATAGTAACTGGTGGCTTAACAACGCAATTACGACGAAACCAACGAAACCAAATTTCGTCGTAAACGCCATGTAATATTACGACGCAAGTACGTCGAAAAGTAAACTTTACATCGACATTACAACGAATCATGTTACCGTTATATTTAGGTGAAAACGTGTATTCAATGTGCTTTAACTTACCTAATTTCGTCGTAAATTCGTTGTAAATAATATGTTAAAACCATGTAAAATCCATGTAAAATATTCCTTGTAAAATCGTTGTTATTTTTCAACTACCCAACTCGAAAATTTCTCTATATATATGTCATTTCCCACAACTCTCTTCCTCACAACACACAAACGGGAGAAAAAAAATCCGAAAAAAAATCAGAAAAAAAAAGATTTGAAAAAAAAATCTAAGAAAAAATGGCCGGTGGCGGTAGTATTTACGAGTTACGGAGTTGGATGTATTTGCACAAAGATTCCGACGGGAGGGTGACAAACGCATTTCTGAGCGGGCTAGAGACATTCATGCACCAGGCGGGCTGTACACCGATCACACAGGAAAGCGGTAAGATGTTCTGCCCCTGTCGGAAATGCAAGAATTCAAAATTTGCACGTAGTGAAACTGTATGGAAGCATTTAGTAAACAGAGGATTTACACCACAGTACTACATTTGGTATCAACATGGAGAGGGTTATGGGGGAAATGAAGCTAGTAGTAGTAATAATAATTTTGAGGATGGTCATCATAGTGAAGAACCGAATCATTTGCATAATGAATATAATTATCATCAAGATCATGAGCAGATGGTAGATCATGATAGGGTTCAAGATATGATTAGTGATGCATTTTTAGAAACAACTACAACAATAGCTGATGGAACTGGAAATGTAGAAGAACCTAATTTGGATGCAAAAAGGTTTTATGAAATGCTAGATGCTGCAAATCAACCAATCTACACTGGTTGTAGAGAAGGTCTCTCTAAATTGTCTCTAGCAGCTAGGATGATGAATATTAAAACGGATCATAATTTACCTGAGAATTGCATGGATGCATGGGCGGAGTTGTTTAAAGAGTATTTGCCAGAAGACAACGTGTCTGCTGAATCTTATTATGAGATTCAGAAATTGGTTTATAGTCTTGGGTTGCCTTCGGAGATGATTGATGTTTGCATCGACAACTGCATGATCTACTGGAAAGAAGATGACAAGTTAGAAGAGTGTCGATTCTGCAAAAAACCACGATTCAAACCGCAAGGCCGTGGGAGGAATAGGGTACCGTACCAAAGGATGTGGTACCTACCAATTACAGACAGATTGAAAAGATTATATCAATCTGAGAGGACTGCTGCATCGATGAGGTGGCATGCGGAACATGTCCAGAGAGATGGTGAGGTTGCACATCCATCAGACGCAAGAGCGTGGAAACATTTCAACAAGGTACACGCAGATTTTGCTACAAATATTCGGAATGTCTATCTTGGGTTATGCACCGATGGATTTTCTCCATTTGGAATGTCTGGTAGACAATATTCTTTGTGGCCAGTCATTCTTACGCCGTACAATTTACCGCCGGATATGTGCATGGAACAAGAATTTCTATTTTTGACCATATTAATCCCTGGGCCGAAGCATCCAAAACGGTCTCTTGATGTTTTTCTTCAACCGTTGATAGAAGAGCTAAAGCAATTGTGGTCAGAAGGGGTGTGGACGTACGATTGTTCCTTGAAAAACAATTTTACGATGCGAGCAGTTCTGCTGTGGACGATAAGTGATTTCCCTGCTTATGGGATGTTGTCTGGCTGGACAACACATGGAAGATTATCTTGTCCATATTGTCTTGGATCGACGGATGCTTTTCAACTGAAGAATGGTAGGAAGAGTTGTTGGTTTGACTGTCATCGTCGCTTTCTTCCACTTGCCCATCCGTACAGAAGAAATAAGACATTGTTTCGGCACAAAAAAATTGTCAGAGACGGTCCTCCTCCATATCTCACCGGCCAGCAGATCGAAGCAGACATTGATTATTACGGAGCTCAGGAAACAGTTAAAGTTGGAGGAAATTGGCATGTTCCTGGAAATATGCCTGATGGATATGGTGTGTCTCACAATTGGCATAAGAAGAGTATATTTTGGGAGCTACCCTATTGGAAGGATCTTCTCTTACGCCACAATCTGGATGTCATGCATATTGAGAAGAACTTTTTTGAGAACATCATGAATACATTACTTAACGTCCCTGGGAAGACAAAAGATAACAAAAAGTCAAGGATGGACTTACCTGATATTTGCTCAAGAAGTGAGTTACATATCAAGAGCAATGGAAACGTTCCTGTTCCCATCTTCCGGTTGTCATCAGAAGCCAAAACAACCTTGTTTGACTGGGTTGCATCAGAAGTTAAGTTTCCTGATGGTTATGTTTCAAATCTGTCAAAATGTGTTGAACGAGGTCAAAAGTTCTCCGGAATGAAGAGTCATGATTGTCATGTGTTTATGCAACGACTTCTTCCATTTGCTTTTGCCGAGCTCCTTCCAGCAAATGTCCATGAAGCACTTGCAGGTAATTATAAAACGTTAATATATATACATATGTTATGAAATGTTATTAATTTGATTACTTTTGCAATATACAGCCATCGGCGCTTTTTTCAGAGATCTCAGCACACGTACGTTCAAGGAAGAAGTCATCGAACAACTTCATCATAACATTCCGATCATATTGTGCAACCTGGAGAAGATATTTCCTCCTTCATTTTTTGACGTCATGGAGCATCTAGTTGTCCACCTACCATATGAAGCATTGCTTCGTGGACCTGTTCACAACGGATGGATGTATCCGTATGAGCGACAGATGAAACATTTGAAGGGGAAAGCAAGAAATCTTGCAAAGGTGGAAGGTTCAATAGTTGCGGGAAGTTTGACAGCCGAAACATCTAACTTCACATCATACTACTTTGCTCCAACTGTTCGTACGAGGAAAAGAGTTCCTAGAAGATATGATGATGGTGGAGTACCGACATCATATCCAATTGATGGTGTTCCTGACATTTTCTGCGAAATTGCAAGGTTTGGTGGTAAAACGAAAGAAGTATGGTGGTCATGTGAAGAGGATAAACATAGTGCCCACACTTATATTCTGCTCAACTGCGAGGATGCAATGACCCGTTACTTTGAAAGGTAAATATTTTTGTGAATGTTAATTATATGAATTGCAGTTAATTATGTATGACTTGATTATTTGTTTAATTTGCAGCATGTTTGTATCTCAAGTTGAAGAAGCAATACCAGGAATATCTGCAACTGATGTGGACACACGTAAAGATAAGCACTTTGTCAAGTGGTTAAAATCACAGGTACGTAATATATCTCATACATTGATTAATTAAGTAAGTGTTTTGATACTTCAATATTAATTAAGAATAACTGCTTTTTGCAGGTTGATTACGACGATCCTTATTATCCCGTATGGTTTCACGAATTGGTTCAAGGTCCAGTTGCAAAGGTCACCACATCACCTATGTATTTCACACGAGGATTTACCTTTCACACATACGAGTATGGGAGACATCGGGCAACGAGTAACTACGGAATATGTGTGAAAGGTGAAACGGACTTTTACGGGATCTTGCAGGAGATTATTGAAGTGGAATTTCCGGGGTTATTGAAGCTAAAATGCGTCCTCTTCAAATGTGAATGGTTCGATCCTGTTGTGAACCGAGGGATTCGGTATAACAAATTTGGTGTTGTGGATGTCAATTTTGGGAGAAGATACAACAAATTTGAGCCTTTCATTTTAGCTTCACAAGCCGAGCAAGTAAGCTTCCTTCCTTATCCTCGGCTTCGAACTTCCGGGATAAACTGGTTAGCTGCTATCAAAATTACACCTCGTGGACGCATTGTCGCTGGAGAAGAACCGCCCTTGCAAGAAGAAGACGCTATCAATGAAGTTGAGGTACCAGAACAACCAACTGATGAAATCCTTTTGATCGACCCGCAAAACTTTCAATATGAAGATATTCCCGAAGATGCGACAGATGAAGCACGTGAAGACGAGTTCGAGAGAAGCGACGATGATGATTGTAATGATAGTGATGAGAACGAAAACGATTTAGAGTGATGTAATATTGATGAGAACGAAAACGATTTAGAGTGATGTAATATATGTCTCTGATGTTGTATTTCTCTATTGTAACGTATGTTTAAAGAAATATTGTTTTTTTACCATCCTAATGTATGTGTAACAAATGTTGTTTTATATAATATGTATTTGTGTTAATTTTAAAAAAATTATTTGGAGTTTTAGGGTTTTAGAGTTTAAGTTGGAGAAAGAGCACAAAGTAGTAGAGAAGAAGAGATATGATGTTAGATGATATGTGACTTTGGGGTTTAGGGATTTCATTCTCGGTGTTTAGGGTTAAGCGTTGTAAAATCGTCGTAAACCGATTTTTCGACGTAATTTCATCGTAAATGAAAAAACGCGGGCCTGGTAACTTCGTCGTAAATGTGGGCCTTGTAAATTCGTCGTAAACCAATGTTTCGACGTAATTTCGTCGTAAATCGAAAAACACGGGCCTGGTAACTTCGTCGTAAATTAAAAAACACGGGCCTGGTAACTTCGTCGTAATGTTACGAGGAAGTTACGAGGAAACCGTTTTTATATATATGGGAGAAGTCTTTCAGACGAGCACTGCTCGTATCTTCCTCCCTAACTCCTCTCCCCCTCTAAGGTAACTTTCTCTCTCTATCTTTTTTTTTTTTTTTTATAGTTTAGGTTGTTAGTTTAGGTGATTAGTTTAGGGAATTAGTTTAGGTGATTAGTTAACGGAATTAGTTTAGAAAATTATTTTAAACAATTCGTTTAGGATATATATTAATTTAATTTTTTTAAATTTTCTAGATGGCTCCTAGACCGAGACCAGCAGCTCCTGCACCTACGTATGCGGATTTGTTTGGCGATGGATCTTCCTCTAGCGGTCCATCGTCTTCTTCCGGGACAGTTCCAGACTCTCACACATCTCGGAGAGTTCCTTCGACCCCTCCTCCTCTTCCATCTCAGATGCCTCCCCCACGAGCTCCACCTGTCGCCCCGGATCAGCCTGCCCCACCGGCTGCAGTTCATCCCGATTTGCGGGTGCCAGCTCATGCACCATTCGCAAGATACACCGTCGAGGATTTGCTTGCCCAGCCCGGACGAGAGGGTTTACACGTTCTGGACCCCGATAGACCCCCGGGTACTTATTGGTAAGTACATAAAATTATTAATTTTAAATTTAAAATCTTTGATCAATTTTTTTAACAAATTTGTTATATTTGCAGGTTTGGGGCTAACAACCGTGTTAGCCGGAGCGTTTCAGAGACGATGAAGGGATATTATGACGGCCCTTATCCCAACTGGACCATGACTCCCGATCACGTCAAGACGACGTGGTTTAAATGTTTTGCGGTAATTATATTTACATATTATTAATATTTATATTGTTAATTAAATAATTATTATTTTTTTTTCTAATCTTTTAAAATGTTTGTTTTTTCAGCAAAGGTGGAACTGGTCCGTAGGAATCACCGAGAGGGTGAAGAGCGAATTTATTGCAAAGGCGAAAACTCGTCTTTGCAACACCGTCTCCGATTGGAAGGACAAGTGGGAGATTTACGGCTATGAGGGGAAGCCGAGCGGGGTCACAAAGGAAGCATGGGATGGCCTCATCACCTATTGGAACGAACCCAGCTCCATCCGCAAAGCCAACTCCTGCTCCGCTTCCCGAAGAACGAGGGATAAAGATGGCCATTTGCCCATGGTTCATAGATCCGGCCAAAAACCCCATGCCGGAATTCGTCTCGAAGCTGTAAGTTTTATTTAAATTTATAATTTTCATTATTTTAAACTTGTATTTATTAATTATATTTAATTTATTTATTATTGTTGTTTATTAGTTGGAGAAGACGGGAGTTTTGCCATCTCTCTCGGACTTATTCAAGATGACTCACGCCTCACCAGATGGGGTTTTTGTGGATCCTGCATCCGAGAAACTCTTCAACGCTGTGGCGTCTCGGGTTGAAGAGCAAGAGACGCAACTTACCCAACAGTCTGCAGATGGATTACCCGTCAAGTTGTCAACCGTAGAGGTCGACCGGATCTTCGAGGAGGTAAAATTTAATAATTTTAATTTTTTTTCTTTATTTTATTATTAACTCTAAATACGGTTTTATATATATACATATAGGTGGCTCCTAGAAAGAAGGGAAGGACGGTTGGAATAGGTTCCGTTAACGAAGTTGCAAGGGCGACTTCGTCATACTATTCGAGACGGGACCAGGACAACGACCGGATGCAGGCTCGCATGGATACCCAGCAGCAGCGTTTGGACTCTCTCGAGGGTTTGCTGGATGTGATGGCGGTGGGAAATCCAACTTTGCAGAGAGCTTTGGCGGAGAGACGAGCAGCTCTCGGGATGAGCCAGCCGGATCCCGAAGCAGGAACGTCTACAGACCCGAACCCCTCAGCCAACTACTTCGATGACCATGATGTTGGCCTTTAGTTTCCTTTTTTAATTTCTTTTGTTTTGTATAAAAAATTTAAATTCTATTTAATTAATGAATTTATAGTTTTTTTAAAAAAATTATTTGGTTTCATATTTAATTTTATTTCAAATATTTTAAATTTTAAAATTATTGTTTTATAAAATTTATATAATTATTATAATTAATTAATATTTTAAATATGGAGATGTAAATTCGTTGTAAAATTCCACGTTAAGTCCTCGTAACGTTTACGAGGAATTTACATGAAGTCGTTGTAAAGTCCTCGTAAAATTTACATCGACTTTACGTGGAAGCCTTACGTGGCTTTTACAACGAACTATTACGAGGTATTTACATCGTCATTTACGAGGGCATTACGACGAATAGTTTCCTTCCGCTTTACGAGGAATTGACTTCCTCGTAAACGTAACTAGGACTTTACGACGAAACCTCCGTTACGACGAGCGTTTAACAACGAAACGCGTATCGATGTTAATTCGTCGTAAAGCCCCTATTACGACGAATTTACAACGAATACCGTCCTCGTAAAAAATATGTTTTCTTGTAGTGTATATATATATTTAATAAGTATATATTTTATAAATTTATTTAGATATTTCTTTATTATTCTTATTTTAGGAATAATAATAATAATACCAAGATTCGTTTTTATATAAAAATATATGTTTATTATTTATGGGATTTAGTAAAAACGAAAAATTAAGATAAAAATTTCATCATATTTTATTAAGAAAAAAGAAACATGAATAATTGTTATTAATAGCAATCAAAACTAATATTTTTAGTTAATTAGGGTTAGCTTTGTAATTAACCGTTGTGAAAATTAGCGTTCATAGTGAAAAACTGAATTCTCAAATAATATTCTAGAAATATATTTATAAATTAATTTATTATATGATATTACATGTTATAAAAGCGATGATGTGAGGAAAATTTATTATATATAAATTGAGAAATATTTTTTTAATTTGTAACATTGACTATAATGTTTTGGTGTTAACATCACAAATTTTTTCATATCCCATATTAAAAAGAGCATAAATTACTTGAAATACTATATAACTGTCATTGTATATAAAATAATGGGCCATCTATTTATCACAAAAAATTGTTCATTCTTTTCACAAATAAACACTACGGAATGAACAGATGTGATTTATAATAAATATGATAGTTAATGATATTGAATAATAAATATTTTATAATAATTCATAAAAAAATATTAGATTTTTTTTCTATATGTTATATTTTGAATTTTAAAAAACTGTTATAAGTTCCTATAACTGTTAGACATCTCACATTGAAAATTCCATGATCAATGATTTTGTTTTTTTTTGTTATAACACAACAAATGATCATAAAACCATATGAGAAAGAAAAATCATTTAATAGATATTCAAATTAAAAATAAAATATATCTATATTAATACCATTTAAATTGAATTATTCACTACAAGAAAACACATGCTTAACTACGAAAATTAACGAGGAAAAACATTCCTCGTAAATTTGCGTCGAGTTTACGACGAATTTACGTGAAAAACTAAAGTCATCGTTATTTCCTCGTAACGTAACGACAAAACTGTTTCGTCGTAAAGTGGATGTAATTTTACGAGTATTTTACGAGGAAACACTATTTTCTCGTAAATACGACGTAAACTTTGCGTGGTATTTACGAGGTAATAGTTTACGTGTATTTAGCGAGGAAATTTTTGAATCCACCAACTTTATAGGTGTTACACGTTTTTTTTGCCCACCTAATTAATTTTCGTCGTAAATTCATAGCAAAATTACAACTACCAGATTCGAATTTTCCTATAAATATGGATGTTTGAACATCATTTTAAACACACCAACAACAAAAAACGTGAAAGAAAAAAAATGGCTGGCTCCGGGACTATTTACGAGTTGCGGAAGTGGATGTATATGCATAGAGATGCTAACGGGAGAGTGACGAAAGAATACCTTGCGGGTCTGGAGACATTTATGCATCAAGCAGATTCAACACCGCTCGCCCAAGAAAGTGGTAAGATGTTCTGTCCTTGTCGGAAATGCAACAATTCGAAACTGGCAAATCGTGAAAATGTTTGGAAGCATTTAATAAATAGAGGTTTCACGGCAAATTACTATATCTGGTTTCAACATGGAGAAGGTTTTAATTATGATCAGAATGAAGCAAGTAGTAGTAATAGCAATTTTCAGGAAAAAGAACCGGTTGATCATCATTTGCATAATGAACATAGTTACCATCAGGAGGAGATGGTAGATTATGATAGGGTTCATGATATGGTAGCTGATGCATTCGTAGCTCATGATGAAGATGAAGAACCTAATATAGATGCAAAAAAGTTTTACGAAATGTTAAACGCGGCGAATCAACCACTTTACAGTGGTTGTAGAGAAGGTCTCTCTAAATTGTCGTTAGCTGCTAGAATGATGAATATTAAAACTGATCACAATCTACCTGAAAGTTGCATGAACGAATGGGCGGACTTGTTTAAAGAGTACTTGCCGGAAGACAATGTGTCTGCTGATTCTTATTATGAGATTCAGAAACTGGTTTATAGTCTTGGGTTGCCTTCGGAGATGATAGATGTTTGCATCGACAACTGCATGATCTATTGGGGAGATGATGAGAAGCTAGAAGAATGTCGATTCTGCAAGAAGCCACGATTCAAGCCGCAAGGACGGGGACGTAATAGGGTACCGTACCAAAGGATGTGGTACCTACCAATTACAGATAGATTGAAAAGATTGTATCAATCAGAGCAGACTGCTGGAAAGATGAGATGGCATGCCGAGCATACTCAGACGGATGGTGAGATGACTCATCCATCAGATGCAAGAGCCTGGAAACATTTCAACAAAGTACATCCAGATTTCGCTAGCAATATCCGGAATGTGTATCTCGGATTATGCACAGATGGATTTAGTCCGTTCGGAATGTCAGGGAGACAATATTCATTGTGGCCAGTCTTTCTTACTCCATACAACCTGCCACCGGAGATGTGCATGCAACGGGAGTTACTATTCTTGACCATATTAATACCTGGTCCGAACCATCCAAAAAGGTCCCTGGATGTTTTCCTACAACCACTGATAAAAGAGTTGAAGGATTTGTGGTCAACAGGGGTGAGGACGTATGACTGTTCAACGAAGACGAATTTTACGATGCGAGCGATGCTTTTGTGGACCATAAGTGATTTTCCTGCCTATGGGATGTTGTCTGGATGGACTACACATGGGAGATTAGCTTGTCCATATTGTAATGGAACGACAGATGCGTTTCAACTGAAGAATGGTAGGAAGACAAGTTGGTTTGATTGTCACCGTCGATTTCTTCCCATTGGCCATCCTTACCGAAGAAACAAGAATTTGTTTAGGCACAAAAGGGTTGTGAGAGACACTCCTCCTCCATATCTAACTGGAGAACAAATTGAAGCGCAAATCGACTACTACGGAGCTAACGAAACAGTTCGTTGGGGTGGTAATTGGCATGTCCCTCGTAATATGCCAGATTCTTACGGTGTTCATCACAACTGGCACAAGAAGAGTATATTTTGGGAGTTGCCATATTGGAAGGATCTTCTTCTGCGCCACAACCTCGATGTGATGCATATAGAGAAGAATTTCTTTGAGAACATCATGAATACAATATTGAATGTCCCAGGGAAGACAAAAGACAACATAAAATCGAGGTTGGACTTGCCGGATATTTGCTCAAGAAGCGAGTTACATATTAAAAGCAATGGACAAGTTCCCGTTCCGATATTCAGATTATCTTCAGAAAAAAAGTCGGTGTTGTTCAACTGGGTGGCATCAGAAGTGAAGTTCCCCGATGGGTATGTTTCGAATCTCTCTAGATGTGTTGAAAAGGGTCAAAAGTTCTCCGGGATGAAGAGTCATGATTGTCATGTATTTATGCAACGACTACTGCCCTTTGCATTTGCGGAGCTACTTCCAACAAACGTACATGAAGCACTTGCAGGTACGTAGTGTATTATATCACAATAATTTACAAAATAATATATGACTAACAATGTGTTTAATTTTTTTTTGAATATAAAAGGCATTGGAGCATTTTTCAGGGATCTGAGCACACGCACTCTTAAAGAAGAAGTTGTGGAACAGCTTCAGGAGAACATTCCCATCTTATTGTGCAACTTGGAGAAGATATTTCCTCCCGGATTTTTTGACGTCATGGAGCATCTAGCTGTCCACCTCCCATATGAGGCATTGCTTCGTGGACCTGTACATTACGGATGGATGTATCAGTATGAGCGAGCCATGAAATATTTGAAGGGAAAAGCAAAGAACCTCGCCAAAGTTGAAGGTTCTATAATTGCTGGAAGTTTGACGGAAGAAGTTTCTCACTTCACATCGTACTACTTTGCGTCAAAAGTACGTACACGGAGAAGAGCTCCAAGAAGATATGATGATGGTGGTGTTGCGCCAACATATGCAGTTGCTGGTGTTCCAGACATCTTTAGCCAGATTGGGCGACTCGGTGGGAAGTCTAAAGAGGTTTGGTGGTCGAGTGAACAAGACGCTCATAGTGCACACACCTATATTCTACTCAATTGCGAAGATCCATTGATTCGTTATTTTGAAAGGTAACATATATTGACACTTCGAAACACATATAAGTATAATTAATTGTATAATTGCGAGAGATTCATTCCTATAAAATGTGATTTTACAGCCTATTTGTTTCTCAAGTCGAAGAAACATTTCCTGGTATATCCACAAGTGACGTAGACAAAAGGAAAGATCAACACTTCATTAAGTGGTTGCGGAATCAGGTATTAACTAAAAAAATTTTCATACATTATCTGTATTTCATTAACATTCTCTTTATTTTTGCAGGTTGATTATGACGACGACGATGCAGATTATCCTAAGTGGTTACACGAAGTAATTCAATCTCCACTTGTAAAGGTCACCACATCACAGATGTATTTCACACGAGGCTATACTTTTCATACATATGACTATGGTAGACAACGGGCGACCAGTAACTATGGAATATGTGTGAAAGGGGAAACAGATTTCTACGGGATCTTGACGGAGATTATTGAAGTCGAATTTCCAGGGATACTGAAGCTGAAATGCGTCCTCTTCAAATGTGAATGGTTCGACCCCGTCGTCAACAGAGGTGTTCGGTCTAACAAATTCGGTGTAGTTGATGTCAACGGTGGACGAAGGTACAACAAATTCGAGCCTTTCATCTTAGCTTCACAAGCAGACCAAGTTAGCTTCCTTCCATACCCTCGGATGAGAGATTCAGGTATAAATTGGTTAGCAGTAATCAAAGTTACACCTCGAGGACGAATCATCAGTGGAGAAGAACCACCATTGCAAGAAGAACAGATAAATGAAGTTGAGGAACCTGAACAAGAAATTGATGATATCCTTCTCATTGATCCGCATAATCACGAGTACGAAGATCTTACCGATGATGCCACAGACGAAGCTGTTGAAGACGAGTTTAATGAAAATGATGATGTTTCTAGTGATGACGAGAATGTCGATGTATCCGATTGATGTATTTGTTTTATGAATAAGATGAGGGAGTTTGTTTTATGAATAAGATAATGTGGGGTTTGTTTTATGAATAAGGTAATGTGGGAGTTTGTTTTATGAATAAGCAAATGTGGGAATTGTGGTTTGGAATGGAAATAAAGATGGGGTTTGAAATATATGAAGTAGAAAATAAGGAATATGGGGTTTGGGGTTTCGGGTTTCGGGTTTTGGATTCTAGGGATTTAAACATAACACTCGTTAATTCCACGTAAGCTTAAATCGTCGTAAAGTCCTCTTCCAACGAGTAAATAACGACGAAGGACTCGTTAATTCCACGTAGGACTAAATCGTCGTAAATACCACGTAGGATGAATTCATCGTAAAAACCACGTAGGATGAAATCGTCGTAAATATAACGTAATACAACGAGGAAATAACGACGAAACCTAAAAATAAATATGGGGTTTGGAATATATGAAGTAGAAAATAAGGAATATGGGGTTTGGGGTTTGGGGTTTCGGGTTTTTGGGGTTGGGGGTTTGGGGTTTCGGGTTTTGGGTTTCGGGTTTTGGATTTCGGGTTTCGGGTTTCGGGTTTTTGGTTTCGGGTTTGGGGTTTCGGGTTTAGGTGTTCGGGGTTTGGGGTTTCGGGTTTTGGATTTCGGGTTTCGGGTTTCGGGTTTCGGGTTCTAGGGATTTAACCATAACACTCGTTAAAAATAACGACGAAACTTAAAATTAAATATGGGGTTTGGAATATATGAAGTAGAAAATTAAAGATGGGGGTTTGGGTTTCGGGTTTCGGGTTTGGGGGTTGGGGTTTGGGGTTTCGGGTATGGGGTTTCGGGTATGGGGTTTCGGGTTTCGGATTCTAGGGATTTAAACATAACACTCGTTAATTCCACGTAAGTTCGTCGTAGTAAATCGTCGTAACTACCACGTAAAATGATTTAAACAAAACACTCGTTAATTCCACGTAAGCAGAAATCGTCGTAAAGTCCTCGTAGTATGAAATCGTCGTAACTACCACGTAAAATGATTTAAACAAAACACTCGTTAATTCCACGTAAGCAGAAATCGTCGTAAAGACCACGTAAACGGATTTATACATAAACCCGTTAATTCCACGTAAGTACAAATCGTCGTAAATATCTCGTAGTGTACAAACTTGAAAAAAAAAGGAAAAGGAGAGAAATACCAGATTAACATGTGGCAAGACTTCCAGCAATTATAATACGTAAGTCTCGCCCACATGAATTCTAATATCTTCTCCTTTTCCTATTTTTTTCAAATATTTATAATTTGAATAGGATTTTTTTGAGGATTGTGATTTGAGATAAGGTGTGATTTGGGAGTTTGTGTGTGGTTTGAGAGTGAGAGTTGTGGGTATATTTATAGGAAAGCAAGCCTCGTTAATTCCTCGTAAGGTAAATCGTCGTTAATACCTCGTATAAAAAAACACGGGCCTTTGTGATTCCTCGCAATTTCCTCGTAAAAAAAAAGACGGGCCTTTGTAACTGCTCGCTATTTCGTCGTAAACTTACGAGGAATTTGCGACGATATGTAATCTTATATATACACCCGAGCGCTCACTCTTTCTTTCCTCTCTACTTCCTCTCTACTTCCTCTCTACTTCCTCTCCATTTCGTAGCAATGGTTAGCCTCTCTGATTCCTCTCTAATTTGGTTAGTTTATGATAGATTAGGTGGTTAGTATAGGGAATTTAGATAGGTTTGCGGATTTTATGTTTTTTAGTGTTGATTATGTGGATAATGTTGGGAAATATATTGTTGATGTTAATTTTAAAATTTTCATTTTTTTTCCAGGTTCGAAAAGGAAGACTTACTGCCCATTACAGAGAGATCTTCGGTGAGCCGGGTAGTCGTTTAGACCCGGCCTCTTCTTCCGCTCCCAGTTCTTCGGGCCAGGAGACTGTCCCCGAGACTCAGTACACTCAGAGAGTCTCTGGGTCTACTTCTTCTACTGCACCATCGGCTCCTCATGTGCCTCCTCCGATGCCTCCTCCTGTGCCTCCTCCGATGGCACCTCCGATGGCCGCCGATATTCATCCTGATTTGATGGTGCCTCCGAGTGCTCCTTACTCGCAGTACACTGTAGAGGACATTCTCAGTCTGCCAGGCAGAGAAGGTTTACCAGTCATCGACCCAGACCGACCGGACGGAACTTTGTGGTATGTTGCATTAATTTTTTTTAATTCGTTTAAATTTCTTTTATAACATTAAAAAATAATTTATATTTTAAATTTGTATTTTCCAGGTGGGGGGTTGACGGATGTCTTGCATCGGACGTAACCGACACGATCAAGGGTTACTTCTCCATGCCACATCCAAACTGGAGTAAGACGCCTCACTACGTCAGAAAGACGTGGTTCAAAATTTACGCTGTAAGTTTCTATTAATTAATTATATATACTTTAATTTTTTCATGATTTATATATATACTTTCTAAAAAACTAATTGTTAATTTATTTTTCCAACAGCAAAAATATACTTGGGCCTTGGGGATCACTGAGAGGGTGAGGAAGAAGTTTAACGCGAAGGCGAAAGTTCGCTTGTTGGACACGGTCTCCAACTGGAAGGGTGACTGGATCGTGAAGGGGTATGAGCGTGGCAAACCCGCTGAGCTCACCACGGATGTGTGGGATGGCCTCATCCGTTATTGGCGCCTTCCTGATTCCATTAGAATCGCCCAGGCTTGCTCTAACTCCCGTAACACGGTCGATGAGCACGGGAACGGGCCGATGCTTCACACTACGGGCCAAAAACCCCACGCCGGTGTCCGTTTGGAAATGGTAATTAAATATTTTATTAAATAATTTTTTTAATATATATATTAATTTATTCTAACTTTCTTAACTGTTTTTTAGGCCAAAGAGACGGGACATCTCCCTTCTCTTATGGAACTTTACGAGAGGACCCACAAGAACAAGGCGGGCGTATTTGTAGATGGCAAGTCCGAGCAAATCTACAACGACGTAGTTGCTCGGGTTGAAGACCGCCAGACTCAGCTGACCCAGCAGTCTACCGACGGATTACCCGTCACCTTATCCACACTTGACGTGGATAAGATTTACGAGGAGGTAAATTTTCAAAAAAATTAATTTTTTATTATTCATTTAATTTAACTTTAAATTTTTACTTACAATATTTATTTTTTGTTTTTAAGGTTGTCCCTAAAAAAAAGGGACGGACGTTGGGTATTGGTTCCGTCAACGATGTTCCGAGAGCGACATCGTCTTATGGTCAGCGACGGGATGATGAAGTCACTGAGCTGCGTAGAGAGTCCGCTCAGCTGCGTAACGAGTTGACCGCGACAAAATCTCGTATGGGTGGAGTCGAGGGTTTCTTGGACGTTATTGCGGCCACAAATCCGGAATGGGAGTCCATGTTGAGGAACATGCGACAACAACATCCCATTCAAGGCGAGTCATCCGACGTACATAACGAGGCGGATGTTACGAGGAGGAGTGATGAATTCTACCGGGCGATGAACGACCCTTAGTTTTTTTTTTGGTTGTTGTATTATATAAATTCAAAACTTATTTATATATAAAATATTTTCATTTTGATTTATTTTTATTTTAAATTTTAATTTATTATTAAATTAAATAATTTAATTATTTTTTAATTATATTTTTAAATTCTGTAAAAATAATAAAAACGAAGTAAATTCGTAGCTAATGTACGACCTCTTTACGTGGAAACCTTACGAGGAAATGACGAGAAACAATTAACGACTATTTTACGAGGAAACATTTGCGAGGAAATAACGAGGAAAAGTTTACGAGTATTTTACGAGGAAATCGTTTCGTGGTTGTTACGTGTATTTTGCGAGGAAACTCTTTCAAGGTATTTACGTGTAGGTTACGAGGAACTCATTTCGAGGTATTTACGAGGAATTGTAGCGACGTCTTTGCGTGGAATATTGACGTGGTCTTTACGACGAATCGCCCTACTTCGTCTTTACGACGAAATATATTCCTCGCTAAGTTACGACGAATTAGCGAGGAAATATGTGTTACGACGGACGAGTAACGAGCAAACGCGCTTCCTCGCTATTTCGTCGTAAAGCCTCTTTTACGACGAAATAACGAGGAAAACCGCCCTCGTTAAGGTGATGTTTTCTTGTAGTGATTTATCAATAAGAGTGATTTTTCAAAAATTATTTACAATATACATTATTGTAAACAAATAAGAATGTTTTTTAATTTACGTGGCCGCTCCTGTTTAATTATATATGTAATAATTACTAGATTCTCAACTATTCATATATATTATTATTTAATTTGTAATAAATAAGTGGACGCAAAATAAGTAATAATACATAAAAATATTTATATAAACCATATTCATTCCGTGCAAGCCGCATATCTAGATTAAGTAATAATTAAACTTCTTCATATATATTATTTTTAACACAAATTGCAAATTTGGACTAATAAAATTGGACTAAATGGAATATAGAAACGAAGATTACATAGTTTACATTAAGCATTGACAATAATCAAATATAAAAAAGTAGAGTTCGACCTTCAGAAAACAACAAATAGGATATTACATGAATGGATGCAGTCACACAGAGTCCGGTTTGGCTAGCACAATATAGATTCAGTTTGTTTATGTTGATGAAAAAAAAGATATTACATGGATGAACTAGTATTAGTAACAAAGTAGGTTTTGAATTCATTTGTCAATAGTGTTTGCATGATATAATGAGCACGAAACAGAAAATCTTCTTCTTATTGGCATCAAAAAGTGCTAATGGCAAGAGCGCACATAGTGTTAACATAATATATATATGAGAAATTACTCAAAAAGGGACGGACGTTGGGTATTGGTTCCGTCAACGATGTTCCGAGAGCGACATCGTCTTATGGTCAGCGACGGGATGATGAAGTCACTGAGCTGCGTAGAGAGTCCGCTCAGCTGCGTAACGAGTTGACCGCGACAAAATCTCGTATGGGTGGAGTCGAGGGTTTCTTGGACGTTATTGCGGCCACAAATTCGGAATGGGAGTCCATGTTGAGGAACAGGCGACAACAACATCCCATTCAAGGCGAGTCATCCGACGTACATAACGAGGCGGATGTTACGAGGAGGAGTGATGAATTCTACCGGGCGATGAACGACCCTTAGTTTTTTTTTTGGTTGTTGTATTATATAAATTCAAAACTTATTTATAGATAAAATATTTTCATTTTGATTTATTTTTATTTTAAATTTTAATTTATTATTAAATTAAATAATTTATTTATTTTTTAATTATATTTTTAAATTTTGTAAAAATAATAAAAACGAAGTAAATTCGTAGCTAATGTACGACCTCTTTACGTGGAAACCTTACGAGGAAATGACGAGAAACAATTAACGACTATTTTACGAGGAAACATTTGCGAGGAAATAACGAGGAAAAGTTTACGAGTATTTTACGAGGAAATCGTTTCGTGGTTGTTACATGTATTTTGCGAGGAAACTCTTTCAAGGTATTTACGTGTAGGTTACGAGGAACTCATTTCGAGGTATTTACGAGGAATTGTAGCGACGTCTTTGCATGGAATATTGACGTGGTCTTTACGACGAATCGCCCTACTTCGTCTTTACGACGAAATATATTCCTCGCTAAGTTACGACGAATTAGCGAGGAAATATGTGTTACGACGGACGAGTAACGAGCAAACGCGCTTCCTCGCTATTTCGTCGTAAAGCCTCTTTTACGACGAAATAACGAGGAAAACCGCCCTCGTTAAGGTGATGTTTTCTTGTAGTGATTTATCAATAAGAGTGATTTTTCAAAAATTATTTACAATATACATTATTGTAAACAAATAAGAATGTTTTTTTAATTTACGTGGCCGCTCCTGTTTAATTATATATGTAATAATTACTAGATTCTCAACTATTCATATATATTATTATTTAATTTGTAATAAATAAGTGGACGCAAAATAAGTAATAATACATAAAAATATTTATATAAACCATATTCATTCCGTGCAAGCCGCATATCTAGATTAAGTAATAATTAAACTTCTTCATATATATTATTTTTAACACAAATTGCAAATTTGGACTAATAAAATTGGACTAAATGGAATATAGAAACGAAGATTACATAGTTTACATTAAGCATTGACAATAATCAAATATAAAAAAGTAGAGTTCGACCTTCAGAAAACAACAAATAGGATATTACATGAATGGATGCAGTCACACAGAGTCCGGTTTGGCTAGCACAATATAGATTCAGTTTGTTTATGTTGATGAAAAAAAAGATATTACATGGATGAACTAGTATTAGTAACAAAGTAGGTTTTGAGTTCATTTGTCAATAGTGTTTGCATGATATAATGAGCACGAAACAGAAAATCTTCTTCTTATTGGCATCAAAAAGTGCTAATGGCAAGAGCGCACATAGTGTTAACATAATATATATATGAGAAATTACTCAAAAAGGGACGGACGTTGGGTATTGGTTCCGTCAACGATGTTCCGAGAGCGACATCGTCTTATGGTCAGCGACGGGATGATGAAGTCACTGAGCTGCGTAGAGAGTCCGCTCAGCTGCGTAACGAGTTGACCGCGACAAAATCTCGTATGGGTGGAGTCGAGGGTTTCTTGGACGTTATTGCGGCCACAAATCCGGAATGGGAGTCCATGTTGAGGAACATGCGACAACAACATCCCATTCAAGGCGAGTCATCCGACGTACATAACGAGGCGGATGTTACGAGGAGGAGTGATGAATTCTACCGGGCGATGAACGACCCTCAGTTTTTTTTTTGGTTGTTGTATTATATAAATTCAAAACTTATTTATATATAAAATATTTTCATTTTGATTTATTTTTATTTTAAATTTTAATTTATTATTAAATTAAATAATTTATTTATTTTTTAATTATATTTTTAAATTTTGTAAAATAATAAAAACGAAGTAAATTCGTAGCTAATGTACGACCTCTTTACGTGGAAACCTTACGAGGAAATGACGAGAAACAATTAACGACTATTTTACGAGGAAACATTTGCGAGGAAATAACGAGGAAAAGTTTACGAGTATTTAACGAGGAAATCGTTTCGTGGTTGTTACGTGTATTTTGCGAGGAAACTCTTTCAAGGTATTTACGTGTAGGTTACGAGGAACTCATTTCGAGGTATTTACGAGGAATTGTAGCGACGTCTTTGCGTGGAATATTGACGTGGTCTTTATGACGAATCGCCCTACTTCGTCTTTACGACGAAATATATTCCTCGCTAAGTTACGACGAATTAGCGAGGAAATATGTGTTACGACGGACGAGTAACGAGCAAACGCGCTTCCTCGCTATTTCGTCGTAAAGCCTCTTTTACGACGAAATAACGAGGAAAACCGCCCTCGTTAAGGTGATGTTTTCTTGTAGTGATTTATCAATAAGAGTGATTTTTCAAAAATTATTTACAATATACATTATTGTAAACAAATAAGAATGTTTTTTTAATTTACGTGGCCGCTCCTGTTTAATTATATATGTAATAATTACTAGATTCTCAACTATTCATATATATTATTATTTAATTTGTAATAAATAAGTGGACGCAAAATAAGTAATAATACATAAAAATATTTATATAAACCATATTCATTCCGTGCAAGCCGCATATCTAGATTAAGTAATAATTAAACTTCTTCATATATATTATTTTTAACACAAATTGCAAATTTGGACTAATAAAATTGGACTAAATGGAATATAGAAACGAAGATTACATAGTTTACATTAAGCATTGACAATAATCAAATATTAAAAAGTAGAGTTCGACCTTCAGAAAACAACAAATAGGATATTACATGAATGGATGCAGTCACACAGAGTCCGGTTTGGCTAGCACAATATAGATTCAGTTTGTTTATGTTGATGAAAAAAAAGATATTACATGGATGAACTAGTATTAGTAACAAAGTAGGTTTTGAGTTCATTTGTCAATAGTGTTTGCATGATATAATGAGCACGAAACAGAAAATCTTCTTCTTATTGGCATCAAAAATGCTAATGGCAAGAGCGCACATAGTGTTAACATAATATATATATGAGAAATTACTCAAAATGACTCAAATTATATATGTAATGACTTGAATAACTCTTTTAATTTTGTATTTACTAGAATAACTCATAAAGGAAACAAAAATACCAAAAAACCAGTATAAGCCCCATTATTCACAGTTTTGCCATTATATTTTATTAATAGGAATAAATTTTTAATTGTGTAAAAGCAAAAAAAAATAGAAAGTCGACTTCTCTTTCTCTTTCACAGCCGCAGGGGACGACGCCAAAGGATATTTTTTCTCCGACACTTCCATCTCCGATCTCCGACACCTCCTTCTCCATCACCACCTTCGAAGGTCACAGCCGTATTCAATTCCTGACACCCCAACCCCATCTGGTCTTCCTATTTGTTGTCGTCGACGAACCCTAACCCCACACCACCGATTTAAGTCACCACCTCATTCAACTCCCAGAAACTTGAAGCCGTAAGTCATAAATCCATCCTAATCATGTTTGATGTTCTTTGTTGTTAACATTATTTGATTGATTGCATTTTTAATTTTGAAAACCCTATTTCACAAATCCCCTTTTTCTCTGAAGTTGAAATCCAAAAACTGTTTATTTGTAAAGTAGACTAAGCATTGAATTCATAGAGTAGCAATACGGTATTGGGTTTGTTGTTTATTGAAAAACCTTTGTTTCTATATAAGACAACAATCAGCAATGACTATTGACACTTTGTACTGACTGTAGCTGATTGTGTTCATTGTTTATTGCAGGTTGACTTCATCTCCTGCCATTAGAATATATCCTCCGCGCTTATACGAAGTTGAGAAAACATCAATTCACAACAAGAGTTATTTAAACGATCAAGAAGATGAAGATGTATTGTTTTCCGGTGTAGCCAGCGGAAGAGCTGGTGTATCATGCTCTCCTTTAGTGACTTATGCCGACTATAACCAAGAAAGAATAGAAAATCAGATTTGGATTATGAGGCCAAGGTTAAGACACATAGGATCAAATTCTCAATTTTTCTCGTGTGGGTGAAACTGACTCAAGACAAGACAAGAGAAAGAGACTGAAACATGCTCAAGACGGGAAATGATCAAGAGTGTGCTGAGATGGGGATTGACTGATTTGAGTTTTTTCTCTATTGTAGTTGTGAGACTTGTAACACTGAAAGTTTTAGCATCTTGGAATGAACGAAAGAAATCAGATACCTTGTTGTTCCCTAAAAGTTTATTGGCATTGTAAATAGTTTAAATTGTTAATGTCATCCACATCCTCTTTTGAGCACACAGTGGGGTAGTAATAGATCACATCTTCATTTCTTTTTTACACTAACAAAGAAAACAAATGCAAGGTTTTTGGCTGAGCTGCGATGCATTGTGATTTCCATCATTGTGAGTGGAAGGGATAATACGAGAAAGAAAAATTATTCATTCTTTGTAGTTTTTAACTTAGAATAAAGAAGACGGATGCTTTTCATCTCTCACCACTTGTAATAATAATTTCGTATTGTAAGAATGGATGAGGATCCATTGAATATGTTTTTATATTGTTTGTGATCCATGTTTCTCCAAGCAAAAAGATTGCAACAAGTGATTAAACCACCATGAAAAATAACAACTTGATAAGGAAGAAAAACAAATGAAAGAAAAGAAGACAAGTACCAAAAATTTACCTAATTCTGGATCTTAATTATCCTAAAAATAAACCAGATTCAAAATTAATATACAACATGTCAAAATTCAACATTAAATTAAGTTCGGTTTACACAAACCCAAATTTCCGTCAATAAATCTACCGTAACATAAATTAAAAAATCTGTCACCACATAAACAAAAAGTCTACCAACAATTTTAAATCGGATATAAAACTCTGCCGTAAGAAAATAAGTCGAACATAACAAATAAGTCTGTACATAAGAAAATAAATTGACCACAAAAATCTACCATTTATAACAAATCTGCTACCTCATTCGACAGACATATTTTTAAAAGTCTTTTTTCTATTCAAATCGGACAAATAACTCTGCCGTAGAAACAAATCTAACGTTTCTAAGAAAGTCTGACACCACTTTAACAATAGATTTATTTTCCTATACAGATTTTATAAACAGACTTATTATTCGATAGATTTATTTTTTTGAAAATAATTATGCCGTCGATCAAATGTTAAGGGTACTTTGGTAATGTTTTTTTTGTTATAACTATGGACAAGGACAATTTCGACCAGAAAAATATTCTAATAATTGTCAAAAAATATGAGTCATTCTAGTAATAACATAATCAATTTGCGTCATTTTAGGAATCAATTTGCGTCATAATAAAAAAATATGAGTCATTCTAGTAATAACATAATCAACCAGTCGACGTTTGTAAAGATCATCTCCTCATGTGTCCTACAACCACTCTATGGGTTGTTTGAACCATGTTAACGTCAGTCACCGTTGCGCAAAAGTGCTCCTCAGTGAGACTGACTTGCGGCTTCTCATCTTTGATCTTGTTTCTGCACACATCCGACTTGTGTCCAATTTTGTTGCAGTAGTGGCACTTCCTCTTGAAGTTCTTTTCCACATTTTTCAGTGGATTTCTTCGTGAAGCTTGTTCCTGAAGCTCTTAGAGGTGCATTTGTTTTGGAAGGCTTGGCAGGAGAGTTAACATTTGCCTTTCCTTTGCTTTCTAACTCATCTGTGTTGACACTGTGCTCTCTAGTGACAAAATTGTCAACATTTCAGTTTCTAGATACTATCTAAAGCCTCATGATGATGTCTTCAAGAGTCACTGGTTTATTGTGTTTCAGGTAATTTTCGAAGGTGAGCGGAAGCTTCTTGATGAAGCAGGTCAAAGTGAGTGCCTCGTATGTGGACATTTCTTTAGCAGCGATGTCATGGCACTACAGCTGCAACAACGTAAGCAATTTTTCCACTCTTTTCTATACCAGGTGATTTCACTAGGAAAAAATGTTCCACAAAAAGCTTCAGCGGGATCCATTATGGGTTTTGAATCCCCCATTTCAATGCCAAGGAACTTTGCAACTGCAATCTTTTAGCAGCCAGCGTCCTCACCTTTATACTTCTTGTCCAATGATCTCTGGAGCTCTTTTTTCATGGAGTTCTCACTGTAGACTCGGTACAATGGATCAATGAGACGACCCAAAATCTATCATTTGCAGAGAAATTTATATTCAACTCATATCTCAACAGTCTCGAGAGTGTGGTCATCCTCATTTCCGTGAGGCACTACGGGCTCATCTTTCTTGATAAATTTGTGTAGCTTCAATGTTTTGAGGAAGAAAATCATCTTATTTTGCCACATTTTTAAGCCTTTTCCATCAGTTGTTGTGGGATGAATCTTGTAGTAATTGCTGCACATACTGCCGGAAGAGTTAGATTGGCAACCAAAGCACTTGTGGTGTCTTCAGTTCCAGCTACTTGAAGAATACCAGCACACAGACTAAGGTGCATGGTTTCATTGGCAGCACTACATCCTTCAATGTTAGCTGTTGTTTCAATGGTTTCTATGGTTGCATCCGTTTGGGGTTTGATCACCACTGAATGGAGTCTGATCATTACTGATGCTTGTGTTATCGGTAGTCATCTGTTGACTAAAGTTAAACTAGATTTATATACCAACAATGGATAACATATTATTTAAGCAAAATAATTGTTTGAATGTCAATCTCAATTTTGGTGTTTTTTGGAATGTTGCTAAAAAGCGTTCTCAATCAACGGATAATATCCATAGAAGCCTCAAAATGATTTGCAAACTCACTCAGAAGCGTTTGCATACACCATTTCTGTAGGCTTTTAATTAAATAGTTTAACACACTCACTTATCTGTTGCGGAAACTGGTCATTTTTAGAAACATTTATAGAAAACAGTTTCAAAAATGCAGAAATTAGTATGCAATAAAATGTTTCCGACTTTCAATCAGTTTCAAACAAGTATAATCTCTACGATATACTATCATATTAAAACCTACTTTGAAATATTTTTTCTGTTGATTTTTTGATAAAAAACTATCGAATGAATGAGGGAAGACCACGCATGGGCGTTTGGGTACCCGTTGGGTTCGATTAGGGTATTTCGGATTTTTGGTTCTAATTTGTATTACACCCTATGTCCCATTCTAGTAAATTTGTAAGTACTGGTCGGGTTTGGATATAACACATCGGTTTCAGGTTAGTTTGTATCACATCCTAGAACCCATGAAGTAATCATATATCATTTGGATTCGGATTATATCGGTTTGTTTTGGATAACACGAAGTAAAATTTAATATTTAAAATCAAAACATAAAAATATATACTTATTTATATAGAATTGGGGATTTAAGGTATTTATTTACATTTTAAATACTTATTTTTAGATATCATATCAAAATAAATATGAAATTGAATATTTGAAGTACATATTTAAGTTTCAAATACATATATTGCATACTAATTTGGACATGTGAGTCGGTTTCTTCGGATATTATTCAGGGTTTTTGGTTTTCTGGGTTACCTGTTCGGGTTCGGTTAATAACATTTCGGGGGGTTCTGATATGTTTTGTAACACCCTACAAGATCGACTAGGGTATTTTTTTATATTTCAGACCAGGTATGGATTGGTTTTTTGGTTTGGGTTTGGTTCAAATTTTGGGTTACGAATGTTCGCAATAGACATTGCACGTGCGCACCTTAACAAAAAATCTCGCGGAAATCTTGGAAGTGGAACGTTGATAACTTCCTCTACAAGATCTTTATTCTGTTTATTCGTTTTATTCTTTGGGGGTAAAGAACGACTTCATGTTATTTTAAGACGAACTATGTATCGTTTAAACACAAATATCTTGCTGTTTCTGGTTAGCAAATTGACCAAAAACAAAAAGTAATTTCCCCCAAAATCACTTTATAGCGCTGTTTGTTGTGCACACGCTCTTCTCTCTTCTCTCTCTCTCTCTCGTTTTCACATCGCTTGGGTGGAGACTCCTCTGATTCCGTCGGCGGCAGCAGACGGTGTTGAGTTCTCCCACCCCTATCTCATTTTCCTTCAGATCTGCGCTCAAATCGACGTTTAGAACTTCAATATCGGTTTCTGGAGGCATTATCTTCTTCCTTCTCGGTCAATCGGCTTGGCCTCCTGTCACAGAAGCCTTTAAGAAAGCTCGGGATCCTGGTAGTTTGTCGGAATCCAAGGTCATGGCGCTCCGTTTTGAGGACGGCGGGGACATAACCGGAATCCGCTAGTCAGCTATTAGGATCTAGGGTTTGTCACGGTTGTGAGGGAGACTTCGTTGGCGGCAGACCAACTTAGAGGATGGCGGTTTCTCAAGGTTTGTGTCTTGTCTGTCGTGGTGTCTCCTCTCCGCCAAGATTTGTGTGGGAAGAGGTGTGAGACTCTTGGATTTGAATAACAAAAAGCGTCACGAGGTGATTCAGCGGAGGCTAGGGTTACGTGAGTCGGATCTCTTTCGATTTCGGCGTTGGCGCCGCGGGACCACTCCGACGGTGTACATATCCGATGGCGAGTGTTGACGGAACAGGGGATTGGTTTGGAAACCTAGTCCCATGAATTCACGATTGTCCGGTTGACTGTTGCTGGTGTTCATTGGAGAAGGATGCTTCGCGTCCTCCAGTCTTCTTCCCACACCGTATCTCTAGTTTGTTTTTTTTTGCTCGGTTGTTTACTTTCTATTTATCTCATGTAACCTAGATCTTTATTTCTCCGGTCACTGGAATTTTGTAGATCTCATCGGATCCCTTTTTTAAGAAGGTAAATGATAATATATATTTTAACTAAAGTTATATGAATTATCCAAATTTTATCCATAACCTAAAAATCGTGGAGAGGTGTGTGTGACAGAGATTAAGTCAAAAGATTCTAGGAGTAAGTTGTGGGACACAAGATGAATGTGATCCTTAGTTTGAAGGGGATAATGTGATATAAAAACTAAGTCCTACATTGGAGAATTAGACAAAGAGAGTAATATATAAAGAGTTGTTCAACTCTAATAGTACGAGGCCTTTTCGAAAAGAAATCAAAAGTAAATCCATGCGGACCAGACTCTAAAGTTCAAAATGGACAATATCGTACTAATCAGATAATATAGAGTTGGACATGAGCTTAATAAATTCCAACAAAAATCGATTAGCATTTGCGACGGGAAACTACGCCTATTCCCATGGAAAATTCACGGGTGATGGGACAAAAAAAAATTCTTCTTTTTCGATCTCTGCGGAATAACCATGGCTATTCAAAAGTGCGTTCAACATCTTGGACTATAATTAAGGCCCGATTTAAAATTGTTGGGCAATTTTGACCTGATTCTGTGTCTGAATTCAGACCAATCTTTCCTCTCTATATAATAATAAATACTGTTCTTTCTTCCCTGTCGGAGAAAGTTGACTCTGAACCCCACCCCACGTCTCTACCTCCACAGCCATGAGGCGAAGGAATCACGACCGCGGCTTCATCCGCCGTGACGGCGGAAATGCTCCGTTCGTGAATCCAGTCAACGATCATCCCCAATCGGAGCATCAGCAAGAAGACACGACCTCCACGGATCGGTCCTCTGCTGCTTCTCCCTCTACTTCTCAGCCATCACAAAACCTCGATCACCCGACAAAACCTCGCCGTATTCGGCGCCGCCGTGGTGGATCAAAGTCCGCACCTCCCTCCGTGGAGAAATCAGAGGTGAATTCAACTGAACCCGATGCTGCTGATTGCTTGGCCGATGAGTTAAGCACCGTAGACCTGAAACAGAATTCGAATCTGGTTAATAATGATAATTCAAGTGTATACTCGGAGGATAAGCAGAGCCCTGAGATTGAAGAAACCGTTGATGAGACGAAGGAAGATATCATGTTGACTATTCTGAATGATTTGCGATCTAACGTCACTGAGCCGGAGCTAACCGATGAGCAGCTAAGGTTGAATGATCAGTTACAAGAAGATGAGGTAAAGTTTTAAGACTTTGAATTAGCTAACCTCCAAAATGCTATTGTTATGCTCTGTTGTGTTCACGTAGACTTACTTGTTGTTCGACATTCTATGCAGCTTCTGGCACTAGGGTACATCTATGGAGGTAACATGTTCATCCTTGAACGGCATAAAGATATGCGATACTTTCAGGTCAGTATATATAATCTTTCTTACTTATATGTGACATAAACAAATGTTCTAGGAGTCTTACACATTTATTTATTTATTTTGTAGATTCATGTAAACGTTGAGGCAACTAGTGAACATACTATCTCTGCAAAGCTCAACTTACAAGCTGATTCAAGCAAAGACTCAGATGATTTCTTATACTCGTTCCAGGCCCAGCACCTTCCTCCGATTGTGTTGACTTGTTTGTTACCAAAGGCTTATCCTAGCCACTTACCGCCTTACTACTTGATAAGCGTTCGGTGGATGAACCCTGATAAGATCTCGAGCCTCTGCTCCATGCTGGATTCGATATGGACTGAACAGCCAGGGCAAGAAGTCTTGTACCAGTGGACAGATTGGTTACAGAACTCGTCTGTTTCTTATCTCGGCTTTGATAATGAGATTGTTCTTGGTCCTTATGGCGTTACATCTTCTAGAGATAAACGTGCTGTCTCTGGCAGTCGTTCACCTGATGTAGATATCCCTTATATTAGGAGTTATGACGACGAGAAACGCCGTGAGAGCTTCCTTGAGAGCTTACACGAGTGCTGTATATGTTTCTCCGAATCTGCAGGTAAAACAAAAAAAGACTTGTTTGTTTTCTTCATAGCAGTTTGCTTCATTACTATCGTTTTTTTCTCCCTCTCAACAGGTTTGGACTTTGTTAAGTTGCCATGTGAGCATTTCTTTTGTGTAAAATGTATGAAGACGTATACAGACATACACGTCTCTGAAGGCACAGTCAACAAGCTTCAGTGTCCGGATTCGAAATGTGGAGAGATTGTTCCTCCAGGTGTATTGAAGAGATTGCTGGGAGATGAAGCTTATCAACGTTGGGAAACTCTCATGTTGCAGAAAACACTGGAATCCATGACTGACGTCGCCTACTGTCCTAGATGTGAAACCCCCTGCATAGAAGACGAGGATCAATTTGCTTTATGTTTCAAATGCTACTACAGTTTTTGTACTCTCTGTAACGAAAAGCGACACGTGGGAGGTACCTGTATGAGCCCAGAGCTCAGGCTTCAAATCTTGGAGGTATTGTTACCCTGCATTTGATCGATCCTTAGGATTTAAACTGGACTCTTTTCTTACGTGTAGCACTATTGTAGGAGCGTCAAAGTTCTTCACGTCTTGGAGAGGAACAAAGGCGAAAAGAAAGGGAAATGATCAATGAGATTATCAGTGTGAGTGTGATAAAGCAAAGTGCAAAGCAATGCCCGTCTTGCAAAATGGCCATCTCAAGAACCGGTGGCTGTAACAAAATGGTTTGCAATAACTGTGGCCAGTTCTTTTGCTACCGTTGCAACAAAGCTATCACTGGTTATGAACATTTCAGGTTTGTTGATTCCTACATATATTTTATGCATAAGTAGATAACAGATCTTGGAACTAAAGTAATAACCCTTTTCTTTTACTTGGGGGGAAAGAGAGGGAACATGTGAGCTTTTCCCACAGGACGCTATCCAAGAATGGAATGAAATGAATGAGCGACAAGTTTTTCAGATTCAAGCTCAGTTGTTTGCACCGCACGGTCAGTTTCCTCAGCGCGGCCAGATATGTCCTAATTGCCGCCAGTTCAACCTAAAGGTAAAAAAAGAAAAGTCAATAACAATGTGGAAACATACAAGTTCTTGGAGATGATTCTTGATTTGGTAATTATTGTGTAGGCGGGAAACAACAATCACTTGTTTTGCTGGGCGTGTCAAGCACATTTCTGTTACCTTTGCAAACAAGTGGTGAAGCGATGTGCTCAGCATTATGGACCAAAGGGTTGCAAGCAGCACACTGATGGGTAAAGGCGTGTTTCAGAAGATGTAGAACATATTATGTTTTTTTCTTTCTCCAGAGGTTGTCGTTTGTTCTAAGTTCAAAAGAAACATTGATTCGATTTTCTATATAGGTTTCTATATTTATTACACAATATTCATCTGCTTAAGGTTTATAAAAACATTGATGAGTTTGGTTCAATCTTCGAAGATAACCCCATATCTTCGAACGTTTTCTTCACAATCCGTTTAACTTGTAATAAGAGCTTTGTTTGGCAAATGGATTAAAACCCTTTTCGAACACACCAATCTTGATTTAAAACACTATAGTGTAAACTATGTTTCCCATATATACCAATTTGGATCCACGTAAACCATAAACCCAACCCAACTGAGTTTTGGTCAGAGGTTATTCGAAAACAGATGAAAACCGCGAGATTTGGTCACAGGTTATGGATTTTTCATACTAGCGATTTTTGTGATATGGAATATGATTCAATCTTCGTTTCGTTTTGTGTTTCAATTGCCGATTTGTATTGTTGTTCATATCGTCAATTTGTTTTTTTGACTGGTTTATCGATTTGTGACTTGATCTTGGTTTCAATGTACCCAAAGGAGCGGTATTTGTTTAAGTGGGTTGATGAAGCTTTGATTGATAAGATTCAAAGGGTAGATGCTGAGCAAATAAGAATTGCAGAAGAGATTGAAGATCTCAAAAAGAGCTTGAAAAAGACGGTAGAAAAAGAATTTAAAAACCAGAAAAGTTATTTTGAAGTAGGTTGTTTAGGAACCATTCTATGGCTTTTTGGAAGATTAAGTCGCCAAGAATGAGTGAACTCAATCTATTAGTTCTTACTATTTTTTTTTAATGTTTGCAACGATTCATGAAACACAAATAAATCGAGTGACTATATAAGCTGACCCTTACCTTTTGCGATTGATTATATTAGTATTTCACAAGTTGCTATGTTGTGCCCACTAATACCACATCTACTACACTTGCGAGGCTGCTTCTTTTGTGATGTTTGCGATGACCGAATTTTGTCTTCAACGGTTTCATATCCATGTTTTCTTTTCCTTTCAACTGATCTTCTTGTGTCCGATGGTAGCACTTTGACTTTTTTAACATCTTCTGGTATGGACAAAGCATCCTCAGGAACATCAATAGAATTTATGCTTTTCTGATAAGCTTCTCTCCAAGCTCCTGTCGTGTACATCAAATCAGTCAATGTGTGTGGCTCTTTACCAACATGAAAACCAGCTTTAATTTCGTTCGTACTTTCCACATGAGAAAGTCCGTCTATCCAAATCAACTAAGCAGTCAATTTTATGACCTCTAATAAGCAATCGACCATCACTGACAGAGTAAACTGCAAATGTTTGACCTTTTCCGGTTCTCCTATCAATCTTTTTATCCACATATTTGGTGAGATGATGTTTATGCTTTGAAATCAGTTCATTACGCTTATAAAACCATCGTGTCAACATTTTCCTGATACTGTCCAACAAAGGAATAACTAGATACTCTCTCGGTGAACGCAAAGCAGAGTTGATGGATTCAGCAGGATTGGTTGTCCTTATGTCATATCTGTTTCCAGGGAATTGACATCTAGCCCATTTTTGTACATCAGCCTCCCTTAGGTAATTTCCAATTGCCGGACTGATATTACACATATTAGCAATTGTCTTTTCAAAATCATCAACTCTAAGCCTTTGACGCCTTTGAAACCAACCCAAAAAGTCCTTCCCATGGAAATATGTTACCAAATTATTTAACAAATGATGAACACAAATACCATGTCTAGCTGTTGGATACACGTTCTCAAGCGCCTTAGTGATGGCCCCATGTTTGTCCGAAATAAAAGCCAAATGATGATCATCAGCAATGACAACCTTTAGTTGTCTCATAAACCATTCCCAAGAATGCTCATTCTCTGAGTCGACTATTCCGAATGCAATAGGATAAAAATTAGAATTTCCGTCTACAGCAGTTGCAACCAATTCTTCAAAAAGTCCCATCAACAATAATAACCCACCCGCCTCATGACTATGTTAAATCCTCGTATTGATTTCCCAAAGTCAATAATCAGGTACCGAAATCTCCCATTGCTGTCGATCTCATATGATGAATGTGTACCCGGATAAGCCTCTCTCAACATGTGCAAGTATTTTGGTATTTTCCCATAACTTGTCTCCAGAATACCTCTAACTGTATTGACCACATATTCATGTGCATCCCATGCTAAAGAATATGTGTTCTCACATCCATGATCCATACGAATAATCTGTATGATATCATTAGATTTTGGCCCTTCCTTGACGCCTTCATACTTATGCATAATTAGACTGTCTATAGTTTTGCCAAAGCAGTCTTACCCTTTTTGGTTTTGCTTGAAGGTGCGCATGTATGTGCACCAACATACTTTTTGAAAATGAAATATGTAGATTCCTTCAAACACTTTGCTCGAACACTCCAATTGCATGCATTATCCACACATCTAATATACCAAACTTCTCTCTCCTATTTGATAACCTGGTAATCGAAGTTATGCTTCATTGCAAAAATCTTGAAACTCGTCTTCAACAAAGTTTTGTTCTCAAAAAGTTGTCTTTTCTTAACAACTTCGAGCAAAGAAATCTTTGACATATTGTTTCTCTTTTTTTTTTCAGAGATCATGGTATCAACATCATAGGCCTCCCCATCAAATTTGACTCGTTTCATCTTTTATTTCTTCTTCTCGCTCTGCATCTCAGAAAAAAACATTAGCTGATTCGTCCCCTCTGTAAAACGAGTTTCCCTCATCTTCATTAGTACTTGAATCTGTTGGCGACTTTGTTAAGATCAAATTCTGGTTCATTCGGATTCTCAGCCTTGGCTTTATATGTTACATACAATCGAGTTGAGACATTCTTTTTAATAAAAACAACAAAATTCTTAAGCTGTCGATCGTTGATAAAAGGTGGATATGTTGATGAATTGATCAAATCAGTAAGTAGATACCTCAACTCCAAATCGGCTAAGCTATCTTCTTCCATACCAAAATCCTCCAAAATCATTCTCTTTAAATCCTCTAAGGTAAAACTCGATTCCAATAACAGTAACCTACCCCCTTTGTCATCAGCCGAAAAAACCCATTCCGTTGTTGCACCTAATTTCCATACACCACATGTCGTATATATATGCATCATAGAACAAAAGTTTGTGAAAATCACAAGAAAAAACTATGGAGAAATTATAGTTTGATGAAGAAGAAAAGGTTAAATAGATCTTTTTTTTTTTTTGACAAAGAAATCGGCCTCTACACGTTTTAGGAAAGTTAGAAGATTACAAATATTTTTTTTGGAATATTTTTATAACTGAACTGGCAAAATTTTCAGAAATCATGTTTTCTTATCCGTAGAATGTACCTTCTACACTGCGTAGAAACCAGACATCAATTCCATAAGCAGATTCTACTATATGTAGTCTTTTGAATTGTGTGTAGATTTTTTTATTCCTAGAATTTTAGAATCTAATCTATTAAAACTGAAGTACAAGTTTAAAATAACCCTTAGTTTTTTACTATAATTACCAACTCATGCCACTGAGTTAATAAAAAGCTCATACAAACGTATCTTTTTTTCAAGTTCTTAAAAAAAAATCGCAACTCCCACATATATCCCACATATATCGGCTAATAAATATACTTATCAACTTCACCTTCCTTATCAACTATACCTACTCTTAACGAAGGCTTGAAAATCTAATTTAAAAGGAAATCTAATCTAATCTATTAAAACTGAAGTACAAGTTTAAAATAACCCTTAGTTTTTTACTATAATTACCAACTCATGCCACTGAGTTAATAAAAAGCTCATACAAACGTATCTTTTTTTCAAGTTCTTAAAAAAAACTCGCAACTCCCACATATATCCCACATATATCGGCTAATAAATATACTTATCAACTTCACCTTCCTTATCAACTATACCTACTCTTAACGAAGGCTTGAAAATCTAATTTAAAAGGAAATCTACTCAATTAAAACTGAAGTACAAGTTTGAAATAACCCTTAGTTTTTAACTATAATTACCAACTCATACCACTGAGTTAATAAATCCCATACAAACGTATCTTTTTTTCAAGCTCTTAAAAAAAAATCGCAACTCCCACATATATCCCACATATATCGGCTAATAAATATACTTATCAACTTCACCTTCCTTATCAACTATACGTACTCTTAACGAAGGCTTGAAAATCTAATTTAAAAGGAAATAAGATTGTGCACCTACCAAGTCAAAATAATTATAACGGTTCAAACTTAAATTTTGTTGCTTTGAACATATGTATTTTAATATGCTAGATTTTTTTATTTCACTATATATAATTCTATTATATATCTTATTAATCTAAACCATTCTATAAAACTAAGTTTATGGATTGCTCAACTAAAAATGATATTACTGAAAGATAGATCAAAATGAAAATTAGTCCTTTTTATAGTGAAAATGTTTTTTTTAAAAAGATGCTAAGCATAAATATTTATTCTCAGTAAAATTAAACCTATAATATATGGTATATTTTACATAAATTAAAGTGTGGCATTCAAAGAATTGCTCTTAGTAAAATCATATATTTGCAAAATGTCATCATTAATCTGATATATCATGATTAGGGCTGGACAAAAAAATTGAATCAGAAGAACCGAACCGAACCCGATCCGAAAAAGTAGTAGCGAACCCGAACCGAAATTGACTAAATATCCGAACGAGTTCAAAATTTTGGTATCTAGAGAACCGAAACCGAACCCGATCTGAACTGAAATAGTTCGAGTACCCGAATGTATCCGAAATAGATTTATATACCTAAATATATTAATTATTTTTATATTTAATGTATATTAAAAAACCATCCAAAATATATAAGATATTTTTAAGTTGTATAAAATATTTAAAAATATATACAAATAGTCAAAAGTAAATGTCTAAAATAGTTAAAATATACTCAAAACACAAAAACATACTTGAAATATCTATTGATTCTCTATCAAAATATTCAAACCAAACCAATTTATATGTTAAGTTTAGGTATTTTGACATATCTTATTCAAATTTATGTGCAATATATTATTTTATTTATAGATTTTGAAAAATTTAAAGTATATAATGAATTTTAAAATTTTAAAAATCATTTAACTGGGTTATCCGAACCCGAACCGAACCCGCAAAGATCCGAACCGAACCCGAACCAAAATTTAGAAATACCGAATGGGAATGAAATATCTGACCCCGAAAACCCGAAACCCGAATAGACCCGAACCGAATCCGAACGGATATCCGAATGTCCACCTCTAATCATGGCGGTTGTTAATTAGAACTTTTTAATATACCTACAACCCATACAACTCCTATAAAATTAACTGTGTCAGAACTATTGCTCGCAGCCTCTGACTACTATACAAATGAATGTGTGATATATATACATATTATTCGAGTATATACAGTTTTGTTAGTATATTTTTAACTTGGAAATTTTGTAAAATATATTAATTAAATTTTGATAGTTTACCTTAAAATTTTATGAATATTGTTTTCGTAAAACATATATAATATTTTAAATCAATGTAATACATATTATATTATACTACATAACTTCCAGAAATTTAAACATAATTATTTTATGTTTTTATATTAGTAGATTAACATACATTTTCTAAATGTCACTTTGCCATAATTTATTTTTTAAGTCCAGATTTCTTTTTATGTTTTGTTGTCTTCTGTCATTCTCAAAATGTGAAAAAAATATTATTAACCTAATAAAGCCCAATATACTTAATGGCTCATGACTATGGGAGATTTAAATTATGTTTAATAATTTAAATACTAAAATCATATAGTATATAGTTTTTTTCCGTAAAAAAGTAGTATAGTATATAGTATTTCTCATTTTAAAATTTAAAATGTTAAAACTACATGTAAATATTCAGTCTCCGATAATCTATTCCTTATAAATTTACAAATATAAATAATTTAATGAAAACTATTCAAGTTGTATTTTAGAAGATGTTCATTTATTTGATTATTTCAAATAGTTATTGCAAACAGTTTATACTACTATCATATAAAACCGATGAAGTTGTATGTTATAAATTAACCATTCAATTATATCCTCTCATCGATAGCAATTATAGCATCAATGTAAAACAAACAAAAATAAACACCCGTGCGGACGCACGGGTCAAGCTCTAGTTGCTTATTAAAGTAGAATCTGCATTCAGGGAACATATAGCCACCTTTACAATGCGTAGACGAAATATTTTTCATATTTATACTTTTATTTAAAAGTAGAATGTTGGTTTTAGAGAAAGTAGATCAACTTGTTTAACCTGGAATTCGATTTCTACCAAACCATTTTTTATAGAAGATGAAATCTACTTTCCTAAGAACATAATTTAAAATTTTAATTTAACAAGTTTTTCAACCCAAAAAATACCTGTTTGTGTATATGGGTATTTCATCTATTTTTTTTTATTTTTTAATAATTTTTTTGATTCATAAAACTATTTTTTATGCTAAAGGGTAAAAGTATTTCATTAAGTTTTGAAAATGGAAAGAGTAAAACAGAGAAAAATGACAAAAAGGGGTTTATATTAAAGGGACAAAGAAGCTGAATTTTTGTTCCATTTTGGCAAATTTCTCAACCGAGAAATCACATTTTCCACATAAACTAGCGGTGGCCTTCGGGTTTTCGAGTTCTCAGGTTCAACCCTAATTCCATCCAGATTTTATATATGTTTAGATCGGGTTCATTTAACAGCAATTAGGCCTCCATTATATTTGTAATTCTTTCTAAGATCTGTTTAAGATCTTTACCACATAAGCCAAGCCTATATGCATAAGATTCAAGAAATTTTTTCATATATTTCATCTAATACAAGGAATAAAAGAATTTGTTTCCAAACATGAAGACTCAGAAAAAGTTCCTTCAGAAAGTTTATGCGAGAAATAACAACTTTAGGGAACAATCTTCTGTAAAACGACCCGGATCCTCAGAGAAGACCCGGATCTTAAGCATATTAATCTCTTGCTCTCAATTTCATTACTATTTCCTTCTCCTTTTTGAATATCGCTTGATCACTTGTCGTTGTATTCGAAGAGACCCAGATCTTTAGAGAAGGCGTAAAAGCTACGCTTTCTCCCCATACGAATTTGATAGTGCGAATTTTGGTTCCCACACATATTTTCCCGTCAAACTCGTAAAATCACATTTCCTGCAAAAAAAAAATCAATAACTTTCTTGTCAAAACCGCAAATTATATTTTCCCACCCACCCTTCCCTCCAAACTGCAAAATTACATTTTTCCGCCAAAACTACAAAATATCATTTCCGTGAAAACCTAAAAAACACATTTTCCCAAGAAACCGCCAAAAGAAAAGATGATTTACCATGAAAACCATAAAATTAGATTTTTTTCAAAATTGCAAAATCAAGTTCTAAATATATTTAGATCAAAGTGTGAGGATTCTAGTTATTTTTGTAATTGAAACTTTTATATATAGAGATGTAAATTAACTACAAATAAGGAAGCAAACCATTTCTTTTCAGATGCTCTATCCAACTGAAAATTTGAATATAAACAAACAACATTAAGATGAATCATTTGAATGAAATAACTGAATAAACTATATAGATGGAATTGATAGATGAGAAAATAAACATGCCCAATGTCATTTAGTGACACTTGGGAACTATGCTTTCATGGAGGTCATTTCAAATCCAAACATCTCAAAAGATGTATGTATTTGTTACTTAACTTCAAGTAAACGGAGTATATATTCATATACTGACTAAGAAACAAAATATAAATTTATTAGTATGTGATAGGCGGAAAAACTTATATATATAGAATCTTATATAACTAAAGAGCTTTGTATATCTAAAGTGTATGATATAATACATTTTTTTTTTTTTTGACAGCAAACGGCTATTCTATTACTCAAACTTGAGGTGGTCTGGGAAGCCAAACCGGAATAGAACAACCAACAAAACATAAGGATCTATGGAAAGAACGTGCATTCCTAGCTAGCGAATCTGCAATCTCATTTTGCGTCCTTGGTAAGTAGGTGATCTTGAATTCCGAAAAACATAACCGAAGGGTTTGAATGATTTCCAGCTCCGTTGCAAAGTTGGGCCATGCTTGTGGTTCTTACATCATTGTGATCAGGTCCTTGCAATCCGTCCCAAATCTCTGGCAGGTCGAATGTTGTATCATGCACTCCATTGCCCATCTTAGCGCTTCCAACTCTGAATGTAAAGGTGTTTCGCGCCGCGTTAGATTCCTGGAACCCATAAGTTGAATTTTTCCCGTGCTATCCTTCCAAACCCATCCCATTCCACTAAACAGAGATGTGGAGGTCCACGAGCCATCCACCATACATATCTCACCCAAGCTTACGGCTTGCTCTTCCACTTCGGGCTGTCCCAGTATGGGAGCAGGTATAGTTTCCCTCGCATTATGCCAAGCTTGACACTCACTTTCTGCATACTTAACTAGCTCCAATGGGTCTCTATCGATGCCTCTAAACAACTTATCATTTCTGGCTTTCCAAATGTACCAAATTATCCAAGGATAAGGGTCCCTATCATCTTCTGGCTCCATTATATTATTCTTCCTCCAGAACAAATAATCCATATTAGCGTAAACACTTGGTACCGGAAAGGTTTGAGAGCTCGATGGTGTAGATGATAAGGCCCATGCTTGTAATGCTGGAGAGCATTCAAAGATTGCATGAGTAACAGTTTCCTCTGGCTCACCACATCTTGGGCAGTAGTTCTCACATCGCATATTTCGGCGTATTAGATTCTTCGTTACCGCTACCTGTCCAGAGATTAATTGCCATATAAGATGACAAATTTTTTGTGGCGCATTTACTGTCCAAGCAAAGGCTTGGAGTTTAGTTATATTGGGTTGTAGGACTTCTAAAGCCTCCTCTGTTCTCATCACGTTCATAGCAACCCAATATCCAGACTTTACCGTATATTGAACACTTTTAGTATAGCTCCAACAATAAGTGTCTCGTCGGTGAGTAGGGCTTATGGCCATACTCTTAATCAACGGAATGTCTTCTTGGTCCACATATTGTTCCAGTAATCGGGCATCCCATTCTTTTGACTCGAAATTAATAAGGCTGATGACGGTCATGCTTGGATGTACAACTGGGACTCTTGATCTTGCTGGCCTTGCCGTCGAAGGAATCCAGGGGTCCTCCCACACATTAATTTCGTATCCTGAGTGCACTTACTCCTGATGCCCAAGAGTAGTAGCTTCCTTGCCGCTATGATACTCGTCCAAATATACGATGGGGAATCCACAGCACCAGAACGCAAGGGCGAACTTAGACGGTAATATTTCCCCCGAAGAATTCTTGCCACTAATGAATCTGGATATTGAACAAGGCGCCAGAGCTGTTTGGCTAGGAGGGCTAGATTAAATTCATGGATCATACGGAATCCAATTCCTCCCTCTTCCCTAGGTGCACACATTTTCTCCCATTTTGCCCAGTGAATCCCTCTCTTTGGCGGATTCGAACTCCACCAGAACTGTGCAATGGCACTCGCTAAATTTTTGCATATCTCCAAAGAGAGCAGAAAGCTGGACATGACGTAAGTCGGAAGAGCTAGTAGGATTGACTTGATTAGGACTTCTTTCCCTCCCTTTGACAACCATCTACCAGTCCAACCATTAACTCTGTGCAGTAGCTTTTCTTTTATGAATGCGAAGAGCCGGCATTTTGAGCCACTAATATCCTCTGGGATTCCTAAGTAAGAGCCCATTCCTCCTTCGTTTTGAATACCAAGTGTATCTTTAATCTGCTGTCGATCATTCGCTGGAATCCTTTTACCAAAGAGTAAAGAGGATTTATCAAAATTGATGCATTGACCTGATGCTTTCCCATATATCCTGACCACTTTCATAACTTCTTCACATTCACGGGGCTCCGCCTTACAGAAGAAAAGGCTATCATCAGCAAAGAGAAGGTGAGATACCGAGGGGCTAGCGCGTGCAACACGCATCCCTGTTATCTTCCCTTGATTCTCTGCGTGATTAAGAAGGCTAACGAGCGCTTCCGTGCATAGAATAAATATGAAAGGAGACAAAGGATCTCCTTGACGTAAACCCCTCCCAGGGATAATGTTTCCCCTAGGTTCACCATTCATGAGAACTTTATACTTGACCGAAGTGATACACCGCATAATCCATTCAATCCATATCTCCAAAAATCCCATCTTTCTCATGACCGCTTCAATGAATGACCATTCCATCCTATCGTATGCCTTACTCATATCGGTTTTTATGGCCATTCTCTTAACTCTTCCCCCTGGTTTTGTTCGCAGAGCATGAAACATCTCTTGTGCAATCATGATATTATCTGTGATCTGTCTACCAGCAACAAAAGCTGACTGAGTCTCGGATATCCTCTGTGGCAGAACCTTCTTCAATCTTTGGCATAAGACCTTAGATATTATCTTGTAGCTGACATTGCATAGGCTAATAGGTCTAAACTTTGTCATCTCATTCGGCTTTGATGTCTTAGGGATCAGACAGATATTCGTGTCATTCAGACCCTGGGCCATAGTCCCTTCGAAGAGAAATTGGTTAACCATACGAGTTAAATCCTCCTTGACAATATCCCAAAACTTTTGGTAGAAGAGGGCTGTCATCCCATCAGGTCCTGGAGCTTTCTCTGGATGCATAGCGAACAAAGCTAATTTGACCTCCCACTCAGTTACCTGGGCTGTAAGTTTGTCATTTACATCCCCAGTAATCGTCGTCGAAACCTCTGTTAACGCATCAGCTATGTCCTCTGGGTTAGAGGACTCAAATATTTGCCTAAAAATAGCTAGTAGCAATGGCTACTAATCCTTCCTCGTCCTCCACCACGTTTCCATTTTCATCGAGGAGCTGAGTTATCCTATTACGTGCTCTTCTTTGCTTTACGAGGGCATGAAAGAATTTCAAGTTCCTATCTCCTTCCCTTAGCCATAGGACTCTGCTTTTCTGTCTCCAGAACTGTTCCTCTGCCTTAAGAGCAGTGGATAATTCCTTTAGAGCCTCTGATATCTCCTCAGAAGTAGCATTATCGTCCTCGTAAAGACCTTCCACCTTCTCCTTAAGCTCTTCTACTAACTTTTCAGAGTTCACATTATTTTGCCTCCTCCAATGACTCAAAGCTTTCCGACAGCTAGCAATATGTTCCATTATATTCGCATCAGGAGGGAGATCATTCGACTTCCATCCCTCTAGAATAACTTGCCTTAGCTCCTCGTTATCCAACCAACGCTTATCAAACTTAAATTTCTTTTTTCTCCTTGTTGGTTTTGTGAGTATATCTGCGAGGATCGGACGATGATCCGAGCCCAAGAGCCTCAGATACTTGACAGCTGAATGTGGGAATTTATCGTGCCAATCCTCATTACCCACTGCTCTGTCAAGTCTGCATCTAACAGTTGTTCCTCCCGATCTTTTTCCAATCCAGGACAGCTTGCTCCCAGTAAATGGAAATTCTAACATTCCACAATCACTCAACATCTGCTTGAAAGGCAAGAAAGAGCTATCAGAGCGTTTTCTGCCTCCCTCTTTCTCGCTATGATCAGTAATCTCATTAAAGTCTCCAATCATGAACCAAGGTCCATTTCGTGTTGTTGAGAAACGCGTAAGACGTTCCCAAACATGTTCTCTACGTTCTACAACAGGGTCCCCATAAACAAACGTCATAAAAACTTTTATTCCATCAATGACTGCCTCAATGTCAATCATTCTGTTATTTAAAAATAAAACATTAACTTGAAATTCATCCATAAACAAAAGAGCTAAACCTCCGCTGAGACCAAGTGGCTCAACGGTAAACAAATTATCAAATCCTATGATATAATACATTTAAATTCATAATTTAAAGAGCATAAATGTTTTTTAAGACATCGTTGCATGTCTTTAAATATTTAAAGGATTTAGAAATAATATAAAATGATTTTTTATGAAATATGTTGTTCTTCGTGATGAAATTTTTTATTTTACGCGCTTAAAATTTGATTGAACATCCAGTAATATCTACAGGAAAGAGAATATAATGCAATATGCATAAGAGTTTCAAAGATGAAGATCAAAACCAAAAGTCCAAGTTAGAGAAATGTGATATAAAGACATAGAATACATTAACTTAGAAGAATGTGTTTCTCCATGTTCTTGCATCAAAAATCATTCTAAACATGTTCATTATTAATATTTGATATCCATGTGTTTGTTGAATGTCCATAAAAAATTCTGCGCAATTGGTGACAGGGTGTATAGGGTGTATAGTAGTCAAGAAGAATTTGCAAGCGCGAGGGATACAAGGGGATGTATGCTGCACAAGATGCGGAGCCGGTGAGGAATCGATCAACCATGTGTTTTTTTAATGTCCTGCAGCACTTCAGGTTTGGGCTCTCTCCAAGATACCAACAAATCCAACTATTTTCCCAACATGCTCTCTCTTCACAAACATGGATCATCTCTTTTGGAGAGTTGTCCCACAGATGGATGATCATCAATTTGCATGGATACTATGGTACATTTGGAAATGAAGGAATAATAAATTTTTTAGTAATCTAGACATTGATTCTAGGGACACACATAAATTGGTGGAAACAGAATCTACACTTTGGGCTGAGGCACAGACTTTGAATGAATAGAAGACGGTACCACACATAGAGGTTACGACTCTACCGTCAATTCCAGGAAGATGGTGTTTCACAGATGGATCCTGGAAAGAGAATGTTATTTTCTCCGGCCAGCGTTGGCTCAGTACTCTAGAAGGATTTGATGGGCTGATGGGGGCAAGGAATGTTCGGGCTAGTCTCTCTCCTCTTCATGCGGAGATGGAAGCACTATTCTGGGCTATGGAATGTATGAGAAACTTACGACAATTTCATATTACGTTTGCAACAGATTGTTCACAATTGGTGAAGATGGTTTCGAAACCAGAAGATGGTTTCAGAACCAGAAGAATGGCCAGCTTTTGCAAGTTATTTGGAAGATATTAAGAGCCTGAAAGAAAGTTTCCTCTGATCAGAGATTATCTATATACCAAAGACACAAAATACAAAGACGGATAGTCTAGCACACAGTGCCAGGAAGCAACCGTCTTTCGTCGTTCACATGGATCAAGATCTCCCGGTTTGGTTTACAGAGTCGGTATGAGTCTGTATAAGTTGATGACAAAAGAATAAAATAATAATATTTGATATCCAAGAGAATAAAAATGTCATTGAATTCACTAATGATTAGATAGAATCATATGAGAATATATATAGTAGATAAGAAAGATATAAATATAAACAAAAGAGAAAAGCAATAGATACTGAAGAGAATAATTATCGTATTTTTGAGAGAGAGTGGGGATGGTTGAGAAGAAATGACCATGGATTTTCCAAGAGAAAAAGAATAATGTGTACATTTATTGAATAAAAACACAACCGTTAATGAGTAAATTGACATAATTATTTGAAAATAAAAAGTACTACATGATTTAAAAATACGATAAAGAACACCATAAATCTAGAAAACACTTAACATATAGCTTCAATAGGGAGCCTTCTAGCAACACCACTGCAATCTGGTACTCCAAACTTTTCTGCAGTGACATCAATGGAACACTTCTCTTTTCCGATACATTCTTTTGTTAGAATGTCAACAGCGTTTTTACTTCCTTCACAAGTTCCCTTTACGAAAGATCCACAATTTCCATCTGAGTTACCAAAGGAGGCAAATTTGATGGCAGAAATGGTTTTCCTATCGCATGAAAGCTCAATGACATTTTTCTCATAGACATTAGCACATACACTTCCCACTCTAGTAGTTTGAAAATTGACAAGCGATGGGTTTCCTCCCATCTCCTCGAACAAAACTAGTGTGTTAACTCCTTCTGTGATCAAGAAAGAACGAGGAACATGGTACCTGTTCATGAAAAGAATCAAGAAAAAAATTCCAATAAATGTTCCTCAGTTTTAAATTTAAAACATTTCAATTAAAACCTAATAATTTATAGAAAATGTACCATCTTTGTGTAGGTTCTCCACAATTGGTCTGGTACTTTTCAGCATAATAAGCCCCTCTATAGTTACATTTCGCAGAACAACCATCAGAGCTTGAATTGAATGCCAGCCAATAGCATCCAATGTTGTTTCCATTGACCCAAGCCGTACCTTTTCCAAGTCCCAAAAGATCGACAACAACTGGATCATTTCCCAATGGAGCCTTGAACGTAGTCTGAAAGACAAAATGATATGATATTATTTGATACTAAATCAACAAGTGTTTGGTTAGTAATCTTATGAATAATAATATCTAATTACCTTATACCAAGTCATGGTTCGGTTCAATGGTACACTTTCAAATGACCATTTAGACGGTGATTCCGTTTTAAAGAGTTTGTTCTCAAACCCATTTAAACCGGTTTTATAGCTCCATTTATGAGAAGACAAGTCCTTAACTATGATTTCATCACCATTTCTTCCAATAATAAAAATGGGTCCAGTGATTCCAACTGGCACACTTTCGAAGAAAGCACCATAGTTCTATAAAGAAATTTGACAAAATTTTTTTTTTTGTTAGAACTTAAAAATGCAACATAATATAATATTTTATAACTTACCTGAAGTCCCACAGTTATGCTAAGGAGAAAAATGACATTACGGCCAGACTTAAACTTTGCATCTTTCTCAAAGACATAGTGGAATTTTTCATTTTCAGCGTGTTGACTAACTAAAACATAAATCAAAGATTTTTTTTATTGTAAGCTAGAATTGTAGAGATTTTAAAAACATATACATGAGATTACTTACCAATATGTTTTCCATTGACAAAAACACGAAGGACATGAGCAGTACTATTGACGCGGAGAGACATGTTTTTACCCATAAATGGATCTCGTTTTCTAAACTTAACGGTGGTCATATACCATAGATAATCACTTTGGTCATTGCTTACTACTTTCTGATCAAAGAGTTGTGTATTTGTAGATTCTCCTTTTCCTCTCAAAACGAAATTGTCCATGTTCTCTGGTCTCCATGACCATTTTAGAGTTGAAGGGTCATCTTCAGCTTCATTTGGTTTCTTAACCATCATTGAAGTCTGAGTGGTAATCTAAAATTTAAAACAAACAAAACAATGAATTTTTGTTACATCTTTGAATGAACAATGGTTGTTAGCATGAAATTTTAAAATCCACAAAGGAAAAATCTAATAGAAATAACCTTGGCGGTGTTATAAGCCTCTGTTTTGCAATCCGGTAAAATGGTAACAGACCAAGCTGGGACAACATAAGATTCTCCTCTGAAACTAATTGTTGCATCTGAATTTTCATTTCCGTTTCCAAAAAAGCAGCTATATCCTTCTTGGGTTGTATAAATTGTTGCCTATAAAGTAATTTTGTATGATAAGTAATTAATTCCAGAATAACATGTACAATACTGATAAAAAATCACAAGACTATTACCGATGCGGAGTTTCCAAAGTCAATGGTGGAGATGTTTCCGTATGTGAGAGTTTTCTCCATAGAATGAAGAACATCATGAAGTTGTTTCAAATGACCGTATTTTGGTTGGTTCAAATTACCTAGTAATCCCATGTTATAAAAGTAGACACTTCAAAAATAGATTAAATATGACTATAATTTAAATTTACCATATTCGTCTAGGGGAGCATCATAATCATATGAAGTTGTGATGTATGGACCACCTGCGCTTCTATCAAAGTTGGTGCCTCTATGGTACTACAAAATAAAAGTATTTCAATTAATTCTTCTAATTAATGACTATTTTGTGTGCTTACTTAATTAAATAAATAAATTTTCATTATTATATTTTACCATGTAATAATTATTAAAAGTTCCTCCTCTTTGGAAGAATCTTGCAACAGAAAATGCAACATCTTCGGTTGTTCTATGAGGATTTTTACCACCCCATTGTTTAAACCTAAACAAATATAAGACACACAATATTTATTGATGATAAAATATTTTTTAAAAAAGAAAAATATTTAATCATACTGAAAATAAAACTAACCATCCTGTCCAATTCTCAGTCCACATCTTTGGAGTGTTGAGATTGTTTGGTGTAAAATTGTCACAATAAAAGCCATTACATATGTTCAACTATAAAAAAAAACGATTTAAAATGGTTAACCTTTGAATATCTTAAAATAAATATTCATTATAACTAGGCTGATCTTGTTACCATAGGTTGAGGGGCATAATTTTGTTGACATATTATCCATGGAACACCAACATTAAGAGCCTGAGCCATGTTTGCACACAATTTAATATATGATTCACCCGCTTCTCCATAGGGTCCCATTATATTTCCGTACTCATTTTCAATCTGTATGATTAATAAAAAAATTTATGTTAAGAACTTTATATAACATTACCAGGCGGATAATGTATTTCGGACTTAGATCGATCACCTGAGCAAGAATAATTGGACCCCCTTGTGATGCAAACAACTTTTCTTTCATGACCATGTCTACTATCATAGTTGTGAAGTTTTGTATTTCATCCTATACATAAATGATCCATATAAAATTTAATTAAGAAGAATACTAAATATTTGATAATAAAAAAAAGAATATTGCTCACCAGGTAAAATTACCATAAATGCTTTGTTTGTAGTTCTGAACACCATTCTGGGCATGTTGTGCAGCCACACAGGAAATCCTCTATTTAAAAATGATTAGACAATTCACAAATTAAAAATATTACAAGGGAAATCATAATATCATAATACAAGAGGCTAACTCATTATAATAATTTATTATATATATATATATAATTTAAAGAGACTAGATAAGAAAATTTACGATATATAAGTTTTGGTATATTGATTAATAAAATCAATCCATTGGACCATTTACCGATCAAAACAATATATGGGAAATAGTTATATCACCATACAAGATGTTAATTATGAAGACTAATTAAACTGATATATATATATATATATGTGTAATATATATATATATATATATACTGCAGTTAAAGAGACTAGTTAAATCTGTTTTATTATATTACCCGTAATTCCCTCTGCACATGCATATGGTCTTATGCGAAGAACACCATACAGTCCTTCATCTTGAATGGTTTTTAGGAATCGAATAAGATCTAGTTTTCCAGAGAAATCATATTGACGGCGAGTAGGCTCATGCGCATTCCAGAAAACATAAGTTTCGATCGCATCAAGACCACCTTCCTTACCCTTTTTTATATGATCTGGCCACATCTAAACATATTAACAAAAATGAATATAATTAGTAGTAAACACATAAGAATGCGCGACTCATAGTGTTCGATGTATGATATATTAAATACCTCAGGAGTGCTTCTAGGGTAATGGATTGAACCAGAAAGGAGGACTCGGCGATGACCATCAATGGTGATGGCTCGACCATCATGAGAAACTATTGTCGCACATGCACAATTTACTAAGACACAACATAAAATAAATCTTAGAGAAGCCATATTTACTTAGAAATTTTTTTAATGAAGAAATATGGAAGAAAACAAAGCTTTTTATACCGGCATAAAATCGTTATTTACATATAATTTAGATAATTATAGATTTTCTGCAATAAAAGACCAAAATTGTAACTGAAAATTTTATTTATAAATTTTTATAATTTAAAAAATAATTATCGTGACAGTAACAAAAAGCATTTATCCAGATTTTACAATTTAGATTTGATTTGGATAATAATAGATTTTATGCCAAAAAAACTGAATCAATGTTGAACTTTGTTTTCAAATAATCTAAACTATTAAAACAGAAGTACATTTTGTACTTACTCCAGGCTTTTCCTAAATAATTACAAGTGATTTCCACTGGTATTAACTATGCATATTTACTAATATTTAGACGAGACTTTCACGGTGTATGACGAAAAGATTGGGCAAGCCCATTAACCTTTGTTTGACCCAAATGGCGTCAATTTCTATCTTTCTAACCAAAAAATAGGATTCCTTTTTCATGTCACCACTATCCCAATATCTGCAAGAAAATGGTTTAATAAATTAGCAAACCGAGATTGTTAATTCAACTGCCAAAATCTAATTCAATTAAAATTACAAACCATAACTAATACATAACTTTAGAAATGTAAATTGTTCAGAACATCACTAAACTGGATTATATATATTACATGAATTGCATACAATTTTAAAACCATACGGTTTAGCATATATTAGTTCTGAATAAACAAAATTCGAAATTTATACTAATTTAGTATTTTCAAACAGAAAATCTTTCTTGCGATTTAGTTGGACATATCATTAAAACAAGATATCAACTGAATCGGAAATATTCCTAAAATCATTGACTATCTTACTAACATTAACATAACAAATACCTAAATTAAAGCTATCACATTAATAACAAAAATATATAGACTTGCTAATCACAGTTTACTAGGATAGACACATTGCAACACTTTTAGTATATTCCTAACTTTAAAATACTTATCATTACGTGATACAAAATTGTACCGTAAGGATCTTTACTAAATATTCCTAACATTTAGTATATTCCTATTCTACAACTTGCAAATCAATCTTTCAAATAATCTAAACTATTAAAACAGAAGTACATTTTGTACTTACTCCAGGCTTTTCCTAAATAATTACAAGTGATTTCCACTGGTATTAACTATGCATATTTACTAATATTTAGACGAGACTTTCACGGTGTATGACGAAAAGATTGGGCAAAGCCCATTAACCTTTGTTTGACCCAAATGGCGTCAATTTCTATCTTTCTAACCAAAAAATAGGATTCCTTTTTCATGTCACCACTATCCCAATATCTGCAAGAAAATGGTTTAATAAATTAGCAAACCGAGATTGTTAATTCAACTGCCAAAATCTAATTCAATTAAAATTACAAACCATAACTAATACATAACTTTAGAAATGTAAATTGTTCAGAACATCACTAAACTGGATTATATCTATTACATGAATTGCATACAATTTTAAAACCATACGGTTTAGCATATATTAGTTCTGAATAAACAAAATTCGAAATTTATACTAATTTAGTATTTTCAAACAGAAAATCTTTCTTGCGATTTAGTTGGACATATCATTAAAACAAGATATCAACTGAATCGGAAATATTCCTAAAATCATTGACTATCTTACTAACATTAACATAACAAATACCTAAATTAAAGCTATCACATTAATAACAAAAATATATAGACTTGCTAATCACAGTTTACTAGGATAGACACATTGCAACACTTTTAGTATATTCCTAACTTTAAAATACTTATCATTACGTGATACAAAATTGTACCGTAAGGATCTTTACTAAATATTCCTAACATTTAGTATATTCCTATTCTACAACTTGCAAATCAATCTTTCAAATAATTTAGTTAAGATTTGACTACAGTCAATATCTCGCCTAAAGAACTATATATACTCTTCATACTACATCGAGGACTGCATTCCCATTCAGATCAGAGACAAAAAAAAAACAATGTCGACCAATGCAAGTTTCAGAGTTCTCAAAAACGTGAAACCATTTAAAACTAACTAGGGATCTCAAGTCAAATTGCTCAATTCCTGTCAACAAAACACCTCATTCAGAGGAGGAGAGACTCTTCAATTGGTTTTTGCCGATGAATATGTAAGTTTTAAAAACACAATCAATTATTTTCTTTCACGTTCAGTTGATCTAAAACTAATACAAAAGACATATTTTATAGGTTGATAAAATCCATGCTTCATGCAAAAGGAATCACATGTACAATGTTCAATGAAAACTACCAATTGGGCAATGCCGTGTGATTGAAAACTTTTCCATAACCAGTTATGAATAATTCAATCAAATTAAAAGCAAAAAAAAAATATATATTTATATTCTACATTATGTGATTCTGTGTTATAAGATTTAAACTTCAGCAGTAATTTACTAACCTTGTGTTGTTCGATATGCTATGTTGTCTTCTTGAAAGTGCACGTTAAGTATCAAACAGACTTGTATGACCTGCACGCCATGTATAGAGTTTACATAAATCAGAAATAAGAACTTTGTTGAATATTTTCCTTTTATCAATCCGCTTTATAATTCATAGCATCGACGTCTAACAAGAGTTCTTGCTCTAAAAGTGAAAAAAATAACACAAAAGTACTCAACCAAAAATAAATTCTCGGACTTATCTAGACATATACATGTGATCTACAACCAATTTTAGAAACAAACCATGTCATAAAATAAATATCTGTCATTGGAAACGTAAAATAAATGCAATATAAGCCAAACAACCAAACAAACTTCACTAAGCTATAGATAATACATATATCATCCTAATTGACCTATTCAAACAACTCTTATCTTCAAGGAAGATTATCTTTATAAGTTTATTCGAGTGTTAAGACAAACAGACTAAAATAATATATCAACCAACCGTAGCTTAGATTATTATTACTCAAACGGATATTCAAAAGAAGAAAATAGAGTACTTAGCTTTTTCTTAGACTTTCATGTGGGCTTCATACTCATTACAGTTATGGATTCTCTCTTATCTCTGTCTTGATCACAATTTTATCTGACCACTCTGTCCATTACATCGCAGATCTTTGCAAAGGATCACAGATCTTCAAACAGTCTTAATTTTGATGTCTTCAATGTCTACTTTTTCCTTCTATGGCTCCAGTTCTTACATCTGCAAGAAACCCAATATGAGACCCATAAGATGATTCGTTGATGTCAAACCGAGAATATAGTTGGTTCAGTTTTTACAACGGAAATTCAACAAAATTAGTACCTTGATTCTATAGATTTCACGATTATTGCAACTTGGTCCATTTGAACAGGATTGAAAGAAATTCTGTGGAATTCGGTGAAGAAATTCTGTGGAACATCTGAACCCTAGACTCCTTTGTTTAGATCGCTAGGTGAGTTTTTTTTATGGTTGTTTCTGTTTTTTTTCCTGGGTAAAGTAGTTAAATACCTAATTGGGCTTTTGTTATTTTTTTTGTCTGCAACCGGGCTTTTGTTATCTATATTATTAAAAAGGTATGTCGATTAAATTTTTTATTTATATATCTATCAAAAAAATATATTTCTAAATATGCTATTATATATTGAACCAACTGATTTTAATAAATTCTGATGCTTCGACTATAAATTATTAAATTACATAAAAAAATATATTATTTATTTATACAGAATATTAAAAAAAATTAAAGTCGAGCTTTTTTCGTATACATATAATCTACCAACTATATTTGATCTATAAGACAAAAAAATAATGTTAGTACTTTCGCGCAAACTTATTCATTGAAAAAATAAAAAAAAATTATTTTCTAAAGCAAATTAATAAATAAAAAACATATTAATATTTTTTTTAATTGGTTTTATATACAAATAAACACAAACAAATTCTACGATGGGCAAACATTTATTTCGACGATGTGGATATAATAAGAAGTAACTAATGTTATTTATTATTTTAATTTTTTAATCAGCATAGACTACATTATTAGCAAGATCACGTTTATACAAATTTAAAACAAAGAGATAAACAAAAATAGATATCAAACAATACAAACCGAAAAGAAACACCTGCGCGGGCGCGCGGGTCAAAGTCTAGTTATATCTTAAAATATCTCTGAATAATAAAGTTAACTATTTCTGAAATAATTTTGAATCTGAAAAGCATCATATTTATATTAATCTACATGTTTAAACATTTTAAATTGGAATCATTTTACTACTTTCCATTTTTTCACAAAGGCGATAAAAATAATGGTCTCGACAACCTATGTTTTTATATAATAAATATCTTGTTTTTGTTGATCAAATATTAAGTATGAGCATTGAATAACTGTTTTACTAACTTGAGAAAAGAGGAATATATATATGATTTTTCAGATTTTTAAATATATACAAAAACTTGTATGGATTTAACCCCACTTTTGACTCAAAAGTAGTTGTTTTTTTAACATTTTGGTAGACATGTTAATAAAGAGTTTGATTTCATTTTGTTATATGTTAGATATAACAACCGTGCTCTCTGTCTAGTTTTTTTTTTAAATTTAAAACATATCAATTCAAACTTCTGAATACAAATAAAAGTTAGCAAATGTCTTAGAAAAGAAATATCATACTAGATTTTGACTCGTGCGGACGCACGGGTGTTTGTTTTGAAATTGTTATATATATATATATGAATATTGTGGCCAAATATATGGTTAGTTTGTACATGAGATCAGGTTCAGTGATGCCCTGTTTTATCTTGCGAGTGTCTTTTATTTTTCATATCAACTTTTTTTTCTGCTGTCTATTGTCAACACAAATTGGTGCCGTTCTGCAAACGTTTCTTCTAGAACTTCTCACGGGCTGCACAAACTGAGAAAACCATATCCATTTCCTCTTATGATTTGGTTCTCTTGTTAAAGACATAGATATATAGATTTAGATACCTTCTCTGAACTTTAAGCCTTTGATTTAGAAAGCATATGGCTTTAGCTTTGGCCCAAGGGTAAAGTTACGTGCTGCAGAAGACCACTTACCGAGTTACATATGATCATCCGTTTCTACTATTGTGATAGCAATCAAATAGTTTTATGTTACTTTTGGACTATTGTTGCAATAATATTTATTTGGGTGTGTGGATTTTGGTTGTGGACGTTTTCTTGTAAAGTCGTTTCCGTCTATTGAAAAATTTATAATATATAGCATAAGGCAAGATCCTTCGTACAATACCATACTCCAATACAGATTTTTCCAGTTTTCCAGATCACATTGAAATAGATCTTTTCAATTGTCTAACTCGCAAAGTTCAGCATACCCGTAGGCGGTAATGCTCACTACAACACAAACATCAAGAATTTAGCAAAAAAAAAAAAAACACAAACATCAAGAATAAACACACTAAGACTTTGACAACCTAACGTTTAATTCCAGAGACTTCGTTGGTGCATACAATAACTGTGGCGCTGCTTTAGTCCTGGAACAGTTGTCTACACATGCAATGAAATGAAAATAATATTAACAGAAACCTATTTATCAGCTAGCCATTTCTACCTATGGCCTTGCCATCAACATATGGGTGCACGTGAAGGGAAACTTATTTTTGCTTCTATTAAATTGTGAATATGCACATTTTGGACCAAAATAAAAATAACCTGCAAATATAATACAAATGGAACTCATCATTAAGACTGATCATCTACTTTACCGGTGTGGGTAAACGTGAAGAATATCCCAGACTCTTGTTTCTCTAGATTAGGAATTAGTCATATAGCATCTGGGTTGGGAGAGCCAATGCTTACACACAGACCTCGTTTACACCCAACAATTATGGGAGAAGCTAAGATATTAGTTGAGGTTGAGTTGGATAAACCTTTTCCGAAACAAATTGCTCTAGATGATAAGCAAGAGAATATCTATCTGGTGGATGTCGAGTATACTTGGATCCCAAGTGCTTGTGAGAGATGTGGAGCGCTTGGTCATAAGGAGAAGAGGTGTCTTCTGCCTCATAAACTACATGATTCCGCTCTTGCGAAAGCTAATGTAACAAATGAAGAGATCCCTTTCGTGGCGATAGATATGTTGCTACCAAACTCATCCACATTGGTGGGTGCTGTGGAGACTGACTCGCACTTGACTCCTGGCCATCAAGCACACAAGATCACTACAAATTCTGCTCTCACTACACCTCCTGAGGTCCCTGCTTCTACTACATTCACCCATTCGCATGAGGTACAATCTACTTCTTGCTCAAAGATTGAAAACAATTTATCTATGTTAGCAGTTGAAGAAACTGCTCATCCTCAGTCACATGTTATGGAAGAAATTCCATCAAAAGAAATCATTTTGGAGACTCCTCAAGCCTCTGGAAATGAGCAATCAATTAGTCATTACTCTCCTACCGCCAACAACCTTCAGAAATTTCATATGGAGCGGGATTTTTCCCCGCTAACACATGGGAGAGATGATGGTTTAGGTGAGGTTGGAGAGACTTCTGGTTATAACATAACTAGAGGAGGAAGACTGATTAAACCGACTCAAAAAATTCAAGATATGGAATGGACAAATGTTAGAGGAAAAGGTAAACGAGGTCGTCGCGGCCGAGGGAACCATGTACACTAACGGTTGTCTTTTTCTTTATCTTTCCCTCTTAAGATTCACTTGTTGATCTTTCTCTAGGGTGTTCTCTCACTCTCTATTTGTTGCTCTCTTTTTCAAACTTATGGGTGAGAAAACTCATTCATACCTTGTATTTTTACTTATGCATTTTAATATGAAAGCCTTGTTACAAAAAAAATCATTAAGACTGATCATGCAAATAAAAACAGCATCTCAACACTACCATATAAAATTGCTTAGGGGGGCTTATTGAATTAGGGATTTGAGAAGGTTTTGTTGAATTCAAGTATTTTGATGGAGGGTTTTGTTGAATTCAAGGATTTTGGTGGAGATTTAAAAGGAGAATTTGGTAGGATATGGTAAAATCTTTTTAAATATTCTTTTAACAAAAACTTAAACCATTAAACTACAGAATCGTAATCTGATTGTTAGGTTTATATTAAAACATATATATCAATGATATTACTATACAATATAAAGAAATTAGTCTTGTAACGATTGCACATAACTTGCCTGCTGATGCAATAGTAATATCAGCTTGAGGTTCCTCACGACCTTTTGAAAAATCAGATTCCAACACAGGTTTCCCATCTTCTTCATCAGATGTATTGTCTTAACTAGTTCACTTTGACCTGAAGAGTTTTCTGGAGAAGTTTCTGCAAAGTTGAACTTCTTGCCAGAATTTCTCTGAGACTGTCGAACCTGAGTTAGTTGAACTGGTGTAACTTGAATCTTATCAGCCATATACTCTCCATCATCAGACAAAAGCTCCTCCATTTCAACTTCAGGTGAGTCTGTCTCCGTTGGTTGGCTACCAGTTTCAGGAGTCGCAACTGTCTTAACCGAAGCTGCTGTTGCTACCGCTCCTGCACCACCTCGGAAATCAAACTCAGTCTGCTCTGCCTGAGACAATTCTTCAGGGAAATTAAGACGGGCTTCTTCAGGGTTTTCCTCTTTAGTCCCAATCCACCATGATTTTCATATTATCAAAATAGTTATCGCATAATACGTTTTTGCCACCTCTAGAGAATTGCAGAGACAAGTATCTATCTGTTCTTTCCAAGTTACAAAAAAAAGTATCTGTTCTTCTGATACAAGATCGTTCCAAAAAGCTTTATTCGACCCTGGGGGGAAGCTGAGGTAGACGACGGGGTTTTGGTGGAGAGTCGATCGAGATCGCAGATAGTGACCGTAGTGCTTCTCTCTGATCAGTTCTCTTGTCCAAAATATGAAATAATTGTTTTTTCATAAATTCCATCTCTTTAGAGTGGTATTCTTTTTATTGGATTTGAAGAGTGAATCATAGTTTTTAATAATCTAAAATAACTTCTGATGAATCTCATCGATGAAATCCATATTTTACAATAAGAGGTGATTTGTTAGGGTTTTTATAAATGCTACATTCAATAAGGGAGCATTTGTATAACTTTTTATAAATACCTAATCCAATAAGAGAAGATTTGGCAAAATCCTAAAATTTTACGAAATCCATAATCCAATAAGCCCCACTTAGTTTTTTCTTCTGCTCACTCCATCGAAGGAATAGCAGTTTCAACGCACGGTTACACGGGCTAGAAGCGTCTGATTGAGCAGTTAAATAGGAGAAGTATATATAGATGGCTCTTAGAATTTAGGTTAAGAGGATAAAGATGGCAAGCTACAGCTTAGATATTCTTATTTCTGTTTTTTAAACTAAACCGTATTGTATAAATATATATGCTAATCATCAAATCCTAGTTATTTGTTAAAATCTCAAGCGCAGAATATGGAAACTAACTACTGATGCTTGCTATAGTCGATTTCAAGGAATATTTTGGGAGGCAAGATTGGAAATTAAGAACTTGTAGCAATATATTCCATTGTTAAGATTGCAAGAGCTATATACGGAACCAACTTTGTGAATTAGTTTCAATGAGATTTTAGGATTTATAATGTTTCCATATCTAAAATGATTATCATTAAACAGATTTCGGTATTATTAATGCATATTGATTATATGTAACGATTTTAAATAGATTACGGATATGGAAATACTCAATATGAGATTACGTCCGGTTCTGTTTCGAGTTTAAAAAAGTAAGACAGTTCAAATTTAAGTGGTTGGTTTAATAATCAGATAAAACTACTGTATTTTATTCCTGTGACATTCCTTTGTAAATATTTAGGAAAGTCAGGGTCAATTTTTATTTATACTCCTGTTTTAATACTTTAGATATAATTTTCAAACATCTAAACCACTTAGCCTCTCTAACTTTTTTTCTGGGAATCAGAACTTAAGGTACTATAATTATCAAACATATTGGGTACATTGTCAACTGTAAAGCTTTAAGGTGCTATGCAATTAGTATAAGTTCTCCGGACGCTGAGAATGTTATAGGAATTGAATGTAGAACTTAACAACAGAAGTTGCAGGTCATAACTAACAACTGAAGTTGCAGATCTGGGGTAACAAAAGAAATGTCAGTAGTTCAAAAAAAAAATCCTTAATCTTTTTATCTTTCAGGGAAATTATTTTCCTCAACAATGGCTACTAAATTGTTTGTATTCTTTGTCTCTCTTTTGAAAGCTACTCTTCACTACAATATTCGGATTTTTCATCGGAGGCCAACAAAATCTGTGAAAAAGTTAGCAAAAGAACAGAAAGAAACTCTTTAATTGTAAATGCAAGAAGTAACCCATAAAGTAAAAGCACATAGTATACAAGAGAATATCTCTACAAAGATACGTGTTATTACTAGTATTTTTTTAAAGTGAACTTACAAGTCTCTCTTTAAACAGAACCCGAACAAGATCAAGCCTCTTCTTGACTTGTTCCCCTAGCCTCACACGTCCTAAGATCGAATACAAGATCTCTAGAACCTCTACCCCTTAGCCCTTAGTGTTATTCACTCGCTTACGAGCTTAGTGAACTCCACTCTTATGCTAAGAATACAATTCTCTCGACAACCCTAATACACATGTCGAGTATGACTATATATACAATACAGCCAAGTCGGCTATCCACGCCTATCTACCCAATATTCACTATCTACCCAAATAAGGTAAGTTCCCTAAAAATCTCTCCAAAGTCTTTAAGAACTTCCCAATGTGAGATCTCCCTTTTCCAAGGTGAATCTCTTCAAGCTTGCTCCCCAAGATGTCTTCACATTAACTTCGCCTTGGTCCGCAATCCATTCTTCAAGTCACAATCTTCATCTTGACTTGTTCATCCGCACGTACACTTCTCTGTTGCAGACTCTGCTCCATTCACTGCTGTACTTGCGTCTGTATCTAAAACGTCCATCTGATCTTTGGATCTACAATCTCCCCCTTTTAGCTTTGGATGCCTCTCAAGTACCTAAACAGATCCGCTCAAAAAACCACACACATTCGAACACATATATCCTGAATAATACGTGCATTAAAAACGAAATGGAAGTTTAAATCATGCGAGTTCAAAAGTTAGAGATAAACATAAAACCAAAAACTGCTACATCATTGTTTTATCTCTCAATCCCCCATAATCAAAAACCCGAGAAAACTAAAATTTTCTCCCCCATAATCTAGTTCTCCTGGTCATCCTGCTGCTGTGGATCGTGTCCCTCTTCTTCTACCCCTGCTTGAGAGCATACAAAGTTAAAACTCACAAAGATCAGAACAAATAAAGAACCAGATAGAAGACTTACTTGGATACAGCATGCTTGCAATCTGTCCAACGACGCTCGTCAGGTTTTGCGTTGCAGTTGCAAGCTGTTGGATTGCTGCTGAACCGTATCCAGAGCCAGCTTTGCCTCGTCAGCATCGAACGGTTGTCCTGGAGCTGCAATGGTTCTAAGATGAATGATCTGGAACTTCCCAGCAGATTGCGGAGACTGTCTTGGTGGCACATAACCAGATGGATCAGTCCTCTTGGGATGAGGAGTGCTCAGAGGTGGTCCAGAGGGAGGTGCTGCAGTTGATTATACTCAGATAGCCCCATGTGTCTTCTGAGTTTAGATCCACCGAACGTTCTGGAATGATCTCTCTAGAGGCAAAACTCGCATACCTTTGTTCTGCAAGACGCTCTGCACTAGTCAATCCTCTCTTGATTTTCTCAGATGGTGCTGCGGCTGGAGTTGTTTTAGCCTTCGTCTGAGATTTGATTCCTGAGGCAGAAGTTTTCCTGGTCGATTTTCTTACAGGATTTTTCTGGGTTGCTGATGATGGAGCTTTTCTCTTTTTCTCTTTCTCCTTAACACTGATTGATGGTTCCACGTCTTCAACATCAACTTCCTCAACTTCGTCTGAGTTAGTGTTCTCAGAGTCATCTTCTTCCTCAGATTTACCCAAAGAGACTTCGATCGCTTTTCCTCGATTTTCCTTGCGAGCTTTAGTTGCATCAGCTTCCTCTGGAATTGCTTCGGAGGAAATTTTGCTTCTTCCCTCCTTCACGTTCTTCTTCTTCCTTGTGGATCCCACTGGTTCTGACTCGGCATCTGACTCAGAATCTGGTAGTTCGGCTGCGGTATGAAGATCTTTGGACATGGGTTGAGATGTCTGACTTTGTTGTGGCGTCGTCACTTCCTCTTCATCACTGTAGTCGACTAGGCCCAGCGGTGGTGGTCGTGATGGTTTACCGGCGGTGGAAGTGGTCTTGTTCTCTGACATGATCTCTTGAGAGAGAGAGAGAGAGAGAGAGAATTTTTCTTCCTTTTTGGGATTTTTGAGTTTTGAGAGCAAAGAGAATTGAAAGAAAGATAAGTTAGCGTCTCGGGTTTATCAAGGGGTAATCATTTCTTTTTGGTGCATTACCCCATGATCTCCTAGATATTCGCCATATCTCCCACTCTCTCTAAAATGAAAGTTTTTCAAATTTCAAAAATTGAAATCTTCCATTTAGTCTGACACGATCTCTCTTTCCTTTTCTCTGATGTCGGCATGTATTGTCCACGCAAGACTTGATTGGGCCGAATCTTCACTGTTCCACTGTGACATTTGATGACATAGACTAGTAGCATTACTCATTGACTTTTGCTGACACAACCACTTAGACAAAAGAATATTTAGTACGTCAAACATACAAGCAATGAGAGAACACGTGTCACACAGGTTAATTATCAATTATTTAAGTACATAAAGATTTCTGTTTTACCTTTTCCCGTTTTCATATCTTTTTCCTTTTCTGTTATCGTGCTGCGACTCAACTAGGTTTAAGGTTTTAGGTTGCTAGAACTAGGTAATTCGCTGACAGCTCTTGCGGCCGAAGCTTTTATAATCTCTTGTAATGATAATGATCGCAACACTCTTACGCGGATTCGAAATAAGATCTACCTTTCTATAAATTAGTTTTTTATCGTTTCATATTTTCCGCATTTATTTGGTCACTTGTCGTTGGCTCTCGCAGAGAATCCGGAACCTCAGGGAAAGTTAGGGTTTCCTGACTTTCCTTCGATTACGGAAATCGACGGTGTGAATTTCGGTTCCCACAGCTTCCATGAATCAAGCCTTAATGGTGTTTGCCACCAAGTCATGTTCACTTCTTTTTGACCTATATCCTAGGATTATTTCTGAAGCAAGCCTTAATGGTTGTAGCCACCAAGTCCTGTTCTAATCCTTTGCCTATGAAATTCTTATGAAGCAAGCCTTAATGGTTGTAGCCACCAAGTTCTGTTCGAATTCCTTCCTAATAAATCTCTAATATAATATTACATATATATATATATATATTTATAATCTAAATTTCGAAAATGGAGAGAGAAAGGATGATAAATATATATACACAAGGCTTTACCTTCCAGACTTGTTTGAAGAATCCGATTCCATGTATACCAAGCCCCAAGACAAGCAGTTGTGTCAGGTTTAGTGTTGGAGGTGAGCTTTGGTTCCTTCAAAACAATCTTAGCAAGAGTGGATAGTTGACAGGTTGATCCACTTTAGTATCTTTAGTACTATCTGCAATCAGTAAGTCTAGAATGGTGCTAAAGAGTGGTTAGATATCTAGCAAAATCTATAAGTTCATAATCCCTTTCTTGACTCAATAATAACTTAATTTGAAAACATTTTTAATAAGACTAATAAGTAAATAAATATCAGTAAACCTCCCCCCAGACTTAAACTACACTGTCCCTAGTGTAAATTCAGTCAGATTTATGGTGAAAATAAATCATAAGTACTCAATGTAACAAGTAGGAACGATATACCAGACCGGAATAGATGTCGATCGATGTAAGGATGTTGATGTCGGTCGACGCAGGTAAGGCAATGTCGATCGATGTTGACTTGTTCGCGTCGGTCGATACAGATGGCAATCGTCTACTCAGATCTTCTTTTTGTTTTTTATATGACCTACAATAGTTAAAAACCAACATAAATAGTAAATCAATGAAAACCTAATAAATATTACCTAATAGTGGGTTGCCTCCCACTCAGCGCTTTGTTATAGTCATTTAGCTTGACTTTGGAGGTGTTTTGGCTAGTAGTGTTGAGAACTGGGACTTGTTGGAAAGTAAGTATCCATCTCCTCTTTGCGCTTGTTGAACCATGTACCAGTGAGGTCTCCCCCTCTGCACCATTTATCCTTCATTGCTGCAGTTGTGTTTTCAAGCCTCTGCAATCTTTCACCAAGACTCTCAATGTTGAATTGATGGCTGGTAAGTGCGGCGTAAGTGTCAGCTGAGATCTCCTTTCCATGGTAAGGTGTGTTGGATATGTTGGATGTCGTCTTTGGTACTAGCCTGCCTCAGTTTGTATCAATGTCGATCGATGCTGAACTGATGGTGTCGATCGATTTGTTGTTGCATCTTTCGATCGATATCGGTGCTTCTGGTCGACATGCAATGTAACTCTGAATCTCCACCAACTCCTCTTGTATAGCTTCAACATTGGAGGTCAATGCACTGATGGTAAGATCCATTGGGAAATAGATGTCATCACATCTCCCATCAAGCCTCTCCTCTGTAGTTTTCAGAGCTCTATAGATCCCTTCTACCAACTGGTCTATCTCTTCCCTGGTGTGGAAATTCAGTTGAGACTTCATCGTGTGTGGGTCTGGCGGGTTAATGTCGATCGATGCGGTGAAGCGGTTGTCGATCGATGTGTGATGGTGTCTGTCGATCGATGGTGATTGACTGCTGTCGATCGATGGTGATTGACTGCTGTCGATCGATGGAGGTCGAGCAACGTCGGTCACGTTTTGAATTTTGGCTATGTCTTTCTTCATCTCCACCATGCAAGTAGTTAGCCAAGTTATACAATCATTCAATTGATAGTAGACACCATCAAGATTCATCCGGAAAGCTTATTTGTTCCTATCATGTTCACCACAGACTCCATAGAACATCTCATTGATCTCGTCCTTGGTGTAGATCTCTGGTGCCAACTTTGTCTGTGTGAATTGGCTAGCATGTTCAGGAAGACATATGTAGGCTGGTTCATCTCGTGAAGCTCTTCCCAGAAGTCTTCTGATATCCTTGTTGTGAATAGGGATGGTGTGTCCATCTAGATCTCTGGCAAATTCTCGATCATCTTTGTAGACTCCATACTCATCTTTCTCTTTCCAGTAAAATTTCCTGTTACCATAAAGGTCAAAAGCTCTTCTGCTGAATTCTGGCTGTTTGGCGACCGTTGGTACGTCTGTGTTGATTGATGGATGAGTTGTATGGCGAGATCGTTGTTTGAAGCTGTTTTTTATGCCACCAGCTGTGTCATAGAATTCCTTTGTAGTCTTATTGATAGAACCCATGACCTGGACCAGGACGTGGAGCAGACTCAGCATGGTGACCAGGACGATCAGATCAGTCCAGCTGAGGTTCAGCCATTCAGCCGTACCAGATCAACGGACAGAGCCGTGTACCGGATCGACCCGCGTGCACCCGGACGTGACCTAAGGATGGATCTACGACCTGATGACCGAATCAGCCGAACCACAGGCGTTCTTCCCCGACCCATTCGCCATTCTAGAGCCAACAGTCAAGCCAGAACCCATGATCATCGAGAAGAATCAGATTCTGGACTTAGCCTGTCTTTCCTGGCCCGTTTGGGACGTACCGCACACCCGGATCAGGCTGATCACGACATTTCCAACCACTTTGATGATTTCATGATGATCGATGCTTCTAACTACTCCAAAGGAAGGATACTTAAGCTCTCTGAAGATTTGGGTCGAGCTATCTCTTCATCCGTTTATGGATCATCAACGATCAACCATGCGGGCAGCCTTACGTCCGTCCTGCTCCTTACCGCGGACGACCTGATCACCACAGAATGAACCTGGACATCTTTATGAATCTAGACCAGTCAACATAAGAATCCGCACCTTGACCATTCTTAGTCAAATTTCGAAATTCTATGTTTTGTTTTCATTCATTTCTATTTTCCATGTTGTCTTTTCCCACAAATGTCTTTATGTTTCTTTGACTCACAAACCTTATAAGTATGTGATGATCCCCTTAATAAAAATATAATCGATTTTCCTTTGCTTATTTTTGAGTCTTCTCTCATTGTTCTTTGCTTAGAACATTCATACTTCTCTTGGTGAGGTCATCTCCAAGCGAACCACTTCGTTGTGTTGAACCGGTGCGTCACATCCGGCAACCTTCGAATCTCTGGTAGTATCTTTGGGCTATTCCGCAACCCTTAGTGTCACCCCTCGATCCATCAGTTCTCAATCCCCTCGGATCTGAGTTCATATCAACCATACCGAAAGAGTGATCCATATTTTGGTTCTATCAAGTGGTATCAGAGCCACTCTCTCGGTGACTCTGTTTTTTATCCATTTCATCTCATCTTCCATATTCTTCATCTAAATTTATTATCTATCTATCTTGAACCCGGGCCCCTCATTCCCATAAAAAAAAAAGATCTATAAAAAAAAAGGAAAAGTATTAAAAAAAAAAAAAGATATTCCAAAGTTTGATTTGTTTGTGGTGTGGTGGTGGAATAGAAAGCCTGCTGGCCGAAGAGAAATCCGGCCTTTGAGGTGGTTAAGGCGGGTTCCCCTCTAAATCTCTTATCTTTCTCTCTTGATCTTTTGTGGTTCACTTGGATTTGCTCATTGGGTGATCTAGTTTGCTCTCTTAGAACTTTGGGAGGAACTCTCTTGTGTGATTAAAATTGAGTGAAACACGTGTGTGGGTGAGGATAAACACCTGAGTGTGCGAGGGTTTTAATATAACTTTACCTTGTTTAAGTTTTCAGGTAACCATGGATAGTGAAGAAGAAAGAAACCGACCCAAAAATTCACATGCCGGATTATCTAACTTGCAAATGCGTGCTCTCAATGATTCTATGTCTAACTTGTTGAATACAGGTTTGGAGGCGATCCATCAGAGGCTAGATGAACTTCAGGGCCGTCCAACTCAGTCACGAACCAGAACCAGACGTGACCATCCAAAGAGGAACAGCCGGTCCGACCTAGAAATCCGAGAAGAGTCTTATGATGATGATCGATCCATCAACCGTCCAAGGAGAGTTCCTAGGATTACTGGAAAGAAAGAGCTATAGAGATTACTATGCAGGATGAAAGATATTCAAGACATTCCTTCAACCACACGTCTCCACCATCGATCGACATAGTCTACTCAGCATCGGTCGATACCCACCCTCATCCAGCAAAACAATCTTATGCATCGATCGATACCACACCAGGTACATCAATTGATATTAAAGTCGCCGCCTTTGAAAAGGAAAAAAGGAATATTCCAATTCCAAGTAGGTTTACCAATACCTATATAAGGAGTTTTGCACCCCAGATTACTTCTCACGACACCATAGCAGAAAAGATGAATGCTCCCACAAAAAAAATCAGAAGGAACATCAAGGAAGAGCATTCGATCCAAAAACCCTAATTCAGAAGAAAAACGTCTACCATTGATCGATACTCTAGTATCAACATCGATCGATTCTCATTCTTATCCTAAACTTTCTTTATTTACTAAAAAGAATATGACTATTGATTACGGTTTTCTAACTCCTGATTATTTTGGTATTTTCAGGGACCCAGACGGCCATGCAAGAGCTATGGATGGGAGAATTCTACAAGTTCCAGAGAGGAGATAGCAGATATTCTCCAATTGGCCAATGGACCAGACAACTTGTTTATGCAGCAACGCAGCATTCCAGACAACATACCAGCTGTTCCAGACGAACATCCAAGGGCCGACTCAACAGAAATTGGTTCACACCAATCGTGCCAACCAGTAGGCCAAACATCGATCGACAAGGATGATCTTACATCGTTCGACAGGGCACCTTCACCATCGATCGACAGACGTTACGAATGTGGACGTCGCGCTTATGACATCTATGGAGCCAGAAAGTTCAGATGGGAACAGAAGGACGAATATGGTGTCTACAGAGATGAGTCTGGATATGCAAGGAGCGTAGCTGGTGAGATGATCCCTGCTACCAAGGACAACATCAGAAAAATTCTGGAGAGAGCATCCCTATTTGAGGAGAGTCACATATGTCTTCCAGAACATGCCACTTCTTTCACACCTACAAAACTGGCACTAGAGATCTATACCAAGGATGAGATTAATGAGATGATGACTGGTATTTGTGGAGCTCAGGAAAAACTAGGAGATGAACTCAAGACATTGGTAGATGACACTTATCAACCTTTGGACATAGGTTACAATGAGCTGTTCAGAAGTATGGCAGAGATGAGGACAGAGATTGAGAGTATGCAGCACATTCTTGAGAAAGGGAGATCGCATACATCAACACGAAGATCAACGACGTATACAACCCTCTCAACAACAACGTGGACTGGTTAAGCACGAGAATTGATCTGCTACAACAAGATTTGGACACCATTCGCAAGAAGGACCAACAACCAGCCACATCGATCGATATCTGCACCATCACATCGATCGACAGCAAGTTCGCAGCCATGGAAAATAGGTTACAAACATACGAGGATATGCACGACCGTTTCACCTCACCTATCATGCGATACTTGGACACCTTGTCTACACAGATGATGAATGTCCAGAGGGACATTGGCACGCTTAATGATCAACATGATTTTCAGGAAGAATGTTCAACATCGATCGATAGGTTCCGCATGGCATCGCTCGACGTCAAGAAACCTACAGAACATCTTCCCTACACAGCAGCAGAAGTTGATCAGATCACATCAAAGCTTTACACAGCTATAGACACCATGGAGGACCGGTTTGAGAAGTGGTGTGATGACATCTACTTTCCATTCGACGTTAGACTCAGTGTACTGGATAGCCATGCAGAGTGGTTACAGAAGGAAGTCAAAGCCATTCAGAGGCAATTCGCATCTCAACACCATATATCAGCATCGATCGATAGTAAGGCACCAGCATCGACCGATAAACACTTGGTCGCATCGATCGATACCACGTCTACACCAGACGCCGAGCAGCTGATACAAAACAAAATGGAATCAATGCATGAGGAACTGAACGAGCTATCAGCATACGCCTACGACAAGATAGGATGGCATCAGTTCATCATTGAAAACACCCAAGAAAGGGTACAAAACATCTCAAATGCAATACATAAGATGGATGAGAGATGGACCAGAAATGATGAGGCCACAAGAAGTTTCATTGCAGCTTGGTCTAGAATGTGCAGAGATGAGGTGGATGCTTGTTTCCCAATAAGTAGCTGTCTTTCCACCAACTAGCCACACACCTCCACAGTCAAGCTAAATGACTATAACAAAGCACTGAGTGGGAGGCAACCCACTATTAGGTAATTTTAATTTGTTTTCTTAGTTACTAGTATTTACTTTCGTTTTCATTCTTTCAGATTTATTGCAAGACCCAAGTAGGATGATCACCATATCGACCGTGGACGAGACATCGACATCGATCGACCTACAATCACATACGACGATCGATGCATACCGATGAACATCGATCGATTCCCACTCTGGTCAGGTTTATCTTCCTAACTTGTTACATTGAGTACTTATGATTTACTTTCCACCATAACTCCGACTGTGTTACACTGGGACAGTGTAATTTAAGTCTGGGGGGAGGTTTACTGATATAATTTATTCTGATTCTTACAAAAAGAGTTTTAATAAATTATGCTTAGCTATGTGAAAGGGACTATGATCTTATTATTGATTTATACTTGAATGTCTAACCACTCTTTAGCACCATTCTAGATTAAATAATTGCATATAGTACTAAAGATGCTAAAGTGGATCAATCTGTCAACTATACACACTTGCCTTGATTGTTTGAAGGAACCAAAGCTGACCTCCAATACTAAACCTGACATAATCGCTTGTCTTGGGGCTTGGTATACATGGGATCGGATTCTTCAGACAAGTCTGGAAGGTAACGCCTTGTGTAGATTCATTTATCACATTTTCTCTCTCTATTTCGACCCTAGAGTAGTTAGTTAGCTTTTTTATCTAAAAAAAAAAAAATCCGAAATTTACTACTTAATTATGACTTAGGATTTAGTTAGGGGGAATCTGAATAGGACTTGGTGGCTAAAACCATTAAGGCTTAAGATTCCAATAAAAGAATTCGAACGGGACTTGGAGGCGGCAATCTTCAAGGCTCGCTTCACAAAGAATTCTTGGATATAGGTCAAAAAGAAGTGAACAGGGCTTGGTGGCAACCGCTATTAAGTCTTGATTCATGGAAGCCTGTCCAATCTTGGTCACTGATCTTGCAATATAAGCAGATTTTGACTCAAGAGAAAAATTAGAGAGAGAGAATTTAGGAACTAACTTTTACCTGCAGTTCCAGATTCTTGTCTGAAAATCCTTGCATCCTGTGATCGATACTCCCAAGGTAAAGCATTCACTTTTATATTTATGCTAAGAAATGAGGTTAGTAGAGGGGAATGTCAGACAAGATTTGTTGAGTTGTAGACTAGTTGAATTTGGTTGCTAAATAGGATAACGCATAATGTGCTTTTGTGATTAGGACTTTTTAGATGTGGTTTGCGAAATTGTAGAGGTGATGATTTCTGTGTTTTAAATCTATAAGTCTCTGTTGTTTTCAAACCTCTTCCAAAGAGACTGCCTCTTTGTTTTGCTTGAGGACAAGCAAAAGGGTAAGTCTGGGGGAGTTGATATACCATGGATTTGATCCATTTTCATCCATGGTATATAAGTATTTTACTATCTATATATTATATATTCTATCCTATTAGGTATGTTTTCAGGTTCAGGAGTATCTTGGAGTAAAGTGATGATTATGGAGCATTTAGAAACTCAAAAGAGATTTCATCTGAGCTGACCATTAGAGGTCGATACGAAGAAGAAGCAATCGTTCGACGCACATCCAGTGCCGTCGATCGATACAAAAGAGAAGCCTCGAGGATTGAAGATTATGATCGATCGAAGTACATCATGTACCATCGATCGATGTCGAGACGCGAGATGCGCGACTTGGTTCCAGACGACTTTAAACCCAAGGCTTCACCAAATTACAAGATTACCCCTGACGAGTTTTTAACCTAATAGTTATATACTTACCTAAGTGTTAGGAGGCAAGAGAGCTTTTGGCCACCATTGTATTCTTATTTTCAGCAGAGAGTTTAAGGAGAGAAAATCATAGAGATATTTGTGATTGGAACTCCATTGATTCATCCATTCTATTCTATGCAGTTTTTATCTATATTTTGTGTCATGAATTGCTTAGCTATGTCTGAGTAGTTCACTCGTTAGATTCATGGTTCAAATAGGTTGGAGGGATTAGCCCCAACTATAAATTTGCTAAGTTGTGATATTCATTGATTGATTGTTCATTAATGCTTGTTTTAGCCTTGCTAACTAGAACATGAACCTAGGAATTAGCATGAGTCAAACATCCTTGACCATCATGTCCTGAATCTAATTTGTCATGCTAGGACTGCTAGAGAGATGCTAGCCGCTGATCTAGGAGACTAGTGAACATTATCAACCTGCGCCTAGGGCTTATCTAGAAGCATCGATCGATATTGTCTTCTGACAATCGATCGATATTGCGAAAGGTGTATCGATTGATATCCCTATAGGATCATCGATCGACACTTTCTTGTGATCAAAAGACGACAGTTGAGATCCAAGATCTAGTTAGTTAACCAGTGAAACATTGCCATCGCTGATCATTGTGATTAAGGAGTTGAGCTCTAATATATCATGCATGCAACTATTAGGCATCTATAGCATTATAATCTCCAACACCTGAATAGAAACCCTGCATCTAATATCTTCCAATAAGTTACACCCCCAATCATCTTGCCAGTCGAGCAATAGACTTGCTCAATTAGGATTGCTATTTACTTTTAAACCATAAAACAACAAACACTTAGAATTAATAATTTGACTAGATTTAATAGGTTCCCTAACTCCTTGTGGTTTCGATCCCTAAGTACTGCAACTGAACCTCTTATTTGAGAGAGTAATTCACTCCTTAGAGTAATTTGAGTGGTATCACCTAATGAGATATCTCAGTTTAGGCCCATCAGTTTGTGTAACGTCAGCTATAAGATAATTTCCAAGGTCTTATGCCAGAGATTTAAGAAAGTCCTACCAGATAGGATTTCAGAAATCCAGTCATCCTTTGTTGCTGCACGACAAATTTCGGATAACATCATGATTGCCCAAGAATAGTTCTACGCTCTGAGAACCAAACCAAGCTGGCGGAATAAGAGGATGTCCATTAAAACGGATATGAACAAAGCGTATGATAGGATGGAGTGGTCGTTTATTAAAGCTGTTATGCGCAAGATGGGCTTCTCAGAGGTCTGGATTACCTGGATAATGCGATGTATTACGTCGGTGAAATACAAAGTCCTCATGAATGGGAAACCAAGGGGAAATATTGTTCCAAGAAGAGGCATACGTCAAGGAGATCCTTTGTCTCCTTTCATCTTTATTCTATGCACGGAAACACTCGTTAGCCTTCTCAATCATGCAGAGAACCAAGAGAAGATAAAGAGGATGCTTGTTATGCGCGAGTGCCCTTCGTTATCTCACCTTCTATTTTCTGATGATAGACTTTTCTTCTATAAGACTGAGCCCCGTGAATGTGAAGAAGTAATGAAAGTAGTCAGGAAATACAATAAAGCACCAGGCCAATGTATTAACTTTGAGAAATCCTCCTTACTCTTTGGTAAGAGGATTAACGCAAATGCAAAACAAGAGATTAATGATACACTTGGAATCCAGAATGAAGGAGGAATGAGAACATACATAGGCATCCCATAAGATATTTGCGGATCCAAATACAAACTTTTGCCTTTCTTAAAGATAAGTTAATGCATAGAGTGAATGAATGGACATGGAGATGACTTTCAAAAGGAAGAAAGGAAGTGTTGATTAAATCCATTTTGCTGGTCCTCCCGACATATCTTATGTCTAGCTTCTTGCTCCCACTGGAGATATGTGAGTGATATCACTCAAATTACCCTAAGGAGTGATTTGTACTCTCTCAAATAAGAGGTCGAGTTGTAGCACTTAGGGATCGAATCCACATAGAGCTAGGGCACACAATAGACTATAGAAATCAAGATTAAGCTAGGCAAACAATTTATAAAGCAGTAAATAAATGAAAGCAAGGTGAACAAGGTAGTTGTTCGTTGGTTGATTGAGGTTATAAACAATTAGGAGAAATAACTAGACTTAGGGATTTATTAATCAAGAGATTCAATACTACAATCAAGGATGCTAAGGGTATTATAGGTATAATTCTAGAACTCGAATTCTATAAATAAGTAATTCATATTTCCCATGCAATTACTAATCAGCTGTCTAAGTCCTGTGTTCCAGCTGTCGCATGCGAACAAGGAGCGAGCGTCGATCGATGCTATGGCTAGAGTATCAATCGATGATTCTTCAGACAAGCGTTAATGACCTAATCGATTATGTTCAACTAGATTCCTAGACCAAATGTCGTATACGCCTAGATATCTAATTCACTCAGGATTCAGGTTCCGTTAATTGATTACACTTTCGTGCCTCTCAATTGACCTATGATTCTAGGAACAAACAATCAGTCACACTGTCATGCTTTTCTAACTATTCCAGATCCTAGTATTACAAGCTACCCTGGTGTAGAATTCAATAAACAATCCTAGCAATCCTAACAGATTATCAGTATGACATTAAGCTCATGGAATCCCTAAACCTAACAAGATGAATTACTCAGACATGCAAGCAGTAACACAATTCATAGTCTGAATAAATAATAGAATAGAAAGCAATGGTAAAACCACTGGAGTTCCAATCAATCTCTGAAGGAGAATTGATCTTCCTTCCAACCCTAAACTAAGAACAATGATAATAAGCGTAGCCGTCAACAATGGCTTAGAAAACACATACGTAGGATTCTAAGTCGTCCAGGGGTATTATGGTAACTTGTGGTAACTTCTGAGCTTAAGTTGGTCATGAAATAGGCTCGGCCCACGTTCTGGCATCACCATCGATCGACACCAAGGGTGCACCGTCGATCGACGTTCATTCATCTCCTCGAAAGCTCTCTCTTGCGAGACAGACTGACCACTCTTTGGTAAAACGAGCATAACGTCTGATCTAACCGTTGGATTGACCTCAAACTGGTGGCATTGGAAAGCGAACTCATAGGTCTATCTTGTATCAAAAGATCAGCTCAATCTCACCGTGGGAAGGCTCCATCCATGTCTAAACATCTGACGTGTCTGTGCAGTTCTGCACTCTAAAAGCTCCAAAAGACCCCAAAATTACCATTTTCCTCCAAAACGTACCTAAACCTGAAAATATACTAAAAATACTCCAAATCATAGTAAATATATATTCTAAAACACTTAAATACTATGGCTAAAAGTGGGTAAAAACCATGGTATATCAACTCTCAAAGACTTACTCTTTTGCTTATCCTCAAGCAAGACAATAGAATAGTCTCTCTGAAAGAGATTTGAAAACAGCAGAGAACCAATTCATATCATCACCTCTACATTATTGCAAACCACATCAAATCAATCTCAACTTTAGAGGTACTTTATATGGAATATCCTAGCTTAGCAACCAATTCCATATCAGCCATCAACTTAACTAATCATGTCTGACTAAACCCTCTACTGATCTCACTTCATACATATAAATTAAAGGTGTAGGTTTTACCTTGGGAGTATCGATTATTGGACACATGGACTCTTACTCAAGCAAGTATCTGAACACACAAGTAGTCTTATCTAGTTCCTTTCCTCCCTCTCTTCTCACTTCTTCTCGGTCAATGTCTCCCTTTTTTAAAGGGTATTATTTTATTTTTTAAATTGACTGAGATATTTGGACAGGCTTTCATGAATCAAACTCTAATGATTTTAGCCACGAGATCATGTTCACTTCTTTTTGACCTTTATCTCTTTCTAGAATTTTATGAATCAAGCTTTAATGGTTGTAGCTACCAAATCCTGTTCTAATCCTTTTTTAAACTGAAGGGGAGAGAAAGGGGAACTAGCGACACACAGACTTTTACCTTCCATACTTGCAGGAGGAATCCGATCCAATGTATACCAAGCCCCAAGACAATCAGATTAAGCTCAATTAGGTTGGAGGTCAGCTTTGGTTCCTTCAAACAGTATCATCAAGTGTGGATAATTGGCTGGTGATCCGCTTTAGCATCTCTAGTACACTCTTCAATCAATAAATCTAAGAATGGTGCTAGAGAGTGGTTAGATAATAAGTGAAATTGTAAAGTTCATTATCCCCTTCTTGACTCAATAAAAACTTTTTGAAAACATTTTACAAAACTCATAGATAAACTAAATATCAGTAAACCTCCCCCCAAACTTAAATTACAATGTCCCAGTGTATATCTAGTCGAAGTTTGTGAAAACATAAATCATAAGTACATAATGTAACAAGGGAAACGATATACCTGCTCTCTGATGTAGTATCGATCGACACAATAAAGTGGCCATCGATCGTTTCTGGTGTCGACTGTCGATCGATATCAACCAAGTCTCATTGATTGATTCTTAGAGCAATCATCTCCTTGGATCTTTTTTTTATATACTTAAAGTAAAACATAATATTAGTAGAACCTCCCCCAGACTTAAACAACACTGACCCCAGTGTTATACAGTCTAAGATTGGTGGGAAAATAAATCATATGTACTAAATTTAACAAGGTTTCGCGAGTATACCTTCCATTGATGTGAGTATCGATCAACACAGTTAAGTGGCGATCAATACTTGTGATACTCTGGCGATCGATACGCTGGCCAACCGTCGATCGATGTTGGTCCTCAACTCATGAACCTTGGATCTTCATTTTTTTTTTGTCTGCAATAAATAAAAACGAAAATCAGTAATAGATGAAAATAAAACCAAATTTTAAACAAACCTAACAGTAGGTTGCCTCCCACTCAGCGCTGATTTTTAGTCATTAGTTTGACTTTTGGATATCTGATTTAGTTTGGATGAGAATGTGAACTTGCTCCAAAACAAGTCTCAGTGTCTCTCTTTCTCATCTTGTTGATGCAATTGATAAAAGGTCTTGCAGGAGCTTACCCTTTGTCCCTCAAATCTAGATCACATAGCACTCTGACCTTGGTAAAGAGTTTTTGACCTCCTATGCAGTGCACTCTATACTCAAGACTTTCCTCTTGACATTGCGAAGGGACTAGTGACAGGATATCTGCATCTACATTCCTTTTCATTTTCTTCTTCCTCTTCATGATCCTTCCCCCAAACTTAGACTTTTGAGTCTCGGTCTGTTCTAAAATTTGGACGGTGTCGATCGATGTGGATGGTTGAATGTCGATCGGTTCTCTTGGTAGCCTGTCGACAGATTCCGCAGGCTGAATGTCGACCGATGGTGAAGCTGGTTTTGCAGGTCCACGATTTCAATCGGATGTAGGTGTTGGATCTTCAAACATCTCTATGCATGAAATAAACTCCTCACTCTTCTTCTTATCGACATGATCATAGAAGACTCTTTTTTCAACATTAGTCAAGCACATCTTATTCTTCTTTAGATCACAAACTGCCCCCACAGTAGCCATGAAGGCTCTTCCAAAAACTAAAGAAGATGTCTTGCCTGATTTGATCTCCACGACATGAAAGTCCACAGGGACAGTGCAATCCCCTATCTCCACCTTAACGTTCTTGATCATGCTTGCTGAGTATGCCTTGGAGTTATCCACAAAGGTGAAACTATCTTGAGAAGGTTCCATCTTTAATCCTAATAGTTCAGCAGTGTCTATAGCCATGATACTGACTGCAGATCCAGTTTCACAGAGGGCAGTTGGCAAGTCGTGGTCATGTATACAACATGGAATCAGGAACTTTCCTGGTTCTTGTTCCTTCTTCAGGGTCCTCTTAGCTTTACGACTGACCTTGTTGAAAAGCAGCTCAATGTCCTTATCTGTTGTGAGAACCAAAATTCACACCGTCGATTTTCGTTTAAATTAGGAAAGTCAAGAAACCCTAACTTTCCCAGAGGTCCCGGATTCTCTGCGATAGCCAACTACAAGTAACCAAATAAATGCGGAAATATGTAAAGAGAATAAAGCGAGTTTAGAAAGAGATGATACAAAAGATTACAAAAGCTTCGGCTGCAAGAGCTGTCAGCGAGTTCCCTAGTTCTAACGACCAAAAACCTTGAACCTAATTGAGTCGCAGCTCGATAACAACAAACGAAAAAAGATATAAAAAGAGGTTTTGACTTTATTTCGGACTGAACCTTATGAAAGGCTGCCTACGTACCCCTTTCGAGGATCAAGCCGAACGTAGTTTGATTAAAAGAGTAGAACACGAGATCGAACTGCCTGGGCGAGTTCGTCTAGTAATCGGGTGCCAGTTATAAAAACATAGCATGTCGAGAATAATGCCTAACAGTTTCTAAGTGCAGAGAGTTCTAAGTCTAAAAGAATTGTCCCCTTGCCTCTTCAACCTCGACGTCCTTATATACTCCTCCTAGAGGCAGTTTGCTCTTTCCCTTTCTGCCCTTGGTCGAGTTTATCGCTCGTGGAAATATTCCATTTTCCTTCGATCTTCGTGTTTATCTTTGGAGACTTCACATTTATCCTCCGAACTTGACATTTATCTTCTCCTGCATAACAAAAGATAAACCGTCATAAAGATTGGGCTTGATTTGGTATAAAATCGAAAGTGGGCTCTTAGCCGCGTTCTGGTCCCTTTCGGACCGTTTTCCAACTTAGTCATTTTTACGATTTTATAAAAAGAGTGCTATCGAAATGACGTCGATTGTGAAAAACATTCAAATTCCTTGTATACCGTAATCAGCTAACCATTGATGTTTTATACGATCAATCCGAATGTTATTTGGGAAAACGAGTTCTTACGGTTTTTAAATCATAAAGTTCCAACGGTGACTCCGATCGAAGTGAAACAAGAGCAGGTTCGTTTTAATCCCGAAGGGGGGAGCTGCGATAACGGGATGAAGATAGCACGATCGCTCCAGCTCGGCCATCCGCTGAACTGGACTAGCTCGGGGAATGGCCGAGCTGGTCGCGTGTTCGATCCAGCTCGGCGGATGGCCGAGCTGGTCGCATGTTCGATCCAGCTCGGCCATCCGCCGAGCTGGACTGGTTCAGCTCGGCGGACGGCGGAACTAGTCGTGTTGTCGATCCAGCTCGGCCATCCGCCAAGTTGGTCGTTTGGTCGATCCAGCTCGGCCATCCAGAGAGCTGGACGGTGTGCTCTGTCTACCCTTCAATAAAACATGCATAACTTATGCTATAGGATGCTAATTGACCTAAGACCGGTGGCATTCGAAAGCTACCCCAAATCTCTATCTTGTGTCAAAAGATGGGCTCAATCAAACCATGGGAAGGTGTTGATCCATAGCTAGACATCTGACGTGTTTGTGCAGTTCTGCACCTCAAAAGGTCCGAACGAACGAGTTTGACTGGGTGTTTGGTTCCATGATCCATTTGTCTCGAGTCTTTTGCTCAGGAACTTTTGTCGAGAGTGTGTCGAGAAAGCTTTCGTACAGAAACGCAATTTTTGGACGTTTATTTCGAGATAACCATTTTTGACTCCAACAATGTTTGCTTCTTGTTGTCGATAAAATATATTAAGAACTCGTCGTATAACCTTTTCAAGTTTGCCAATGTGTTTTAGGCAAAGTGTGCTTTCTTGTTTTTTAGTTTTCACAGCAAAACGTTTTCTAGGATTTTAGTAGAGTTGAAGAGAAGATCCAAAGAGATTTTTGATTGGAACTCCATTATTATCTATTATATATCTATGCAGTTTTTATACCTTATTGTTGTTATGAATTGCTTAGCTACGTTTGAGTAGTTCTACTGTTAGATTAAGGGTTCAAATAGGTTATGAGGGATTATCCTCAACTATAGATTGCTAGTTGTGATATTCATCATTAGGATTGTCATCAATGCATGTTTCTAGTTTATCCTCTGAACTTGACATTTATCTTCTTCTGAAGAATAAAAGATAAACCGTCATAGCGATTGGGCTCGATTTCGTATAAAATCGTGAGTGGTCTTTTAGCCGCGTTCTGGACCCTTTCGAGCCGTTTTCCGACTTAAGCGTTTTTACGATTTATCAAAAGAGCGCTTCCGAAACGACGTAGATTCCGAAGAAAGTTCGAATTTCTCGTATTGTGGAGGCAGTTCATGGTGTTTAGTTAATTGTTGTCATTTTATACGATCAATTCGAATTTCATACGAGATGACGAGTTCTTGCGGACTTCGATCGAGATGAAACAAGAGCAAATTCGATCCGATCTCGAAGGAGGGAGATACGAGGACAGGACAAAGATAGCTTAGTTGATCCAACTCGCCGAGCGGGCGAGTTGGACTGCTCGTTCGGTCCAACTCACCCGTTCGGCGAGTTTGACTACTCATTCGGTCCAACTCGCCCAGCGAGTTGGACTGCTCGTTCGGTCCAACTCGCCCGTTCGGCGAGTTGGACTACTCGTTTGGTCCAACTCGCCGAGCGTGCGAGTTGAACTACTCGTTCGGTCAAACTCGCCTAACGTGCGAGTTGGACGTGCATCCAGCTTGCCCCGATGGCGAGCCGGGATGATCGAGCCTTATGCTTGTTTCATTGTTTCGACGCCCATGATCCATTTGTTCGAGGATTCGAGTAACCTTTCTCGAGGGCTTATCGTATGAATCCTTTTCAGAACTCATACGAGACATTTGTCTTGAGAACTTTCCGACATTGATTCCGTCGTGACCGATTTTGACCCCAATAATTAGCCCCCAGCTCACTAGAATGTTTACGATGTTCTTGCGAGCGGTTAGGCAGGTCAGGTAAGTTAGGCGGAATTTATGGTTGGAAGTGGTCTGTTCACTCTACTAAAAGTGGAGCGCGATATGATAAGGGCTGTGCCTTGTGAAGTCTGCCTACGTACCCTTGTCGAAGGGATCAAGCCTTTCGTAGTTTGTTTTGGAGTTGAGATTCTTACAACATATTTTCCAGTCAGACCTATACGGTCTAGTTATGTGTCGTGTAGAGGTAATCGAGCATTTATATGAGTGTATAGGGAAGATTACGAGTTGTCATCTCGTAATCTAACTCTAGGTGAACTGCTATATATGTGATCTGTTTCGAGAGTTTTCCGCAGTGAGTAAACTTGCGGGATTTCTGAAGACGCTTGAATATTAGCCAAGAGACAAATTTTGGGATCTCGTATCATTGTGTTTGATACTATGCCTAGAGATGTTAGAGACCAGTGTGCATGGTTTAGGGCAAGACCTAGGTATAATCACGGCTTTAAGGGGTGCGATGACTACTTCGACTTACGTTTCCTGTATCATTTTCGACCTGATTCAGTGCCACTTTAAAGTTCGAGATATGTTCTCGGCTTACGTGACTTGTATGGTAGGAATCGAGCATCTGCTCAAGGACAATTTTTAAGTCTCCCGAAAGTGCTGACTAAAATTTCGGATTTTTTATATAGCAGTATTACCCTTGTGTCGGGTGTACGAGAGCTATCTCTACTAGATGGCTTAGTCTGTTTAGGACGTTAAGAGTTTGTCGTGATCAGCAACAAACTTATCGGTAGATATTACCGTTTTTGAGTCTTCGCGAAGAATACGTGTTTGAGAAGATGTTAATGCGTATGACTGTTTGGTCATCCAAGAAGGTGTTTTTATCGAGGAAGGTATTTTTGTCGAAAAAAACTTATTCTTCAAGCGTCTACGACGTCTCGCGATGCTGAAGATTGGTTTTTCTTTTGCATGCCATGTTTCGTGGTTTAAATGTTTGTGGGCTTGAAGATGTTTCACGGTGTTGCAAGAGTTTATTCTTAACCCTACGGCGGAGAAACACTTTTTGTTTGTCTGCGGATGTTCGCAGCCAAAACTGTTGTTGTTGTTTAGATGCTAATAGTTTGATTTTCGATCAAGGAATTAGGACCGAGGGGTCGCGTAAATTTTTTCATGGGAAGAAGTGTTTTCCTTCATAGTGCTTTGTGAAGTGTTGGCGTTTCGAGATCTATTTCGTGCATTTTTAGGATGTTTCGTATAGCTCTAGGAGCTTTGTTACAAATTTTTCCTTACATGCCACGTGTTATGGGTAAAACGTAGCGGGCTTAAAGTGAATTGTGGAGCATATTGAACTTGGTCGATTGTCGACAAGTTTAGGTTTTCCGTTAATCATTTGGTTGTTAGGACTGAGTTTTGTTACTAAGAATTCATCATATGATTTCTGACTATGGGTTATACAATAATAATTTCCTTTGACGTTTTTAGACAAATCGCAGATTGTCGTTTAGCCGTTAAGTGATGGAGCGATGGTTTCTCAAATACTTTGGCTTGGCGTGAAGGATGTTTTCACTCAGATAGCCAAGGACGTTGTAGGTCAAGGATTAGACCATAGTTCTTTCGTGTTAACATGAAGGTCATGTTAGTTTACGATTGTCCTTAAAGGGGATGCCGAATTCTGGTTCAGACTTTTACTGGAAGGCGTAATTAACCGAGGGCTAAAGAGTACTTTTCGGGATTGATAGGCCAAGTTTGTTAGGGTTATCCGTGTTAAGATGGCCGATAGTCGTAGAAAATGATTTTCCGTTTAGGTTTCAGTTATACGATGAATGTTTTGTATAATGTTACATATAGTCTTATGAAAATTGATTTGTTTTTGTCTAAAGAAGAGGAAACCTCAGAGGTTTGATTCAGAACCAGTGCGGAGTCAGTTGCTAGATGATTGCCTGCTCGGATGTGACCGAGGGGAACGAAAGGCAGAAGCCAACGAGCCGCAGGGCTAAAAAATGAGATCTATTAGATCGTAATGCGAAGAGATAGAGTTTAGATTGATCAGCCAAAGTCATATCTTACAGTTTTATATTTGCTATACGAAAAATACTTCTTCGTAAAACCTGTTATGTTTACTTTTTAAAGTTTCTTCGTATGACTTTATCTGATTGTACGAAGGATTTTTCGCGTAGATAATGGGCGAAACGTTTTACGAGAAACGTTTCTGCTTTGATTTCGATCTTTGGTGAAAGTTGCTTGGAGATACTCATGGAGTGTTACCAAAGTTTATTTCGCCACGATCTAGTCGCAGAACGTTTTTCTTAGGCTTTTGAGAGGATTCTCATGACATTTCATTTCTGGAACGAATTGGTCAACTAGCAGTAGATCTAGCCAACGATCAGGAAGAAAGTGTTCCCTTTAATGCCCTTGCTGCTACTTTTATTCTCGATTTTTCTTCGTCGCAAATGTTTTCGATGCTTTTCCGTGACTCACTTGGTTCAACGTAAACTGAAAAAAATGCTTTGACGCTTGAAGATTTCTCGTAAATTTTTTTATACGAAACTGGCTTTATAAAGCCGAAAAGGGTTTCAAGACTTTGGCCAATCGCCGAGTTTCAGTTTGATATTGGTATATGTTTTCTATACGCATGATTGCGACAAGAAATGTTGTATAGTCTTTGAGATTATGTTCATGATTGTCTGGATATGTTGCTAGCGTTTAGACAAATTTTAGATTGTCGTTTGCCTTTTTGGGACGATTTTAGTGTGGCATCGTATTTCCTAAATGTTTTTCTGCATGTTGCTGCGAGAGTTTTCTTTGTCAAAAGCGTTTTCTCGATGCCGAGGAAAAAAGTTTTTGAAGTATGGGAGTATACGAGTATAGTATACGTACCTACTGAAAGTTTAGAGAATAAGAAAGGTATTGAGAGATTAGAGAGAGTTTAAGAGTGATTATGAGAGATTAGGTGTTTAGGTGTAATTGTATGAGATGATCATGATGAACTTAAGAGAGAAACTCATAAACTCTTGTGTTATCTTATTAATCAATCAGGTTACAATATATATATGAGAGAGAGCTAGGGCATTTCGAAATACAAGCATGTGAAGTCAAGGATAAGATGAGAGACTATGGGAAAAGTAACCAATGGGATGAGCCACATGCTTGGACACCTTTTGCTTTTACTTTCCAGGCTGTCCTTAGCTGTAGCCGCGCCTTATCCATCTGATTCAACGGACTGATTGTGGATAAGGCTGTAACAAAGCTAAACTCCCAAGTTAACTCCCCTTAGGTAACTTTGGACCATCTCCATTACCCTAACTGTACGGCCTTGCCTTGTACGGCCTTGCCTTGTACGGACACCTCAACCATATTCAACTCAACTCTTCTATCCTTCTCTAATACTCCATGCCTTCACCCTGATACCTCTTCTCTTCTCTTATTTTGTTCAACACCTACTCCCCCTTTTTTTGGCGAAAGAAAACGGTTGAACCGATACTTTGAAGGGTTGTGCACGTTTTTTCTTTCGAGGATTGGAATGATCGACAATCCGGGTCGATTTAATTATGACTGGGACTGTGATTTGGTTGTTTTCAGGTTGACGACTTGGAATATGTCGGTTTTAAGAAAATCGCTAGATACGAATTGGTTTTAAGATGACGTTCGTGTCTATAGTTATTTCTTTCTTTACGAAGCGAGTTAAATACGCGTGGCAATCATTTCTCGATTTTCAGAGAGTTTAGATCGGTTTGCAAACTCAGGCTGAACAGTTATGGAACGATATATCAAGACAGGAAAAATCGCCTGAGACTTAGTTCGCTAGACTATCCACCTAGGTTTTAAGTTTCATAAAGTTCTATAGCAGTCTCAAAAGCGTTTTTATTTCTTAGTAATTTCCTACGAAAATTCTAAGTCTGATTTCAAAAATTTCAAGTCGGAAATACCTTAGTTCTCTCGAAGATTCGGGTTTGCCTCTTCTCTGTTTTGCGTGCTCATTCGCCCTTACTCTTTTCGTTTCTGTCTGTCCATTTCGAATAGCAAGAATATTGATTCTTCCAGGATTTCTCTGCTTTACTGGCCGTGTTTAGGCTGATGCCAGTCTTGCGGTTTACGTGATCCATGTTTCAGTCTTAGTATCATTGGATTTACGAAAATGAATAAGCATCTCGTCAAAACCTTTTAAGCGTTTAGGAATAGCCAGGGACGATCAATAGACGCCGAGGATGATCAGGAAGACTCGCTAGGTGATGAGGTTTTGGCGATAGATCAACGCAGGAGAGGAAGAATGGTGAGCCCGTGGAGAGAGGAGGATGAGCGAATTTTGATTTTTTGATTTCCATCTCTTCCCTTATTCGAGAGTCTTTTTCTACGATCGTTGTTAGATTTTCGAAGGTTGTCGAATAGTTTTGAGTTTTATTTACGAGAGTCATTTCGTAAACGTTGTCAAACTTATTCTACAAAAATTGTATCATAAAATACAACCATGTTTAACTCTACGAATAGTGTCTCGTAAAATAATGTCGAGTTTAAATCGACGAAAGCTGCTTCGTAAAATGTTGCCAACTTTAGTTTTGTGAAAGTTTTTCCGAAAAATAATATCGCGTTTAATTTTACGAAAGTTATTCCGTAAAATGTTACCGATTTTAATTTTACGAAAGTTGCTTCGTAAAATATTGTCGAGCTTAATTTTACAAAGGTTATTTCGCAAGATGTTGTCGAGCATAATTTTTACGAGATTTGTTCCACAGAGATGTTTTCAAGTTTTGGCTGTACGAGAGCCGTGACGAGGTTAATTGTTGCGACCAAACTTAATCAGAAGTTTTTCTCTTATCTATGGGATTGATCCGTAAAAATTTTGAGTAGTTTTTTCCGAAGTAAGATTTAGGTGACAAACATCGACAACTCACAGAATTTGTTACTATAGAAGTGATACTTGAATTCTTACGAAATCTTAGGTTTCACAAAATGTTTCCGCAGTGAGAGATACGATCTCCCGTTTTGCTTAGTTTAGTCTTCGTTAGCCGTTTTAGTTTTTGAGTGATTTCATAGAATTCAACTTTGTTTCTCTGAAAGATGTTCGGAGGAAGTACACCCGTGGGGGATTGACAACCCCATTTGATGTGCTCCATTTCCGCTAGAAATCTAGGGTTCTTCCGAAAAGTTATACGGAAGAAGTACATCGGTGAATCGTGTACCCGATTTGTATTTCTTCCTTTTTCCGCAATTAACTTAAGGTTCTCCGAAAGATATTCGGAAAAAGTACAGCGGTGAGTATGTACCCGATTTGTTGTGCTTCCTTTTTCCACGATTAACCTAGGATTTTCCGAAAGATATTCAGAACAAGTACAGCGGTGGTTTATGTACCCGATTTGTTGTGCTTCCTTTTTTCGCGATTAACCTAGGGTTTTCCGCGGTTTTGGGGAGAGCAAGTTTTATTTTCTGAAAAGTTTTCAGAAAACGTCTTTTGGTAAAACCCTTATGGGTTGAGACTTCTTTAACTCGGTAATGAGCCGAATCTTACGGGGTTTGATAAAAATTATCGTTGCCCTTTCTGTTTAGATAGAGAAATCGCGGACTCGTTTCGTTGCTCTTCTCATGGCAAAAAGTTGCGACTAGGTTTTTGATTTTGTTGAGCACTACGGCGTTTGCGTAAGCGTTGGCCATAGGAGAAGTCAGTGCTGCAAATTTGTCTTTCATTGTTCCAGACATCGTTTCGATCAAGCGCCCCCCCCCCCCCCCCCCCCCTCCTTCTAACGCCAAACTGTGGGAACCAAAATTTGCACTGTATATTTCAGTAATCAGAGGAAAGTCAAGAAACCCTAATTTTCCCTGAGGTCCCGAATTCTCTGCAAGAGCCAATGACAAGTGACCAAATAAATGAGGAAAATATGAAAAGATAACAAAACGAATTTAGAGAAAAGCAGATCTTATTTCGAATCCGCGTAAGAGCATTGCGATCATTACAAGAGATAATAAAAGCTTCGGCCGCAAGAGCTGTCAGCGAATTACCTAGTTCTAGCAACCTAAAACCTTAAACCTAGTTGAGTCGCAGCTCAATAACAGAAGACGAAAAAATACGAAAAAGGGTTTTGATTGATTTCCGACTACGTACCCCTTTCGAGGACCAACCCGAACGTAGTTCGATTGAAAGAGTAGAACAAGAGATCGAACCGCCTTTGCGAATTTGTCTAGTAATCGAGTGCCAGTCATAGAAACATAAAATATAGAGAATAATGCCTAACGTTTTTAAGTGCAGAGAGTTCTAAGAGTAAAAAAAATTGTCCCTTTGCCTCTTCAACCTCGACGTCCTTATATACTTCTCCTAGAGGCGGTTTGCTATTTCCCTTTCTGCCCTCGGTCGAGTTTATCGCTTGACCGAAATATTTCTTTTTCTTCGATCTTCGTGTTTATATTTGGAAACTTCACATTTATCCTCCAAACTTGACATTTATCTTCTCCTGCAGAATAAAAGATAAACCGTCATAATGATTGGGCTTGATTTCGTATAAAATCGTGAGTGGGATTTTAGCCGCGTTCTGGACCCTTTCGGGCCGTTTTCTGACTTAAGCGTTTTTACGATTTATCGAAAGAGCGCTTTCTAAACGACGTCGATTCCGAAGAAAGTTTGAATTTCTCATATTGTGGAGGCAGTTCAAGGTGTTTAGTTGATTCGAATTTCATACGAGATAACGAGTTCTTACGGACTTCAATCGAGATGAAACAAGAGCAAGTTCGATCTGAAATCAAAGGAGGGATATACGAGGACGGGACGAAGATAGGTTAGTTGATCCAACTCGTTCGGTCCAACTCGTCCAACTCGCCGAGCGGGTGAGTTTGACTATTCGTTCGGTCCAACTCGCCCGTTCGGCGAGTTAGACTGCTCGTTCGGTCCAACTCGCCGAGCGGGCAAGTTGGACTACTCGTTCGGTCCAACTCGCCCGTTCGGTGATTTGGACTGGTCCAACTCACCGAGCGGCCGAATTGAACTGCCTGTTCGGTCAAACTCACCACTGAGGCGAGTTGGACGTGCATCCAGCTTGCCACGATGGCGAGCCGGGTTGATCGAGCCTTATGCTCGTTTCATTTTTTCGACACCCAGGATCCGTTTGTCCAGGGATTCGAGTAACCTTTCTTGTGGGCTTATCGTATGAATCCTTTTCAGAACTCATACGAAACTCAATTTCAGTTTTCCCGCTTTGTTTTAACTATTATTTCTTCTTTTTAAAGATAGACATTTTCTTGAGAAATTTCCAACATTGATTCCGTCGTGACCGATTTTGACCCCAACAGCTAGCTAGAACCTTGACCTAGGAGTTGTAGGAACAAGTTAACACTTGAATCTCACCCTGAATCCGTCCTAATTGTGCAAGGATTGTTAGAGTAAGGTGAAAGCTGATCTAGTAAGCCTAGTGAGCATTATTCAATCCGCGTGTAAAGCTTGACTAAGAGCGCGTCGATCAATATTCCAATAGAATAATCGATCGACGGTGCAAAAGGTGTATCGATCGATATTCCTCTAGAATCATCGACCGACACTTAGATCAGGTCAATAGACAAGCGACTGCCAATCGGTTTGTTCATAAGCGATTGAGCTCTATAATATCATGCATACAACTTTTAAGCATATGTAGGATTATAATCATGATTACCTGAATAGAAAACCTAAGTCTAGCTATTTCATTTAAGTGTCAAAAACCCAATCAAACCAATCGAGCAACTACCTTGCTCACAACTTGTTATTTACATTTAAACATAATCAACCTAGCTTAATCACTCTGATTGGATTTATTAGGGTCCCTAGCTCCTTATGGATTTGATCCCTAAGTACTACAATTGAACCTCTTATTTGAGAGAGTAATTCACTCCTTAGGGTATTTTGAGTGAGATCAACAGCTGAATCTCCGTAAAACTATGATGTGGACAGTCCTTTTGGTATCTCCTAAACCTCCCCCAAGAGCTTTTGAAAGCTTCTGTAGGTCCCTGAGAGAATGTCCAAATCTCATCTCTTATCTCTTCAGCCTTTGCATCATCAAAAATTTTAGTCAAAAATGTAGTCCTGACATCATTCCAGGTAGTGAGAGATCCTTGTGGTAGGAGCTTCAGCCAACTAATCGCATCCCCAGAAAGAGAATATTTGAACTGCTTGCTGATGATGTAGTATCTAGTTGCTCCATGCTCCTCAATGCCAGAGAAAAATCTTTGAGTGTCTCAATATGATCCAAGAGATTTTCATGTGGAAGACCATGAAAAAGGTGCTGACCCACGTAAAACCAGTATGCGGGTTTCATATTAACTCCCTGGATCGCTGGAGGTTGAATCGCAGACCTATTGGTATAGAAATGACTAGGCCTGATCAATTCCGCTATCGTTCTATGTCTAAGAACCCTATCAACCTCAGTAGCAGCAGATGCTTCAAGGATTACAGCCCCATGTGCTTCTATTTTCTGACCTGTTGCATTACACAGATGACCCCCGGGCTCATGCAGGTCTCCATTCTAAGTCCTTGTCAGCACAAGAGTCGCAACCATGTTGTATGTTTGCGGTTTGGAATCGATCGACGCTCAAGTTGAAGTGTTGATCGTTGCTCTCTCACAAATGTCGATCGACGAAGAAGAGTTGGTGTCGATCGATGCTGCACGTTTCTCTTTGCGCATCGTGCATTCCAAACGTGTTGGGTCTGAGAAGAATAGTAATTTCTCCTTGCTGATTCTGGTACTAATGGGCATGTACCTGAAAAACAAGAAAAAAAATTGTGAGTAACTTAAAACAGTAAATAAAACCTAGAATAAACCTATTAATCAAGTCTAATGGTGATCAAATCTCCCCGGCAACGGCGCCAAATTTGATATCATTCAAATTACCCTAAGGAGTGTTTTGTACTCTCTCAAATAAGAGGTCGAGTTGTAGCACTTAAGGATCGAATCCATAGAGAGCTAGGGCACACAATAGACTATAAAAATCAAGATTAAGCCAGGCAAACAATTTATAAAGCAGTAAATAAATGAAAGCACAGTGAACAAGGTAGTTGTTCGATTGGTTGATTGAGGTTGTAAACCATTAGGAGAAATAGCTAGACTTAGGGATTTATCAATCAAAAGATTCACTACCACAATCAAGGATGCTAAGGGTGTTATAGGTATAGTTCTAGAACGCGAATTCAATAAGTAAGTAATCCAGCTTTTGCATGCAATTACTAATCAGTTGTCTAAGTCTTGTGTTCCAGCTGTCGCGTGCAAACAAGGAGCGAGCGTCAATCGATGCTATGGCCAGAGTATCGATCGATGCTTCTTCGGACAAGTGTTAATGACCTAATCGATTATGTTCAACTAGATTCCTAGACCAACTGTCGTATGCACCTAGATATCTTATTCACTCAGGGTTTAGGTTACGTTAATTGATTGCACTTTTGTGCCTCTCAATTATCCTATGATTATAGGAACAAACAATCAGTCACACTGTCGTGCTTTTCAAACTATTCCAGATCCTAGTATTACAAGCTACCCTGGTGTAGAATTCAATAAACAATCCTAGCAATCCTAATAGATTATCAGGATGACATTAAGCTCATGAAATCCCTAAACCTAACAAGATGAATTACTCAGACATGCAAGAAGTAACAAAATTCATAGTCTGAATAAATAATAGAATAGAAAGCAACGGTAAAACCACTAGAGTTCCAATCAATCTCTGTAGGAGAATTGGTCTTCTCTCCAACCCTAAACTAAGAACAATGAATAATAATAAGCGTAGCTGTCAACAATGGCTTAGAAAACACATAAGTAGGGTGCTAAGTCGTCGAGGGGTATTATGGTAACTTGTGGTAACTTTTGGGCTTAAGTTGGTTATTAAATAGGCTCGGCCCGCGTTCTGGCATCACTGTCTATCAACACCAAGGGTTCACCGTCGATCGACGTTCATTCATCTCCTCGACAGTTCTCTCTTGCGAGACAGGCTGACCACTCTTCAGTAAAACGTGCGTAACTTCTGATCTAACCGTTGTATTGACTTCAAACCGGTGGCATTGGAAAGCTAACTCATAGCTATATCTTGTATCAAAAGTTCCGCTCAATCGCACCATGGAAAGGTCTCCATCCATATCTAAACATCTAACGCGTATGTGCAGTTCTAAACTCTAAAGGTTCCAAAAGACCCCAAAATCACCATTTTTCTCCAAAATGTACTTAAACCTGAAAACATATTAAAAAGACTCCAAATCGTAGTAAACATATCCAAAAACACTTAAATACCATGACTAAAAGTGGGTAAAATCCATGGTATATCAATGAGAACCTAGCAAGTGCCATTGCACAATTTTGATGGAGTTCAAATCCCTCAAAATAGAAAAAATCTGTCTACCAAGAGAGGAGGGTGGAATTGGTTTATGTATTATTCATGAGTTCAATCTGGCACTATTAGCAAAACAACTATGGAGGCTAGTTCAATATCCAGATTCACTAGTGGCCAGATTCTTGAAAGGGAAATACTATAGACTGAGTACGCCTTTGAGAGTAAACCCAATAAGCAGCACATCCTATGTGTGAACCAGCATTTCAGCGGCACGAAAGATACTGCTATTGGGAATCATACATAAGATACACTCTGGATATGAAGTTAAGGTGTGGGAGGATCCATGGATTCCTACAACACCTGCTAGGCCGGCTATCCCATTAGCTCCAGTATTGCACTCGAACATGAGAGTCAGCGACCTAATTAATCTGATATCGAAGGAATGGGACGTTGGTTTACTGGAGGAATATGTTAGCCCTGATGATATACCTTTGATAAGGAGTTTGGCCATAAGCTCAACTCATCGTCGTGATACATTCTGCTGGAACTACACTAGGAATGGCCAATACACAATCAAGTCTAGATATTGAGTGGCTCAGAACTTATTAAAGACTGAGGAAGAAAAGGAGGTGTTGGAGCCAAGTATCACTAAGCTTCAAGCCTTTGCTTAGAAGATAAAAGCACCTAAAAAGATATGTCATCTTATATGGCAATTGATAACATGTCATGTGGCAGTTACGAGAAACTTAGTTCGTCGTAATATGAGGTGTGATAACTATTGCCCAAGATGTGGAGAACCAGAAGAATCTGTGACTCATGCCATATTCAAATGCACCCTATGCACCCTAGGTTTACAAGTGTGGTCCTTATCAGCGACTCCAACACGTCTAGATATATTTCTGGTGCCGAGCATTTACACCAATATGGATTACCTCTTCTGGAGAAAGAACATCATTGTTGAGCAATAACTAGAAAGATATCTTTATCCCTGGATAATCTGGTATATCTGGAAAGCCAGGAATGACAAACTTTTCAGGAGGATAGACAGAGATCCGATGGAGTAAGTTCGTTATACTAAGAACGAGTCTCAAGACTGGTTTAATGCAAAAGAGATGGTGACACCAACACTGCAACCACAAGGTAGTGAGGAACCTCAAGTCATAAGCGTGGATAGTATATGCATGATAGATGGGTCATGGACTTCAACAGCACAGTTCAGTGGTAATGGATGGGTGTGGATGTATAGCTTTGGGAAGGTTCAACTTATGGGGACACGAAATTGCATTCGACGAGAATTAGCCTTACACTCAGAAGTAGAAGCACTGCGATTGGCGATGGAGAATATTCTTCAACATTCACTATGCCAGAGTTTTGGGACAGATTGTAAAGAGCTGATCGTCATGATCAAAGAACCTCATGCTTGGCCAAGCTTTCTAACGGAATTAGAGAGGATAGAGACTCTGCAGATATACTTCCCGGATTTCAAGATCACTCATGTTTCACGAGCGCATAATCAGATATCATACTTTTTAGCTAAAACTGCTAGATCTTTCCATCGAGAACTATGTTTTATTAATTACCCATACCACCTCAAGTTTGAGTAATAGAATAGTTTTTCGCTGTAAAAATAATAATAATAAAATAAAATACACACGTCCTAGACTAAAAGAAATTTTGACTTGCTTTTTTTTTTTAGCTTCAATTTTATTTTCTAGTACTCCTACGTTCTACACGCCTGCGCCTTCTCTAGATAATGGCGACAACATCTATTGCCACCTATGGCGTAATGGACAGCACCACTTCGCTTATTACATACACTTTACATCCCTCGGATAACCCATGTGCATTAATCACACCGGTTCTTCTTCGAGGAGACAATTATCTGAATGGGCGATGGAGGTTTGGAATTCTCTCCAAGCTAAACAGAAGATTGTGTTCTTGATGTTTGTAGGATGGATACGAACATCTACGGAGCCTAGGTTTGATCCATAGTTTCTCTTCTTCCAGATGATTTAAAACTATGGGATTCTCTCAGTCGACACTCAAGAACATGTTGTCCATTCTGTTTGCAGTTGGTGATTTCATTCTCCATAAGATGCTTTCATACAACATAATAGCCTTGTTCTTTTTACGAACGCCGTTCCCCAGCGTCAATAACTGAAAAGTACATCTTCGCCATCGGAAATGCAGCGCCGTTAACACAAGACAAGCATACTTTTTCAGCCGCGCGGTTAGACGCAATAACAAAATTAGACGCTGGAAATATCAGCGATAGCAGCGTCTTCATTTTTAGTCGCTGCGGCAAGCTCCGGTAGTTTAATTCACTTTCAAAATCGATCATCTTGTCTCCACCCAAATGTTATTCTTTGTCGCTACCGCCGGCCGCAGCGGCTATGAAAAGAACAGGGCTAATGTTGTACCTGTGCAGCGTCAACCGAAACTGAAAATAAAACTCGAAGTTGCAAAGGTTCACAAATTTCTCTTCTGCTTACATCTCAGCACACTCCGTTCTCAAATCATTGACAAAGAACCACTACGTTATCTCAAAGCCTTCTATTCATGGGTTTTTTAAGCTGAGTAACATATCAATAACATTCGCTTAGTGGAAAACAAACAAGCACTTTAGGGCTCTCTACGAAAATAGAGCCCTTAATCCTACCTTCTTCTTCTACTCTTTCTGCTGCTAGTTCTCGCTTTCGCGATCTCTCCTGCCCCCACTACAAATGAACCATTCATGATACATCTGAGTGTATAACAGCAATGCTCGGCTTCAAGAGGCACACCGGAAACAGACAGCAGAGGTCGTGGTTGTCGTCTCTCACTTAGTAGAGGATGGCAAGGTCGTTATACTACTGCTTCCGCCTCTACAAATACAACTCCTATTCCAACCGATCAGATCATGGCTCTAATAAGGGCCTGTTTGTTTTTTCCATCTGGATGGACCATCTGGATGAAGATGAGAGTTTTGTTTGTTTAGGTACTAAAAGTGCAACTCATTCAGATGGATCATCCGGATGACTTTTGAAAATTTAGGCTTAATTTTAAAGTTCATTTAGCTGAACCAATTTGGATCATTTGAATGGAGATGGTTCATTCAAAATTGTATAATGTCTATTATACCCCTAATGTAATTCACAAATTACAAACCTAAACATAATATCATTTTTGACACAAACGAAAACTGATAAAACTACAAAAACACTTTTTCCCGTGCTAAAAACTATTTTTTCACGCCAAAACCCCAAAACGCATTTTTCCGCTAAAATTGCAAAAAAAAATGTTTTCACGTCAAAATTGCAAAAACGTGTTTTTCCGCAAAAACTGAAAACATGTTTTCATGCCAAAATCACAAGAAAATGTTTTCACGCCAACACCCCCAAAATACATTTTTCCGTCAAAACACAAAAAAACACGTTTTCCCGCTAAAGTCGCAAACCGTGTTTTCCCGCCAAAATTGCAAAAAACGTGTTTTCCCGCCAATACAAAAAAATGTGTTTTCCCGCCAAAACCAAAAAACGTGTTTTCTCGCCAAAACCGAAAATTTGTATTTTCCCGCCAAAACCGAAAAATCTCGTTTTCCCGCGAAAACCGTAAAATGTGTTCCCACCAAAAACGCGTTTTCCCGCCAAAACCGCAAAAACGCGTTTTCCCGCCAAAACCGCAAAAACGCGTTTTCCCGCCAAAACCGTAAAAATGCGTTTTCTCGCCAAAACCGCAAAAACGCGTTTTCCCGCCAAAACCGCAAAAACGCGTTTTCCCGCCAAAACCGCAAAAAACGCGTTTCCTCCAAAACCGCAAAAACGCATTTTTCTGCCAAAACCGCAAAAACGCGTTTTTCTGCCAAAACCGCAAAAATGTATTTTCCTCCAAAAACGCAAAAAATGCGTTTTCCCGCCAAAAACGTGTTTTCCCGACAAAACCGCAAAAACGCGCTTTCCCGCAAAAAACGCAAAAATGCGTTTTCCCGCCAAAATCGTAAAAACGTGGTTCCCTCCAAAACCGCAAAAACGTGTTTTCTCGCAAAAAAACGTGTTTTCCCGCCAAAACCGCAAAAACTTGTTTTCTTGCCAAAACCAAAAAATTGTATTTTCCCGCCAAAACCGGAAAATATCGTTTTCCCGCCAGAACCGAAAAATCTTGTTTTCCGCCAAAACAAAAAAAATGTGTTTTCTCGCCCAAACCGAAAAAACTTGTTTTCCCGCCCAAACCGAAAAAAGAAAACTCGTTAATTTTGAAATAATTCTAATGTAAATATATTAAACTAAATAATTAAATGTAATATAGTTAAAATTAATATTAAACATATGATTAAATCAACACAAGGATATTTTGGTAATTTCTTTACTAAACTCATTTGAATGGGAATGAAAATAAAAAAACAAACATAAGATCCATTTAGATGATTCATCTAGATGAGCTATGTAGATGGACAAACAAACAATCACAAAAATCTGAATGGATCATTTGAATAGATCATACAAATAAATCATTTGGATGGAGATGGCAAATGGTGAAACAAACCGCCCCTAACTCTACTACAGAATCAGAAAAACTAGCTGTCCGCTGATCATCTTTCTGGTAAAACAAAACTTACTAATATTAATATTAATATTTACACTGTTGTGTCTCACCATATGAAAAGAGACTTATCATTATTACGAGATGTGACCGATATTATCCCTTCAGTAGTAACTTTCCCAGACGAAATGGCTTCTCGTGCGACCGATATTATCTCTTCCTCCTTGCGTTATTCTTTTTTCCTCCTATAGTCTCACGCACGGCCGGCTATGAGATTTATGGGATTTAAAACAAGTACTAAACAAGTATATTTGAATCATTTGGGGGCCAAACAACATATACATATTAACCACTAATATTTTAGAGACCATAGGAAAATATTTCATCTCACTATTGAAGAAATGGGAGAGGATGGGGTTGCGACAGACAGTGGTCCATACAACTCACTGCTCCGAGCACATTTCCGAGATGGTGACTTAGCCAGATCTGGTAAACTTATTGAAGAAATGAAGAGTTATGGGTGCTCTGCAGATGCTTCCACCATAAATATAGTTATGGATATGTTATCTGATGGTAGATTGAATAAAAGCTTTCTGGATATGCTTTCTTAGAATGTTTGATCTTAGTTGGAAAAGACAAAGTCACAGTTAGTGTGTTTATGAGGTGTATTTGGGCTTATTAGTTGAAACTAAGTTTGTTTGTACATCTAAACAGAGCTTATGTCTTTAGTCTTGTCTTTTTTTTATATGCCCTGTTCGTTTGCTCACCCAGGTGATCCATCTGGGTGAAGATGTAAATCGATGTTCGTTTTGTGCATTATAATGCTACATCCAAATGGATCACCCAGCTGAATTTTTAAAAACTCATCTCAAATTGTCACCCAAATGAAGGTGAGTTTTGATGGTGCATCTGGATGCAGATGCATCTAGTTCAGATGCATCTAGTTCAGTCCAAAATGATTAATGACAAAAATGACTTTTTAAAATCAAAATATTATTTTCAAACCGTAAATTCTATTTTCTTGCATATACATTTTTCCGCTATAACCAAAAAATACATTTTCTCGCAAAAGCTGAAAAACACACATTCCCGCTAAAACCGCAAGATGCGTTTTTCTGCAAAAAAAAATGTAAAACGCACATTTTCATAAAAAACACATTTTTTGGTCAAACCAGTAAAATCACACTTTTCGACCAAAACCGAAAAAACGCATTTTCCCGTCAAAACCGAAAAAACGCATTTTCCCGCCAAACAAAAAAAACGCACTTTCCCGCCAAAACCCAAAAAATGTATATTTCCGCCAAAACTCCAAAAAGCATTTTCCGGCTAAAACCGCAAAAAGCATTTTCTCGCCAAAACCGGAAAAATGCAATTTTCCCGCCAAAACCAAAAAAACGCAATTTCCCCGCCAAAACCGGAAAACACAATTTTCCCGCCAAAACCGGAAACACACAATTTTCCCGCCAAAACCGGAAAACATAATTTTTCCGCCAAACCCGGAAAACACAATTTTCCCGCCAAAACCAAAAAACAAAATTTTCCCGCCAAAACCAAAAAACAAAATTTTCCCGCCAAAACCGGAAAACAGAATTTTCCCGCCAAAACCAGAAAATAGATTTTTTCCGCCAAAACCGGAAAAACACATTTTCCCGCCAAAACCAGAAAAACACAATTTTCCCGCCAAAACCAGAAAAACACAATTTTCCCGCCAAAACCGGAAAACACAATTTTCCCGCCAAAACCAAAAAACAGAATTTTCTCGTCAAAACCGGAAAAACGCATTTTTCCGCCAAAACCAGAAAAACACAATTTCCCCGCCAAAACCGGAAAACACAATTTTCCCGCCAAAACCGGAAACGAAATTTTCCCGCCAAAACCGGAAAAATGCATTTTCCTGCCAAAACCAGAAAAACACAATTTCCCGCCAAAACCGGAAAACACAATTTTCCCACCAAAATCGCGAAAAAGCTTTTCCCGCCAAAATCACGAAAAAAAAACTTTTCCGTCAAAATCGTGAAAAAAAATTTTCTCGTCGAAAACACTTTTTCCGCCAAAACCGCAAAAACGTATTTTTCCGCCAAACCCATAAAAACGTATTTTCCGCCGAAACCACGAAAATACACTTTTCGCCAAAAACATATTTTTCCTCAAAAACCGCAAAAATACTTTCCGCCAAAACGGTAAAAATGTTATTTTTCCGCCGAAACATAAAAAATTATATTTTTGTCATTTTATTAACAAGTCCACCTGGATGCAGATGGAAGTTAAAAAATGAAAAGCAAACGAACATAGTTGCATTCAGATGATTCATCTGGATGCATGGACGAAATGAAGAAACGAACAACATCCAGATGGAGCATCTAGATAAGACATCTAGATGGACTATCTGGATGCATCTTTCAGATGTACAAACGAACATGGCCTATATCGCTTTATTTCTTCATGTTAATCGCTTCTGATTCATTCTGATGTATACAATGATGCATGGATTTAGGGTGGAGAGAGTGCATTCAACCTCTAAAGCTTGTATTTACAATCATGGAGAGAGGCATGCAGACTTCCAAGATCATGAATTAACAGAAATCCAACACAAAAAAAAAAAGTAAGCTAGTAATGGATTTAGTAGGTTATAAACGATGAAACCATGAAAGGTGAGAAACTTGGAGAGGTCAGTTACTGATGTCTCCATGAAAGACATAGGTCCACTTTGACACCATGAAGTAGTTTTGAAAGGGTCAGAGTAATTGTTACCCTAGTAGGAGGCTGAGACACTTGGAGAGGTCAATTATTTGAACATCCGAGTTTTGCTATTGAAAAACTCTGTTTTATATATGAGGTTATGGGGGGGGGACATCAAAGAGAAACCAAAACTTGTTGAAGACAGTTCAGTGATCGTTAAGTTGCAAGGAGAGACTGCTGTTTTTGGCCATGAAATAGCTCGAGAGAATAGAATTTCGTTCTCGTGACCAATAAGTGTTTCGCTTGTTAGGCTTGTTCATTTACTACTTTTCACGGAATGTCTGTTTATACATTGTGGTCAAACTCAGATTTGATATTTGTAGTACTCAATGGAATCAACACATTATACAACACCATAGAGTTAAGATTTAACAACCAGTTAACCAAATGCTGTTGTAAAATATAAAATCTGGAAACGAAACAATGATTCAGAGGCTTGAGATGTTAGATTCAAAAATCAATTAGATACTGTGGCTTCTTCTTTTTGGCATCAATCAAGCCAGTGACTTTTTAACAAAAAAAAAATAGCAGTAGGAAAGGGAGGAAAACAAGAGAGTCAACGTTTTAGTGGCATTTGTAACCAAAGAGAGATGCATCAAGCAAAGCTTTCACAAACCCCTTTTTCCGGAATTTTTCATCTTTAAATCTGATCATCTGGGCAGCTGAACAGTGCTTGATTTAACCACAGCTTCACAGTCTCTCTTGAGAAAGTTACCTTCTCAGAAACCCAATATATGAATCAGCAGCGTGTCTTAGTGATCTATCATTGTTTTGAATCATTGAGAGAGAGAAGCAAGTAACCTCTTCTGGAGATAAGATGGATACGAGAACGAGGACCTTGGAACATCCAACTGTCTTCTTCCAAAGATTTAACCTCTTTGTCTAGCTCTCCCATCAAATCAGTTTTCAAAACTGCATCATCAATACCCAAAATATTAGATGAAGCAAACATTTTGTTGATCCTCTCATGTCCCCTAGTCATTTCTGAGTAAATAGCAGAGAGTACCAAATCATATCTAAACAAGTTACAGTGTAATACGGGAGGATGATTCTAAGGATTCAATTCAAAGACGCAATCCCACATCTATGAGAAATTCGGCTTCCTAATTAAGCGAAAACACATCGAAGGGAAAGAGAGAGAGAGAGACCTCGCATGGCTTCGTCCTTTCGGTCCTGCATAGAAGGAATATCCGGTGGAAATGGGAAATCGTCTAGTCCAGCTGCGGCTCCGCTGCTTCCACCGCCTCCTGCTACGGCTGTTGTCGATACCGATGAATGAGCTGGAGAAGCGCCGTTCATCACCCTACTTCCTCAATCGGATATCGGAAATATTCCCTTAGCAAAAAGTTTCAGATTGGACAAGACAGTAAAATCAAACTGAAATTAAATTCGTGACGGACTTTTTTTTTTTTTTTTTGATCATTCTCAAGTAATTTTATACTAAACATTTAGAGTAGGGGTGGGCACTTTGGTTATTTTCTCGGTTCGGTTCGATTCGGTTAGTTTGGTTTTAGTATTTTTCTAATTGAAATAAACCATAGTTAGTTTGGTTTGGTTCGACTGGGTTTGTGTTCGGTTCAGTTTATATTCAGTTTGGTTTGTATACGGTTCGGTTGGATTTATTTTTTTGGATCAGTTTACTTAACTTCTTCTTAGTTTTATTTTTTTTAAGAGAAATTATGTTTTTTTTTTGTCAAGAAACGGCTATTCTATTAGTCAAACATGAAGTGGTCTAGGTAACCAGACCGGAATAGAACAACCAATAAAACAAAGAGATCTATGAAAAGATCGAGCATTCCTAGCTAAAGAATCAGCAATTTCATTATGTGTTCTTGGCACGTAGGTGATCTTGAAATCCGAATAACACATGAAGATAATTTGAATGGCTTCCAGCTCCGTTGAAAAGTTTGGCCAGGCTTGGGGTTCCTTTATCATGGCTACCAGGTCCTTGTAATCTGTTCCAAAGTGTTGGCAGTTTGAATGTTGAAGCGTGCTTTCTAGTGCCCATTTCAATGCTTCCAATTCCGAGTGTTGTGCTGTCTACCGCCTCCTTAAGTTTCGTGTTCCCATAAGTTTTATGTTTTAAAGCATAAACTATGTAAACATATATAAGAATTAAAACAAATGAAAGTTAACTAAAAAAATCAACATCATTAGTAATGTCTCTTATATCATTATTAAAAAACTAGCAATGAATCATGTGACGCTGTGGAAAAAAACTTTTGTTTTTAATAAAATTTGTTTTACGTTTTAGGTTTAGATTTAACATTCATGTTTACTTATATAATTTACATATATAAGAATATAAAGATACATACTTTTCTATTTTTTAAATGAAATATTTTAATGATTACATATTCGGTTAGAAGAATATATGTTAATAAATGAAAAATGGAAATACGTGGTATGGTATTAGAATTTTAGTATATTGGTATTACTAATATTTTTATTTTAAATAATTACAAGAACACATCGGATTCTCGGTTCGGTTTGGTTTAAAACCGAACCATTCGGGTTGGGGAAATCTTCAACCGAATGGTTTGAAATAGACTTTGGTTCGGTTTGATTCGGTTTCGGTTTCGGTTTGGTTGGTTTGGTTTGACTCGGTTCGGTTCGGTTTTTTTTTCCACCCCTAATTTAAAGTCATTTAGGTGAATAACCAAAAAATGAGAGGTAATTAGGTGATTGTGCATAAACTTTGTGTAATTAGGTAGATGGATAGTGTCAGTGGTTGGTTTTACGTAAGTGTCCTCACGAGAGAACTGTTTGGGGCAAAGTTTTTTGGAAACCGGGTTTGTAGCCGGGTAGAAAGGTCAGGTTGCATGGTTTAGTGTCGTTCTATTGTCGTGTATGGGGTATAGTTAATCTTTTCACAATTTCGAATTTAAAATATATGGATATAATGAAGCGCGTGTGAGTAAAATAGTAGTTAGATTATTATATGATAAAGGGATATTACTGAGTTGACAGAAAAAAGACATCATTGTTTGAATATTGGTAGAATTAAACCAGATCAATGGAGTAGAAAGATAATTCGAAAACGCGGCCGGTTATTCACCGTCATAGTGCTTAGCGTTCGTCAACGGTGTTGATTACATTCTATTCAGCCATTAAATCGGAAATCTCAAGTTTTTGGTTTTGAAAATTTGAAATCAAATGTTTCATGAGAAATATGCAGGTTGAAGACGTTAAAAAGAAGAAAATGCAAAAAAAAAAACAAAAGATTTAACAGAAAAATGAAAGACAGACATAAAAAGAGTTACAGAAAACCCAAAAAAACCATAAAGGAAGACAAATATGGAATAACGAAAATGTCATTCATTAAAAAAAGTGAAAGAACATACAAAGACATCAGGAAATCGAACCGGCAAGTGGAGGAGCTTAAGCAGATATAACTTCCGCCAGACCACCATATCTTATTGCAGTCTCTCCCATACACGTTTAATATACCTAACATCTATACACCTTTAGATAATAACTATTATAGCCGGATATTACATATTCATAGCATTTATACAACTTTTTATCCGGTTTTAGTTTTTGAAATCTGGTTTGTGAATAATTTATATTAAACCGGTAAGGACATTTATTATCCGTATAACGTTTTAAGTATTGGATCTGGATTGTGTATAATTTATAAAAACCGGTTATGACATTTATTATCCGGATAAATTTTTTAAGTACTAGATGTTGTGAATAGAATAAACCGGTTTTAGCTACGGATAAAATTATTTTTATGTAACTAGGGATTTCTTCTTAAAACACTAGTGTGTCATCTTTCTTTCAACTTGTAATCTGGATAAAAGAACTAATACTGGTATATTAAAATGATTAAATAAGGTATATAGTAAACTCTGCCAGTTCAAATATGACTGATTATATGGTTGTTATTTGGATAATCTATAACATAAGACTATAAGTTTTTTGAGTTATGTTAAACATAAAACCGGATATTAACAATAGTATCTCGATTCTAGGAAACAGAAGGATAAACTCAATGATAACTAGATAACAACTACATAGCTAGAATATGATATCAAATATGCTAACGGGATACATTTGTCATACACAATCACCGAAACACAAATTTTATGTTTTTTCCCTTTGTGTATCCTTCTCAAAGTTTTGAAGCATCTGCGTAAGCCTTGAATCTTGGAAAAAAAAAAAGTTAAGCTCTGTTTGATCTGTCCTATCTAGCTTGAGACCCCTCCAATCGAATCAAGAAAATGACGGGAAAGATTGTGAAGTGAGACATACTGAGGGACACCAAAACAGTCTTGCTTTGTAAAAAAAATTATGAATCGGAACAAAGTAAAACAGACCAACTCACATGGTAACCCAGCTGAAAGAACGTTAAGGTAAAGATGCTTCTTAGAGAACTCTGCAGGTAACACAACCCCCATGCCCATCATAAATGGGGAAAGGAGCACAACTAAATAACAATAAAAAGAAAGATACAAATTCTAAACCTTTTTCAGCCATCACTTTAAGCAAAGTGAATATGGGAGAGAGAACCTGAGGAATAAGCATGAGAGGAGATTGGGTAGCACAAGGGTTTGAGGAGGAGATTGACCCATGAGCTCAGGCGGAGGTGCGGAGGAAGAAGAATCCATGCGATGTTGACGAGAGTTAATCTCAGCACAGTTGTTGTTGGTTTTGTCTCTCGCGTTCTTGGTGGCCATATCTGAGAGAGAAAGAGAGGATACAGACAAACGGTAATCTAATGCTTGTGTGTGTGGCCGGAATATGACCGGATTTAAAGGTCTTGGAACTGCTTGACGGTGAGGTCTTTGTATTTGATGGTGGCGAGGAGGTGGTTATTCTCCAGGTGGGACTTTACGGAGCCTACGGTTTTTCTTCTGTTGTTAAACGAGACACGGTAAATCTGATGATAGGGAGAAGAGTGTCCTTTGGGGAGTTGGATCTCAAACTGAATTTTTAGAGGATAATACGTATAGATCTCGAAAAAGATAAGTGACGAAATTTAGTTAGAGAGAGATCAGATTATCAGGTGAGCTAGAATAACTTCAAAATTGAATATTTTTAGTTTCAAATGTCAAGAGATGGCGTGAAGTAGTAGAGTTCAGTAGGGTAATAATTACAACTACTCTATCCTGTAGAGCTGCAGAGAAGCTCAGTGTGTCAGACTCGCCTCAGATCTAGTGTAGGGGCAAGGATGGAATTATGAAAGTGTAAAAGTGTCTTAACCATTCACCTAATAACGTTTTGTTTTATGGTCATGGGGTGCAATTACTTAAACATTTATTTCCTTTTCAATTTAAAATTATTAAAATATTATTATTATATATATTAAATTAATATGTATGCACTCACACTAATTAAGAAATTATCTTTAACATTTCTCTAATCAATTTCATCTATATTATTAAGACAGAAACATTGTGTTATACCTAACATTCATTTTGTAATTTTTTTAAATTAAATACACATTTCTACTTTATATTTAAACCTGAATAAAATCACCAATATTCTTTTCTTTATTCTATTATTCATATTTCCAAATAATTAACTTCTTTCTTTATACTACTATCCATGTTTTCAAATAACACTATAATTAATTTTGTATCCAAACAATATAAAATATTAAAATTATATTTTAATAATTGCTAACAATTTTATTTCACATTATTTAAATAAATTAAAAATTAAGAAATCCAATAATTTATAAGAAAAAAATATAACTTATTTTAACAGGTTTAAATACTACAAAAATATTTCCATCAATAAAAAATAAATTAAATTAACATATTATTATGAAAAATGTTATACATTGTACAATAAACAAAAATAATTATGAAAAATGTTCAAAATATATGCTATCTTAAGAAAAATGCTCAACACTAATTGTTAACAACAAATTTAAACTGATTATAATAAAAATTATTAACAAGATAAATTACACAAAACAATTATAATAAAATTAATTAAGCTATATAAAAATGAGTAATATGATTAGGCATGGGCATAAAATCCGAAACCTGAGATTCTAACGAAACCCGAACCAAAAAATCTAATCCGGTATCCGATCCGAAATGTAAAAAAATACCCGAACGGGTTTTGTAGGGTGGTACGAAACATATCTGAACCCGAAGTATTCTTAACCGAATCCGAACGGATAACCCAAAAAATCCGAAATTAAAAGTCAATATAAATATTTGAAATATATATAAGCATCTCAAATATTCAATTCAATAATTATGTTGATATGATATGGAAAAATAAAAATAAAAATTTAAATAAATACCTTAAATACTTAATTATGTATAAATAAGTACTTTATAAATTTGCTTGTTTAAATAACAAGTTTATTATATTGATAAGGTAGTGCATATTGTTTACAAACGGTTTTGCTTTTATGCTTGATTTAACATTTTATCGTTATTTATCAATTTGATGTGTGTTGGATTAATTTCTATTCAATTCAAGTGTTTTTTATGTTTTGCTTTTAATTTTGTCTTTTACTTCGGATATATCCGAACCGATATAACACGAATCCGAATAATATATGATTATTTTATGGGTTTTAGGATGTGTTACAAATTAGAACAGAACCCGAAGTGTTTTTATCCGAACCTGAAGTGTTATTATCCGAATCTTACTCGTACTAATATAATATTAGAAAAGAACCTAGGAGAGTGAACTCGAAAACCTAGAAATCCGAAATACCCGATCCGAACCCGAACATGTATCCGAACGCTCATGCTTAAATATGATCAAGATATATTTATAGTTGTTAATTATTTTATATATATATATATATATATAATTTTCTCTATCAAAAATTTGTAGAAATTTTATAATTTCATAAAATTGCAAAACAATGAACTTTAAAATTTGGATTAAAAGGTGAAAAATTATGAAACTATAACTATTTAAATAAAAGTGGATTACATATCAGTGATCCATCGGTTCAATAGGTTAGTCTCGAGTTTTAGTGATTTTTGTAAATATGGATACTTTTAAAAACCTAAATCGAATTATCGGATCACCGGATTAACCGGTTTGAATGTGGGTTTGGCTCGAATTTTAAAGCATTGATTTAAATGCAAAAATATTTTAAATATACACAATTCTTATAAATTAACAAAATATTTGTTAAGTTATTAGTGAAATTTTTCAACATAAAATAAGTACCAATTATATCCTACTCAGATAACACTAGATACTGAACAATAGTCTAAGATTTTCTGTCAAAGATAGAATTCTAGCAGTAGTCAAATAAGTGAGATATCATTTACATCAACTTTACTGGTGTAACAATATGATTCCGACTCGATGCATTCATTCGCTATTACTCTATTCTTTACTCTCTTTTTTTTCTTTACATATGCTTGTTGGGGAGGAAGAAAGTGAGCGAACGCAGTTTCCGATACTGTCGGAGTTTGAAGAACAGCTAGAAGAAGATGCCACCGGGGAATGGGATGTCAAATGAGCCCAATGACCATGGGTTAGCCAAGACCAAATCCAAATTGCCTGACCATGTCGGTCCAAAAATTAAATTTGTCCAATTAAACTGAAAAACCAATTAACTCCAAATTAGATGAGATAAAACCATTTGTACATGGACGTCCAATAAACCTAAAAATATAGATTTTTTTAAGTTGGGAAAAAAATAAAAATAAAAATCAGAAAATAAAAACATGTTTTCTAGCCAAATTTGCAAAATCACATTTTCCGTCAAAACCGTAAAATCACACTTTTCCACCAAAACCGAAAATCACGTTTTTCCGTCAAAACTGCAAAATGAAATTTTCCGCAAAATCACATTTTCCTGCTAAAACCGCAAATCATGTTTTCCCGCCCAAACCGTAAAATCACGTTTTCCCGCCAAGACTTTAAAATCACATTTTTCCTCCAAAACCATAAAATCACGTTTTCCCGCCAAAACCATAAAATCACGTTTTCCGCCAAAATCGCAAAACCACATTTTTCCGCCAAAACCGCAAAATCAAGTTTTCGGCAAATTTTCAAAATCGGGCTTTCTCGTTAAAATCGTAAAATCACATTTCTCTCACTGTGTATTTTTTTTTGCCAACAAACGGCTATTCAATTACTCAAACTTGAGGTGGTCTGGGTTACCAAACCGGAATAGAACAATCAATTAACACAAAGATATATGTGAAATGAGCGAGCAGTCCTAGCTAGCGAATCAACAATTTCGTTTTGCGCACTTGGAATGTTGGAGATCTTGAAGTCCGAGAAGCAATTCTGAAGAGTTTGAATGACCTCCTGCTCTGTTGAGAAGTTTGGCCAAGCTTGTGGGTTCTTTATCATTGCAATCATGTCCTTGCAATCTGTCCCAAAACTCTGACATGTCGAATGTTGTAGCATGCTCTCCATTGTCCATCTTAGCGCTTCCAGTTCTGAGTGCAATGCCGACTCACGGCTTCTTAAGTTTCGCGTCCCCATAAGTTGGATCTTTCCCATACTATCCTTTTATAGCCATCCACTTCCACTGAATTGAGTTGTAGAGGTCCATGAACCATCCACCATACAAATATTACACAAGCTTAAGATTTGTGGTCCTTCAACGATCTGTGCCTGTGGGGGAGCAAGTATTGTCTCATTTGCATTGTACCAAGCCTAACACTCACTCTCTGCATACATGAAAAGCTCCAATGGGTCTCTATCTATACTTCTGAATAGCTTATCATTCATATCCTTCCAAATATACCAGATTATACAAGGATAAAGATCTCTATCTTGTTCCGGCTCCAAAATATTGTTCTTCCTCCAAAAAAGATAGTCCATATTGGCATAAATACTCGAGATATAAAATGTTTGTGGGATTGACGTACTTGATGATAATGCACATGCCTGTAAGGCCGTTGGGCATTCAAAGATCGCATAAGTAACAGTTTCTTCTGGTTCTCCATATCTTGGACAATAGTTATCACATCGCATACTGCGGCGGACCAGATTCCTTGTGACTGCTACATGCCCTGTAATTAATTACCATATAAGATGACATATCTTCTGAGGTGCATTTACTTGTCAAGCAAAGGCTTGGAGTTTGGTTATACTGGGCTCTAGAACTTCATTTTCTTCATCATCTTTCAGTATATTTCTAGCCACCCAGTATACTGACTTGACCATATATTGACCATGTAGCTCCAGCAAAAAGTATCACAGCGATGAGTAGGGCTTATAGACAACCTCTGAATCATTGGTATATCTTCATGATCTACATATTGTTCCAGTAGTTGAACATCGCATTCCTTTGATTGAAAATTAATAAGGCCACTGATGGTCATTTTTGGATGTACAACTGGGACCATGGGGCGAGGGCTGGTGTTGAGGGAATCAATAGATCCTCCCACACATTAATTTTGTATCATGAATGCACTTTTTTCTGATACCCAGAAGTAATAACTTCTTTGTCGCAATAATATTCGTCCACACATAAGATGGTTTATCCACTGAGCTTATTTGCAAAGCCGAGCTCATATGATAGTATTTTTCCCGTAATACTCTTGCCACTAGTGAATCTGGAAATTGAATAAGACGCTAAAGCTGCTTTACTAGAAGTGCTAGGTTGAATTCATGGATCATACGGAAACCATTTCCTCCCTCCTCTCTCGGTACACACAACTTTTCCCATTTTGCCCAGTGAATTCCCCTTTTTGGCGGATTTGAGCTCCACCAAAATTGTGCAATGACACTTGCAAGGTTTTCACATATCTCCAGTGGAAGCCAGAAACTGGACATGACATATGTCGGAAGAGCTAACCAAATATATTTGATTAGTACTTCCTTCCCTCCTTTTGATAATCATCTACCAGTCCAACCATTCACTCTGTGTAGTAGTTTTTCCTTTAAGAAAGCAAATAGCTTACACTTGGATCCACTAATATCCTCTGGAATTCCTAAGTAAGAACTCATTCCACCTTCATTTTGGATTCCAAGTGTATCTTTAATCTGCTGCCGATCATTTGCTGGAATCCTCTTACCAAATATTAAGGAGGATTTGTCAAAGTTGATACATTGACCTGATGCTTGTCCATATTTCCTGACTACTTTCATAACTTCTTCACATTCTCGGGACTCCGCCTTGTAGAAGAAAAGGATATCATCAGCAAAGAGAAGGTGAGATACCTAGCGGCTAGCGCGTGAAACCCGCATCTCGGTTATCTTCCCTTAATTCTCTGCATGATTAAGAAGGCTAACGAGCGCTTCCGTGCATAGAATAAATATGAAAGGAGACAAAGGATCTCTTTGACGTAAACCTCTTTTTGGGACAATGTTTCCCCTTGGCTCTCCACTCATAAGAACCTTGTATTTGACCGAGGTGATGCATCTCATAATCCAGTCAATCCATATCTCTAAAAAAACCCATTTTCGCATGACTACCTCAATGAATGACCATTCCATCCTATCGTATGTTTTACTCATATCCGTTTTTACGGCCATTCTCTTAACTCTTCCACCTGGTTTGATTCTCAACGCATGGAACATCTCTTGAGCTATCATGATATTATCTTTAATCTGTCTTCTAGCAACAAGAACTGTGTTCAGATATCCGTTGTGAAAGGACCTTTTTTAATCTCTGGCATAAGATTTTAGATATGATTTTGTAGCTGATGTTGCATAGACTAATAGGTCTAAACTTTGTCATCTCATTTGGCTTAGTCGTCTTAGGGATTAGGCAGATATTTGTGTCATTTAGCCCTTGAGCCATTGTTCCCTCAAAGAAATTGATTAACCATATGAGTTAAATATTCTTTTACAATATCCAAAAACTTCTGGTAGAAGAGGGATGTCATTCCATTTGGTCATGGGGTATTTTCTGGCTGTATAGCGAAAATTGCTAGTTTAACCTCCCACTAAGTTACCAGTACTGTAAGATCCTCATTTATTGCCCCAGTGATCGTTGTCGAGACCTCAGCTAACGCATCTGCTATATCCTCTGGGTCGGATGACTCAAATATTTGCCTAAAATAGCTAGTATCAATGGCTACTAGTCCCTCCTCACCCTCAACCATATTTCCATTTTCATCTAAAAGTGGTGTGATCCTATTCCTCGCTCTTATTTGCTTTGTTAGCGCATGGAAACATTTTGAGTTCCTATCGCCTTCCCTTAACCAGAGAACCCTTCTTTTTTTGTCTCCAAAACATCTCTTCTGCCTTAAGAGCAGTAGATAGTTCCTTTAGAGCCTTTGCTATTTCCTCTAAAGTAGCATCATCATTCGAATATAGATTCTCCACCTTCTCCTTGAATTCAGGTTGTTCTACCTCCTCCATTGGCTCAAGGCTTTTCGACAACTAGCAATATGTTCCATTATATTCGCTTCAGGAGGCAAATCATTTGATTTCCATCCATTAAGAATGACTTGCCTTAGTTCTTCATTATCCAACCATCGTTTATCAAATTTGAATTTTTTAGCTGTCTTAATTGGTTTTGTGAATTGTGTATGAAGTTATGTTTTTTTATGGATTTAGTATGTTAAAGCATACATTTTATTTGGGTCTCACAGAAGATCCATTTGAAATGGTATATTTTGGGTTTGGACAATTTTGACTGGGCACAATTTGGACTTAAAAAGATAACGTTCAATAGACTGTTTTGTCCATTTGAACATGTCGGTTGAACATGGACAACCCAATTGACATCTATACCGGAGAGGATGTTTGCTGCTGAAGATGAACCTATTGGCGAAGAGTAAACTCGTTACATAAGATTAAATGTACCACGTCGATCGGTGATGCATAGGCTATGCATTTGACCAGTGGCAAGTGGCGGAGCTAGCCAAAACATTTAGGAGGATCAATCTTATATTTAACATATTTTACAAGGGTCTAGCTACTTTTTGCAATATTTTTACAGTTTTTTCTTAAATACAGGTAAGAAAATTACATATATAAAACTCACACGTTTCAACAGGAAGGCAACTTAGAGAGAAAAGAGAGAAAAGAGAGAACTCAGAGGAGTACGGCGGTCGGCCGGCGCGTGAGCGTCCGTGCCGCCGCCGGAACCTTTTTTCTTTTAGAAAAATGATAAGGTTCTTGCTTTCCTTTTAGTAGATCGAGTAATAATTCCGGGAGATGGAGGCTATCTCAGATCCGTCGCCGCCGGCCTTTTGTCTCCGTGGCGGGGAAGCTCCTTCAGTTCCGCCGTCATCGGCTCTGGGTTCCGGGGGGTGAAGGCTTCCAAAGCTTTGCGTCGCCGGCTTTAGGTCCCTAGTCTCTTAGGGTTTTGTTTTATTTCGGGTTTGTTCATGGTTCGGGTGTTTTGTGGGTTCGTCGGAGGAGGGAGAAGTTCTCAGGCGGAAAGGGTGTCGATGCATGTGTTATTTATTGGAGGTCGGCGGTTATCGGTGGTGGATGAGATCTCGCCTCGGCGATTGACTCTCTCCAGTTTTAGAGACCCAAGATGGTTTGAGTAGAAGATGGGCGGAGCTTTTGAGGTCCGGCGTGGTCGGACGATCGGTTGTTTGGATCGCCGGCGGTAAAGAGAAACGGTGGTGACTCGGAGTCTTCGCAACACGTGTACCCCTCGACGGCGAGGATGGCAACACGTGGCCAAGTATCAGTAAGGCTGATATGTGAGGCGGCCGTTGTCTTTCGCGTTTAGTGTCTAGGGTTTTCCTCAAGTTGGGCCCGGAAGTTTTGGCCCAATTGAGAAATGTGTGTTACCCGTTTGATGTATCTGGGCTTTTGTATCTTATTTTCTTGTACTGGGCTTGGCCCGTTTTTAATTTTAAAAAACATTTCGATGGAAAAAAAAAAAAACTCACACGTTCAATTGGCCCGCTTCCACAGTACTAGTTCCGCCATTGGATTTGACACGGAGGAGTTTGAGTTTCTTCGCAATTTGACTTTCGGTAAGATTATAGTTGTTGACGAGAATCAACTTTTTCTCAGGTATGTTTGGCCAATATATCAATGTTAGGCTTTTTAAATCTGGTAAAATATGAGATCTTGATTTAGTTCACCCGAAAACCCATATGCATGCCTTTGCGTGAGTCCGCTATTGTCACTGGACTCAAGTGTGGGAAATTACCTAAGTTAGCCTAATGAAAGAGAAAGAATCCCTTGAATCAGAAGCTCCACTGAAATAAATGATTTGTCTCACTAAAGTTTTGCATTGTGGAAATGGTCATCAAAATGCTAAAGAAGAGAAAAATTAAGGGTATGGAAACAAGAATAAATTCATTTCTCTTGTCTAGCAATTACGTCAACTATGTTGTTGTCCACATCTCACAGCCCGCGGATAACTTTTGAGTATGTAAAATTGATCCAAGATCTTGATGAATTTATGGTGTACACATGGGGATGGATGGCTTATCAATTTTTGGTTACATCCCTTGTTAGGGGATGAAATCGCACTGAGGATGTCTCAGGTGTATGTTGCTTAAAAAAGTTATATAGATGCAATACAACGTGTTTTAATTGTTGTTGCACATCCCTTTAAAGAGGTTGTGGTTCAGAATTTGCATGTTGTAGTGCTAATATGATAGTGAAGGTGATTCAACATTAGAAGAAGTTGAGATGGATTCTGAAGCTTCTGCCCGAGCGAATAAACCTTCAGCAATTTTAAAATTTAGTGTTATTCCACTACAAGAAAGCAACGACATACTGAGGGAAAAATCGTCAGTATGTCGTCGGAATAATGTTATTCCAACGACATAGTCCTCGGAAATAACTCCTCGGAATTTTTTTTTCCTCGGAAATCCCTCGGAATTCCGAGGAAACAAATTTCCGAGGAAACAAATTTCCGAGGAAACTTCGAGGACCACCAGTTCGTCGGAAAACTCCTCGGAATATACCGAGGGAGAACTTCCTCGGAATTTACCTCGGAGGTTCAGACGAAATGTTCCTCGGAATTTTCATCGGGAATTTCCGAGGAAATGAACCCTCGGAAAATTCCGAGGAACAAGTCCCTCGGTATATTCCGAGGAATGAGTCCCTCGGTATATTCCGAGGAACATGTCCCTCGGTATATTCCGAGGGTACATTTCCTCGGAATTTGAACCCTCGGAAAATTCCGAGGAACAAGTCCCTCGGTATATTCCGAGGAATGAGTCCCTCGGTATATTCCGAGGAACATGTCCCTCGGTATATTTTGAGGGTTCATTTCCTCGGAATTTAAAAAAAATTATTTTTTTTTTAAAAAATAAAATTTTTGAAATTTAAATTCGAAAATAGAAAATTAAAATTAAAATTGAAATCATATTACTTAATATTCAAAGTTGAAAAAAAAAAAAACTACGGGTCTGGCACGTCCGGGAACACCTCGTTCGGGTACATCATCTGCATCATCTCCATCATTTGCTGGTTCAACCTCCTCTGTGCCTCATAGCCCAACTGTTGAGCCGCCATCTGGGTCTCCAACAAAGATATGCGATCATCCTTGTCCTTTAACTGAGCCGTAAGTACTTCTGGATCAACAAAGGGCGGTGGTGCAGAAGAAGGAGGAACCGACCGGGTGCGACGACCCAAACCGACCAAACGTCCCTTCTTCTTTGGAACCGACTGAAATAGAAAATAGCCAAATTTAAATCAAGAAATAAATGAATTGAACTTTAAAAAAAAGAACTTATGGATTCAACGATTTCGTTGATTCGAAACCGGGACAAGTTGGTCGAAGCCGTCGAAGCGTCATCCTCGGTTTGAAGCTGAGACACTTCGTCTTGCACCTGAGTTTGGACCAGGGTGACCACTTCCCTCACAAGACCGTCATCAATCTGGCCGGTCTTCTTGTTGGTATACGCTCTCTTCATTAGGGCGAGATCATCAACCGGCTCGCCATCATTTTCTTCGTCTTGAAAAAAACATAAATTAAAGAAACATTAGAAATTAGAAGAAATGCACAAAATATAAAATTTTCAAAACTTAAATAATTGAAGAAAAAGCGACTGAACTTACCATGCGATCTCCCAGAGAGGCATTAGATTGTGCACCCAAGTTATGCTTGAAGACGCCCTTCCCTTTACGGTCGCTCCTGCGGTTGGTGGAGTTGGTGGAAGAAGTTTCTTTTGTCTCTTCCTTATCCCAATGCGCACACAACTCCGTCCAGACCGTGTTGTTTATCGACTTTGGGACCTTTTAATAAAAAAAAAAAATATAGTTTAATAAATTATAAAATAGTTTAATAAATTAAAAAATTGTTTAATAAATTAAAAACAAACCTTGTTGATTTCCCACTTCTTCTTCCACTCGTGGATCTGCTTCCTATAGTTGTCCATAACATTATGGACGAAGTGGTGATAGATAAAGAGCGTCTCATCGGAATTCCAGTTGAATTCTTGCTGAAAAAAAAACAATTAGTAGAAAATTTATATTAAAGATTAAAAATATAAGTAAAAAATTAGAATATTTACCGCAAACTGACGAAACCACAGATGTTGCTTGTCGGTAGGGAAGTCAGTGAAAGTCGGATGTCCCTTGTCGAGGGCCGAGTACATCATACGGTTGATCCATGCGCTGATCCCGTTCCCGGATCGGTTGAACCTAATAAAAAGAACCAACGGTTAATAATGAATCAAATTTTAATGAAAAAAAAATATGTTTAATTACCATGTTTGACCCCGTCCATGTGGATACGGAGTGAGATAGGGAAGATGGTCACGACCGGGCTGTCGAACCAACTCCGCAACACTCATCACTCCCGGAGGAGCAGGATCGGGCGCAGCAGCGGGAGCGAGAGGAGCAGGAGCGGGTGCAGCAGAGGGAGATGTATGGTAGGAGCTGTGGGGCGAAGGGGAATCCTGAAAATGGCTGGAATTCCGAGACTGGCTCCCCGTACCACCACGACCACGACGCTGTCGAGGCCGGGTCTAATCATCATGAAACCTATAAATTAAAAAAAAATATTTAATAAATATAGAAATATATAAATTAATTTTTTTTTTTTTAAAAAAAATCCCAAAGAATAGTTTTTAATCACAAAAAAAGTTTCATATATATTAAAAATGTTTAATAAATATATAAAAATAGTTCTAATAAACAAAAAATAGTTTTAATAAATAAAAAATAGTTTAATAATTACAAAAAATAGTTTTAATAATATTAAAAATGTTTAATAAATATAGAAATTTATATAATATAAATATATATATATTTTTTTTTTAAATCCCAAATAATAGTTTTTAATCACAAATTTTTTTTTATAGATATTAAAAATATTTAATAAATATATAAAAATAGTTCTAATAAACAAAAAATAGTTTTAATAAGTAAAAAATAGTTTAATAATTACAAAAATAGTTTTAATAATATTAAAAATGTTTAATAAATATAGAAATTTATATTATATATATATATATATTTTTTTTTAATCCCAAATAATAGTTTTTAATCACAAAAAAAGTTTTATAGATATTAAAAATGTTTTGTATAATCCAAAAAATCAAATTTATATACAAAAAACGTTTTGTAAAATCCAAAAAATCAAATTTATATACAAAAAACGTTTTGTAAAATACAAAAATCGAATTTATATACAAAAATCGATTTTATAAATACAAAAAAAATAAAAAAATTATAAAAAGATTCTAAATCAATTCAACAAAACAAATTATTCAACCAAATCACAATTCTAAACCTATTATACAACCAAATCACAATCCTAACCAATCACCCTAACAAAAATCTATCAAATCTACACAAAAACCTAACAAATAGAACCTAAGAGAGTGGGAGTGGGATAGAGTCCTTACATGATTTGTGTAAGAGAAGGGGGAGATCGCCGGAGATATCGTCGGAGAGAAGGGGAGATCGCCGGAGAGGAGGGAGAGGAGCCGCGCAGAGGAAGAAGAGAGAAATGTGGAAGAAGAAGCGGCTCGTGGTTATAAAACCTAAGGTCCGACGGATAGTTTCCGTCGGAATTTCCTCGGAATTCCGATTTCAATTTTCGCGAAATATTTGCCCGGTTAAATGAAAATATTCTGAGGAAATTCCGACGGATACATAAATATCCGTTGGAATTCCGTTGGAATATTCCGAGGAAATACCGAGGAACTAGTGTTTGGAATTTCAAAACATCGATTTTTTTTGCCGTATTTCATTTCTTATACAATTGTAATGCATACCATTGAGGTTTCTTTGTATAGATGGTCATAAACCATGAAATAACAAAATTTCAAAATGAATTGTAAGTATTCCCTTTACCGTTCATTAAAGTGTATAAGTGTTTCTCTTATGTTGTGGGGATTTCGTTCATACAATCGGAAAAGTGTTTATTATAGGGTAAGAAACAAATTTTTGACTTCATAATCAGTCTAAGACACTTAATAAGGGTTATATAAGTGTTATTCAAACCGCAAAACGTTGTTTTCGGTTTAAAAACCCTACTTCCTCGGAATTTCCTCGGAATATTCCGAGGGAATTCCGAGGAAACCCTTATCTTCCTCGGAATTCCGTCGGAATATTCCGAGGAAATACCGAGGAACTAGTGTTTGGGGTTTCAAAACATCGATTTTTTTTGCCGTATTTCATTTCTTATACAATTGTAATGCATACCATTGAGGATTCTTTGTATAGATGATCATAAACCATGAAATAACAAAATTTCAAAACGAATTGTAAGTATTCCCTTTACCGTTCATTAAAATGTATAAGTGTTTCTCCTATGTTGTGGAATTTCGTTCATACAATCGGAAAAGTGTTTATTATAGGGTAAGAAACAAATTTTTGACTTCATAATCAGCCTAAGACACTTAATAAGGGTTATATAAGTGTTATTCAAACCGCAAAACGTTGTTTTCGGTTTAAAAACCCTACTTCCTCGGGATTTCCTCGGAATATTCCGAGGGAATTCCGAGGAAACCCTTATCTTCCTCGGAATTCCGTCGGAATATTCCGAGAAAATACCGAGGAACTAGTGTTTGGGGTTTCAAAACATCGATTTTTTTTGCCGTATTTCATTTCTTATACAATTGTAATGCATACCATTGAGGATTCTTTGTATAGATGATCATAAACCATGAAATAACAAAATTTCAGAACGAATTGTAAGTATTCCCTTTACAGTTCATTAAAGTGTATAAGTGTTTCTCTTATGTTGCGGGGATTTCGTTCATAGAATCGGAAAAGTGTTTATTATAGGGTAAGGAACAAATTTTTGACTTCATAATCAGTCTAATAAGGGTTATATAAGTGTTATTCAAACCGCAAAACGTTGTTTTCGGTTTAAAAACCCTACTTCCTTGAAATTTCCTCGGAATATTCCGAGGGAATTCCGAGGAAACCCTTATCTTCCTCGGAATTCCGTCGGAATATTCCAATAAAAAAAAAAAAGTCGATGCTAGTCTGTTTCCGAGTCATCATCACAGATGAATCTGAATCTGGATCTTGGTGAAACTCTCCAATCACTGGTTCATCCTCTACGTGAACAACGGCTTCCTCTCCGAAGTCGGTTAAATCGACTAGAAGGCCAACTCCAGCTAAATCTTCTGCTGCACTTAAGTTGCCGGATGTGCTTGGTTGTAGTGGGTCTTCCAGCTCAGAACTTCCCTGAACTCGGCCTCTCGGGTTGAGTCTTGTAACAGTAACCCATGGATCATCTCTGTTCCTTACCCGGGGGTACTTGATATAACAAACCTGTAACATTAAAAAAATTATTAGTAAAATTATAAATCAATACACATGATGATGAATCATTCTAAATAATTAACATTTAATTACCTGATCGGCCTGAGAAGCAAGAATGAAAGGATCATAATATTGCAGCTTTCGCCTCGAATTTACTGATGTAACACCAAATGCATCTGTTCTCACACCTCGATCTAGAGTGTTGTCGTGCCAATCACAATAGAAAACAGTAAAGCGCAATCCAACCATGCCCAAATACTTGATTTCCAAAATCTCATGTATGTGTCTGTAGTATACATCATCTCCTGATGCAGAACAAACGCCAGCATCATAAGTCGTACTCGAACGTCTCCTCTTCTGAGTTGTGAATGCATATCTTCGAGTACAAAATCTCGGATATGACTTCACAACAAATTTTGGTCCAACGACCATCTCGCGTATCCAATCGTCAAATATTTCACCTCTGGCCAAACCAGCAGACACCTATATTAATAGCACATATATATGTTATATCAATAAATGTGAATTAGTATAAATATGTGATAAATGATATTTTAATTTGTTTAAAGCACTCACATAAGTAAACATCCATCCATAAAATTCTCTCTGCTTCATTTCTTCTAGTTCGTCCTCTGTGGCGTATCTATATTCGAACCTCTTTTCTGCCATGAAAATCCTGAACATATGATGACAATAATGTAATTAATTAAGATTTAAATTTCAACTTGTTAAAATAAAAATTTGTAAGCTAATTTATTTACCTCTCTTATTGAAGAACATCTTCGCAGTTGGTGAGCAAATATGTTTGCAAATTACTGCGCTCCTGCTCAATAAGTCGACGGTCCTTTGGTTTCCCGCTAAGTCGTCCAATGTCTGTGAAAATGTCTGGAACCGTAACATGATATGTTGTCCGTTCGCCTCTATCATCATGCCGAGCAGGTCTTCTGTTTTTGGTCTGAACTTCTGCTGGAAAGTAGTACTCGGCAAAGTTTGAAGTTTCTTCATTGATCATCTGTGCGACTATAGAACCTTCCACCCTACTTAAATTTTTCACCATCTTCTTCAAATGGAACATATACCGCTCATACAGATACATCCATCTATACTGCACAGGACCACCAAGTTCCAATTCTCTTGCCAGGTGAATAACAAGATGCTCCATAACATCAAAAAATGAGGGAGGAAATATCTTCTCAAGGTTGCACTGAATCACGGCAATGTTAGTCTTCAAATTTTCAATACCTTCAAGAGTCACTGATCTCGTGCATAAATCGCGGAAGAAACCACTTATCCATGCAATTGCTTCATGAATATTTCGTGGTAATAGTTCCTTGAAGGCAAACGGAAGGAGGCGCTGCATCATTACATGGCAATCGTGGCTTTTCAAGCCAGTAAACTTTCCTTCTTTTCTGTCGATACAGTTACGCAAATTAGATGCGTAACCGTTTGGAAATTCCACATCGTTTGAAATCCAATCAAAGAACGCATCTTTTCCCTCTGCATCAAGTCGGTATATGGGAAAAGGAGCCCTACCATTCTCATCAACATGAAGTTCTGAACGAGCACATATATCGACTAAATCCAGTCTTGACTTCAAATTATCCTTTGTTTTACCTTGAACATAAAGGATCGTGTTCATAAGATTGTCAAAAGAGTTCTTCTCAATATGCATGACATCTAAATTATGCCTTAGCAGATGATCCTTCCAGTATGGTAGATCCCAGAAAATACTTTTTTTTGTGCCAGTTATGTAGGTCTCCAACAGCATCTACCGGAAAACGCTCATGTCCACCGACGTCTGGCGTCCTTTCTGCACCAAAATCTCTTAGTTGTGTCTTCAAATCTTTCCCACAAATTTCCGGAGGTGGACTGTCAAACACCCTCTTGTTCTTCGGAAACAAATTCCTACTCCTACGATATGGATGATCAGGTGGTAGGAATCTCCTGTGACAGTCAAACCAACACGTTTTCCTTCCGTGTTTTAGTTGGAAAGCATCATTGTTATCTTGACAATATGGACATGATAGCCTTCCATACGTTGTCCATCCAGATAACATACCATATCCTGGAAAATCACTTATTGTCCACATTAGTACTGCCCGCATTTGAAAGTTTTCTTTACACGAAACATCGTATGTTTCAGCACCTTGAGCCCATAGTTGTTGCAACTCATATATTAGTGGCTGAAGAAACACATCAAGTTATCTCTTAGGATGCTCTGGTCCGGGAATGAGAATCGAGAGAAACAAAAACTCTCGTCGCAAGCACAAGTTTGGGGGTAGGTTGTATGGTGTAAGAATGACTGGCCATAGAGAATACTGTCTTCCACTCTTGCCAAATGGGCTGAAACCATCGAATTTTCTGATGTAACACCAAATGCATCTGTTCTCATACCTCGATCTGGAGTGTTGTCGTGCCAATCACAATAGAAAACAGTACAGCGCAATCCAACCATGCCCAAATACTTGATTTCCAAAATCTCATGTATGTGTCCGTAGAATACATCATCTCCTGATGCCGAACAAACGCCAGCATCATAAGTCGTACTCGAACGTCTCCTCTTCTGAGTTGTGAATGCATATCCTCGAGTACAAAATCTCGGATATGACTTCACAACAAAGTTTGGTCCAACGACCATCTCACGTATCCAATCGTCAAATGTTTCACCTCTGGCCAAACCAGCAGACACCTATTAATAGCACATATATATATGTTATATCAATAAATGTGAATTAGTATAAATATGTGATAAAATATATTTTAACTTGTTTAAAGCACTCACATAAGTAAACATCCATCCAGTAAATTCTCTCTGCTTCATTTCTTCTAGTTCGTCCTCTGTGGCGTATCTATACTCGAACCGCTTTTCTGCCCTGAAAATCCTGTATATGATGACAATAATGTAATTAATTAAAATTTAAATTTCAACTTGTTAAAATAAAAATTTGTAAGCTCATTTATTTACCTCTCATATTGTAGAACGTCTTCGCAATTGGTGAGCAAATATGTTTGCAAATTACTGCGCTCCTGCTCAGTAAGTCGACGGTCCTTTGGTTTTCCGCTAAGTCGTCCAATGTCTGTGAAAATGTCTGGAACCGTAACATGATATGTTGCCCGTTCGCCTCTATCATCATGCCGAGCAGGTCTTCTGTTTTTGGTCTGAACTTCTGCTGGAAAGTAGTACTCGGCAAAGTTTGAAGTTTCTTCATTGATCATCTGTGCGACTATAGAACCTTCCACCCTACTTAAATTTTTCACCATCTTCTTCAAATGGAACATATACCGCTCATACAGATACATCCATCTATACTGCACAGGACCACCAAGTTCCAATTCTCTTGCCAGGTGAATAACAAGATGCTCCATAACATCAAAAAATGAGGGAGGAAATATCTTCTCAAGGTTGCACTGAATCACGGCTATGTTAGTCTTCAAATTTTCAATACCTTCAAGAGTCACTGATCTCGTGCATAAATCGCGGAAGAAACCACTTATCCCTGCAATTTCTTCATGAACATTTCGTGGTAATAGTTCCTTGAAGGCGAACGGAAGGAGGCGCTGCATCATTACATGGCAATCGTGGCTTTTCAAGCCAGTAAACTTTCCTTCCTTTCTGTCGATACAGTTACGCAAATTTGATGCGTAACCGTCTGTAAATTCCACATCGTTTGAAATCCAATCAAAGAACGCATCTTTTCCCGCTGCATCAAGTCGGTATATGGGAAAAGGAGCCCTACCATTTTCATCAACATGAAGTTCTGAACGAGCACATATATCGACTAAATCCAGTCTTGACTTCAAATTATCCTTTGTTTTACCTTGAACATTAAGGATCGTGTTCATGAGATTGTCAAAAAAGTTCTTCTCAATATGCATGACATCTAAATTATGCCTTAGCAGATGATCCTCCCAGTATGGCAGATCCCAGAAAATACTTTTTTTGTGCCAGTTATGTAGTTCTCCAACAGCATCTACCGGAAAACGCTCATGTCCACCGACGTCTGGCGTCCTTTCTGCACCAAAATCTCTTAGTTGTATCTTTAAATCTTTCCCACAAATTTCCGGAGGTGGACTGTCAAACACCCTCTTGTTCTTCGTAAACAAATTCCTACTCCTACGATATGGATGATCAGGTGGTAGGAATCTCCTGTGACAGTCAAACCAACATGTTTTCCTTCCGTGTTTTAGTTGGAAAGCATCAGTGTTATCTTGAAAATATGGACATGATAGCCTTCCATGCGTTGTCCATCCAGACAACATACCATATGCTGGAAAATCACTTATTGTCCACATTAGTACTGCCCGCATTTGAAAGTTTTCTTTACACGAAACATCGTATGTTTCAGCACCTTGAGCTCATAGTTGTTGCAAATCATATATTAGTGGCTGAAGAAACACATCAAGTGATCTCTTAGGATGCTCTAGTCCGGGAACGAGAATCGAGAGAAACAAAAACTCTCGTCGCAAGCACAAGTTTGGGGGTAGGTTGTATGGTGTAAGAATGACGGGCCATAGAGAATACTGTCTTCCACTCTTGAACGGACTGAAACCATCAGTACATAATCCAAGGTAGATATTTCTTGTCTCATACGCAAAGTCGGGATACTTTGATTGGAAATGCTTTCACGCTTTTGCATCTGAAGGATGTCTGATCTCACCATCTGTTGAGTGCTCCGCATGCCATCTCATTGGTTGCGCTGTGCGTTCAGACAGATACAACCTCTGCAACCTTTCCGTCAAAGGCAAATACCACATCCTTTTATATGGCAATGGAACTCTTCCACTCGTATCTTTATAACGAGGCTTTCCACAAAATTTGCATGTAACCCGCTGTTCATCCGCCCTCCAATAAATCATGCAGTTGTCGCTGCATATATCTATTACCTGATACGATAAACCAAGACCAGCTACGAGTTTCTGAACCTCGTAGTATGAACCAGGAGCTACATTATCCTCGGGTAGAATACCTTTTACAAAATCAGCAATCGCATCCACACAGTCTTCAGCCAAATTATAATCTGTTTTAATGCCAGTCAATCTTGTAGCAGATGATAAAGTTGAATGACTATCTCTGCAACCTTCGGACAATGGTTGCTTTCCAGCATCCAACATATCATAAAATCTCCTAGCTTGTGCATTGGGTAAATCTTCTCCTCTAAAATGATCATTTACCATCTCCTCAGTACCTACACCATAATCTATATCCGTTCTAATTGGTTCTTCTAATCTAACCGTTGGCTGAGTTTCGCTAGTACTACCATGTTCATAACAGTTTCCCCATGATGATACCAAATTTTGTAACTTCGTGTAAACCCACTCAAATATAGATGAGTCCAAACATCCCACTCTTTAATAACCTTTCTATTTTTACAATTAGAGCAAGGACATCTTAACATACCTGTTTTTGCTTCCGGTTGTCGGTGAACTAACCCCATGAATTCGGTTATACCTCGTTGGTATTCTTCCGTAAGCAATCTCGTGTTCGGATCCAAATGAGGTCGATCGATCAAAGAACGAAAATAATTTGAAGAAGACATGTTTTTTATGAATCAAATTCGTGTGTAAAGAGAGTAAGAGGGAGGATGAAGATATGGAGTGAATGAAGAGGAAGAGGGGTGCTTGTATTTATAGTTGAAATCCTGCCGACAGACCGAGAAAATTCCGACGGAAACGGCTAGTTCGTCGGAATTTCCTCGGAATTTTTAAAATCCTCCAACGGCTCTCTAACGGATATAATATATCCTCGGAATTCATCGGTTTTTTCCGAGGAATACGTTTTTCCTCGGTATTCCATAAGAATATTCCGACGGATTAATATTTCCTCGGAATTCCGTCGGTATATTCCGAGGAAATTCCGAGGAAACCAAATTTTGGGTTTCCTCGGAATATCCTCGGAAATTCCTCGGGATATTCCGAGGATTTCATTTTCCGTCGGAATGTCCGTCAGAATACCGCTGTTTTCTTGTAGTGTTCCAGGACATGTTAGAGATCTCAGACATCGAATGTCAGGTTAGTGTCTTCCTTTTTAAACTTTTATGATTATGATCGAGTCTTGCTATCGGAACTTTCACAAACTCGATCACAGATGTGAAGAATCAATGTAATTGCACTTTGTATTAAGAATCAATTGAGAATCGCTGGCTTAACCCAGATGAGTTCTCCTCAAGTCTCGCGACTCAATCCAAAATACAAAGCTATCTTTCCCGAAAGGACGATCATGTGCTTTTATACTTGATTCTTGTTCAACTGCAAAGTCTGTGAAGCAAGTAGAGTATCTCCTCAATGCTAGCTCAGCAAATGAAGACTTCACCAAGCTATCAGATTAACTCATGTAACCTCAGAGCAGAGATAACCGTTTTGTTTTGGTGAAACTGTATCTTACTACTATAAATCTCCAAGTAATTTTGTTAAACCATTCAGTTAACCTTACCATGTTTCTGTATCAGATAGCCATATATAAATACTAAAATGATTTGTTTCAAGTTCAACTAGATACTGTGTCATGAATAAGTACACTCTTGACATAACACAAAACGCATATGTACTGACCCATATATTTCACGTGATACGTAGGTGGAAGTGAAATTTGTACTCGATGATCCATCCAAAAACTGCTGTCTGTGGGTACATATCTTAGGTGGTCTGATGAATTAGATGATGTGTCGGTAGATAAAACAGGGAGTTTTATTGGCGAGGGTTTTGTTTTTCAGAAATAAATGTTTAAAGGTTGTCTTATTGGTGCGGACTTGGTGTGTTCAAGGATGAAAAAGAAGCAAAAGGAAAAAGGAATCAGATAGAAATTCTAGTGATTCAGGTTGAATTAATCGAGTCTGTCTAACGTTAGTTATGTGTATAGATTTCTCCCCGTAATCTTTGTTACTGAATTTCACAATCAACATTGTAAATTATGATCATTGATTAGACCAAGAACACCCATGAATGTCACCCTCATTTTCTTTAGTTTTGATAAAATGCAAATCATATTAGTACCAAAGGAAAATGTTCGATTACAAGAAGCATTAGCAGAGAGCTAACCCAAAAAAAGAACCCCAAGGAGTTGCTACAATAGATTAGACTTGTTTGAACAGGTTAGGACTTAGTTACAAGTAAACCAAGCTGATAATAGGAGCTGAGAACACTCTTTACGGTGCCTTTTTAGGGGTTTATGTTGTTTACTTTTCTGTGAGACCGTACAAAGCCAAGCAGCATATCTTTGGCCTCCACAATTGGCGTGCATGTTCATGATAGATGTGCCTAAGACTAAGACACAGACACAGTCTCCACTTTATACTGGTGCATGTAAGCATACCGTTTCCCAAAATTTCCCAGATCGAACCGGACTTTCGACTTAAGTATTATTTTGATTCTAAGTATATAATTTTTTTTGTAGATTAGTGTTCATAGAAACTAAAAATAGTAAATGACAAATGAGGGAAGAGCCACCGGTGAAGAAATTTCAACCCCACAAATCGTCAAATGCGGCAGAATTAATGGCCTTAGAGAACTCCTGAAAATTAATCCGGCCGTCTCCGTCGCTATCAGCCTCCTTAATCATCCCTGTTAATTCCGCCACCGTCAAGGCATGGCCAAGCCTAGCCATGGAATGAGCCAATTCCTTCGCAGTGATAAACCCATTACCGTCAGTATCAAATATCCTGAACAACCGGAGAAGCTGCTCCTCCGTGTAAGGAGTCCTCGTTTTCTCTTCTGAAAGAAGCTCCGGCGAGACCAAAGACACGAACTCTGGGAACTCCACGAGTCCGTTACTTTTAGTGTCAGCTTTGTCGATCAGTGTCTCGAATTGGTCTGGACTCGGTTTAAGCCCGAGTGCTCGGAGAAGTGATCCGAGCTCGAGCTGTGTTAAGCTTCCGTCTTTGTTCCGGTCGAATGAACGGAAAATCTCTCGGAGCTCATTGATTTGCTCTTCGTCTAACTTCTTGGAGACTTTGTGACTCATAATCACTTGCTTAATCTATACTTTTTCTTATGTTTTAAATCTGAGAAAAACACAAACGGAAACTTTTGTGTTTTGTGGTATATTCAGTTATTAAAAGATCAAGAAATGTGACAGATAGGTTTCAGATATGGGAAATTGGATTAGATTCAACGACAAAGGCAAGGTCTTGTTCTTTGGCTCCTTTTTTGGTGGATCTTCCTTTTTACTAGGATCCAAACTTAAACTTGTTTTAACCAAATAATAATAATAATAATAATAATAATAATAAAATTTGTTTTATAGTTCTAGTAGATTTTGATCTGTGCTTTCAAAACGCGGGATTATTCCTTTGTTGATTAAATTGATAGTTTTTATAAAATTGTAAGTTTTTATTATAAAGTATAGAATTTATAAGAGTTATATTATAATGTTTTTCATAAATTTGTGTCAATCATTTATTTGTTTTTATTCAATAGATTATAATTTTGGACGGCGTAGAGAATATTTACTTGTGCTATAAATGATACTTTTAGTTTAAATATTTAAGTTTTTGCCAAGTTACAAAAAAAAAAAATTAAGTTTTATATGAATTTTATTTTCTTGTAACAACAAATATAGTTGTTAATGTTTAGCTATTGATCTTAAATTTTAAAAAGTAGATTATGTTTTTAGTCAAAAACAAATACATTTTAAATATATTCAGTTTTTGAAACTGAAGAAATAATTTCTATAGAAACTACATTTTGGACCGTATTATATTGCATGTTATGCCACTAAAAACCACATTTTTTTATTTCTCATTATTTTTACTCAATAGATTAAAAAATTTGACGGTATATAGAATATTTACTTGTTCTATAAATGATACTTTTAGTTTAAATATTTATGTTTAATATGAATTTTATTTTCTTGTAACTACAAACAGTTGTGAATGTTTGGCTATTGATTTTAAATTCATAAAAAGTAGATTATGTATTTAGTCAAAAACAAATACATTTTAAATATATTCAGTGTTTGAAACTGAAAAAGTATTTCAATAGAAACTACATTCTCAACCGTATTATAATACATGTTAGTAATTCAAAAAACGCAATCTTTTATTTTAATAAGATACTCATTGTATTTTTGGAGACTATATTTCTTTCGACTAATCTATAAATGATGGTAAAAAATTGTTAAATCCATTGTATAAACATCATTTATAATGGAGATATTTTTAATATGCTATAAAGTTGTTAAGAAGTATGATATAACAATTTATAAACTAAGCATAAGATTCAGATATTAAATACTTTTCAATCGTATACAAATATAAAATATGGTTATTATTATTGAATGACCTCTCTCTCAAAAGCAAAATGAATATATTATTATGTTCGCGTAATGTTGGTTATTGCTAGTAATTTCGAATAAAAATAAAAAAGCTTAAAATAGTTCACTGTAGACCACATAAAAATGCATGTTGCTTATATTTAGGAATGAAATCTGTTCATATAAAATGTACGCGATTTTGTATACACTACAAGAAAATGTTTCTATAACAACGAAGATTTACGAGGAAAATATTTCCTAGTAAATTTACATGGCGTTTACAACGAAATTACGACGAGTCCAAAATTCGCCGTAAACTCCATGTAATTTTACGAAGAAACAGTTTCGTCGTAAAGTCAATGTAAGTTTACGATAATGTAAGTTTACGATGAAAGTACGTGGAAAGAGAAATTTGTCGTAACCGTTACATCGACATTACAACGAAACATGTTACCGATATATTTAGGTGAAAACGTGTATTCAATGTGCTTTAACTTACCTAACTTCGTTGTAAATTCATTATTATATATTCGTTGTAATTTCGTTGTTATATTTCACCTACCAAACTCGAAAATTTCTATATATATATGTCATTTCCCACAACTATCTTCCTTACAACACAGAAACGAAAACAAAAAAAAAAATCAGAAAAAAAAATTTTCAAAACAAAATCTAAGAAAAAAATGGCCGGTGGCGGTAGTATTTACGAGTTACGGAGTTGAATGTATTTGCACAAAGAGTCCGACGGGAGGGTGACGAACACATTTCTGAGCGGGCTAGAGACATTCATGCACCAGGCGGGCTGTACATCGATCACACAGGAAAGCGGTAAGATGTTATGCCCTTGTCGGAATTGCAAGAATTCAAAATTTGCACGTAGTGAAACTGTATGAAAGCTTTTAGTAAACAGAGAATTTACACCACAGTACTACATTTGGTATCAACACTGAGAGGGTTATGGGGGAAATGAAGCTAGTAGTAGTAATAATAATTTTGAGGATGCTCATCATAATGAAGAACCGAATCATTTGCATAATGAATATAATTATCATTAGGAGGAGCATATGGTAGACCATGATAGGGTTCAAGATATGATTAGTGATGCATTTTTAGAAACAACTACAACAATAGCTGATGGAACTGGAAAGATACATCACCTCTATTGCCCCTTTATCTTGTAAGCCAATCTCTGAAGGACCTTAGTAAAAACTATTTTCTTTTTGAATTATTTTTAATTCGAAAAGTTGGTTGACTACATTTTTGTCTCTGATTATTAACCCTAAATATCTATGAATCAGTTTCTATTTACTAATTATCCTATTTTTCCTTTTCTTTCTCTCTTCTTCTACGACGTCTTTTCTCTTCCTCTCTGCAACTTCTCTTCTTTTTTTGTTTCTTCTCCTTTCTTCTTCGATATAAAATCCGATAGTGAAGATTTCTTCTTTCTTTCTTCGTTTTATATCTAATAACCACATAATCAAAGATGGCAGAGAAGCTACAGCGGTTATAAAGTGCATGTGGTTGAACATGATATTAGATCTGAAAACAAGAAAAAGAAACAGATCCACGATGGCTCAGCCTGATGTGGCGACGAAGAAGGTGACAAAAACAGAGAAAGAGATCGGATATTCTTAAGATCTACTTAGTTTTAGGGTTTTTATTGTTCTGGTGTTTTTCGATTTAGGGTTGTTGAATATATTTCTGGGTTTTTATGATTTAGGGTTCTTATTGTTCTTGTTCCTTCGTGTTTGTAATTTATTTTCATCTTCAGATCTGGATTCAGTATAACTTGGTATTACTCTCGGTACAACTAACTCAGTAATACTTAGTAGAACTCATTAGTACTTAGTAGAACTCAGTAGTACTTAGTAGAACTCAGTAGTACTTAGTAGAACTCAGTATAACTAATAGAACTTAGTATAACTAGTAGAACTCAGTATAACTAACTCGAGTAGTAATCAATTTTACATAGTATAACTCAGTAGAACTTGGTATAACTGCACTTAGTAGTACCACTCAGTAGTACTTACTTAGTAATACTTAGTAATACTCAGTATAACTCAGTATAACATAGTATAACCAATATAATTCAGTATAACTAAACATCAGTATTACCCAGTAGAACGAAATATAACTCAGTAAAACTATACCGTATACTTTGAAATTTTTGAAATTTTGAAATTTTGAAATTTTGAAATTTTGAAATTTTGAAATTTTGAAATTTTGAAATTTTGAAATTTTGAAATTTTGAAATTTTGAAATTTTGAAATTTTGAAATTTTGAAATTTTTTATTAAAAAATAATTTCGAAAATGAGAAGGGCAAAACCGGATATTCATGTTTCATTAAAGCAATGAGGGTATAGGAGATTTGAGAGGCCCATAGGAGATTGTCTCTAGAGATAATGGGGGCATGAGAGAAGTTGGCTCAACTGGAAATGTAGAAGAACCTAATTTGGATGCAAAAAAGTTTTATGAAATGCTAGATGCTGCAAATCAACCAATCTACACTGGTTGTAGAAAAGGTCTCTCTAAATTGTCTCTAGCAGCTAGGATGATGAATATTAAAACGGATCATAATTTACCTGAGAATTGCATGGATGCATGGGCGGAGTTGTTTAAAGAGTATTTGCCAGAAGACAACGTGTCTACTGAATCTTATTATGAGATTCAGAAATTGGTTTATAGTCTAGGGTTGCCTTCGGAGATGATTGATGTTTGCATCGACAACTGCATGATCTACTAGAAGGAAGATGACAAGTCACAAGAGTGTCGATTCTGCAAAAAAACATGATTCAAACCGCAAGGCCGTGGGAGGAATAGGGTACCGTACCAAATGATGTGGTACCTACCAATTACAGACAGGTTGAAAAGATTATATCAATCTGAGAGGACTGCTGCATCGATGAGGTGGCATGCTGAACATGTCCAGAGAGATGGTGAGGTTGCACATCCTTCAGACACAAGAACGTGGAAACATTTCAACAAGGTACACCCAGATTTTGCTACATATATTCGGAATGTCTATCTTGGGTTATGCACGGATGGATTTAGTCCATTTGGAATGTCTGGGAGACAATATTTTTTGTGGCCAGTCATTCTTACGCCGTACAATTTACCGCCGGATATGTGCATGGAACAATAATTTCTATTTTTGACCATATTAATCCCTGGGCCGAAGCATCCAAAACGGTCACTTGATGTTTTTCTTCAACCGTTGATAGAAAAGCTAAAGCAATTGTGGTCGGAAGGGGTGAGGACGTACGATTGTTCCTTCAAAAAAACTTTTACGATGCGAGCAGTTCTACTGTGGACGATAAGTGATTTCCCTGCTTATGGGATGTTGTCTGGCTGGACAACACATGGAAGATTATCTTGTCCATATTGTCTTTGATCGACGGATGCTTTTCAATTGAAGAATGGTAGGAAGAGTTATTGGTTTGATTGTCATCGTCGCTTTCTTCCACTTTCCCATCTGTACAGAAGAAATAAAGCATTGTTTCGGCACAAAAAGTTGTCAGAGACAGTCCTCCTCCATATCTCACCGGCCAGTAGATCGAAGCGGACATTGATTATTACGGAGCTCAGGAAATAGTTAAGGTTGGAGGAAACTGGCATGTTCCTGGAAATATGCCTGATGGGTATGATGTCTCTCATAATTGGAATAAGAAGAGTATATTTTGGGAGCTATCCTATTGGAAGGATCTTCTCTTACGCCACAATCTGGATGTCATACATATTAAGAAGAACTTTTTTGATAACATCATGAATACAATACTGAACGTCCCTGGGAAGACAAAAGATTAAAAAAAAAGTCAAGGATGGACTTACATGATATTTTCTCAAGAATTGAGTTACATATCAAGGGCAATGGAAACGTTCATGTTCCCATCTTCTGGTTGTCATCAGAAGCCAAAACAACTTTGTTTGACTGGGTTGCATCAGAAGTTAAGTTTCCTGATGGTTATGTTTCAAATCTGTCAAGATGTGTTGAACGAGGTCAAAAGTTCTCCGGAATGAAGAGTCATGATTGTCATGTGTTTATGCAACGACTACTTCCATTTGCTTTTGCCAAGCTCCTTCCAGCAAATGTCCATGAAGCACTTGCATGTAATTATAAATTAATAATATATATACATATGTTATGAAATGTTATTAATTTGATTACTTTTGCAATATACAGCCATCGGAGCATTCTTCAGAGATCTTAGCACACGTACGTTCAAGGAAGAAGTCTTCGAACAACTTCATGAGAACATTCCGATCATATTGTGTAACCTGGAGAAGATATTTCCTCCTTCATTTTTTGACGTCATGGAGCATCTAGTTATCCACCTATCGTATGAAGCATTGCGTCGTGGACCTGTTCACAACGGATGGATGTATCCGTATGAGCGACAGATGAAACATTTGAAGGGGAAAACAAGAAATCTTGCAACGGTGGAAGGTTCAATAGTTGTGGGGAGTTTGACAGCCGAAACATCTAACTTCACATCATACTACTTTGCTCCAACTGTTCGTACGAGAAAAAGAGTTCCTAGAAGATATGATGATGGTGGAGTACCGACATCATATGCAATGATGGTGTTCCTGACATTTTCTGCCAAATTGGATGGTTTGGTGGTAAAACGAAAGAAGTATGGTGGTCATGTGAAGAGGATAAACATAGTGCCCACACTTATATTCTGCTCAACTGCGAGGATGCAGTGACCCGTTACTTTGAAAGGTAAATATTTTTGTGAATGTTAACTATGTGAATGTTAATTATATGAATTGAAGTTAATTATATATGACTTGATCATTTGTTTAATTTGCAGCATGTTTGTATCTCAAGTTGAATAAGCAATACCAGGAATATCTGCAACTGATGTGGACATACGGAAAGATAAGCACTTTGTCAAGTGGTTAAAATCACATGTACGTAATATATCTCATTCATATATTAATTAAGCAAGTTTTTTAATACTTCAATATTAATTAAGAATATCTGTTTTTTGCAGGTTGATTATGACGATCCATATTATCCCGTATGGTTTCACGATTTGGTTCAAGGTCCAGTAGCAAAGGTCACCATATCACCTATGTATTTCACACGAGGATTTACCTTTCACACATACGTGTATGGGAGACATCGGGCAACGAGTAACTAAGGAATATGTGTGAAAGGTGAAACAAACATTTACAGGATCTTGCAGGAGATTATTGAAGTGGAATTTCCGGGGTTATTGAAGCTAAAATGCGTCCTCTTCAAATGTGAATGGTTCGATCCTGTTGTGAACCGAGAGATTCGGTATAACAAATTTGGTGTTGTGGATGTCAATTTTGGGAGAAGATACAACAAATTTGAGCCTTTAATTTTAGCTTCACAAGCCGACCAAGTTAGCTTCCTTCCTTATCCTCGCCTTCGAACTTCCGGGATAAACTGGTTAGCTGCTATCAAAATTACACCTCGTGGACGCATTGTCGCTGAAGAAGAACCGCCTTTGCAAGAAGAAGACGCTATCACTGAAGTTGAGGTACCTGAACAACAAACTGATGAAATCCTTTTGATCGACCCGAAAAACATTCAATATGAAGATCTTCCCGAAGATGCGACAGATGAAGCACGTGAAGACGAGTTCGAGGGAAGCGACGATGATGATTGTACTGATATTGATGAGAATGAAAACGATTTAGAGTGATGTAATATTGATGAGAACGAAAACGATTTAGAGTGATGTAATATATGTAACAAATGTTGTATTTCTCTATTGTAATGTTTGTTTAAGGAAATATTGTTTTTATATCATCTTAATGTATGTGTAACAAATGTTGTTTTATATAATATGTATTTCTTTAGATTTTAAAAAATTATTTGGAGTTTTAGGGTTTAAGTTGGAGAAAGAGTAAGAATAAGTAAAGAAGAAGATGATGATGTTAGATGATATGGTACTTTGGGGTTTAGGGATTTCATTCTCGGGGTTTAGGGTTAAGCGTAGTAAAGTCCTTGTAAAAATAATTCGGGGCTGGTAACTTCGTCGTAAATGAAAAAAGACGGGCCTGGTAACTTCGTCATAAATGGTTAAATCGATTCCTCGTAATTTCGTCGTAAATGAAAAAAGACGGGCCTGGTAACTTCGTCGTAAATGGTTAAATCGATTCCTCATAATTTTGTCGTAAATGAAAAAAGACGGGCCTGGTAACTTTGTCGTAAATGAAAAAAAAACGGGCCTGGTAACTTCGTCGTAAAATTACGTGGAGTTTACGACGAATGCCTTTCTCTATATATTGAGACGCCGCAGAACGAGGCAGCCTCGTTCATTCCTCCCAAGCTCCTTTGCTCTCTCCCTCTAAGGTACCCCTGTCTCTCTTCCTTTTTTTTTTTAGTTAGTTAGTTTAGGTGGTTAGTTAGGTAATTAATTTAGGTGATTAGTTAGGTGATGGAATAATAGTTTAGGTGATTAGTTAGGTGACGGAATAATATTTTAATTATGTCATAATTGATTAAATTTATTTTAATTTTTTTAGATGGCTCCTAAGAGGAAACCAGCAGCACCTACTTATTCTCAGTTGTTTGGCGATGGTTCCGGAGCATCTTTTTCCGGTTCATCATCTTCCGATGCAGTTCCAGACTCTCAGACTTCTCAGAGAGTTTCTTGGAGTCCTCCTCCTCCACCGCAGATGCCTCCACCTCCTCCTCTAGCGGCTGCATCTCAGCCTGCCCCAGCAGGTGCAGTTCATCCAGATTTGCGTGTGCCTTCATATGCACCATACGCGAGATATATGGTGGAGGATTTGCTTGGCCGGCCTGGACGGGAGGGTTTGGATGTTCTAGACCCCGATAAACCGCGAGGAACTTTTTGGTAAGTTATTAATTTTTATTACATTAAAATTTAAATTATCTTTATTTTCTAACAATTAAATTGTTTTTTTGTTTCAGGTTTTGGGCTAACAACCGTGTTAGCCGGAGCGTTTCGGAGACGATTAAGGGTTACTACGACAGGGCATATCCGAACTGGAGCATGACACCAGATCACATTAAGACCACTTGGTTTAAATGTTTTGCAGTAAGATTTTTAAATTTAATTAAATTTTCACTTTTAAATATTACTTTTTATTTTTAAATATTTATTATTAATTGTAATTTCTTCAAAATTTTTGTGTTTCAGCAAAAGTGGCATTGGTCTTTGGGAATCACCGAGATGGTGAAGAGGGAATTCGTTGCAAAGGCAAAGATTCGCCTTTGCAACACTGTCTCCGATTGGAAGGACAAGTGGGAGATCTACGGGTATGAGGGAAAGCCCATTGAGTTCACGACGGATGTGTGGGATGGCCTCATCGCCTATTGGAAGCTACCCTCTTCGATCAAAAAGGCCAATTCGTGTTCTGCTTTTCGAAGAACGAAGGATAAAGATGGTCATTTTCCCATGGTTCACAGAACCGGACAAAAACCTCATGCATGAATCCGTCTAGAAGCTGTAAGTTTTGTTTTTAATATTTATTTTAAAATTTTCAATTAATTTAAATTTTAATATTTAATATTTTTTTGTGTAGTTAGAGAAGACGGGAGTCTTACCATCTCTGTCTGAGCTATTCAAGATGACTCACGCCACATCCGACGGAGTTTTTGTGCATCCTGCATCTGAAAAACTCTTCCGTGCAGTGGCTGCTCGGATTGAAGAACGAGAGACGCAACTAACCCAGCAGTCTCCCGATGGATTACCCGTCACATTGACCACCGAAGAGGTCGATAGAATCTTCGAAGAGGTACAACTTAAAATTTTTGTTTACAATAATTTTAATATTTTAACATAATTAACTATATTAATATATGTTTTAATTTTATAGGTGGCTCCTAAAAAGAAGGGACGGACAGTCGGCATTGGCTCTGTTAACGAAGTTGCAAGGGCAACTTCGTCATACACTTCGAGACGGGATGAAGAGAATTCTCAGATGAAAGCTCGATTGGATAGCCAGCAGGTTCGTTTAGACTCTCTTGAGGATCTGCTAGACGTGATGGCGGTGGGAAACCCGACTATGCAGAGAATGTTGAGTGAGAGACGAGCCGCTCTTGGGTTGCCAGTACGGGATCCCGAAGAGTCCGATCCAAACCGTCAACAGCCGAGAAACCCCACCGACTACTTCGAGAATATGTAGTTTTTTTATATTTCGGTTTGTATTATGAATTTAAATATTATTGTATGACTTTTAAATACTTTTTTAAAATATGTTTTTCATTTTCATATTTCGTTTTAAAATTTAAAATATTCTAAATTTCGAATATTAAATATAAATTTAAATTTATTATATATAATATAATAAGAATCGTTGTAAACTCCTCGTAAACATTACATGGAGTTTACATCGAAAATTTACGAGTGATTAACATCGAAACTTTTACGAGGGTTTTACATCGAAACGTTTACGTGGGCTTTACAACGAATTCGTTTACGTGTGCTTTACATCGAATGCATTACGTGGGCTTTACCACGAAGCGTTACGTGTCTTTTACGACGAAACCTTTCCTTTCGCTTTACGAGGAATTTATTTTGTCATAAACATAACGAATCATTTACGACAAAACCTCCGTTACAACGGACGTTTAACAACGAAACGTCTTTCGAGATTAATTCTTCGTAACCCACCGTTTACGACGAATTAACCTCGAATACTGCCCTCGTAAAAAATATGTTTTCTTGTAGTGATATACAAAGTACACGATTTTGTATATTCGGCGTGATATTTTGATCAAAAGTTGAAGATGAAATTATGGTACTTAATAAGAAGGTAAAAATGATACAAATCTTCAGTGACTTATAATACAAAAGTATATTGATTTTTTAGGATTTATGGGGTAGAATATAATTTTGTGAATAAATTAAAATAATCAAAGCTAAAATTATTTTAATCATTGATACTGAAGTAAACATATCATTATTCTAAATTTTCTGGGTTCTTCTATATTCAAATACTTTAGTTTCATTAGTTCTAAAACATAGTCTGCCATGTCATAAAGATTGTCTAAAGTCTAGCGGTCTCATATGCACACACTAACGTCTCATCCAACTCAAGAACTACATGTAAACACATCTTCTGTTCTAAGACCTACTTCAACACTACCAATAGCTACTACAGCACATATCTTGATTGCTCACACCCAGACTCAGCCAAAGGATACACCAAGGAACTTTTAAAGGTTCCCTTAATATATTTCAGAAATAATTTTCACCTTGAAGTATAAAAGGAGAAAACCAAACTAAACCAAACTAAAGGTTCCCTTAATATATAGCACAAGAACTCAAATTGAAGAGTTGAAAAACAACAATTCGCTTAATGTTTTATAATTGTTTGTTTACTGAAATATATTTCTAAAATTTATATTTCTACTAAAACTTACGGCATAGTTCTTTGGGCTCTCAACTTTTCATTTAATTTTGGGGAGTTTACTAAAATGACACAAATTTATTGTGTTATTACTAGAATGACTCATATTTTTTGAAAATTATTAGAATATTTTTCTAGTCGAAATTGTCCTTGCTCATAGTTTTTAAAAAAAAATTACCAAAGTACCCTTAGCATTTGTCGGCGGCAGATTTATTTTTAAAAAAATAAATCTATCGAGTAATAAGTCTGTTTATAAAATCTATTTAGAAACAAAAATCTACCGTTAAAGTGGTGTCAGACTTTCGGAGAAACGTCAGATTTGTTTCCACGGTAGAGTTAATTGTCCGATTTGAATATAAAACAGATTTTTTATAATATGTCTGGCGAATGATGCAGCAGATTTGTTATAAATGGTAAATTTTTGTGGTCAACTTATTTTCTTATGAACCGATTTATTTTCTTACGTTCGACTTGTTTTCTTATGGCAGAGTTATATTGTGGGAACCGAAATTCGCACTGTCGATTTACGTTTAAATTAGGAAACTAGGAAAACCCTAATTTCCCAGAGGTCTCGGAACTCTGCGAGAGCCAACGGCAGGCGACCAAATATATGCGGAAATCATGAAAAGATAACAAACGAGTTTAGAGAAAACAGTAGATCTTATTTCGTGTCCGCGTGAGAGCGTTGCGATCATTACAAGAGATCATAAAAGCTTTGGCCGCAAAGGCTGTCAGCGAGTTACCTAGTTCTAGCGGCCTAAAAGATCAAACCTAGTTGACTCGCAGCTCGATAACTAAAGACGAAGAAAATACAGAAAAGGTTTTTGATTGATTTCGGACTGAACCTTATGAAAGGCTGCCTACGTACCCTTTCGAGGATCAAGCCGAACGTACTTCAAGAGTGAACCAAGAGATCGAACTGCTTGTGCACGTTCGTCTGGTAATCGGGTGCCAGTCATGGAAACAGATCATGTTGATAATAATGCCTCAGAGTTTCTAAGTGCCGAGAGTTCTGAGTCACCAAAGTCATCTCCCGTGCCTCTCGCCTAGGACTCCTTATATACTCGCTCCTAGGTCGGTTTACGCTCTTTCCTCTTCTGCCCTTAAGCCGTCATAACTTAAAAATGGAGATATTCCGCGGAAACTTGACATTTATCTTTCCTTGCGAACCAAGCATAAACCGTCCTACGGTTTATGGGCTTTTGGTTAAGAAATCGTAAGTGGGTTTCGAATCACGTCTTAGGTCTCTTTGGGCCGTTGTTTGACTCGAAACGTTTATTACGGCTTCTTTCGATAAAAATAAACTTTCCGCGGATTTTATAGTAAAGTTCGATTGATGACTTCAAATGACGAGAAACATGAAATGGGTTGGCTACGGTCTTCGGGAGATAGCATTAAAGAGTAGACGAGAATGCATGGATTCGTGTTGTATCGATTTTTAAGAAAGCACGGTCGCTACGTAGTGACCGAGTCGTGTGCGTGCTCGGTCGCTACGTAGCGACCGAGCTCTCCCCTAAGCTCGGTTAGCGACCGAGCTTCGGGGAGAGCTCGGTCGCTACGTAGCGACCGAGCTTCGGGGAGAGCTCGGTCGCTACGTAGCGACCGAGCTTCGGGGAGAGCTTGGTCGCTACGTAGCGACCGAGCCGTGTACGTTCTCGGTCGCTACGTAGCGACCGAGCTGTGTACGTGCTCTGTCGCTACGTAGCGACCGAGCCGTGTACATGCTCGGTCGCTACGTAGCGACCGAGCTTTGGGGAGAGCTCGGTCGCTACGTAGCGACCGAGCTTCGGGGTAGCGACCGAGCCGTGTACGTGCTCGGTCGCTACGTAGGGACCAAGCTTTGGTGAGAACTCGGTCGCTACGTAGCGACCGAGCCGTGTACGTGCTTGGTCGCTACATAGCGACCGAGCTTCGGTGAGAGCTCGGTCGCTACGTAGCGACCAGATTTTGCGCTGGTTGCTACGCGGCAACCTTGTTCGCGTCTTTCTCCGATTTTTCGTGAATGTGTTTTCTCCGCAAGATTCTTCGTAAAAATAAATCTTTTTCTAAGATTTATTTTTCGTAAAAACGTTCATGCCAATTTTTACGGACTTTCAGACATTGATTTCGTCGTGACCGATTTTGACCCCAACATATATAACCGACTTAAAATAGTTGGTAGACTTTTTTTTATGTGGTCGCATACTTTTTAATTTATGTTGTGGCAGATTTGTTGACGGAAATATGGGTTTAAGTAAACCACACTTAGTTTAATGTTCAATTTCGTCCCGGTTTATATTATTTTCGAATATTGTTTATTTTTAGGTTAATTACAATCATAATTAGATAAACCTTTGGTAATTGTCGTCATCTCTTTCATCCATCTTTTCTTCCCTATCAAGTTGTCCCTTTTCATGGTGGTTTAATCATTTGTTTGCAATCTTTATTACTTGGAGAAATATGGATCACATTATTTTCGTCTGCGGAAAGTGAAAATTTGAAAGAAAGAAATGGTTATTTTAAGTGGATAATGATCAAGATAGTAAATTACTTGCGGCCGAAGAAACTAGACATGAGGATTTTCTAAAATTCATATATGAGGATTTTCTAAAAATCATATATGAGAATTTTGGAGTTGATTTCTCAGAACACGAGTTGGAGCTTACGGTTTCTGTAAGCCTAGCTTGTTTTTTTATTTTTCTTTCCTATGAAGATTACAGCTTTAAGAAAACTCTTACAGTTATCTATAATCTATCGAATGCCAAGTCTTGACTTTGGTACATACATAAATGATTCTTTTTTGAAAACTTTCAACTATCCTGAGTTTAGGGTTTCAAAGAATGAAGTACCTGACGAGTTTGGGTATGAACATTAAGGAAACAAAACACAAACCTTTCTTGGTAACACAAATGTTTTGCAACAAAGAATCAAGGAACAAAAACAGTGCCATGTTCCTTAATGGTATCAATACAATCCCTAGCTTCCCTTCAATTCTTTCACCCTTTCTTGGCTTATAAGACACAGCATACACGTCTGCTTCCATTGAACGATCAGCTATGAGCCTGCGGTATATTAATCCTTATATTTCTTGCATTTGTGGTGGCAACTGAAATGACTTTTCTTGTTGGCCTATGCATCACTTTGGCATGAATGAACTTCCTGTAGAAGAAGACATTGAGCAGGAAAGGTCTCATGTGCGTGTCTGTTCTTTGCTTCCATGACTCCCTGTTGGGTCTTTTAGCTGCTTCACTGCGTGATCTTCGAGTCCACGCAGCTTGTACAATAAGTCTCCTAAACAATCCATAAAAAATGTATCTTTAAGTTACCCAAGAGATAAAGAAACAAGCTTTGAAGAGAATAACTCTCAAGCATCAATGGCAGATGCATATAAGTGTTTATGACAATAGAATGTGAGACAGAGGCACAAACCAAGAAAGGCCATATTTTTATTCACATCAAGGACGACATGCAAACAAGAACTGAGTGGTTGTGTACAGATAAGGCAATAAGCTCAACATACAAACAAGAACACACACTAAGCTACGAAAACAAGAACGGAAGAACAATTACAGACAACAAGTAAAGGTGACTGCTTTACCTTAATGAACAAGAAGCTCAATATACAGACAAAAACACACTCTAAGCTACAAAGACAGAAAAGCACCGGTGGTTGTGTACAGACATAAGGGTTTACCTTGTTGACAATAGGAGATGAGATAATGATGGAATGAGTTAGCCGAGTCAGACTTGTGTCGAAGGGGACGAATGAGCAAGTTAATGAGACCAAGCAAGACATCTTCATCGAGCAGATGGAGAACGAGTGAGACAGTAATTGATCGGATAAGGCTCCCTCGGAGACTCTCGATTCACCCACGTCACGTGTTAAGTTTTTGCTTTTGCAAAAGTACAAAATTCAATTCCATTTTTTTTTCTCTTTTTCACACAAAATTCAATTCCAATATTTGCACCAAAACGCTATACAATGATCATTAGCTAAGCTCTCTATTAAGAAAAAATAGGAACCTTTGTTAACGTCAAAAATAGGAACCTTTATTAAGATTGGGGCTGCGCCTTATGACGGCTGCCTACGTACCCTTGTTGAAGGGATCAAGCCTTTCGTAGTTCGTCTTGGAGTTAAGGTTCATATGACTAGTTTTCCAGCGAGACCTTTACGGTCTGGTTTTTATGTAGAGGTTATCAGGCGTGTTGCTGCCGATGGCATTTTATATGGGTGTAGAAGGATGACTACGAGTTGTCATCTCGTAATCTAACTCTGTGTGAACTGCTATATCCGTGATCTGTTTCGAGAGTTTTCCGCAGTGTGTAAACTTGCGGGATTTCTGAAGACGCTCGAATATTGGCAAAGAGACAAATTTTAGGATCTTGTATCAAGGTTTTTGATACTATTCCTAGAGATGTTAGAGACCAGTGCGCTGGGTTTAGGGCAAGACCTAGGTTTACTCCTGGTTTTAGAGGGTGCGATGACTAATTCGACTTACGTATCCCATTTCAGTTTCATCCTGATTCCATACCGATTTAAAGTCCGCGATAGGTTCTCGGCTTATACGACTTGTATGGTTGGAACCGAGCATCTCTCCAAGGACAATTTTTAAGCCTCCTGGAAGTGCTGACCAAAAATTTTGGGTTTCGTTTATAGCGCTATTATCCTTGTGTCGAATGTACGAGAGTCATCTCTACGAGATGGCTAAGTTTGTTTAGGACGTTAAGAGTTTGTTGTGATCAGCAACAAATTTAATGGTTAAAATTATCATTTCGAGTCTTCGCGAACAATATGTTTTGAGAAGATGTTAGTGCGTATGACTGTCTGGTCTTCCAAGAAAGTGTTTTTATCGAGGAAGGAAATTTCGTCGAAGAACGAATCTTCAGGCGTCTGCGACGTCTCGCGATGCTGAAGATTTGTTATTCTTTCGTATGCCGCATTTAGTGCTTGAAATGTTCGTGGGCTTGAAGATGTTTCACGATGTTGCAAGGGATTAGTCTTAGCCCTGCGTTTGGGAAACATTCTGGTTTGACTACGGATGTTCGCAGCCAGAATTGTTGTTCCTGTTTGGATTTGATTTGCGATCGAGGAGTTAGGACCAAGGGGTCGCGTAAATTTGTCCCTGAAAAGAGGCATCCTCCTATACCGTGCTTTGTGTGGTGTTGACCTTCCGAGATTTCTTTCGTGTCTATTTGAGGATGTTCTGTATAGCTATAGGAGCTCTGTTACGAGTTTTCCTTACATGCCGCATTTTACGAGTAAAACACAACGGGCTTAAAGTGAATCGTAGTATATGGAACTTGGTCGATTTTTGAAAAGTGGAACCTTTCCGTTAACTGTTTGGTTGTTAGGACTGAGTTTTGTTAAGACGAATTTACCGTATGATTCCCGTTTTTGGGTGGTACAATAATTGTGTGTGTAATCGTTACTTGGCGTTTCAAGACAAATTCCAGATTACTGTTTAGCCGTCAAGTTATTGGAGCGGTGGTTGCTCTATTGTTTTGGCTTTGCATGAAGACTGTGCTCAGCTTTATAGCCAAGGACGTTGTTGCCAAAGGATTAGACCATGACACTTTCGTGCTGTCAATAAGGTCAAGTCGGTTAGAATCATCCTTAAAGGGGATGCTGTAACCTAGTTCGGCTTCGAAGGAAAGGCGTAATTGGGCGAGTGACGAATGGCGTTTATCGAGATTGATAGGCCGAGTATGCCCATGGTGGTAGAAAACATTTTTCCACTTTAGGGTTAATTTATACGATGAAAGTTTCGTATAATGTTTCCTTTATCCGTATGGAAGTTGTTTCCTTTGTTTCCGAGGGAGATAAAGCCTAAGAAGCTCGATACAGAGCCCGTGCGGAGTCGGTTGCGGGGTGATTTCCTGCTCGGACGTGACCAAGCAGAATGAGAGCGGATACCAGTGAGTCGCGGGGCTAAAGAATGAGACCTTTCAGATCGTGGTGCGAGGAAGTAAAGTTTATATTGGTCGTCCAATGTCGGATCATACAGCTTGGTTTTTTGCTATAAGGAAAGTACTCTTTCGTAAAACCTGTTACGTTTACTTTCGAAAGTTACTTCGTATGACATGATCTGGTTATACGAAGAATTTTTTGCGTAAGTAACGGGCGACCGGTTTTTACGAATTTATTAAATTGACGCGGCATATGGAGATGTCAAAATAACGATGTTTCCGCAGATTTTTGAGAAACGTTTTCGCTTTTGTTTTTATTCTTCGGTGAAAGTTTCTCTGAGTCACTCATGGAGTTTTACCAAAGGTTATTTCACCGAGATCTAGTTGCGAAACATTTTTGCAGGTTTCTTGAATGAATCAGTTAAACAGCGATAAACTTAGTCGACGAGCGGGGAGGACGTGTTCTCTTTGTCGTATTTTCTGTTACTTTTGTTCTTGATTTTGCTTTGTCGCAAATGTTTTTGATGTTTTTCCGTGAGTCGGTTGGTTCAACGGAAAATGAGAGTGATGCTTTGATGCCTGAAGATTTCTCGTATAATGATTCTTATACGAAACTCGTTTTATCAAATCGGAAAAGATCTTTATGACTTCAGCAAATCATCGACTTTCATTCTGAAGTTTGGCAGAGGTTTTCCAACATGGTTTGGATCAGCTCCTAGCGTTTAGACGAATCTCAGATTGTCGTTTGCTTTTAGGATGATCTTGACGAGACATCGCATTGTATGAATATTTCTCCGCATATTTCTACGAGAGTTTGCTTTGTCAAAAGCGTTTTCTTGATCTTGACGAGACATCGCAATGTTTGAATATGTTTTTGAAGTATGGGAGTATACGAGTATAGTATACGCACCTACTCCGTCCTTTTTTCGAGGAATAGAATGATCGACAGTCCGAGTCGGTTTGGAGACGACACTTGGACTGTGATTTGGTTGTTTCCAGGTTGAAGACTTGGAATATGTCGATTCCGAGAGAATTGCCAGAAACGAATCGGTTTTAAGACGACGTTCATGTCTCTAGTTTTTTTTTCTCTCCTTAGGAAGCGAGCTTGATATGCGTGGCGATCGTTTCTCGAGTTTCGGAGAGTTTAGATCGGTTTGCAAGATCTAGACGAACAGTTATGGGACAATATATCGAGACAGGAAAAATCACCTAAGACTTAGTTCGCTAGACTATCCACATAGGTTTTACGTTCCCTAAATTTTTTTGGCAGTCTCAAAGGCGTTTTTATTTTTTAGTAATTTTCTACAAAAAATCCAAGTCTGATTTCAAAAATTTCAAGTCGCAAATACCTTAGTTCTCTTGACGATGCAGTTTTGTCTCTTCTCAGTTTTGCTTGCTCATTTCCCCTTCCTCTTCTTGTGTATGTTCGCCTTTTTCGATATTGGTGTTTATCCTTTGAAACATGACATTTATCTTCCGAACTTGACTGATACGAAGTCAATAAAAAGGTTCAACGTAATCGTATAGTTGAGGCGGCTAAGGTGTTAAGTTAACCGTTTCCGTATTATACGATTAATCTGAATCCACGCGAGAAAACTAGTCTTTGCGGGTTTTTTTTATCGTAAAGTTTCAATGGTCACTCCAATCGAGACGAGACAAAAGATGCTTCGATTGAGATTTGAAGGAGAACACAAAGATGGAGGTAAGGGCGAGTAGGAGCAAGCGAAGGAGTTTAGACGAGTCTTACTTATTTTCGTCGTAAAATCTCAACGGAAACTCCGATTGAGACGAAACGAAAAGCGTTTCGATCGGGATTCAAAAGAAAACACAAAGGAGGAGCTTTTTGAGGCCTGACAGGTAGCTATGGAGCGTTCTGGAGGTCTGACAGGTCGCTATGTAGCGAGTAGAAGTAAGCGAAGAAGAGTCCTACTTGTTTTCGACGTAAAATCTCAACGGAAACTCCGATTGAGACGTAACGAAAAGCGTTTCGATGAGGATTCAAAAGAGAACGCAAAGGAGGACTTTTCTGAGGCCTGACAGGTCGCTATGTAGCGAGTGGAGGTCTGCAGGTCGCTACGTAGCGAGTGGAAGTAAGCCAAGAAGAGTCCTACTTGTTTTCGTCGTAAAATCTCAACGGAAACTCCGATTGAGACGAAACGAAAAGCGTTACGATGATGATTCAAAAGAGAACCCAAAGGAGGACCCTTTTTAGGCCTGACAGGTCGCTACATAGCGAGTGGAGAGTTGGCTTGAGCTCGGTTGCTACGTAGCAACCGACCTGTGTGCTTCCTCGGTTGCTACGTAGCGACTGAGCTGTGTAATCGATTTGTTAGGGGTTTTCTGCGGTTTTTGGGAGAACAAGTTTTACCCTTCCGAAATGTTTTCGGAAAACGTGTTTTGGTAAAACCCTTACGCATTGAGATTTCTTTTGTTCGGTAATGAGCAAAACATACGGGGTTTGATAAGATTTATCGTTTCCCTTTATGATTAAAAAGAGAAATCGCGAGCTCGTTTCATTGCACTTCCTGTGGCGAAATGTCGCAGCAAGGTTTTCGATTTTCTTAAGAATTGTGGCGTTTGCATAGGCATTGGCCATAGGCGCAGTGGCGGCTGGAGGTTTCTTACCAGCGTTGTTTTGATCAAGCGTTTTGCGGCTATGAGTTAGAGTAATCCGTACCCCCCCTCCTTCTAGCGCCAAACTGTGGGAAACGAAATTCGCACTGTCAATTTACGTTTAAATTAGGAAACCAGGAAAACCCTAATTTCCCAGAGGTCCCGGATCTCTGCGAGAGCCAACAACAAGTGACCAAATATATGCGGAAATCATGAAAAGATAACAAACGAGTTTAGAGAAAACAGTAGATCTTATTTTGTGTCCGCGTGAGAGCGTTGCGATCATTACAAGAGATCATAAAAGCTTTGGCTGCAAAGGCTGTCAGCGAGTTACCTAGTTCTAGCGGCCTAAAAGCTCAAACCTAGTTGACTCGCAGCTCGATAACTAAAGACGAAGAAAATACAGAAAAGGTTTTTGAATGATTTTGGACTGAACCTTATGAAAGGCTGCCTACGTTCAAGAGTGAACCAAGAGATCGAACTGCTTGTGCACGTTCGTCTGGTAATCGGGTGCCAGTCATGGAAACAGATCATGTTGATAATAATGCCTCAGATTTTTTAAGTGCCGAGAGTTCTGAGTCTCCAAAGTCCTCTCCCGTGCCTCTCGCCTAGGACTCCTTATATACTCGCTCCTAGGTCGGTTTACACTTTTTCCTCTTTTGCCCTTAAGCCGTCATAACTTAAAAATGGAGATATTCTGTTTTTCCCGATCTTTCTAATTATCTTCGAATACTTCGTATTTATCAGCGGAAACTTGACATTTATCTTTCCTTGCGAACCAAGCATAAACCGTCCTACGGTTTATGGGCTTTTGGTTAAGAAATCGTAAGTGGGTTTCGAATCACGTCTTAGGTCTCTTTGGGCCATTGTTTGACCCGAAACGTTTATTACGGCTTCATTCGATAAAAATGAACTTTCCGCGGTTTTTATCGTAAAGTTCGATTGATGACTTCAAATGACGAGAAACATGAAATGGGTTGGCTACGGTCTTCGGGAGATAGCATTAAAGAGTAGAGGAGAATGCATGGATTCGTGTTGTATCGATATTTAAGAAAGCACGGTCGCTACGTAGCGACCGAGTCGTGTGCGTGCTTGGTCGCTACGTAGCGACCGAGCCATATACGTGCTCGGTCGCTACGTAGCGACCGAGCTCTCACCTAGCGACCGAGCCGTGTACGTGCTCGGTCGCTACGTAGCGACCGAGCTTCGGTGAGAGCTCGGTCGCTACATAGCGACCGACCTTCGGGGAGAGCTCGGTCGCTACGTAGCGACCGACCTTCGGGGAGAGCTCGGTCGCTATGTAGCGACTGAGCCGTGTACGTGCTCGGTCACTACGTAGCGACCGAGCCGTGTACGTGCTCGGTCGCTACGTAGCGACCGACCTTCGGGGAGAGCTCGGTCGCTATGTAGCGACTGAGCCGTGTACGTGCTCGGTCACTACAAAGCGACCGAGCCGTGTACGTGCTCGGTCGCTACGTAGCGACCGAGCTTTGGTGAGAGCTCTGTCGCTACGTAGCGACCGAGCTTCGGGGAGAGGTAGAGACCGAGCTTCGGTGAGAGGTAGCGACCGAGCCGTGTACGTGCTCGGTCGCTACGTAGCGACCGAGCTGTGTACGTGCTCGGTCGCTACGTAGCGATCGAGCCGTGTACGTGCTCGGTCGCTACGTAGCGATCGAGCCGTGTACGTGCTCGATCACTACGTAGCGACCGAGCTTTGGTGAGAGCTCGGTCGCTACGTAGCGACCGAGCCGTGTACGTGCTCGGTCGCTACGTAGGGACAGAGCTTTGGTGAGGGCTCGGTCGCTACGTAGCGACCGAGCCGTGTACGTGCTCGGTCGCTATCGGTGAGAGCTCGGTCGCTACGTAGCGACCAGCTTTTGCACTGGTTGCTACGCGGCAACCTTGTTCGCGTCTTTCTCCGATTTTTCGTGATTGTGTTTTCTCCGCAAGATTCTTCGTAAAAATAAATCTTTTTCTAAGATTTATTTTTCGTAAAAACGTTCATGCCGATTTTTACGGACTTTCAGACATTGATTCCGTTGTGACCGATTTTGACCCTAACATATATAACCGACTTAAAATAGTTGGTAGAGTTTTTTTATGTGGTCGCAGACTTTTTAATTTATGTTGTGGCAGATTTGTTGACGGAAATATGGGTTTAAGTAAACCACACTTAGTTTAATGTTCAATTTCGTCCCGGTTTATATTATTTTCGAAGATGGTTTATTTTTAGGTTAATTACAATCATAATTAGATAAACTTTTGGTAATTGTCGTCATCTCTTTCATCCATCTTTTCTTCCTTATCAAGTTGTCCCTTTTCATGGTGGTTTAATCACTTGTTTGCAATCTTTATTACTTGGAGAAATATGGATCACATTATTTTCGTCTGCGGAAAGTAAAAATTTAAAAGAAAGAAATGGTTATTTGAAGTGGATAATGATCAAGATAGTAAATTACTTGCGGCCGAAGAAACTAGATATGATGATTTTCTAAAATTCGTATATGAGGATTTTCTAAAATTCATATATGAGGATTTTCTAAAAATCATATATGAGAATTATGGAGTTGATTTCTCAAAACACGAGTTGGAGCTTACGGTTTCTGTAAGCCTAGCTTGTTTTTTTATTTTTCTTTCCTATAAAGATAACAGCTTTAAGAAGACTCTTACAGTTATCTATAATCTATCGAATGCCAAGTCTTGACTTTGGTACATACGCAAATGATTCTTTTTTGAAAACTTTCAACTATCTTGAGTTTAGGGTTTCGAAGGATGAAGTACCTGACGAGTTTGGGTATGAACATTAAGGAAACAAAACACAAACCTTTCTTGGTAACACAAATGTTTTGCAACAAAGAATCAAGGAACAAAAACAGTGCCATGTTCCTTAATGGTATCAATACAATCCCTAGCTTCCCTTTAATTCTTTCACCCTTTCTTGGCTTATAAGACACAGCATACACGTCTGCTTCCATTGAACGATCAGCTATGAGCCTGCGGTATATTAATCCTTATATTTCTTGCATTTGTGGTGGCAACTGAAATGACTTTTCTTGTTGGCCTATGCATCACTTTGGCATGAATGAACTTCCTGTAGAAGAAGACATTGAGCAGGAAAGGTCTCATGTGCGTGTCTGTTCTTTGCTTCCATGACTCCCTGTTGGGTCTTTTCGCTGCTTCACTGCGTGATCTTCGAGTCCACGCAGCTTGTACAATAAGTCTCCTAAACAATCCATAAAAAATGTATCTTTAAGTTACCCAAGAGATAAAGAAACAAGCTTTGAAGAGAATAACTCTCAAGCATCAATGGCAGATGCATATAAGTGTTTATGACAATAGAATGTGAGACAGAGGCACAAACCAAGAAAGGCCATATTTTTATTCACATCAAGGACGACATGCAAACAAGAACTGAGTGGTTGTGTACAGATAAGGCAATAAGCTCAACATACAAACAAGAACACACACTAAGCTACGAAAACAAGAACGGAAGAACAATTACAGACAACAAGTAAAGGTGACTGCTTTACCTTAATGAACAAGAAGCTCAATATACAGACAAAAACACACCCTAAGCTACAAAAACAGAAAAGCACCGGTGGCTATGTACAGACATAAGGGTTTACCTTGTTGACAATAGGAGATGAGATAATGGTGGAATGAGTTGGCCGAGTCATACTTGTGTCGAAGGGGACGAATGATCAAGTTAATGAGACCAAGCAAGACATCTTCATCGAGCAGATGGAGAATGAGTGAGACAGTAATTGATCGGATAAGGCTTCCTCGGAGACTCTCGATTCACCCACGTCACGTGTTAAGTTTTTGCTTCTACAAAAGTACAAAATTCAATTCCATTTTTTTTTCTCTTTTTTCACACAAAATTCAATTCCAATATTTGCACCAAAACGCTATACAATGATCATTAGCTAAGCTCTCTATTAAGAAAAAATAGGAACCTTTGTTAACGTCAAATCAATAAAACCCAAATTGAAAGGCTTTTGTTTTTCAGGAGATAATTAACCAGATGACAAAATTAATTCGATTACCAAAGATTCATGACTTACAGATTCAAAGGTTATCTTTTAAAGAGATTTAGAGATCTCCAATGATGATTGTGTGGTTTACGATTCGCTACAGAAGTAGTTGGAGAAGGTGAGGGAGGTGATCGCAGACCTGAGGTAGAGATGACGGAGAAAGTGCAGGCAGAGGTGGACGTGATGAAGAGGACGGCAATTTAGGGTTATCTAGGTGAGTCAGAATATGATTGAGATGAAGCATTTGTTTTCTCCCATAATGAGAAAAAGAGAAGTTCTATTAAAAAAAATATTAGACATGGTGTTTTGTGTACATTTGCTTGATAGATGTATTGTTCTAGTAATTACAAAATTATAAGAGTTAGTCCAGTAATAACATGAATGATTAGAGTCATTACAAGTCATTTCTCTTTAATTTTTCATCATATATATTACATTTCATCTGTTTATATTGAGATAATGAATAGCGCATGAAAAATGACTTACCAATTTAATCGTCGTGTTAATACGTTAATTTTATTATTATATATATACTAGGGGCGTAGCCTTGCGCAAGTACAGGATCGTGGATGTTGTTGTTGCTCTATCTAATTCTGTGGAGATGTTTGTGAAGTTGATGTTTTGATGTTGTCATTGATTCCCAAGATTTGTAATGTAATATGGTTGAGGTGGAGTGATGAAATGTGCTACTTTTTGTGGTTGCTGTTGTGTATTTGTTCCATAGGCAGAGTAGTGTACATTGTTGGGTTTATTTGATGGTGTATTTATTTTCAAATAATGTTTATATTCCCAAATTTGGTAGATATTTGTGTTATTTCTTTGTAATTCATAATTGGTCGTAATTTATGTGAAAATTAGATACGGTAAGTGTAAGTGGTTGTTGGGCTTTAATTGCCGAAAATGTAGCGAACTTTTTTTTAGAAAGATGAAATTTACAGGTCGTACTGATATTGGGCCTGTAAGCCCAATTCATAATAAAAGGTAAGCGAAATGTTGGTGGTGATCTTGCCGCATTTATTAGCTCATAAGTTGTTTCTGAATTTTATTGTTGTGCATGTGTTTGACTGTGTTATTTTGTTGGCATAATACATATATTAAGTTCGGGTTTAGCTGAATTTACTTTTATAATCAATTATAAATTTGTAATGTATTACTGATACTCAATTTTGTATTGATAAAAACTGGTTTCTTTCCTTGTAAAACTAAATTTAAGCATATAAGGGCTGTTTAGATTGGAATTTGTTTTTGGTAAAAAAATGAATGGAATTTGCCTAATCTTTAATGTACAACATTTGATTGGTACAAATATAAAAATAGACACTGGGCTCGAGCATGATTCACCATTTTCTCCTATTGTGATGTTTAATTGTCTTCATCTCATTATTCTTCTCAACTGACCTAAAGCCGTCAAACAAAAATAGCACGCAGTACATTACAGCTTCTATGTTCTTCTTTCTTACAACTACTGTATTCCAAGGTTCTCTTTTGAATGCATTTACTCTATTTTGTATGTATATTTTGATGAGGGACAATTTGAAATGGTGGTCATCCCCAATTCCTATCTATAGTGACTAAACCATCATATATAATTGATTGGTGCAATTATAATTCAAATGTATATTGTCAACTAAAGATGATTCTCAGGTATCTCTCTTGATCATAAAATCATAACTCTTGTACTTTTCTAAATGTAAAGAAATTTGAAAAATATAGAAAAGTACTATCTAAATGACAACATGAAGCATCGAGGAAAAACAAACAAACAAATGTCAATGAAAGTTGAGCTTAAGATTTTATTAAGATTGTAAGCAACAGAGGTTTCTCTGAGCTAATAGATACTATGAATTCGTACAGAACATGATCATGATCTAATTGCTTCTTTTTATAGCATCATGTACCATACCCATTTCTATTGACTATTGTACCTACTATGTGTCAACCTTCTCGTTGTCATATCTGAACGAAGTTGCCAATATCACCAGCGACTGTGCATTCTTGTATCAGACTTGAGCTTCTTATGAGACAGCTAGAAGACAAAAAAACGCATTTTCGAATATCGTAAATGTATGAGAAGAAAAACCTTAGAAAGGAAAAACTCTGTAAGAGAGTTGTCGATAAGAAGAGATTGACCTTGAATTCTAGATAGATGTTTCTTCACTTTGCCTTCACAACCTTGACAGTGACAGTGAAGAGACACTTTAAGAACAACCACCTGCTTTTCCAAAACAAACACACAACAAAATCAACCCTCAATACGGCAAACCCTGGTTCGAACCCCGCTGGCCACACGGATATGGGCTATTGCTTTCGGCTCATTTGAATGCCCAGGAGAGGGTCTATCCGTGAACTGTACCTCCATCCAGGGGTTAGGTCTGTGTCTTTAATAGACCCGGGTTTAACCCTTTTTTCGTCCAAAAAAAAAACAAAATCAACCCTCAAATCTCTCTTTGTTTTACATTCAAGCTCTACTCTACTTTACTTCACTTGCCTTGTTGTCTGAACAAGAAAAAAAAACTTCTTTTTCTCTTCCACGGCAGCATTAGAGCCTCCTCTTACCTCAGAAAATTCACCTTCCTTCGCTACAATCGTATCCTTACCCGAAGACTCAGATAAAGAATCTGAGTCGGTTCCAATTTCTTGTGAAGGAGTCCGGTAATGCCCCCAAACACACTTAGACACACAGACGTGTCCCTGCGTAGTTGTAAAGTGGTTAGTTTGGAAATCGGTAGTAGTTGTTCTAATAAAGAGACAGCAACCTGAAAAACTCAGTTGGGATAGGGACATCAAATACAGATAAATCAAATTCTCACCTCTCTGATCTGTGTCTGTTAAGTTTGGGGTTTGGAGCTGATGATGGCTTAAAACATTTATATTGTTACGTCTTCCCCAAATTTCTATGAAGATATCGATGATCAAGCTCTATATTATGATACTGAAACAAATAAATCAATAAATAAAGATACAAAAGTCTTATCTAAGGTCTCAGTATCTAAACCAAAGTCAAATGTTTTTCATCTTTTAATCTTGTTCCAGTAAAATTAAAATACATAAAAATCAAACATGGCTGAAATCAAACAGATAAACTGAGTAGAAGCCAACCAACTATTGGTATGTGGTATTGAGAGAACGGCTGCTTTCTCAAAATTAATGTTCTACTGAGTGGCTTTTTACTTTTGCCTGAAGGCATCATATATACCATTGGAAAGATACGGCGTTGAAGTGATGTTTCTTATGAGATATTGGGAATCGTGTCTCCACAAGGCAGAGAGCTTTGCAATATGAGATGAGAAGTTCTCTCCGGGCGGAGCGAGACGGATCGGTGACGCGTTGAATATTGGAGCTGAGGCTCTTTTAGGGTTTCTAGATCATCTTCTAGAAGCTGCGCTTTGCGCTCGGAGTAAGTGAAAGCAATGTACTTGCGGAGAGGACGGCAGTGATCGAGTGAGTTCGTCTACTTCTCGTTAATGGCGAGCATCAGATTAGAGAGCACCGACGAAGCCATGGCGGATCATAAGATTCTGATGATCGCTCTTCCGATTGCTTATGGAAACCCAAAGGAGCACTCTGTTTCTCAGATGAGTCTGAAGCGATGGAAACCCATTAAAGAGGAAGATTAAGGAGTAAGGACCAAACATGCCTACTAAGCCATTTATTTTTATTTTTTAACCAAATCCATTTCATCCTGCTATATAAAAGGGACTAAATCCCTGGTTCCTAAGCCCTGCCACATGGGCAAAAATATTGTGAGCCAATCAATATACCATGTCACTACCGTTCTGGGCTTTAACCCAATGAATTGGAAACAGAGTTTTGTCATTTTCATTCTCGGGTTGGCCAAAATCACTAACTCACTCAAGCCTAAAAAGCCTAAAGTCACTCCCCCGTAACCCTAATCGATATCTCCCTCAGAACAGGAAACTCTTTCGTCGGAGATCACCTCTTCTCTCTTGCAGGCAATCGGCATGGACTGGTTAAAATCTGTCAAGAGCTTTATCTTCACCGTTCATCTCCATGTTCAAGGTAATGACAATCACCACGAAGGCACAGATTCGCTCCGGCTTGCTTCTCCACCGATTCATCAACGGCGACGTCTCTTCTCCACTCGCTATGAATCTCGTGCTCAACCATCTTTTCCATGGATTTCTTCAAATCCAAGTACAGATCTTATGATTCCAAGGAGAACCAAGGAGAAGAGCATGAAGCCTTCTTCTTCTTCTTCGTCTCTCTTAGTAAGTTCTTCAGTATATATTTTGATTTTCATCTACGTTCAAAGACAAGTCTTTGTGATGATCTAATCATATTCTCTATACACTTTATCTTCGGTGCATTTTCCATGAAATCATCGGTTCTGAAAGAGAAGGATGAGATGCTGCGTGGAGGTGGCTAAGGGTCGTTGGCATTTTTATGTTTGTTAACGGTGGTGGTAGCTCCAGAAGATATTTTTTTAGGGGTTTGTTTATACGATCATAAGTAGCCCAGTGACTTTCATAGTTACTCAACAATAATTCAATAGCTTATTATCACTAGCCCAGTTTACAAAGCAGCTTGATAATTGTAATTCAGAAGGAAAAGAACTCATCGTCAGTTGGCTAGAGAATATAGAGATTAAATTCTTCTTCTCGGTTTGAAAACTTGAATCTGATGTCTTGGAGGTACCGGTATGAAAGAGAGCCAAAGGTTTCCACACATTAAGCATTGATCTTTATGATTTTCTTTTTCCGAAGTTTTTTTTTTTAAGAAGATTAGTTACAACTTATTTAATTTGATTTGTTCGTAATATGTTTCTAAACAATATAAAAAGTAATTTTATTTTGAAAATATAATAAGTTTAGACCTACTTTATATTTTAAAACCAAAAAATTAAATTAATATCTTCTAATGAAAATTCACATATATTAGAACAAAGGAAGTTTAAATGACTTAAAATCCTAATAAAACCAAAATTTTAACTCTCCCTTATTATCAGTTTTGAATCAAAAACATTAATATTATTGAAATATTAATATATTACTTTAACCCAAAACTCTAATAAAACAATTATACAAGTTGTAAATTCACTACATTGTTTCATCATAGCAGGTGTTTCTTTTATGTTTGTAGTATTTTGTTTATATTAAATGATGTATTTCGCAGTATTTAAACATAAATTTATATTGAAAATTAATCTTAGCAGTTATAATAAAAATTAACATTTAAAGTTCAAAATTTCCTAATTAAAATAATATATAGGTGGGTCAAAAATTTTCCAATTTCAAAATCTTAGCATCCCTTAAAAATAAAGAAAATAAATTTATAAATACATAAAATATATAAACATATATGGAACTATAATTTCTATAAAAATAAATTTGAAAAAGGAAAATAATTTTTCCATGTTGTTGTTTATTTCTAGAGTTTGCCCCGTGACCGTACAAAAATTTGTAAAGAAAGGATCAAAAGATCGGAAGGGTTAAAAACATAGTCTACAAAGAAATATACAACGGTCTACCTCACTTACCAGGTAATCCATTATTATTTGCAACACAATACACAACATTATCCAAAAATACTAAACTCCTTTCTCTCCCTCCCCCAGAATCACGATCAGATGCTCACCCAGATCAGGCTCCCCGGAATCACGAACAACTTTCTATACCATAAGATGCAAGCAACAAGTAAGTCTGCCGACCAAAAATCTCCAAACTCAATAATGAAGTTGTACTAACAAAATTCTTTTTAACAATAGGTCCGCCCCCAATAGAAAGTGCCAGCTCTACAAGACCATTCACAGTATACTTCCCAGACATCGCCTACACCTTAACTTATTTTTATTCTTTTCCGTTATCTACCAAATACTATTCCCTTTGGACAATTACTTATTTCTACTCTCAAACTATTTTGTTTTAAACTGTGTGAACTGACTAACGTTTCTTTTAATTTTAAAATTGTCCACAAAAAAAAAATTATTCAACACATAAAGACAATAAAATTTTATGAAAATTTAAAATAAATCAATATGCGGCTACCAATCAAAAATAAAAATGTCTTAATTTGAACATGTTTTCCGCGTGTAGCGCGGACACCGACTCTAGTAAATAATAAAACTCATTATTACATTCCAATACACTTACATAGATTTTAGGGTGGGATCCATGTATGCTGAGGTGGACACTTTTAGAAGAGAGAAAACTCTCTCATTATATATAAATAATAAAACTCATTATTACATTCCAATACACTTACACAGATTTTAGGGTGAGATCCATGTATGCTGAGGTGGACACTTTTAGAAGAGAGAAAACTCTCTCATTATATATATATATGATTTTTCTGGAAACAAGTTGATTTTTTTCACTTATGTTTGATTTTCTTTTGCATTGTGGGTTAAAAAAGTTGTGACTAGCTGAGGATCTAGACAGTGACTTCTGGAGGATGTGGGACTCAGCTCGAATGTGCCTTTGGTGGTGATACTATGGTACACAGACTGAATTCGAACATTAGGAGACCATTAGTTTAGTCTTATATTAGAACCCGTTTAGTTTAATGTCAATTGTATTAGCTTACTATCTTTGTATTTCTAGATTGAATTTAGGGGTAGTAGAAGTGGTTCAATATTTCGGGTAGTGGGATGAACTTGCTCTCACTGTTGTGCTCTCACAGTTGTGGAAAATACAATGTAGTCTAAGATTAAGTAGCGTAGGATCTTTTTAATTGTACTTAGGTGATACTAGGCCACAACATTGTATGTGGGGTTAAAATCTCGATGAAGTTCTAATCGTGTATTCTATGTTTGGTTAATATAAAGTTGACGTTGAGCCAAAAATAAAAGTTGTGACTAGTGATATCAATTAGGCTGGTCCAGTCTGATTGGATCAAATCCCTAAAAATCCAAAATATTTGAGTCAAACATAACTCAGTACAAAAATATATTGGACATATAGTTTAAAGTCGGTCAATCTCAATAAAGCTTCGCGGAGTTTTTCAGACTTCTCAGTATTTTTCAGACTTCTCAGTATAATTTACTACAAAGTTGTATACAACGTTTCACCATTATAAAACGTCTAGGTTTTCATAAAGAATTAATTCCAATCTGTCATCTTGCAAATATAAATGTAATTTTAAACTTTTTTCTTTGATAATTATTTTGTTTCATACGCTTTAAAATCCTATTATAAACAAACCAAATTTAAAAAGAATTACAAAATCGAGCAAGTCGTCCAACTCGCCCGTTCGGCGAGTTGGAGCGAACGTGCAGTCCAACTCGCCCGTTGGATCAGCTAGCCTGCCTTTGTCCCGTCCTCGTAGCTCCCTCTTTCGGATTGGATCAAACCCGCTCTTGTTTCATCTCGAGCGGAGTTATTGTTGGAACTTTATGATTTAAAAACCGCAAGAACTCGTTATCTCGTATGAAGTTCGAATTGATAGTATGAAACGGCAATGGTTAACTAAACACCTCGAGCTGCCTCTTCTGTTCGAGAAATTCGAACTTTCTTCGTTTCGTAAGCACACTTTCAATAAATCTTAAAAACACTCAAGTCGTAAAACGCCCCAAAGGGTCCACGACGCGGCTAGAATCCCACTTACGATTTTATATAAATTGAGCCCAATCGTTATGACGGTTTATCCTTTACTTCACAGGAGAAGATAAATGTCAAGTACGGAAGATAAATGTGAAGTTTCCAAAGATAACCACGAAGATTGAAGAAAAATGGAATATTTTCGCGAAGTGATAAACTTGACCGAGGGCAGAAAGGTAAAGAGCAAACCACCTCTATAGGAGTATATAAGGATGTTGAAGGTGAAGATGCAGGGTGACACAATTTTTCTACTCAGAGCAAAACTTAGCACATAAAGAATTTAGGCAATTTTCCGTTTTTGCTATCGAGCTGCGACTCAACTAGGTTTTCCGCAGTCTTAGGTTGCTAGAACTAGGGATCTCGCCGACAGCTCTCGTAGCCAAGGCTCTTACCTTGTTGTAACGCTCATACGCAAATTCAGAATAAAACCCTTCTTGTTCTCTTTTCGATTGTCATATTTACTTTTAGTCTGTTCTTTCTTGTTCTGATTGCTTGACGTGTGGTTTAGCAGATATCTGGGACCTCTGGGAAATTTAGGGTTTCCTATCTTTCCTAAATCAACGGAAATCGACAGTGCAAATTTCGGTTCCCACAATTTGGCGCTAGAAAGAGGGGGGGGGGTACGGAAATTAATCTAACTCTCAGCCACAACGCTCGATCAAACATGTCAGCCGACGATCTCAATAGCCAACAAACACGTGATGGCAACAACGCCGACGACAACGTTGAAAATACTCTAGCAGTGAACGTTACCGCGAGTAACGTTAGCACCGCAGTGTTCGAGGAGGTCCAGAAGATGTTCTCGACTTTCGAAAAGAAGTCAGCAGAACGGGACAAGGTCATGAGTTCCCTTGCTAAACAGGTCGAAAACCTAACAGCAAGAACCAGGGTCGTTCTTCCGCGCGGAACAACCTGAATCCGTGGAAGAAGACTAGATTTTGCGACTCCTTTAAACCGGTTCAGCAACGCACAGGGAAAATCGTCTGGACAAAATCTCGACGAAATCACTCCTGCGCCAACACGGAAAGACCCGGGAATTGACCCCCAATTGCGGAAGATAAAGAAGAAGGAGAAATAGAGCACATCGATGTGGAGTCTAGCAGTCACTCCGAGCCTACGGACGAAGACGCAGACATGCATCCACGTCGCACAACGAGCCGCGCGGCCCAAGACGATTCCCAGTTCGATAACCCTATGACCAAAGAAGAAGAAGCCATCTTCTAGGACGAACAGGAAGAACTGGCAGAGGAGCAAACTCGGAACACTTGCGGCAAACGCCGAAAAGTTCAGAAATTTACTAGCAAAAAATCCGAGATTTGCGATAGTAGAGGTTAGAGCGGTGAAATCTGAGATCCATCACGCTACCAGCACCGCACCCGAGATCGATCTACTGCTCGAGAAGTCTCAAAAAACACCCTTCACTACTCGCATCACCGGAACTAGGGTTTCGGATCCTGGAAAGATCAAGGTAACACCTTACGACGGTACAACCGATCCAAGGGCACATCTACAAACTTTCCAGATCGCGATGGGGAGTGTTGGGGAAAAATACTCAGGTATTGAATTTCTCCAGACCCCAGGTAGGACACCGGCCTCTGGGTCCCCGCTAGGAGGTACCCCGGTTCCCCGCTACGAAGTGCTCCAGGTCCGGTCCCTGGAACCGCCCCCTTCCCCCGGGAAAAGGAAAACTTCCGATAAGGAGAACTTTCCATATTTTCGAATATGGAAGAGTTTAACCTCCTCCAACCAACTAAGGCCCGCCTTAAGAAGACTATTTAAAGGGAACCTAAGCCCTAAAGCAAGGGATCGACACTTGGAGACTTAGAGATTAGAGCTAGGCGGCTAGAACTAGGGTTCTTACTCAAAACTGTTGTAGTTCCAGCTCTTTGATCTAATAAGACATCTCTTTCTACTTTCTTACTTGCAAATAAACACAAATACCAGCCTTGTCCATCGTTCTGTGGTACTCACAAAGATCCTACACAAAAATCCCCTAACAGTTTGGCGCTAGAAGGAGAGGAGTAATCTAAACTACGTGATAATGGCGGTGGACGAGCAGAACGAGCTACTCGAAGCTACCCAAAGAGAGGCCGAACTCCAAATGCAAATCGATGGTCTGCAAAGTCAAGTAACCGAGTTGCATAAAACTCGGGAGGAGGCTAATTCTGAGCTCTCCTCAGAATTCCAGAGCCTGAAGGAATTCTGAGGAGAGCTCAGCGAACACTGCAAGCAACTGGAGCAGAGCGCCGAGAAGCTCAGCCAGCTCGAATCGGAGAATCTTAACTTCCGAGATGAGAATCAAGCCCTCAACACGACGAGTAACAAGAAGCGTTGATTCCAGGCTAAGGGCCACCCCATGCCGACTGTGGAGACACCCAACTCCGGAACGGGTGTGAATCTCCCACCTACGGCGTCAGGAGGAGACACATCAACGCGCGAAAAGGCTAAGGATGCTCAGAACTACGACGTGGAGGACAGCGAATCTGAGTCGGAACCCGATAAGAAAACACCTGACGGAGCAACGAAAGCGGAGTCTCCTATGGTCACTTACCTGGGACAGATGTTCTCCAAGAGACTCGATGCCATGCAGTCCATGGTAGAGAGGCTCCCAGTAGTAGCTCCCCCCATCTAGAAGAACAACCCCGACTCTTATGCCGATACTCCTTTTACGGATGAGATCACCTTGATCGAGATGCCCATGAAGTTATCCTTCCCCAGCATAAAGGCGTATGACGGCACCACTGATCCGGATGACCACGTCGCCCAATACAAAAAAAGGATGCTCGCCGTAGCTTTCCCAAAGGAGTCGCGTGACGCTACCATGTGCAAAGGGTTCGGCTCAACCCTGACCAGACCCGCTCTGCAATGGTACATCAACCTACCCTCCAGGTCCATAGCCTCCTTCGCGATTCTCAGCGGTAAGTTCGTGGAACAATTCGCCAGCAGCATGGACCTGGAGAAAACCTATGATGGCCTCTACGAAATCCTCCAGCACCGGGCGGAACCCCTACGAGGCTATATAGCCCGCTTCAATCAAGAGAATGTGGCTATTCCCGAATGCAGCATCCCCACTGCTATCTCTGCCTTCAAAAGAGGCATGCTCCCCGACGGGGACCTCTATAAGGAGTTAACCAAATAGCAGTGCAAAACCTTGGAAGACGTCCTATCTCGAGCCTGGGCGCAGGTAAAATGGGAGGAAGATGTCGCCAGCCGCGCTAAGGCGCAACAAAAGCAAGATCCCTAGACGATCAGATCAGACCGAACCGAGCGAGACGACAATCCCTCTCAAAGACCAGCCAGGGACTCCGGAAATCGAAACTGGGGCAGATACCATACCGGCCGATCGAGAAGGCAGAAGGGATGGCAGTGTCCACGTGGCCAGACATCTCTCACCTCTCCGTCTCAAGGCTGGAGCTGATCAATGTTCTGAGGCAGATGGGCCAACAGGTCAAGTGGCCTCAGAAGATGAAAGCACCCCACTCTTTCCGGAACCCTGGTTTCTGGTGCAACTTCCACCGAGACCACAGTCACAAAATGGAGGACAGCGTCGCACTGAAGATCGAGGTGAACGAGTTGCTTAAGAAAGGACACCTCAGGGAGTTCCTTTCCGAGAAGGTCAAGAGCCATCTAAGCAAGGAGGCAACAGGAAAGCCCACTGAAGCTGCTCCTGTCTCGCCACCTCGACATGACCGAGTGATTCATATCATATCGGGCGGTTCAGAGATAAGCGGCATAAGCCACGCAGCCGCGAAGAAAAGCACCTGGAACGCCAAGCACATCCTAGAGGCAGCCAAGCCAAAACGCCTGCTCCTAGGTACGGACGAAATAAGTTTCACGGCCAAGGAGCAGGAGAAAGTTCTCACTCCACATCACGACGCCCTGGTCATATCGCTCACTATAGCGAACTACCTAGTGAAAAGGATACTGGTAGATAATGGAAGCTCCAGCAACATCATCTTCCAGGCCGCATACAAGGATCTGGTGCTGGAGGAAAGCGCTCTAACTAAGAGGATAACCCCACTTATAGGGTTCTGCGGAGAAGTCAAACAAACCGCCGGAGAGGTGACCCTCCCTGTATACGCTGAAGGGATCAACATGCCAACCAAGTTCCTTATTGTTGACTGCGTCTCATCCTACAATATGATCCTAGGACGACCCTGGATTCACGGCATGGGAGCCGTCCTTTCGACCCTTCACCAGATGGTGAAATTTCCTACACCCTGGGGCATAAAGGCGATCAGAGAGGATCATGAGTATTCCCGCTCCTGCTACCAGACTACTCTGAAGGGAAAGACCAAGGTCTTAGAGCAATTACAGAGTAAGCCTCCGGCTCATCACACCGAGGAACCGGAGTTAGAGGAAATGGACGATGTGCCATTAACCGAAGGAGATCAGACCCGACATCTCAAGATCGGCTCCAAGCTGACCGAAGGATTGACGAGGAGATTAATAGACTTCCTCAGGTCTAACTCCGACTGCTTCGCTTGGTCCCATGCAGATATGCCTGGGATCGACCCGGAGATCATCATGCACAAGCTACAGGTGGATCCCCCACATCAACCCGTCAGACAAAAGAGAAGGAAGTTTGCCCCCGAAAGGGACGCAATCATCAACGATGAAGTGAAAAGCCTGCTCGGCACGGGGTTCATTCGTGAGGTGCAATATCCAGAATGGCTAGCCGGCGTCGTCGTAGTCAAGAAAAAGAACGGGAAGTGGAGAGTTTGCATAGACTTCACGGACCTCAACAAGTCATGTCCAAAGGACCCTTTCCCCTACCTCATATCGACAAGTTGGTCGATGCCACCGCGGGGCATCACCTGATGAGCTTCATGGACTGTTCTCCGGCTACAATCAAATATTTATGCATCCGAAAGACCAGGAGAAAACATCCTTCATGACGTCCAGAGGGATCTACTGCTACAAGGTTATGCCCTTCACCTTAAAGAACGCAGAATCAACCTACCAGCGACTGGTGAACATGATGTTTGCGGACCAGATAGGGCGAACCATGGAGGTCTACATCGACGACATGCTGGTCAAGTCCCTAGAGGCTGAGGACCACATATCTCTTCTGCAGCAAGCCTTCTCCACCCTCCGGAAGTATAACATGAAGCTCAACCCAGCTAAATACTCATTCGGGGTCAGTTCTGGCAAGTTCCTTGGGTACATTGTAACCCACCGGGGCATCGAAGCTAACCCGGAGCAAATCAGGGCCATTCATTCAATCCCTTCCCTGAAGAATGTCAAAGAGGTTCAAAAGCTAACAGGAAGAATGGCGGCCTTGAGCAATTCCATCTCCAGACTCTCCGAAAAATCTCACGCCTTCTTCGGAACCCTCAAGAATCCAAAGGACTTCCAGTGGACGGAAGAGTGCGAACCCGCTCTCCATGAGCTAAAGGCATATCTCACCAGTCCTCCTCTCCTATCCAGGCCACTACTCGGTGAGGTCCTGCTGATATATCTAGCAGTCTCGGAACACGCCGTAAGCGCCGTCCTAATACGCGAGGAGGGAAGCAAGCAGCTACCAATCTACTACGTAAGCAAGGCTCTTCTGGATTCGGAAACCCGCTATAGCCTGATAGTCGCCGCTCGTAAGCTACAACCCTACTTCCAGGCTCACCCAATCGTGGTCGTCACCTCCTTCCCTATAAAGTTGGTTCTACACAAACCCAAAGTCTCCGGACGCCTAGCTAAATAGGCTGTGGAACTAGGAGAGTACGACGTAATCTTTCGCCCTGCCACAGCTATAAAGTCACAGGTCCTAGCAGAATTCGTGGCCGAATTCTCCCCTGCCTTACTCCCAGCTTTGGAGCAAGAAATACGCCTCCGAAGCAAAACCAAGGAAGAGGTAGAATGGATCCTAAACGTTGATGGATCTAGCAACGTCAGAGGAGCCGGAGTGGGAATAGTGCTTACCTCACCGACGGGGAACACGGCCTCAAGGGCCGTGAGATGCAACTTCACAGCGAGTAAGAGGCCCTAATCGCAGGACTAACTCTCGCCCATCAAATGGAGGCTGAAAACATCCAGGTCTTCGGCGACTCCCAGCTAATAATCAACCAAGTACATGGAGAGTACCAAGCTAAAGACGACAGCATGATCTAGTATCTGGCGGTCGCCCAGCGACTGATCAAGAAGTTCAAGAGTTGCAAGCTCACTCAAATCTCCCGGGAACAAAACTCGCAAGCCGATGCCCTGGCTAATGTAGGGTCCACCCTCGAAACACACAGCCATATGAGCATACCCTTGCTTGTGCTTCAATGGCCAGCCACCCTGGAGGAACCCCTGTCAGAGGAGGTTTCCGCTGTCGAAGAAGGCAAAACCTGGATGACCCTCGTAGTCCGGTATCTAGAGACCGACGTTCTCCCGGAAGATCGTAACGAGTTCAGAAAAATTAAGAAGCAAGCCGTAAGGTACTGTATCTCCCAGGAGAAGCTATACCAGAGATCCTTCTCACGCCCGTACCAAAGGTGTGTCACACCTCGAGAAGCCGCTAGAATCCTTGTAGAAGTACATGATGGAGATTGTGGATCCCACTCTAGCGGTAGAAGCCTGCTGCTCAGAGCCAGAAGGGCAGGTTACTACTGGCCCACGATGGCCGCCGACGCCGACAGACAAGCCAAACACTGCAACCAGTGTCAGAGGCAAACTCCAGTTTCAAAACTTCTTCCGGAGAACCTCAAGTCCATAAGCTCACCGTGGCCCTTCAGAAAGTGGGGCATTGACATAGTAGGGAAATTCCCTATGGCGCCGGGGCAGAAGGTCTTCCTTCTGGTAGTCACTGACTACTTCTCCAAATGGGTCGAAGCATAAGCACTCAGCCGGATAACAGACCTCCAGATCCGCAAATTCTTGTGGACCTACGTAATCACTCGCTTCGGGGTCCCCCATGAGATCGTCACCGACAATGGACCACAGTTCACGAGAAATAACTTCAAGGAGTTCTGCAAGGACTGGGGCATAAAGCTCACCTTTGCCACATGCCGATACCCCCAGTCTAACGGACAAGTCGAGTCCATAAACAAAACCGTGGTCAACATGCTTAAAAAGCGACTAGAGGGCTCTCATGGGAAGTGGGCGGAAGAACTACACGGAGTCCTCTGGGCCTACCGGACCACTCCCAAAACAGCGACAGGAGAAACTCCTTATTCGCTGGTCTACGGCTCTGAGGCCATAATACCCACAGAGATGCACGTGAGAACAACAGTCTCAGGGTCTACCTCTCAGGAGGAGAACAACGAGCAGATGGCGCTGAGCCTCGACTTACTCGCTGAAAAAAGAGAGGCCGCTCGGCTAAGAAACTGGTCCTACCAGCAAGACTTCACCAGGACGTACATTAAGAAAGTCAGAACCATGACCTTCCAGCAAGGGGATTGGGTTCTACGACGAGCATAAAAAAAAAAACGGGGAAACTCACCCCCGGGTGGGAAGGACCCTATAAGGTCATCGAGGTGCGGAGAGCAGGAGCCTACGGGCTGCAAAATAGCAAAGGTAAAATACAACCCAACTGCTGGAACGCCCTGCACCTCAAAGCCTAGCATTTTTAATACGGTCCCCGGACCATGATTTCTATTATACTACTATATACTATTTAAGCATTATGATTTCCTACTCCTATGTATGCTAAACATTTCCGGAAAAATCTTATAATAAAATAGTTCTGACTATAAGGGAAATCATTATACTTAAAGGGGCATACGAGCTGGATCAGGTCTCCAGAGACCTCTGATCCTTGCCAACCCTTGCAAGAAGTGGCACGGCCACAGTGGCACGTCCACAAAATCAAAATGGGTATGAGACATAAAACAGGAATGGGTATGCGCAAGCCTGAGTATGCTGTCGAAACTACCTAAAACCCCTGTGCAGCCTAAGACGCATCGAGGTCCCTAGAGTACCAATGTGAAAAGTACATGTATTAAACCGCTACGAGCTACACAATACATGGAACACATGGTATATTTATTGCAAAACTACTGTGAAATATAGGGAGCAATCAAAATCCTGCTTCTCCAGACGTGGAAAGCAGAGAAGCCTGGCACTTGGGTCATAACACCCACACCAGCACCCTCTAAAACCTGCCAATGACTTCCCGCAGAAGTAGAATACAGCATAGGAACTCGATAGTGGCCAGCTTCCGAGCGGCAGAATGCGAAATCCAAACAGGTACCGGTCGTAGCCGAAGGCGGAATATGGTCCCTGCGAAAAACTAAATATTTCGGGTTCCCAAGGAACTCCGGGTCCTTATGCAAGCCCCCGATATAAAGAGGAAACCCACGGTTCCCCATACGATTTCGGGTCCTATGTGTAAAATCTGAGGAAGAACCTCCGGGTTCCCCTATAGCCTCCGGGTTCCAATCAAAGATCTCAGGATCTAAGGAAGAACCCCCGGGTTCCTTTAATGCCTCAGGGTCCCTAAGATAAAAAAGAAGCTAGAACCCATGTGCAGCTTAAGGCGCATCGGGGTCATTACAACTTCAAGAAACCTTCGGGTTCCAATCAAAAAATCTCCGGATCTAAGGAAGAAACCTCCGGGTTCCTATGCGGCCTCAGAGTCCTAATATGATTTTAGAAAGAGGATAGAACCCCTGTGCAGCCTAGGGCGCATCTGGGTCATTACATCCCTAAGAACCTCCGGGTTCCCATGCGACCTCAGGGTCCAAATACAAACACCAGGGTCCCGATACGATCCCCGGATCTAAAAGAAAATCTTGTATTCTCACACGACCTCAGGGTCCAGTCACGATCTCGAAAACCTCAGGGTTCCAATTACGATCTCCGGATCGATCAAGGAATCTTCGGGTTCCTATACCGCCCCCGGGATCCAGTCATGATCCTAGGATCTAGAAAAGGACCTCTGGGTCCCAAATAAGACCTCGGGGTCTAGGGGAACCTCCGGGTCCCGAATACGATCTCAGGATTTAAAGGAGAACCTTCGGACTCCTCCACGACCTCCGGGTCCCCAGACGATCTCCGGGTCCTCACGCAACCTCCGGGTTACAAGAACAATCTTCGGACTCCAAGAGTTCATATTTTTGCTCGAAACCTCTGGGTTTACAGCCCATCTCCCGGGATCCTATTATTTAGCCTACGGAAAGAGAGGGATCATGGACTACACAGCCCCACCTCGATCGAGAAACAGGCGGAAGGATATCCTCTTAAAAAGAAACATGCAAAACACTACTATCAGAAGCATGCGAAGCAACAGGAAGGAGTGGAAAAAAGGGAAAAACTATAAAGCATCATTATACATAATCAAAGGGGGCTACAAAGAACCTTTATTGAAAAAAAAAGAGAGCAACAAAAGCTAGAGTGTCAGAAAACAAAGAAAGGAATCATTCAAAAAGAAGGCTCCTCCGAGAATCGCGACCCTACAACGGATCTCGGGGTTGCAGCCTGGGAGAAGCTCCCTGACTGATGGTTGATCCCTCCAGATAGGAACAGATGACGCCGATACTCTTCGTCCGGATTCCAATGTTCCACACGCTTCTCCAGCCATTCCTTCATGAGATCCCATCTAGCTGAGGCTTTCACTTGCTTAACTTGTAGATCCCGGCGAGCCATCATGTCCTGCACCTGGCTACGAAGAAGGAATACCTCGCTGATCAATCTCCGGTGAGCATCCACCAAAGGGTCACGGTTAGGCATAACCTCAGCACTTGTTGATGAGGTGGAAGACTGACCATTAGCCGATAAAGCAGCCCTCGCTAGTCTTGGCGGAGGAGTGTAAGAAAGACGCCGCTTCCACGCTTTAGCCTTCTGATACTCATCATAGACAACCGATACCGGGAGCCTCGCCACATTCCCTGGAAAAATCTATGTAAGGAATAAACGAGACAAAGTCTTACCGGATAAAAAGGGAAGGCTTACCCCAAACACGACTATGACGCAAGGCTTCCCTGCTCACCAAAAAGGTCACGCATCGGAATCGTCAAGGAACTCCCATTATAAGCTTCGCTACTGCTTCTCCAGCAAAGGAAACCGGAAGGGACACATCTGACAAAGCAAAAGCCAAACATCAAATCGGGTTCCCAAAGGAATGGTAAAACTCAAAATCCGAAGGAGAACTTACCAACGATACGCCAAGACGTAGGATAACCAGCCGGCTCATGGATCTTCACGAAAACGTACCGACTGTTCCAACAATCCCAGAAGGGGTAATTGCCCCTGACACCCCTCGAGGGGTCCTCGACCAGAGGGGTGCCATCACGGGATCGAAGGTGATAGAAGCCCGCTTTGTTCATCATAGGAGCAAAGTAATAAGAGTATAAAATCTCATGCACCCCTACAGAAAATCCATAGAGTTTCCCAAGTACTTGGATGGCCATTAAAGTCCTCCAGGTTAGAGGAGTAAGTTGAGAAGGACAGAAACCAAAGAAAGTTGACACTTCGCCTATAAGAGAAGGGATAACGCCCCGGAAGCCTGCTTCCAGATATGCCTCGTAGACAGCTACCTCACCCGCTCCCCCATCTGGAGCACATTCGAACTTAGTCGGACTCCTCATCCCCACTAAAGGATTAATCGCATACTTCCTCCTCATATTAGCCAGGTCTCCCTCTCGGATCTCAAAACGGGGACCGTCGTCGAAGAAACAAGAACGGAGCCTTCTCAGGGGCGCCATCGGAACCGCTTCACTATCAGCCGCCGAAGCGAAACCAAGGAAGAGGGAGAATGGATCCTAAACATTGATGGATCTAGCAACGTTAGAGGAGCCGGAGTGGGAATAGTGCTTACCTCGCCGACGGGGAACACGGCCTCAAGGGCCGTGAGATGCAACTTCAATGCGAGTAAGAGGCCCTAATCGCAGGACTAACTCTCGCCCATCAAATGGAAGCTGAAAACATCCAGGTCTTCGGCGACTCCCAGCTAATAATCAACCAAGTACAGGGAGAGTACCAAGCTAAAGACGACAGCATGATCTAGTATTTGGCGGTCGCCCAGCGACTGATCAAGAAGTTCAAGAGTTGCAAGCTCACTCAAATCCCCCGGGAACAAAACTCACAAGCCGATGCCCTGGCTAATCTAGGGTCCACCCTCAAAACACACAGCCATATGAGCATACCCTTGCTTGTGCTTCAATGGCCAGCCACCCTGGAGGAACCCCCGTCAGAGGAGGTCTTCGCTGTCGAAGAAGGCGAAACCTGGATGACCACCTAGTCCGGTATCTAGAGACCGACGCTCTCCCGGAAAATCGTAACGAGGCCAGAAAAATTAAGAAGCAAGCCGTAAGGTACTGTATCTCCCAGGAGAAGCTATACCAGAGATCCTTCTCACGCCCGTACCAAAGGTGTGTCACACCTCGTGAAGCTGCTAGAATCCTTGTAGAAGTACATGATGGAGATTGTGGATCCCACTCTAGCGGTAGAAGCCTGGTGCTCAGAGCCAGAAGGGCAGGTTACTACTGGCCCACGATGGCCGCCGACGCCGACAGACAAGCCAAACACTGCAACAAGTGTCAGAGGCAAGCTCCAGTTTCTAAGCTTCCTCCGGAGAACCGCAAGTCCATAAGCTCACTGTGGCCCTTCAGAAAGTGGGGCATGGACATAGTAGGGAAATTTCCTATGGCACCGGGGCAGAAGGTCTTCCTTCTGGTAGTCACTGACTACTTCTCCAAATGGGTCGAAGCAGAAGCACTCAGCCGGATAACAGACCTCCAGATCCACAAATTCCTGTGGACCTATGTAATCACTCGCTTCGGGGTCCCCCACGAGATCGTCACCGACAATGGACCCCAGTTCACGAGCCATAACTTTAAGGAGTTCTGCAAGGACTAGGGCATAAAGCTCACCTTCGCCACACCCCGATACCCCCAGTCTAACGGACAAGTCGAGTCCATAAACAAAACCGTGGTCAACATGCTTAAAAAGAGACTGGAGGGCTCTCACGGGAAGAGGGCGGAAGAACTACACGGAGTCCTTTGGGCCTACCGGACCACTCCCAAAACAGCGACAGGAGAAACTCCTTACTCGCTGGTCTATGGCTCTGAGGCCATAATACCCACGGAAATGCACGTGAGAACAACGGTCTCAGGGTCTACCTCTCAGGAGGAGAACAACGAGCTGATGGCGCTGAGCCTCGACCTTCTCGCCGAAAAAGGAGAGGCCGCTTGGCTAAGAAACTGGTCCAACCAGCAAGACTTCACGTACAACAAGAAAGTCAGAACCATGACCTTCCAGCAAGGGGATTGGGTTCTACGACGAGCAGAAAAAACAACGGGGAAACTCACCCCCGGGTGGGAAGGACCCTATAACGTCATCGAGGTGCGGAGAGCAGGTGCCTACAGGCTGCAAGATGGCAAAGGTAAAATACAACCCAACTGCTGGAACGCCCTGCACCTCAAAGCCTATCATTTTTAATACGGTCCCCGGACCATGATTTCTATTATACTACGATATACTATTTAAGCATTATGATTTCCTACTCCTATGTATGCTAAACATCTCCGGACAAATCTTATAATAAAATAGTTCAGACTATAAAGGCAGAGGGGAAATCATTATACCTAAAGGGGCATACGAGCTGGATCAGGTCTTCAGAGACCTCTGATCCTTGCCAACCCTTGCAAAAAATGGCACGTCCACAGTGGCACGTCCTAAAAATCAAAACGGGTATGAGACATAAAGCAGGAATGGGTATGCGCAAGCCTTAGTATGCTGTCGAAACTACCTAAAACCCCTGTGCAGCCTAAGAAGCATCGGGGTCCCTAGAGTACCAATGTGAAAAGTACATGTATTAAAACGCTACGAGCTACACAATACATGGAACACATGGTATATTTATTGCAAAACTACTGTGAAATATAGGGAGCAATCAAAATCCTGCTTCTCAAGACGTGGAAAGCAGCGAAGCCTGGCACTTGGGTCATAACACCCACACCAGCACCCTCCAAAATCTGCCAATGACTTCCTGCAGAAGTAGAATACAGCATAGGAACTCGATAGTGGCCAGCTTCCAAGCGGCAAAATGCGAAATCCAAACAGGTACCGGTAGTAGCCGATGGCGGAGTATGGTCCCTGTGAAAAACTAAATATTTCGGGTTCCCAAGGAACTCCGGGTCCTTATGAAAGCCCTCGATCTAAAGAGGAAACCCACGGTTCCCCATACGATTTTGGGTCCTATGTGTAAAATCTGAGGAAGAACCTCTGGGTTCCCCTATAGCCTCCGGGTTCCAATCAAAGATCTCACGATCTAAGGAAGAACCCCCGGGTTCCTTTAATGCCTCAGGGTTCCAAAGATAAAAAAGAAGGTAGAACCCATGTGCAGCCTAAGGCGGATCATGGTCATTATAACTTCAAGAAACCTTCGGGTTCCAATCAAAGATCTCCGGATCTAAGGAAGAAACCTCCGGGTTCCTATACGGCCTCAGAGTCCTAATATGATTTTAGAAAGAGGATAGAACCCCTGTGCAGCCTAGGGCGCATCGGGGTCATTACATCCCTAAGAACCTTTGGGTTCCCATGCGACCTCAGGGTCCAAATACAAACACCAGGGCCCCGATACGATCCCCGGATCTAAAAGAAAACCTTGTATTCTCACACGACCTCAGGGTCCAATCACGATCTTGAAAACCTCAGGGTTCCAATTACGATCTCCGGATCGATCAAGGAATCTTCGGGTTCCTATACCGCCCCCGGGCTCCAGTCATGATCCCATGATCTAGAAAAGGACCTCTGGGTCCCAAATAAGACCTCGGGGTCTAGGGGAACCTCCGGGTCCCGAATACGATCTCAGGATCTAAAGGAGAACCTTCGGGCTCCTCCACGACCTCCGGGTCCCCAGACGACCTCCGGGTCCTCACGCAACCTCCGGGTTACAAGAACAATCTTCAGACTCCAAGAGTTCATATTTTTGCTCGGAACCTCCGGGTTTACAGCCCATCTCCCGGGATCCTATTATTTAGCCTACGGAAAGAGAGGGATCATGGACTACACAGCCCCACCTCGATCGAGAAACAGGCGGAAGGATATCCTCTTAAAAAGAAACATGCAAAACACTACTATCAGAAGCATGCGAAGCAACAGGAAGGAGTGGACAAAGGGGAAAAACTATAAAGCATCATTATAAATAAAATCAAAGGGGGCTACAAAGAGCCTTTATTGAAAAAAAAAAAAGAGAGCAACAAAAGCTAGAGTGTCAAAAAACAAAGAAAGGAATCATTCAAAAAGAAGGCTCCTCCCAGAATCGCGACCCTACAACGGATCTCGGGGTTGCAGCCTGGGAGAAGCTCCCTGACTGATAGTTGATCCCTCCAGATAGGAACAGATGACGCCGATACTCTTCGTCCGGATTCCAATGCCCACACGCTCTCCAGCCATTCCTTCATGAGCTCCCATCTAGCTGAGGCTTTCACTTGCTGAACTAGTAGATCCCGGCGAGCCATCATGTCCTGCACCTGGCTACGAAGAAGGAATACCTCGCCGATCAATCTCCGGTGAGCATACACCAAAGGGTCACGGTTAGGCATAACCTCAGCACTTGTTGATGAGGTGGAAGACAGACCATTAGCCGAAAAAGCAGCCCTCGCTAGTCTTGGCGGAGGAGTGTAAGAAAGACGCCGCTTCCACGCTTTAGCATTCTGATACTCATCATAGACAACTGATACCTGGAGCCTCCCCACGTTCCCTGGAAAAATCAATGTAAGGAATAAACGAGACAAAGTCTTACTGGATAAAAAGGGAAGGCTTACCCCAAACACAACTATGACGCAAGGCTTCCCTTCTCACCAAAAAGGTCACGCATCGGAATCATCGAGGAACTCCCATTATAAGCTTCGCTACTGCTTCTCCAGCAAAGGAAACCGGGCGGGACACATCTGACAAAGCAAAAGCCAGACATCAAATCGGGTTCCCAAAGGAATGGTAAAACTCAAAATCCGAAGGAGAACTTACCAACGATACACCAAGACGTAGGATAACCAGCCGGCTCCTGGATCTTCACGAACACGTACCGACTATTCCAACAATCCCTGAAGGGGTAATTGCCCCTGTCACCCCTCGAAGTTTCCTCGACCAGAGGGGTGCCATCACGGGATCGAAGGTGATAGAAGCCGCTTTGTTCATCAGAGGAGCAAATTAATAAGAGTATAAAATCTCATGTACCCCTACAGAAAATCCATGGAGTTTCCCAAGTACTTGGATGGCCATTAAAGTCCTCCAGGTTAGAGGAGTAAGTTGAGAAGGACAGAAACCAAAGAAAGTTGACACTTCGCCTATAAGAGAAGGGATAACGCCCCGGAAGCCTGCTTCCAGATATGCCTCGTAGATTGCTACCTCACCCGCTCCCCCATCTGGAGCACGTTCGAACTTAGTCGGACTCCTCATCCCCACTGAAGGATTAATCGCATACTTCCTCCTCATATTAGCCAGGTCTCCCTCTCGGATCTCAGAACGGGGACCGTCATCGAAGAAACAAGAACAGAGCCTTCTCAGGGGCGCCATCGGAACCGCTTCACTATCAGCCTCCGGAACATCTCCCCAAGAGGGAACAGAAGATGAGAAAGGGTCGGTGAAAGGATGACGCGGCCTTGGACGACCACCCACAAGTGAGGACGGGAACATGAGCAATTCGGGATTCATCTTTCTCAATTAGGAATCAGCGCTGAGGTTGGGTTGAGGCTAGTTAGAAGATATTGCGAGTCCTTATATACATCTGGATCCTTCCCTTTTGCGGGGTGAGAAAAGGAAATAGGGATTTTCCCAAATATTGTGCTGAATCCCTGACATAAAGGATAAGCAGCGAAAAGGAAATTTGTTCCTTGTAGAAAAAAAGGGAAATCCTTCCTACAAAAAGGAAAGTTTCGAGAAAAGATACGCGCTTTTGAAGAGTAAGAAGAGCACCTAGTATCATCAATCGAACGGGCACCAGCCTCCTGATTTATTCCCACGCATCAAGCCTTTAGGCCTCCTCTTCAGGAAACATCAGAGCTCATGGCTCCTCCTTCTCCAAGACGCCATCAGAAGCCCAAAGCTTCTTCATCTTCGACAAGAAATCATCGGTTCAATAGCGCCAGACCCCGATCTGGAATAAGGGAACTGGTCCTCCCCCGGGTTCAGAGTGTGGATCCGGCCTGAGTGGAACCCGGGATTGCAGGATTACTAGAGCGATGTCCTGCCTAAGGGAAGCCTGCTGAGAATGAGCAACTACGGTTGACTTGAGTGCACAGGTTATTCTCCGAGTTCGATGACGAAATCGAGCAATAAGGGGCAAAGTGTTGGGGAAAAAATACTCAGGTATTGAATTTCTCCAGACCCCAGGCAGGACACCGGCTTCTGGGTCCCCGCTAGGAGGTGCTCCTGGTCCGGTCCCTGGGACAGCCCCCTTCCCCCGGGAAAAGGAAAACTTCCGATAAGGAGAACCTTCCATATATCCAAATATGAAAGAGTTTAACATACTCCAACCGACTAAGGCCCGCCTTAAGAAGACTATATAAAGGGAACCTAAACCCTAAAGCAAGGGATCGACACTTGGAGACTTAGAGATTAGAGCTAGGCGACTAGAACTAGGGTTCTTACTCGAAACTGTTGTAGTTCCAGCTCTTTGATCTAATAAGTCGTCTCTTTCTACTTTCTTACTTGCAAATAAACACAAATACCAGCCTTGTCCATCATTCCGTGGTACTCACAAAGATCATACACAAAAATCCCCTAACAGGGAGAGCCAAGTTTAGAGAAAGCAAAAGAGATGCCGGCGAATGCATCCTCTTCGTCGAAAACTTCCGAGGAGCAGCACTCGAGTGGTTCTTTCGTGTGAGGCGAAATTCCATCGGAAGTTTCCGCCAACTCGCCTCAGATTTTCTCAAGCAGTACTCTATGTTCATAGATCGAGAAACCTCTAATGTCGATCTCTGGAGCATGTCCCAGGGAGAGTACGAATCTCTCCGCGACTTCATAAAAAGGTTCAAGACCAATATGGCTAGAGTCAGCGGAATAAGCGTCAAAGTAGCCGTAGACGCGCTCCGAAAGACGCTCTGGTACAAGTCGAAGTTTAGGAAGTTGATAACTTTCGATAAGCCGCGTACGATCCAAGACTCGCTCCACAAAGCCACAAACTACATAATCATCGAGGAAGAGATGAAAGTCTTGTCGCAAAAACAGAGGCTGACGAAGACATTGTCAAAGGATCCTGGGTCGGATCAGAAGTCTAAAAGGAAAAACCCTCGGAACGACAAAAACGTCCATCACAAGGAAGAAGAGACCCATGGAGCGCATAACTACGCCATCAACTCTGGATCGGAGCAAGGCCAGACAACGGGCAATACATGGACCCGGAATCTAAATTACGACGAGAACTCCTTCTGCGACTTTCACCAGGCCCGCGGCCACTCGAGCGTAAACTGCAAAGTTCTCGGCGCTAGGTTGGCCGCGAAGATGCCTGCGGGAGAACTCGCCGAGGTATCTAGCGTAAAAGATTTCGTCCGCGATTCAGACCGCCCCCCAAGAAATGATAAGGCTCCTCAAACGGAGAACTCTCTCCAGGGGAACAAATCGGGAGAAAAGCGTGGAAGAAGGCAGGACGAGAAGGGCAACGACAATAGTCATCGCAGAGTAAACATGATCATCGGAGGATCACAATACTGCTGCGATACCGTCTCCACTATCAAAGCTTGTCAGCGCAAGGCAGAGACAAGCGCGGATTCGCTAACCTGGTCCGTGCCCGACGACTTCCCGAAAGAAGCGAACACTTTCGATGAAGAAGAGGCTGGCGGGATCGACCAGCCCCACTGCGATCCACTCGTGATCGATCTCGTGATAAGAGATCTCGAGGTCGCCAATCTTCTCATCGATACGGACAGCACGGTCAATATAATCTTCCGCGATACTCTCAAGAGGATGAAAGTCGAGTTAGGATAAGTTGTACCATTGCCCAAGCAGTTAACTGACTTCTCAGGCACGACGTCGATGACTTTCGGATCGATCAAATTGCCCGTTGCGGCGAAAGAAGTCACCAAGATCGTTAACTTCGCGGTCGTCGACCACCCGGCCATTTACGACGTCACTATGGGCACACCTTGGCTAAACGCCATGAAGGCAGTCCCGTCGACTTATCACTTAGGCATCAAATTCCCAACCCATAACGGAATTGCCGCGATCTGGGGATGCCAAAAATAGTCGAGACGGTGCTTCCTGGCCGAACACAAGCTGTGACAAATCACGACCACCGCAATGGTGAAACCCAAACGGGCGAAGCTAACTCAGGCACCAACTGAAAACACTCCGGAAGAAGACGATCCAGAATCGTCGACTCAAGCAAAGGCCAAGAAACAACCAGTTTCAGAGCCCAATGTTGGGGTCGAAAAGGGCTACGACGAAGTTAACGTCCAAATTCCCGAAGAAGAAAAACGTAGAAAAATTATTCGACAAATATATTTTCAAAATAGATTCTTCTTTACGAAAAACATTTGCGGAAGAAACGCGAATCATCAGACAAGAGCTCGAGAAGGATCGTTACGCAGCGACCAAACGCGTGCTCCGCTCGGTCGTTACGTAGCGACCAAGTTCGAGCCAAAGCTCAGTCACTACATAACAACCAAACGCCCATTCCGCTTGGTCGCTACGTAGTGACCGAGCTCGAACCAAAGTTTGGTCGCTACGTAGCGACCGAGCTCTTCCGAAACGTCAATACGACATCAGTCCATGCATTCTCGTCTACCCTTCGATGCAATTTCCCGAATACCGTAGTGAACCCATCACACGTTCCCCGCCATTTCTAAGTTATCAATCAAACTTTACCGTAAAATCGCGGAAAGTTCATTCTTTATCGAAAGAAGCCGTAATAAACGCTTCGAGTCGAAAGACGGCCCAAAGGGACCTAGGACACGACTCGAGGCCCAACTTATGATTTCTTAACCAACAGCCCGTAAACCGCATGTCGGTTTACGCTTGGTCCGCAAGGGAAGATAAATGTCAAGTTTCCGCGGATAAATACGAAATTTTGAAGATAATTACGAAGATCGGAAAAAATAGAATATCTCCATTTTTATGCTATGGCGGCTTAAGGGCTGAAGAGGAAAGGCGTAAACTGACCTTGGAGTCAGTATATAAGGGGTCCTAGGCGAGAGGCACGGGGGAGAACTTTTTCAGAGCAAACTTAGCACTTAGAGCAATTAGGCATATTTCCGTTTTTGTTACTCGAGCTGCGACTCAACTAGGTTATTGCCGTCTTAGGGTTTTAGAACTAGGAATCTCACCGACAGCTCTCGTAGCCCAGGCTCTTACCTTGTTGTAACACTCAAACGCAAATTCGGAATAAGATCTACTTTGCTCTCTTTTTGATTTCTTATACTTTATCGTTGTCATTATTGTGTTCTGATTGCTTGGCGTGTGGTATTAGTAGATATCCGGGACCTCTGGGAAATTAGGGTTTTCCTAGTTTCCTTATTTAAACGGAAATCGACAGTGCGAATTTCGGTTCCCACAGTTTGGCGCTACAAGGAGGGGGGGGTACGGATCAATCTAACTCTCAACCACATCACGCTCAACCAGACATGTCAACTGACGACACGGATAACGTGCAGACTCCTCTCAACGGAGGCAGCGGCACTGATCTCCACACTCCCGCAGCGGACGTATCCTCGGCCAACGCACCAGCCAACGCCGCGGCGCTCGAGGAGTTTAAAAAGATGTTCGCCACCTACGAAAAAAGGTCGGAAGAACAGGATAAGCTCGTGAGCACCTTGACCAAACAAGTAGAAACTTTAACGGCATGGACTCAAGCAATCCGCCCCCGTGGAACCACTAAAGTCCGCGGAAAAAGACTTGACTTTGCGACCCCACTCAACAGGCCCGGAGCCGCCTAGGAACGACCTTCGGGTCAAAACCCTAGCGAGAAGTCTCCCGTCGAAAAGGAAAATTCCGAAAGCCCTCCGCCTCCCGCGAAGGCTTCGGAGGACAACAAAGTCGAGCAAGTCAACCTGGATCCTAGCGATGTCACCAACAATACTGATGAAGACGCCGACAGACATCCAAGAAGGACCAGAAGCCGGTTCACTCGGGAAAGCTCCCCGTTCGACAAACCAATGACAGAAGAGGAGGAAATCCTCTATTGGAACGAACAGGAAGAGCTGGCTGAGAAACAAACCGAGCTCACTCGTAGTAAATGCCGACAAGCGTGGAAACCTGCTTACGAGACGTCGGATATACGCGATCTTCGCGACTATATCACCAAGACTGCGGCAGAAGTAAGAGCCGTAAAATCTCAAATCCATCATGCTACGAGCGCGGCCCCCGAGATCGACAGACTACTGGAAGGGGCTCGGAAAACCCCTTTCACCGCTCGCATCTCAGATACGAGGGTATCCGATCCAGGAAAGATCAAAGTACCGAAGTATGATGGTACGACCGATCCGAGAGTGCACCTTCAGGCTTTCCACATCACGATGGGAAGAGCGAGGCTGAAGGACGGCGAGAGAGACGCTGGCTACTGCCGCCTGTTCGTCGAGAATCTGGAAGGAGCAGCCCTCGAATGGTTCGCGCGCCTTAAACGAAACTCTATCGGGAGTTTCCGACAGCTCGCATCAGAATTTCTCAAGCAATACTCTATGTTCATAGATAGAGAAACTTCCGATGTCGATCTCTGGAGTCTGTTCCAGAGGGAAGAGGAACCCCTCCACGAGTTCATCAGCCGGTTCAAGTTGGTGATGTCCAGGGTCAGCGGGATAAGCGACAAGGTGGCCATCGACACGCTCAGGAAGGCGCTCTGGTACAAGTCGAAATTCAGAAAATGGATATCCCTCGAAAGCCCGCGGACGATCCAAGACGCCCTCCACAAGGCGACGGACTACATCATGATTGAGGAAGAAACGAAAATCTTATCGCAGAAGCATAAGTCGGTGAGATCGTCCTCGAAAGATGTAGACCCAAAAACAAGGAAGAAAAACCCTCGTAACGACAAATATGTCCATCACGAGGGGGAAGAACTCCAAGGAGCACATAATTACGCGATCGGCTCAGACCAGGGCCGAACCACGGGTAACACGTGGACTCGCAACCAAGGATATGACGAAAATACCTTCTGCGAGTTCCACCAATCCCGAGGACACTCCGCGACTAACTGCAAGGTCTTGGGAGCGAGGCTGGCCACGAAGCTACTAGCTGGAGAACTCTCGGAAGTAACCAGCGTGAAAGATCTCATCTTCGAGACCGATCGCCCCCCGAAGCCGGACAGAAATCTCCCCGCGGAGAGATCTCCCCAAAGAAACCAATCCGGGGATAAACGCGGCAGGAGGCCAGACGACAAGGGGAACGATAACAATCGCCGTAGAGTCAACATGATCATCGGAGGATCGCAATTGTGCAACGATACGGTCTCCGCCATCAAGGCGTACCAGCGGAAGGCGGTGTCGAGCGCAAACTGGCATACATGGTCTCCTACCAAAGATGATCAGAACTACTCAATCACCTTCACAAAGGAGGAAGCCAGCGGGATCGATCAGCCTCACTGCGATCCGCTCGTCATAGATCTCGTCATACGAGATCTGGAAGTCGGAAGAGTACTCATTGACACAGGGAGCACGGTAAATGTAATCTTCCACGATACTCTCAATCGGATGAGCATTGAACTCGGAAAAGTAACTCCAACTCCGAAACCGCTCACAGGCTTTTCTGGCGAAGTATCGATGACCCTCGGATCAATTCAGCTACCTGTCATGGCCAAGGAGGTCACAAAAATCGTAGAGTTCACGGTAGTCGATCATCCTGCCATCTACAACGTGATCATGGGACCCCATGGCTCAATGCTATGCAAGTCGTTCCATCGACGTACCACCTGGGCATCAAATTCCCGACCCCAAACGGAGTCGCAGCTATCTGGGGATGTCAGAAACAGTCGCGACTGTGCTTCCTCGCAGAACACAAGTTAAGACAGATGACAGCCTCTGCAACGGCAAATCGCAAACGCACGAAGATCGATAAATCTTTGACCAACAACGTTTCGAGAAAAGACGATTTCACATCGTCTGCCGACGCAGACGCTTCGGGTGTCGAAACTCGACACGAGGCCGGAGCCGACACTACAATTCAACCGGAACATCCGGAAGAGAACACTGACCCTGCCACGATCATCTCGATCAAGACGGTCAGCACGGCGACAACCGCCGAGTAAAAACGCTCGCGGCATAAAACAGAACTACGAGATGGCTTGATCCTCGAAAGGGGTACGTAGGCAGCTCGTCGAAGGACGAGTTCAGCTATCCCCCTCTCCAAAAAGGGGGGAGTGGGTGCGTATACTCGTATACTCCCACATAGGAAAAGATGCGTTATTGTAATCGAATTCTATCAAGATTTCAAACATTTTTACGAAATATTCGTCACTCTTTTTAAGACAAAATCGCAAAACAATCTCACTTCAGCAATATGCGTATAGTCTTCGAAATAACTGCGAGACGTCGCCAAGTTAAAAATTGAGATGATACGAACAAATTGTCCGAACGCGACCACTACGAATCTTACACTCCGTTTGTCGATTGGCCCCGATGAACACATCAGCCGTCTTAAACAAACGCAACCTGATCACTCTTTTGATCTTCAAACGTCCAACACAAGGACGAAAGCGCGCTACAAAAAAATCCGAAATTTTGGTCTAGCACTTCCAGATGGCTTAAAAATTGTCTCTGGAAAGATGCTCGATTCGTACCATACAAGTCGTATAAGCCGAGAACCTATCGCGGACTTTAAATCGGTACGAATCAGGTAGAAATCGCAACAGAAAAACCGATAGCCGGCTAGTCACCGCACAAACCTTAAAACCGAGAGTAAACCTAGGTCTTGCCCTAAACCCATCGCATTGGTCTCAAACATCTCAAAGACATGATATCTAAACGATACGAGATTCCTAAAACATGTCTCTTCGTTCATATCTCAACGTTCCCGAAAAATCGTAAATAATTTTTACGAAAACTCACGTCTCGAACGAACTAACAGATCGAACGCACTCAACGAAGATAAATATGAGACGACAACTCATGTTCACTTAAAACCCACTCTAAACAAAGTAACCCAAACAGACATCCATTATATAAACCGCATGGCGGTAGGGGTTCAAGGCCACCAACGGCCAATCCCGATAAAAGCGGCCAAAAAAGGCCCGTAAAAAGTTCAAGGCCACACTCGGCCAGACATATATGAACAAAGGCCACACTCGGCCGCTAAATACTAGATAAAGGGAAAAACTCCTTCCCGCCAAAACACTCACAGGTCAAAGTTAAAACTCCCGGACAAGGAAGCCCCGAATGCATCCGCGGGAAAGTTCACTTCCTCATCATCACCAGCAAAATCAGCCGTAGTCTCTACGGTATCAGGAGAAACCGGGATGGGATCCCAGAATCCCTGGATCTTCCCGTCGATCGGAGGAATGGTCGCCTCAGCGTGAGCATGATCCTTCTTGCCACCCTTCATTAACTCCATTTCCCTCTCGAAGACGTAGTCATCTTCCTGCGTCCTCCAAAGGCTCCCGACGGAGCCGCGACACTCACGGAAGTCGTCCAGCAAGTTGAAAGCACCCTTAAGATTCTCGTAATCAACCTGAAATTGAGAAGCGCGAGTCTTCATCACCTCGACAATTTCCCTCTTGCCCTTCCGTTCCTCCCTGCGAACAGCCCTGGGATGATCACGAGCGAGTTGAGCGTCTCGCGCCAACATCTCGTCTCGCATGCGAGCAAGATCCTTTTCCGCCTTCTCCACTTTAAAGCGATAGATCATGGCCTCTCTATGGCTCGCCTCAATGGCCGATCCAAGCAAGTTTAAACCCTGTAAAAACGATTGATATGTTATAAGCGAAAAATAATAATAACGATCGTCGGGATTCTTAAAAATTATACCTCATTAATGATGCGAGATCCTTCCGCAACAACTCTCGGCCTCCCTGACTCGCTCGTGGCCTGAGGAGCATCAAAACCCGACGGAAGACCAGCAAAGAAATCATCAAAGTCCGGAATAGGGACCTCGCTCGTACCACTTCCATCGCCGAAAGCAAGGTTCGGATCCCATCCTGGAAGCATGCAATCGTCCACCGAAAACTCCAGGTTGCCGAGATCAATATCTTTCCCCTTCGAAAAATTCGGCCCCGTCATAATAGTGGGAGCGGCGTTGGGACCGGCGTTGGGATCTTGGTCTTCAGGTTCGGAATCACTCCTTGTTTCTCCGCCCAAAGCAGGACCAGGATGCACAAACCTCAACGCCTTACGAACTCTCTTCGGCGTAAAAGAAGTCCAGAAAAAAAGACCATTCCTGAGCAGATCCGTCATCGCAACAGGAAACAGAGCAAGAGGGTTGATAGAGGGACGATCGTTCGGCAACCTCCGAAACAGTGGGATACAACTCTCCTCAACGGACGCTGCGTCTACACGAACGAAGAAGAAAAACTTCCTCCACGAGTTGAAATTAGAAGTGAACCCCTTTACCACTGACATGAAGTTCCGAGGAACTAGCCTGTACGTGTCCGTGTCCCGGATGATCTGTAATCGAAGAAGCGCTTCGAAATGATCAACGGTGAGAGAGAGACCATGCTCGTAGCTCAGGACCAGGATCCCTATGAGGTGCTGGATGCTAAGAGGATTCAGCTGGCTTATCGCCACCCCGAAACGACCCAACACACGGACGATGATCTCGGGGATCGGAAACCATAAACGGCAACGCACTACAAATGCGTTTCCGCATGGGAAAATAAATGTCAAGTTTCCGCGAATTAATATAAAACTTAGTCATCCTCAGAGTTGTTGCGGACCAAGCGTAAACCGACATGCGGTTTACGGGCTGTTGGTTAAGAAATCGTAAGTTGGGCCTCGAGTCGTGTCCTAGGTCCCTTTGGGCCGTCTTTCGACTCGAAGCATTTATTACGGCTTCTTTCGATAAAGAATGAACTTTCCGCGGTTTTTATGGTAAAGTTTGATTGATAATTTAGAAATGGCGGGGAACGTGAGATGGGTTCGCTACGGTATTCGGGAGATAGCATCGAAGGGTAGACGAGAATGCATGGACTGATGTCGTGTCGACGTTTCGGAAGAGCTCGGTCGCTACGTAGCGACTGAGCTCCGGCTCGCTCGGTCGATACGTAGCGACCGAGCGGAATGGGCGTTTGGCTGTTATGTAGTGACTGAGCTTTGGCTCGAACTTGGTTGCTACGTAGCGACCGAGCGGAGCACGCGTTTGGTCGCTGCGTAACGATCATTTTCGAGCTCTTGTCCGATGATTCGCGTTTCTTCCGCAATGGTTTTTCGTAAAGAAGAATCTATTTCGAAAGTATATTTGTCGAAGAATTTTTCTATGTTTTTTCTTCTTCGGGAATTTGGACGTTAACTTCGTCGTAACCGTTTTTGACCCCAACAACGTTGCCTAGATCTTCTAGAATATGCTCTCAGTCTGTTCATGACTATAAGTTACAAACGCTCGTCGATTGGCCCCGCCGAGCACTTTAGCCATCCTAAACAAACGCATTTAGATCCATCCTAAGGATAGATCCTCTTACATCTGACTAGGATAAATAGCGCGCTATAAAAGAAATCCAAAATTTTTGGTCGGCACTTTCGGGTGACTTAAAAATTGTTCTCGAAGATATGCTTGATTCCTACCATACAAGTCACGTGAGCCGAGAACATATCGCAGAATTTAAAGCGGGACGGAATCAGGTCGAAAGTGATTCGGGAAACGTAAGTTGAAGTAGTCATCGCACTCCCTAAAGCCGTGATTAAACCTAGGTCTTACCCTAAGCGCAGCACACTGGTCTCTAACGTCTCAAGACATGATATCCAAAAGATACGAAATCCTGAAAACATATCTCTTCGTCCGCATTTAAACCCTCTCGAAACTTTGAGAACTTCTTAAACATCTTGGATGAGCAATGAACAGGACGATCCACAAAAGGGCAAGGAGCGAGATGACAACTCGAATCCTTCCCCCACACTTAACCAAAAATCTATTTATTCTAGAAACCCTTTCCTTATAAAGCATGGTTCATAAAAACGCCGGTAAACGTCAGGGATTCGAAGCCACACACGGCCAGTCCCACTACATAAATCGCAGCCACACCCGGCCGGAAAATAAAAAACAACAGAGATATATTACAAGGGAACATTCACCCGATAAGTCACAGAAGGCTTTACAATCAACCGTCGAAATCAAAGTACCCAGTCATCGATCCCCCCCATCGAGTAGTCGGTGAAATCAAGGGGAACCTTCGGCTGGTTCACTTGTCCCGTCTCGTCGGGGACTCCTGTCTCAGATTCCACCGTGCCGGGAGAAACAGAAGCCTGCATGAGGAACAATCTGCCCACGGTACCACGACACTCGAAATAATCCCAGAGAGCTTGATAACTCTCCTTAAGCTCCCCACACTCGCACGAGAACTAGTCGCGACGGTTCTTCATAACCTCAGCCATCTCCCTCTTTCCTCGCCTATAGGCACGATGAATCTCCGTCACAGCTGACCCTCTCTCGCGACGATGAGGACACTCCAATTTGTCTTTTAGACCGGCAATCTCCTTATCAGCCATCTCGGCCTTGAATTGAGCCATGCAAGCCTCCTGGTTGCTCACGTTAAGGGCTCGGTTAATCATGAGGAGGCCCTGTGAAAGTTCTCGAAGTTAAATATGTATATATATATAGTTTGGCCATCGAAAACGTTCAAAGACAAAAACTTACCCCGTTGACCATCCTCGACGCCTTGGTAAACTCCGGCAAGGTCAATCAAAGTCAAGCAGCTTGTCGAGGTCAATCTGGTTACTGCCGCTCCCACCTGCTTGAGTATGTTGTCAGTAGGATAGCCTTGCCCGACAGCCACGTCATCATCGACAATAACATGTTTGCCTTTGCGCGGCCTCGACCTCTCCCTCTTTGCTGGAGCCACATACAAAACGAACCCGTCCATGCTCGACTCTGCCCCTTCTTCGACCGGCAGATCCGGCCGGAACCAAAAAAGGTGGAGAGCAACAGCGCGACGAACCCGTTTCGGAGTGAACAAGGCCCAAAAGGATGAACCACTAAGAAGTAAATACCTAACGGTGCGCAACCCATCCGGAGTCAGGGGGAGAGGGTTAGTCACTGCGAAAAAATAAACAAATACGTAAGACCAAATATCATCGAAATCAAAACTAGCGTATATCTGATCGGGAATACCTTTCCGACCCCATCTTGTTCTAAAGATGGGGATGACACCAGCTTCCACTGATGTGTCGTTGACACGAACAAAGAAGAAGTGATCTTTCCAATCATGGAAGTTCGACAAGAACCCCGATATGATCGTCATGTTCATCTAAGGCCTCAGCTGAACTATGGCCGAATTCCCCAGGGGCTGCAGCATCACTTCAAGATGATCGGCGTCAAGGTTCATACCCATTTCGTAACTCAGCACCAAAATCCCGACAATGTGCTACAAACCGAACGGGTTGACCTGGCTGATCGGTAACTTGTATCGATCAAAAAGATGCACGGCGATTCCCGGGATGGGAAACCATAGGTGGCACTGCATTAGGTATGCCTCATAGCACGTGAAGTAGCCTTCAGGTGGAGACCCGTCAACTTCCCCAGCTTCTGGGAGACGAAACTCGACTGACTCCGGAACTCTGCAGAAAATCCGAACGGCGGCAAGCCCATTCGGACAGCTCTTGCTCGGACAACCCTCCACGGGGTCTGCACGAAACAGAGGAGGAGCCCATGTCCCGCATCTAGGAGGCTTTAGTTCGCCCCTAGCCGCCCAGTACGGTTCGGCCTCCTCGGGATTAACCGAATGTTCCGCAAACTCAACCTTTGGCGCAGCATCGTCATGTTGCAGGCTAGAGCAATCAGGAACTGAACGATCGCGACGAGACTTGGTGGAACCCTTTTTCCTTGAAGATTTGATTCTTATTTAAAAAAAAAATAATTACCAAGGGGAGAGAAGAGAGAAAATAGTCTTTCTATCTTAAGAAGAAGTTTGTGGAAATGAGCAAGTAAAGAATTTGAAAAATTAGTCCACATACTTATATACAAGAGAATCCACTATTCACCTTCGGATTTTTAGACATTGGATTCCGCCTAACTTACCCGACATGCTCAATCCGCTCGCAAGAACATCATGATTCTAACGAGCTGGGGGGACAACTATTGGAGTCAAAATCGGTTACGACGAATTCAACGTCAAAAACTTCCGAAGAAATGTCCTCTTTGAAAAAAAGAAATAAAATTCAAAAGAGAAGAGAAGTGGGAGAACTTAAATCGAGTTTCGTAATAACTCTGAAAAAGATTCACACGATAAATCTTCGAGAAAGGTTACTCCAGGCCTCAGACAAACGATCCCGAACAACGAAACAACTATAAGGCTCTATCATCCAAACCCAACGCACCGTCCGACTCACAGACAGGCGAGTTGGATCGAACGCTCCGTCCAACTCGCCCGTTCGGCGAGTTGGACCGAACAAACCGTCAAACTTATCCATGTTAAACTTCCCAAGAGTAGGCTCCATCTGAACCGTAGAGATCTTGACATTCTGCACCAACAGAAAACCAACCACAACAACAAGCAAGGATTCCACAAACCACAACGATCGCAGCACGCAATCACATATAAGAGCTCTCTCCTTCTCTCTTATCAGATCTGATCTAACTCTTAGCCTTAGCACCCAACCTTGTGCACTGATACCACTTGTAGAGTTCTAGATCAATTTCTAGGTTTTAATCTTGCTAGTTCAAATGATTGATTCAAGTTTGTTTCTGTTTCAGGTTCGCGAGATCAATTGAAAACAAAGAACAACACAAGAGACTTTGTTCACCCGGTGTTCTCTGATCTACTCACCGGGGAGGGAATCGGAATCCCTCAACTGCTTCACTATCAGATTCGATTGATTTTACAAGCTCAACAACAATGGTGATTGTAAACAAATAACAGAGCAATACTTGAGAAGTTAGCAAGCTTATCGTTTCCTCTGTGAAGCCGGAAAGTCACCGCCGGAATGGTCCGATCTGACCGTTTAACGCCTTCGCAACTCCGTCGAGCTTCACCCTCACAATCTCAAGCTAAGTCTTCTTCTCTCTTTCGTGCTCTGAAACTCGATCTGATTCTCTTTCTCTAAAGCTAAGTCTTCTTCTCTCTTTCGTGCTCCGTATCTCGATCTGATTCTCTTACTCTAAAGCTAAGTCTTCTTCTCTCTTTCGTGCTCCGTATCTCGATCTGATTCTCTTTCTCTAAAGCTAAGTCTTCTTCTCTCTTTCGTGCTCTGTATCTCGATCTGATTATCTTTCTCTTGATTGATGATGACTGGATTCGAAAGTTTGTTATCTTCCCCACTTGCTTTTCCTGAAAATGCACCGTTTCATTTAGTAAGCAATACACAAGACTTTGGGCTGAGACTTGGGCTTGATTCTTTGTTGCAGGTTTCGGGAGAGCGTGGGCCGTGGAACACGAAGCCCACTCGGGTTTTGACTGAACTTTAACCTACAATAATCATAGGGATCAACTTGGTATGTTAGTTAAAAGATCTATGGAATGTTGATAGATATACATGTTTTTTTTACACACATGTGACCAACTTGGTATATATATTTTTTTTCATCCAGATCGCTTAATTCTATGCTCTTTTGTAACGTGTTTGAGATTTTCTTTCTAAAAAAAATATCTTTCCAGCTTATCTATTATATGTTAGTTTTGATATTAATAATCATTTAAATATATAGATATGATATTCGTTGCTTTGATAAGGAGGGTTTTAAGATTATCTTTTCATTAGTTAAATCCTACCAAATTCTCTTTCTAAATTTCAATATAAATCCTTAAATTCAACAAAACCCTCTGATATCCATCAAAACTTAAAATCTCCAAGACCTTCTCAAACCCCAAATACAATAAGCCCCTAAGTCCAAACTCAATAAGTTATAAGGCTATATGTCTAGTTTCCACCCACAATATCTGATCCGCAAAATTCACAAGAGGAAAATATCCTTTACTATTTCTATAAAGAATGTATATAAACCAAATAGCATGATGACTTTTGTGTTATACCAAGTCTAAACCAAATGGATTTATTTTTTTATTTAAAAAGAGAAGATTACATAAAGACACACTTTTGAGTAGGGATGGGCGTTCGGGTACCCATTCGGGTTCGGTTCAGATTTATTCGGATTTCTGATTTTTGGGGTTAAAAATTTCAGCCTCATTTGAATATTTATAAATTTCGTTTCGAGTGCAGTTCGGATCTTTACGGGTATGGTTCAGGCTCCGGTAATCCGTTATTATTTTCAGAATTTAAAATTCAAATATACTTAAAATTTTCTCAAAATATAAAAATAAAAATGATATATAACATATAAATTTGAGTAATGTTTGTCAAAATACCTAAACTTGCCATAAAAAATGGTTTAGCTTGAATATTTGGATAGAGAATCAATTGATATGTTAAGTATTTTTGGTGCTTTGATTATTGTTTAGTCACTTTTGATATTTACTTTTGACTATTTGTATATATTTTAAAATATTTTGGCAACTTCAAAATATCTTATACATTTTGGATATATTTTTTAGATATTAAATCTAAAAAACAATAATATATTCAAGTATATATATATCTGATTCGGATATATTTGGATACCAAAAATATTTTGGTTCGGATCGGGTTCGGTTTAAGTTCTTTAGATACCAAAAATTTGAACCCGTTTGGATATTTAACCAATTTCAGTTCGGATTCGATACTACTTTTTTGAATCGGATTCGGTTCGGTTTTTGGGATTCGGATTTTTTTTCCAGCCCTACATTTGAGACCTAAAGTTACATAAAGACACACTTATATCAAATGAGCACTTTAGGCATGATTTTTAAAGAAATCTAGACGAATTTGCCTCTGTTTGTTAGCAATACCAATTTTATTAAAACTATTGTTTACATACAGAAACACTTTTCTATTTCCTCCATTATTGTATATTTAAGATTCACTTATATTACAATGTGCATTTATATGTATATCTCAAATAAGTGAGCTTTTCCTTTATACTTGGGATCTTCAACCCCGCGCAAGCGCCGGGAGCTTTTGTTTTTTGTTTCGATTTGGTTAGTCAGCATTATCCATCTCCTTTTTAAAATCGATTTTTATCATTTATTTATAAAAATTAGTCTATCAAACATGTTGGTTTTGCGTAAAACGAAAGTGATATAACGAAAGATCCCAAGCTCGAAGACGCATTCATTTGCCATGACCATTGGTTTTGCATATAACAAAGTGAACGTGTGAATGGTAAAATTTGACAGTCTCCTCGTGTCACCGCACCACCTATTTAAATTATATGTTCATGCATTTCTTGATTCTCTGAGAGGTTTGGGATGAAGCGTCTTCATAGTGAAAAGAAATTTGGTATCTTCTTCTGAAGGTTCCATATCCAACGCTCTCCCACTTTTTAAACATTTCTCTTCTTGTGATCATTGATGGTGTTTGAGTGTTTTGTTCACCATTTTTATTCTTCTTCTAAGTTTTATACTCCTTTTGCTCTCCTTTCTCTGCATGACTTAATACATCTGCTAAATATTGAAATACAAATATTTCAAACATTTGTTTATACGAAAAATAAAATAAAATATTTTTCATTTAAAATTTTGCTTCCGTTGTTCTGAATTTAGTACATAATTGCTAGGATGCTGAAGTAAGGCAATGACAACGTCATAGGCAAGATCATAGACTGAATCTTTTGCCAGCTTACAATCATGCACAATAAGTGAATTTTAGAAAACATGTTACCTACTATCAATAAGAAAGTTGACAATCAGTTCATGCTGTAAATATCACCGCGAAATCCGAATCTATATTATAATATGAGACTTTCGTTGACCCATGAAAGGAAAGAGCTAAGCTACGCCTCCAACAACAGTTGTTCCACCCGTTTCAGCTACTCTGCCACCAGCATCTCTGACTACACCTCCACCAGCAGTTACACCAACCGTCTCACCACCAGCAGCTCCAAAGGTTGCACCAGTTATCAGCCCAGTAGCTCCGCCTCCACAACCACCACAAAGCCCGTGTGTGCCAGCTTCAACCGTCTCACCACCGCTTGCACCAGCCTCTCCCCAACCGGCATCACCACCACCAGCAACTTCTCCACCAGCAGCTTCACCGCCTCTAGCGCTTACACCAATAACTCTACCACCAGCACCAGCACCAGCTCCTGCCAAGCACAAGAAAAAGCACAAACACATGAGGCATCACCATGCCCCAGCTCCAGCACCAACTCCTCCAAGCCCTCCATCTCCTCCAGTTCTAACAGATTCCCAGGACATGTTTCCAGCACCATCACCATTTCAGAACGCGGTAACACTCTCTTACTAAACTACAATCTTTAAAAAGAAACGCACTCTCACCAAACTGAATTATATAACAATCTTTAATTTCTAGTTTTACAGAACGGAGGAAATGCCTTGAACCAGCTAGAAGGAAGAGTAGCAATGTGGCTCAGCACCGTACTGGGAACCCTCCTCCTGATGGCTATCACAGCCTAAAGTCTCTAGCTTTCTTCTCACTAGATCACCTATGTATCAACTCCAAAAGCTACATTTTTCCCCATTGTATACCAAACACATTTGATTAAAAAATAATACATTTTTTTCTTCTCTATTCTTTGCAGAAAATAAAATCATATCAAATTTGATCAGTACTTGAATCCTTGGAGGTTTCTTTGCGGAAGTCATACTCAACAATGACCAAGATTCTCGACCAGCTTATGATGCTTAAGACATCCACCACACTGCCAAAACAAATTAAAAAAAATTCTTTTAAAGACTACCATATAACATGTCTCTTCAGGACAATTAAGCAAACCAAAGACTTGTGTACCTGGACAAAGACAAGGCCATGTTCATAAGCCAAACGGTTGTTAAGCCGTTTAGTTCTTCTCTCTCCGCATGAGTTGACACCGAACTCCACTTGCAAACTTCTTCTTCTTGGTAGTTTAATATCTACAGAAGCAACCTGTCCTGCATGAAATTAACCAAAAAAAATCATCAGCGAGAGAAAGAGAGAAAGACACAAAACACCAACATCAAAGAGCAAACTACTCATTGAGTTAACCTCTGAGGATTCCTTTGATTCTTCTTCTTCTGGATCAGTGAGAGACCCTAAAACAGAAAACAACTGATTCCTTTGCTCGCGTGGTCCCTCTTCTATCACATGAACAGTTCTTGACCTGGAGAAACAGCAAAAGTATGAGACTTTTGTTGACCCATGAAAGGAAAGAGCTAAGCTTTAAGACCTGTGTTGAAGAGCCGATGTAGGAAAGAGCTAAGCTCTGATTATCATCTTCTACGTGAGACAATAAAAAGATGATAATCAGAAACAATTAAATATAAAAAAAGCCAAATTAACAGATTCAAAAAAGAATCTCTTCTGTTCGAGGAATGGGAAATAAAAGGCTTGAGAAAGCCATGGAGATGTGGTTTTCTTCCAGCTTGCGACAGCCATGGAGTTTCAGCATTAAAATTTCTCGATTTTTTTTTCCTATACACGCTTCATTTTTTCTTTATTTTCACGATGAGACTTTGATAGTACTCAAAACAGAGTCACATATCTTGTAAATCAGGTTTCGTCTTGAATTAATTTAACATTTATTCAAAAAGATAAAAGAGATAGCCAAATAAATGTTTAGATAATCGCTTAAGTATTTACCATGGAAGATTTAAGGAGATGATTTAGCCAGTGAAGGATCTTAATCTGAAAAGGGAGATGAAGAATTAACCAAACTTCTCAACATCAAAGACATTTCAAAAAAATCAAACAATAGTGAAAATCAACTCAGTCTTTTGATTAACAAACATCATTCAGAAAAATAAATCCCAATTGACAAATCTAGAGTGAATCCGTCAAAATCCAGAGATCAAGTAACTAAATTCAAGCACTCATGTGTATATCAGCACGTAACAGAAGCATGAACTCATTAAATCGACAAAGAGGAAACATATCTCATGATTACCTCTGGAAGAACCTTGCTCATCCATCACTTGTTGACACTACTTTGCAGGGAAGATACTCGATCGACTTCTATTTTTTCGAGACAATAAATTATTGGAGTTCGTAAGAAAACTGAACTCTAGTGGAAGAGGAGGCGCCCTCAAACGAAGGATCTCGAAGGAGACGGCAACCCTAATCAGCCAAAGGTGATGCATAGGAGGACGGTAGCGGGCCGGATCAAACCCATAACGCGACAATATGATAACTTGACATTTAAAAAAAAATAATAGAGGTGGATCCCACGTGCTTGCCTACGTGGCTAGGAGTTAATCCGCGCAGGATTATTTTTATTTTCAAATGTTAACCATATAGTTATTTCTTTGAACGTTGTATTCGGAACAACATCAAATTCTCAATTGTATGTTTGTGTGAATACATATTTTTTTAGAAAAAAATAGAAAACTATACATTTTTGAGATAGATGTTTGATATAGTTTTTCTTTTCTCATATTGTATATTTATTTATTATTATTTTTTTATATTGTAGGGCAATTCTCTCAAATAGATCTTTTAAGTCTTTATCACAAAATAGCATTCAATAAAGAAAATGACCAAAATAGCCCTTTTATTTTGAAAATTTTAATTTTTATTTTTAAAATTTTGAAACTCTATCCTCAAAACTCCACCCCTTAACTCTAAGCCATAAGTCTATGTTAGTTAACCATAGGGTATAAATGTATTTTTACTCTTTAATAAGACTTATTTTGGTCATTTTTCTCATTTATAGCTATTTTGTAACAAAAACTTAAAAAGGGCTATCCTAGAGAATTTTTCATTATTGTATATTTATTTATTCTAATTTTCTTGCTTTTATATCAAATGATAATATTACGATAGATGTTTAATTTAATATTTATATTTCTTATATTGTATATTTGCTTATTATTTATTTAAATATACATTATTCCATTTAACTATATATTTTCAGATAAATGTTTAATTAGTTTTTCCATTTTTTATATTGTATATTTACTTACTGTTTATCTTTTCTTATTTTTTATATTTACTTATTCTAATTTTCTTGCTTTTATATCAATGATAATATTACGATATATATTTAATGTAATGTTTTTATTTCTTATATATTATATTTACTTATTATTTATTCTTTCTTATATTTTATATTTACATATTATAATATTTAAAATTTATATTTACTTATTGTATTTTTAAATAATAAAAATGTAAAACAATACATTTTTCAGATAGATGTTTAATGTAGTTTTTGCATTTCTCAATTGTATTTTACCTATTTTTTATTTTTCCTATATTGTATATTTACTTATTCTATTTTTTTACTTTTATATCAAATGGTAATATTATTTATAAATTTTTAATGTAATATTTTTATTTCTTATATTGTATATTTACTTATAATTTATTTTACTGTATGTTACTCAGATTTGTTTTTATTTTGCTTATATAGTATATTTACTTATTCGAATATTACGTTAGATGTTTAATATAATATTTCTATTTATTATATTGTATATTTACTTATTATTTATTTTACTATACATTTTTTGAGAGAGATTTTTAATTTAGTTTTTTTTAATTTATTAATTTTATTTTACCTATTGTTAATTTTTCTTATATTGTATATTTACTTATTCTAATTTTCGTGCTTTTATATCAAATGATAATATTATAATAGATGTTTCATGTAAAATTTATATTTCTTATTTGTATGCTTAGTTTTCTTATATTGTATATTTACGTATAAAAATATTTGGAAGTAATAAAAATGTAAAACTCTACATTTTTCAAATCGATGTTTAATGTAGTTATTTCGTTTCTCATATTGTATATTTATTTATTTTATTGTATATTTACTTATCTAACTGTTTTTCTTTTAAATCAAATTATAATATTATGATATATGTTTAATGTAATATTTTTATTTCTTATATTTTATATTTACTTATTATTTATTTTATTATATATTTTTTAGATAGATGTCTAATGTATTTTTTGTATTTCTTATATTGTATATTTACTTATTATTCATTTTTCTTATATTTTATATTTAGTTATTCTAATATTATAATATATGTGTAATCTAATATTTTTATGTTGGATATTTAGTTATTATTTATTTAACTATACATTTTTCAGGTATATGTTTAATTTAGTTTTTCTATTTTTTATATTGTATATTTATTTACTGTTTATCGTTCTTATTTTGTATATTTATTTATTCTAAATTTTTTTGCTTTTATATCAATGATTAAATTACGATAAATATTTAATGTAATATTTTTATTTCTTATATACTATATTTACTTAATATTTATTTTTTCTTATATTTTATATTTATTTTTTCTTTTATTACGATAATTGGATAATATAATATTTCTATATTTTATATTGTGTATTTAGTTATTATTTATTTAACTATACATTTTTCAGATAGATGTTTAATTTAGTTTTTTTTCATTTCTTAATTGTATATTTACTTATTCTAATTTTCTTGCTTTATATCAAATGATAAATTATGATAGATATTTAATGTAATATTTTTATTTCTTATATTGTATATTTCCTTTTTATTTATTTTTTTCTTATATTATATATTTACTTATTATTTATTTTTCTTTTTATGTATACTTTTTTATTTTTTTTTATTAATGTCACGTGTCATCTTTTAAAAGAAATTTTTTTTTGCTGATGTGGACGCTGCCTAAAAAGCTCCATTTTATTAGTATAGTTCGTATATTTTATATTTAGTTATTTTAATATTATAATAGATGTTTAATCTAATATTTTTATGTTGTATATTTACTTATTATTTATTGAACTATACATTTTTCAGATATATGCTTAATTTAGTTTTTCCACTTTTTATATTGTATATTTACTTACTGTTTATCTTTCTTATTTTGTATATTTATTTATTCTAAATTTTTTTCTTTTATATCAATGATAATATTACGATATATATTTAATGTAATAATTTTATTTATTATATACTATATTTACTTAATATTTAGTTTTTCTTATATTTTATATTTATTTATTCTAATATTACGATAATTGTATAATATAATATTTCTATTTTTTTTATATTGTGTATTTAGTTATTATTTATTTTACTATACATTTTTCAGATAGATTTTTAATTTAGTTTTTTTTTTATTTCTTAATTGTATCAAATGATAAATTATGATTGATGTTTAATGTAATTATAATAGATGTTTAATGTAATATTTCTATTTCTTATAATGTATATTTACTTTTTGTTTATTTTTTCCTATATTGTATATTTACTTATTATTTTTAATGTACTATTTCTATTTCTTATATTCTATTTCTTATATTGTATATTTACTTATTTTTTTTTTATATGTATATATTTATTTTTTTTTATGAATGACACGTGTCATCTTTTAGAAGAAGTTTTTTTGGTGATATGGACGCTCTATGGAGCCTCAAAAACTCTATTTTATTAATATAGATACATTTTTCAGATAGATTTTTAATTTAGTTTTTTTCATTTTTTAATTATATTTTTAAGTAATCTAATTTTCTTACTTTTATATCAGATGATAAATTATGATAGATGTTTAATGTAATATTCTATTTCTTATATTGTATATTTACTTTTTATTTATTTTCCATATATTGTATATTTACTTATTATTGTTTAATGTAACATTTCTATTTCTTATAATATATATTTACTTATTATTTATTTTTCTTTATATGTATATTTATTTTTTGTTAATGTCATGTGTCATCTTTTAGAAGAAATTTTTTCCGTTGATGTGGACGCCCTATAGAGCCTCAAAAGCTCCATTTTATTAGTATAGAGCTCCATTTTATTAGTATAGATACATTTTTCAGATAGATGTTTAATTTAGTTTTTTCATTTTTTAATTATATATTTACGAATTCTAATTTTCTTGCTTTTATATCAGATTATAAATTATGATAGATATTTAATGTAATATTTCTATTTCTTATATTGTATATTTACTTTTTATTTATTTTTCTTATATTGTATATTTACTTATTATTGTTTAAAGTAACATTTATATTTCTTATATTATATATTTACTTATTATTTATTTTTCTTTATATGTATTTTTATTTTTATTTTTTGTTAATGTCACGTGTCATCTTTTAGAATAAGTTTTTTCCGCTGATGTGGACGCCCTATGGAGCCTCAAAAGTAGATACATTTTTCAGATAGATGTTTAATTTAGTTTTTTCATTTTTTAGTTATACATTTACGTTTTCTAATTTTCTTGCTTTTATTTCAGATTATAAATTATGATAGATGTTTAATGTAATATTTCTATTTCTTATATTGTATATTTACTTTTTATTTATTTTCCTTATATTGTATATTTACTTATTATTGTTTAATGTAACATTTCTATTTCTTATATTATATATTTACTTATTATTTATTTTTCTTTTTATGTATTTTTATTTTTATTTTTTTAATGTCACGTGTCATCTTTTAGAATAAGTTTTTTTCTGCTGATGTGGACGCCCTATGGAGCCTCAAAAGCTCCTTTTTATTAACGTAACATTTATATTTCTTTTATTATATATTTACTTATTATTTATTTTTCTTTATATGTATTTTTATTTTTATTTTTTGTTAATGCCACGTGTCATCTTTTAGAATAAATTTTTTCCGCTGATGTAGACGCCCTATAGAGCCTCAAAAGCTCCCTTTTATTAATATAGACTAGGGATTAACCCGGGGTACGCCCGGAATTTTTATTTTTTCTAATTTAACTAATTTAAGTTGTTAAATTATTTATATTTAGGTTATGATATATATTTATATAAATGTTAAGATGCATGTCATAATTAAAATTTATTTTTAAATTTTAACACGTTAAATTAACATATTTTTTACTATTTAAATATTTTTTTTGTAATTTTGTTGGCTATCTAGTTATCATATTTAAGAAAACTATTTGTTGAGTGTTGTAATAAATGTTTTAGATATTTAATTAAACTACAGAGTATTTTCGGATCAACCACATGCTCAACAATCGATCGATCCGTAAAAAGATGGTCGATCTCCTTGGCCAGGTAAGTACAATTTTAGCAAAAAAAAATCTTTGATTTTCAAATATTAAGTATATAACTATTCTTTTGAATATTGTTTTTTGAATTGTATTTTTTGATTAAATTATTGTATTATAATGTTTATGTAAATATTTTTTGTGATATTTGAATTTTTGCTGTTAGTATACTTAACCTAGATGATATTGATGTTTAACAATTTATTTTTTTCTGCAAATAGAAAATAATGATATATCAAAATGTATCTAATACTTGTTAAATGATAGTATAATGTAAATTACATCCATTATTTGAAAATAACCATTTGTTGTTTTTATTTATTTTTAAATCTGAAATTATTTTTATTTAAAAATATTATTCATATATAATATAATAGTTTAAGTTTGGAAGATTAATCTATATATATAATTTATGTCTATTTTTTAAAAAATAATTAAAGATATTATATATTGAGTAACTGAATAAAAGCTGAATTTCTTATCTTGAAAATGAAATATTTATATTTTTGTCTTCATGTTATACTCACCAATCCAGCATTGATATTTATAACTCAGTATGTTTTTAAAAAAAACTTAGTTTTAAGTAATAAACAATTTAATAAATTAAATTCATCACCTATAATGTTCTGTAAACTATATTTGAAAACTTTCTAAAATATATTTTAAGCATAATATTACTATTATTTAATTTAAGTTATTTTAAGCATAATATATGCTAAACCAAATTAAATTATATTTACAATAGGACCATCCTAAACCGGTTAATAAACCAAAAACAATACTAAACCAACATGAACCAATACCTATTTCGGCGAGGAAAGAAGTGTTTCGGGATAAACGCTTGAATGGTTATTAACTGTAATGGTTTGATCATGAAAGAGTTAGTATGAATATTAACAATAAAATTATGGATTAGATTAATTTAAATTTGTAAGAATACCTTTGAGTCTATGAAAAGCAATTCAATTCCCATGAATAAGTTTGGCTTTTGGAAGTTGCGGGTTTCCCAACAATGAATCCACGTAACAAAAAGTTCGTTGCTATAAAAAATCTCTTTCAAGGTCATTAAAGGTTTTTGGGACGGCAATAGTTGATGGTGGAACCATTTTTTTGCTCGAGTGCTTTGAAGTTTTCCTTGATAGTGTGAGGTTGATGTTGATGGAATAATAAATTTTATAGGGACTTTCTTGATGTAAAACTATACATTTTTATTTTTTTTGTTTAATGTGGTATTTCCATTTTTATATAATTTACTACCATTTTAAGATAGATGTACATTTTAAGATAGATGTTTAAATCTTAATGTACTTTTTCCATTTTTTAAAATGTTTATTTCCATTTCTTATATTTTTTATTTACGTAATATCTATATTTTATATTTTAAAATAGATATTTAAATCTTAATGTACTTTTTTCATTTTTTTAAATTGTGTATTTACTTATATTATAAATTTTACATTTTAAGGTAGATGTTTAATGCTTAATGAACTTTTTTCATTTTTTTAAGAAAATTGTGTATTTACTTATTATTATAAATATAATTCATATATTATATATTTAAATTATTTACTTATTATTTATTTTCCTGTATATGTATTTTCCTTTCTTGTACTTTTTATTTATTTAATATCTCTATTTTACATTTTAAGATAGATGTTTAAATCTTAATGTACATTTTCCATTTTATTTAAATTGTATATTTCCATTTGTTATACTTTCTATTTACGTAATATCTATATTTTAAATTTTAAGATATATTTTTAAATATTAATGTAATTTTCCATTTTTAAATTGCGAATTTACTTATATCATATATTTACTTATTATTTATTTTTCTTTATATTGTGTATTTCTATTTCTTATACTTTCTATTTACTAATAATTTTATATTTTAAGATAGATTTACATTTTAAGATAGATGTTTAAATACTAATGTACTTTTTCCATTTTATTAAATTGTGTATTTCCTTTTCTTATACTTTCTATTTCCGTAATATCTATATTTTACATTTTAGGATAGATGTTTAAATATTAATATACTTTTTCCATTGTTTTTAAGTTGTGTATTTATTTTTCTTATACTTTATATTTACTTAATATCTATATTTTACATTTTAAAATAGATGTTTAATATTTAATGTACTCTTTCCATATTTTAAAAATTGTGCATTTACTGTATATATAATTCAAATATTTATATATTTATAATATTTACTTATTATTTATTTTTCTATATAATGAGTGTTTATCTTTCTTATACTTTATATTTAGTTAATATCTATATTTTATATTTTAAGATAGATGTTTAAATTTTAATGTTTTTTTCCATTTTTAATGTAAAACGGCAATGTTTAATAGAAGAACTTGGACAAATAGTTATATTTATGTTTTTTTTTTTTTTTTTATAAAATGGTAATGTTACATTATGGAGATAAACCATTTTTTTTAGTGAAAAATGGTAATCTCACATATGTTTAATTTAGTTTTTCCATTTTTTTATGTTGTATGTTTACATATTATTTTTATTTTTAAATGTAAAATGGTAATCTTACATATGTTTAATGTAGTATTTCCATTTTTTATGTTGTATGTTTACATATTATTTATTATTTTTGAAATTATATATAATGTTTTTTTTTACAAAATAGTAATATTACATTATGGAGATAAGCCGTCTTTTTTTTAGTGAAAAATGTAATCTTACATATGTTTAATGTAGTATTTCCATTTTTTATGTTGTATGTTTACATATATTTATTATTTTCGAAATTATATATATTTTTTTTTGTTTTTCTTTTTATAAAACGGTAATGTTACATTATGGAGATAAGCCGTCTTTTTTTTTAAGTGAAAAATGGTAATTTTACATATGTTTAATGTAGTTTTTCCGTTTTTATGCTGTATGTTTACATATTATTTATAGTTTTCGAAAATTAGTAATATTAAAATGTAAAACTATATTTAATGCCACGTGTCATTTTTCGGGAGAAGTTTTTTTTGCTGATGTGGACGCTCTATGGAGCCTCAAAATGTCCCGTTGTATGTTTACATATTATTTATTATTTTCAAAGAGCCTCAAAAGGTCCCGTTGTATGTTTACGTTTACATATTATTTATTATTTTCGAAATTATATATAATGTTTTTTTTTACAAAATAGTAATGTTACATTATGGAGATAAGCCGCCTTTTTTTTAGTGAAAAATGGTAATCTTACATATGTTTAATGTAGTATTTTCATTTTTTATGTTGTATGTTTACATATATTTATTATTTTCGAAATTATATATAATTTTTTTTGTTTTTCTTTTTATAAAACGGTAATGTTACATTATGGAGATAAGCCGTCTTTTTTTTAAGTGAAAAAATGGTAATTTTACATATGTTTAATGTAGTTTTTCCGTTTTTTATGCTGTATATTTACATATTATTTATAATTTTCGAAAATTAGTAATATTAAAATGTAAAACTATATTTTATGCCACGTGTCATTTTTCGGGAGAAGTTTTTTTTGCTGATGTGTACACTCTATGGAGCCTCAAAAGATCAATTTTATTAGTATTCCGTTTTTTATGCTGTATGTTTACATATTATTTATAATTTTCGAAAATTAGTAATATTAAAATGTAAAACTGTATTTTATGCCACGTGTCATTTTTCGGGAGAAGTTTTTTTTTGCTGATGTGGACGCTCTATGGAGCCTCAAAAGGTCCCTTTTATTAGTATAGATTTTGATATCCATATATATATAGTTTTATGTTTAAATTTTGTTAAGTATTTTGAAAAACTATAAATAACAATAAATTAACGACAAATTTTTCTGTGGCTAGAGTTTTACAGCTACAGATAGCAACAAAAATATGCACTATATTTTAAACCAAAATTTTGTAGATATCATGTAGATTTTTGTGGCTAATTAGCTACAAACTACATTTGTGTTTTTTTTTGAAGAAAATAAGCCACAAGTCTTCTTTATCCATTTACCCAACAAAGAATAACCATTTCTGTGGTGGTTGCTTTACATTGGTTTTCACTGAATCTGAGGTAATTAGGAGTGATGAGAAAACCATTATGTTTAATTTTGTGGTTATCTCATTTCTTTGAACATGTTCATTTTCTGATTATTTAAGGTTGTATATATATATATATTTTTTTTAATTATACAGGAGTATCCTGACCCCAGTGAAGTGGATCCAGACTAGCCACGTGTCAGCCTACATTATCGGCCCACGTGTTGGTTCCATGTCCCTGGCGATGCCGAAATTTTAATTCCCCAGTGGGCGGGACTCGAATCTAGGTAGCTTCGCCGTATTGGGCTTCAGAGAACATGTAACCTCCAGATATCTATCGTCCCTATTAGGTAACAGATTGTGTTTGCTTTGTCGAGCAGATTTCTTAAGCATGTTTGTTCAAGCAGATTGATTAGTATTTCTTCAAAACTCTTAGGTGGATTCTTTATCTGAATCTGGTACAAATCTAGTGATGATGAGGAATATGAAAATGAGTAGAAATTGGTGATTGCGCTTGATTACGAGCTAAGCTCTCGCTGATTTGCACTTGATGGTGCAGTGATAAGGGATCTGAAACAATACATATATATAATTGGTGGCTGCGCTTCAGTAGGAGCTAAGCTCTCCCTGATTTGCACTTTGAAGCAGTGAAAACTTTTTTACTCCATATAATTATTTTGCTAAATAAAAAACTTTTTTATTCACTTAATTTAGCCAAACACATAGAAAGTGTCATTTTCATTAGTTTATAAAATCAGTTACGTATGAACATTGGCTATCCATTTAGGTACAGATTGTTCTTTTCGGGTATCGTTTTTTTTTTTTGAAATTAGGCTCCGCTTGAATATTATAAATTTATGTGTGAATTTTGAATTGGGTGCTTCTGGGAATGGATGAGTTCGGTTCTGATGTATAGGAACCTAAAAATATCTAAATAACAAATGTATTTGATACGGGTTCAGATATTTGTACTAAAAATAACCATATTATCCATTCGGTCCAGGTCTTTTGAATACAATTAGTTATATATTACGACTCATCTAAAAAAATATATAACATTAATTATGAAAAACAAATATCAATATATAAAAATATAAGAACCAATAACCGTGCGGGTGCGCGGATCAATCTCTAGTCTCTCTTATTAAAGTAGTACTACTTTTAAGAAGTGTTTGTAAACATGGATAGCAGTAAAAAAAAAATATAATATTGTTTGGAAAAATGGATAGTAGTATATTAAGAAAAGAAAAAAGTAATAGGCTTATGTTATTAAGAAAAATTGGAAGTTCATTATATTATGAGAACTATATATCTCGCCCAACCGTAAAATATACGAAAATTGTCCACTCTAATTAACTAAAAACATATTTTGTCTAAAATAATCATAAAATAAAATTTAAACTTTATATACATATTTCAAATGAAAATATTAATTTAAAATTGATTTATATCAAAATTTATTCAAAAATATACATATATTCAAAAATTGATTTTTTACTAAAATATTTTCCAATAACCATTATAAAAAATATTTTAAATATATATAAGATAATTACAATATAAAGCTCAATTTTAAACACCAACTTAAATTATGGTTTTATATTTCATATTAAGTTTTAAAATTATAATATACATATTAAGTTTCAAAATTATAATATATAAGATTATTTATATGATGGTACGTATAAAATACTATTAATTATATGATTACTTATATGATGGTACATATAAACTACATTAATTATATGATGACACATATATGATATATAATAGTGACACAAAAAATAAATAGCAAAATATTTTTGGAAAAATAATATATGGAATATTATGTTATACTTGAAAAAAATAACATTTAATAGAAAATATATAACACTGTCTACTTACAACAAATATATATGTGTATATAAAAGATAAAGTAAACATTCATGCGGGTGCGCGGATCAAAATCTAGTCTCATATATATTAAAAAAAAACATTACAACATTTAAAGTAGTCATGTATCATCACCACAATGAGTCTTACAATCCTTAGAGAATTAGGCTGGTTCATCTAAATATATAATAAGTTTTTTATTAAACTAACCATAAATTCATTATTAATATTTTTCATTCTTTTCTTAAATAAAAATTACGGAATTGCCTAATGTGGCTAAAGTATATATATGAAAATTAATGATTTTGAATAGTAAATATTTGATAAAAATTAGTTTATTCTCTATCATATTTTTAATTTTTAATTAATAAAATAAATTAAACAACTATATTAACCATATGATAAAAATTTAGATTTTTCTGTATATGTTATATTTTGATTTTTTTAAACGAATATAAATTACTAAAACTGTTAAAAGTCTCACATTCAAATTTTTGTGATCCATGGTTTAAATTATTTTGTTATAATAAAATACAAATTATTACAAAATCATATAAGTAAAAAATCTCATTTAATAAATATTAAGTGTAAAATATATATATATATATATATATATATACTAAATTAAGCTATATACCATATAAAATATAGAAATATTTTAATTTTAAAATTTGTTTTGAAAAAATATTTTTGGTAAAAGGTATTGAACAAATATTGACAACTTAATATTTAAATTTTAAACTTAGCCTTGAACTTTTTAAAAATTAATTAATTAGTAAAACTATAATCACACAATGAAAATTTTGTTATTAGTGATTTAAAGTATTTGTTATAAAAATATGGAAATGATAAAAAAAATCATATGAGTAGAAAGCATCATTTAATATATATATCAATACTAAAAATATACACTATATATATATATATATTAATGTCATTTAAATTTAATTATATACCATATAAAATAGAAAAGTGATCGTTTGGATTAATGAAATTTATTTATGTGTTCACATCAATTTAATTATATATGTAATAGTTACTGACTTCTTAATAATTCAATATATATTTATTATTTTATAAATATGTAAAAGAACATATAATACGTAAAAATAGTATATATATAATGTTCGTTCCGCGCGGCTCTTAACCTAGTATACATTACAACACAAAATCAGTAAATAACAGAAACACTGTGCTTAATTAGATCCTCGATCACAATGTTGGCGGAAAGCTCGGTCTGGTAAGGAATGTCCAGGTATCTGAAGGTAGAATGTTGATTGAAATGGAAAGCTGTAAACCATTGAAATTATCTCGTAAACTCCAGTCTAAAGATGGTGAGGAAGTTACGATCCAGATCAAGTACAAAAAACGTTTTAATATTTTTCCTACTGTGGATTGTTATCTCATGAGCTGATATTTTACGAGAAGAGGGTTTCGGATATAAAGGCTGAGAAGCAAAGAGAAGGCAACGGATGTTTTATCTAAAGTCCAGTTGCCTATGCCAAAGCTTTCATGGCCCTTTCCCATCAATGAGCGTAACCAAAGGACTTTGGACAAGGAAAAAACTAATGCAAAGGATCGGTACAGCTATGATCGAACATCACAGCCTCTCAGGTTCATCGTACAGCATTTTCTTCAGCTATGATCGAACATCACAGCCTCTCAGGTTCATCGTACAGCATCGTACATCTCCCTTTCTGTACGCAGAGATGGGAGAAATATGGTCTGGAATCAAAACAAAGAGGTCAGCAGAGGAGCTCGTAGTGCTCGTCAGCCAAATTCGGTCTGGAAGGAGATGGTCAAACATATACCTACGAATGGAGACAGGAAGAAGTATCATGCTGAATAATTCATGAAGATATTACTCATGCTTCAGAGCAGGAGAGCAGGATACCGCCCTTCAAATTCCTGCATAGAAAAATCTCAGCTCCATCCCTGCCTACAGATAAAATGGTAAATTTTTACTAAAAGAGATTCTTCCATATTTCCGAATATGGAAGTTTCTAACCTAACTGCTGACTGCGAACAGTGTATATAAGGGGACCCAGACCCTAGAACAAGGGATCAACTATTCAATAAAAAAATATTATGGCTAAGCGGCTAAAACTAGAGTTGATAGACCAAACATTAGAGCTCCAGCTCTAAATATCAATAAAACATTACCTTTGATCTCTTTTTATGCTTGTTATATGCTTACTTTACGTTTTCGTAGTGCCAACAAAGTTTCTGCACAAATTTACCCTAATATTTTGGTGTTAAAAGGAGGAGGGGGATAATCTAGACTACGTGACAATGATGGAAAGTGAGCATAATGAACAGCCGCTGACTACTCTGGTCAAAATCGAGTTTTGGGCTCAGATTGCAGCCTTATAAAGTCAATTCAGCGAGTTACACACAGCGAGGGAAAACAACACCTCTACAAATAATCATGAACTTTTCTTGGAGGTTTAAGTCTTGAAAAACACGATGAACGAGCACTCCAAGTTCTTGAAGCAAAGCGTGAAAAAACATTCACAGCTCAATGCTGCAAACTCAGTTCTTCGAAAACAAAACTCATCTCTCAACACAATGAGCAAGAAACGATCCCGGTTCCGAATCCGCGTTTGACCAATGCAACCCTTGTAAAGTCTGACTAAGGGAGGCAATGCCACCTGACGGGATCCACCACTAAATGGATAATCGACTGATGGGGCCAATACTACGATCAAGCAACCATGCATAAGACGACGACTTGGATTCTGATACCGATAAAGAGATCCAGGAAGCTGCCGCAGCGAAAAAATCCGCAACAACGGCCTACCTCGAGCAGGTTTTCTTGGAGAAGACCTACTCACATAGTAGTAGACCAAAGGTATGGTCTCCTCGTTTATATCAACAACTAGAGCAGGAGAAAACACTATGACATATTGTCTTCACATTCTTATTATTCCGTACAACTGAGCATGAATTATTGCACAAATTTATCCTAACGGATTGTTAAAGTTTTTTATATAGAATTTTATTTTGTTGGTTGTTCTATTCTTGTTTGGTTTTTCTAAATACGTCAAGTTTGAGTAATAAAAATGACTTTTTAACGATGAAAGAAAAGACAGTAGATAACATATTTTAGAAGTTTCTGTTATTGTTCGTCAAAATCATCTACTCTATTAATTTAGGGTCCTAAAATTTATCTACCATTTACAAGTTCTCATTTATTTTTGGACTACCTTTAGAATAACACGTTTTTGGACATGTAAATGTGTTTGGTTCCTTGAATATATCAACTTAACTTACAACTTAATTTAAACCAACATAGAAATACACATTACTTCGGTTATCTTTAATACCAACTTCCATACCAAGCCACAATAGACAAGTTATAACTTCATACATAGACAAAACCAACGTTAAAAATTATTTTAATTTGGTTACCACACTCTGCACCTGCAATACCAACACATTCCAGTTTTTACCCTACACTTTCAGCGTTCCTTAAAATTGCATGACCTATTTGCTGAATTCTGTACAATAAACCATTCCATGCAGTTATATATCAATATGATTGAAGAATTTCATATTCAAATAAATTTAATTTTATTTCATTTCAATATTCATGCAACCTCAATACATCAATAATGTCGACTGTAACTATAGTTGTTCTTGAATCATATAAACTATTAAATAAAAATACAGGATATAATGCACATATAAATTACCTATTTTGTAAATTAGATAACCGGAATATTCTAACCATTAGGATTAAACATTAGATCAAATCTACACAAACTTTTCAATATTTATTTGTATATATCTTCTTAGATTTACAACTTAAATCTGTTAACTACTCTATTATTCTATCCCTGATATTCCGATTTAGGTATTTAACAAATTCCTTGCTATATTTTAAATTTTCATATCTTAACTAACTACAACTGACTTACGATTAGATTAGTCGATGCAAAAAGAAAAAGGATATACCTAGCGATCCTAAAAATCTTATGCTACACTATAAATAAACCTTCAGCCCCGTAATACAATTCACACCTCGAAAAACATCAAACACTCAAATGGCAATGGTATCGACTAATGGTAATCTACCTCAATTGTAACCATTTTAAAATGAAGCAATTGCATTACATGCGAAATTATTACGATTAAGACGTAAAATAATTGATATGAATTATTATAGTAAATATTAGGAAGAATAGTAAAGGAAAATGTAATAAAACATTTAAAACATTGTAATAAATGATGCCAAATTAATTAAAAAATAAAATAAATAAAATGGTTACAATTACTTTAAAAAAAATCATAACCTATATTTTTTAACTGAAATCAAAAACCATAACCGAACTAGAACCAAACCAAAAATTAAAAAAAAACGTAGTTCCGCGCTTTTAAGCGTGGGTACTATCCTAGTTCACATTAAGCTAAAAGAATATTATAGAACTACCGAATATATGAACTAGCAAATATTTATTTATATATATGGGCAAAGAATATATAAAGACAAGAGAACCGAAACAACAAAAAAATAAAGGAACAAAATAAAATTTCAGAAATCTTAATGGTTCTTGTCAATATGCATATATAATACTGTTAATTCAATTTCGTTATATTATCTTCATGTGAGTGGGGTAATTAGTCGTTGAACAGATTTTGTAGCCCATTTATATATATAAAGAAAAAACCATCTCTTTGCTCAAAGTCACTAAAGATTCAGACTGTTTCCCCTTTTCATTTTTATTTTATTTTGCTGAAAGCATAATTTGCTTTAAGAGACATTCGATTTAACAATGCAAATTCCACTTTCAACATCCACATATTTTAGTGGCTACACGACGTAATATTAAAATCAAAAAGAAAAACAAAGACAACGACGACGATTAATTCACCTATGGTTAGACAATACATTTCCCCCTATGGCTTTCAAAATAAAAATGTATGGCTCATATATGCGAATAAATTTTGAATGATACATTTTAGCCTATGTTCATCAATTAGAAAACAAGTGAGATCTAAATAGAAAACACGATAAAATTGCATTTGATGAATATTTAATGTTCAACTCGTTTGTTTCGTAGATATCACTGTCTCGCCGGCTTGGCGAAATGTACTCTTCGATTTTTCAATTTTGGGTTGATTAATGAATGTTTATAATTAAAAAAATATGAATATTTAATGTTTAAAATGGAACAGAGAAAGAGAAAGGTTACTGGTGATGAAGCTTAATATTCACCCATAAATTAGGGTTAGGGTTTCGATATCATATATAATAAGATATATGTAAAAATACATCTATTAATGATTTCTTATAAAAGAAGTATATCTGATTGATAAAACAAGTAGAATTCAAGTACGTACACAGGGTATCTAAGACCAAGAACTATTGAAAGTATAGAATTGCTTTAAAAGAACTCTGATCTCTTTTTTCTTGTCCTTGGTCTCTCTTTTTTAGGTTTTCAAGCATGAATCATAACGGCCATGTGATCTCCAGTGAGTATATTGGATTTTAATGATCGTCTTTAATGTTTTGAATCTTTTTCAAAGCAGGTTTGACTGTGTGAGCTCGGCATGACAGTTCTCCAGCTTGGGATGGGTCTGGGCCTGCTATCTTTTTCTGGTTTAAGTGATTTTGGGTCAGACTCTCGAATCGGGTCTGGACTGGGGTGAAACCTGCCTCCAACAATACCCACCCAGGAAGACCGTTGTGTCTGAAGTTAGCATCTAGCTCGGGTGTAGGTTCTGAGATGTATAGTATGCTCGAGATTGTTGCTTCTGTAGGAGATCTAGAATCCGGTTCGAGATTCTGATTTTCTTGCATTAACTACTGATTTGATTGGTGTAAATCAACAGTCCAACTTTCTGTACAGACGCATATCCTCGGCTCGTTCGCCTCCCCTCCAACTGGCCGTCGCCTCTCCTCCACCGTCTACGCAATCTCCCCTCCGCGAGTCACCACCAACCGGTCCCCTGCAGATTTGAAATTCACGCAAGCTTGGAGTTGGTTGGGCTTGGCCCATTTTTGGATTCCAAAAAGCTCATCACCTCTTCGGCTCTTTAACACAGTAGGGCCCAAACAGAATGACTCACCTAGTCATTGCCTCTATGGTGTACACCAGCTCCTCCGCAGGACCTTAACTCCATATACTCCATACCCTCCTAAACTCAAGCTTATTATCCCAACCCTATTCATCCCACTCCTTTATTGTTGCACTCCCTAAACTAGCCTTTGTCCATTTATTCCTCAATTAAAAAACAACCACAATTCAACTACCTACATGGCCCACATCCTAACCTTAACCAATCAAAATTCTTTGGTCCACATGTTCTTCTTCTTCCTCGTACTCTCTCCTCCTCTTCATCCTCCATTGGTGATTTTGGAAGCTCCTAAAGAAGGTAATTATTGTTCATTTTAGGTGATTTTTTTTGTAAAATGTCATGTATATCATGGAGATATTCATTCTGATGATAATTACAAAGTTTAAAAACGAATTTAAAAACTGTGGTAAGAGATTATAAGTATAATTTACGTCCGTTTTTGATGATTAGTTTGTGGAAGAACAAGTTCTGGGTATTACTAGGAGAACTACGCATTACTAAGGCAAAATAGTTTTACTAGAATTTACTTGAATTACTAGAGTTACTGGAATTACTCTAATAATGATAATACTAATGGTATTCTATTTTATCTCAGGAAAATGCAAAATCCGCAGTGCACATTTATTTGTTTTGATTATGGGGGATATTATATTAAAGATGGGGCTGAAATAAAATGGATTTCAGGAGATGGTGAAGGAGAAGATGAAATTCACACGATTTTGTTTAGGAAGTCAATGGAGGAGATCACTTACTCTGGTTTGGTTGAGTGTATTTGCAGAAAGATAAAGGTAGATGAATCTAAGGTGAAAGTGAAGATTAGTTACTTTCCAATGGTATTGTATTCGTACAAGCCATCATACATCCGGAATGATGACGAAATCTTTGGTTATCTACTGCAAGTAAACCATGAGAAGTGTAGAAGTGTTCTACATGTGGAGTTCATCAATGAAGAAGTGAAATTTTCAGAAGAGGATGATGAAATTGATGGCTACATCGGTCTATCTGATAGAGAGGCTATAGAGGCTGGTGATGAGGATGGTACTGAGAATGATGAAACTGATGCCTATGTTGGTATATCTGATAGAGAGACTATAGAGGCTGGCGATGAAGATGGTAATGGTGGTGTGCTCACTTTTGACGAAGACATTGAGATGCATGATGATGTCAATCAGACACAGGATGATGGTATGGATTTGGTTATAGGTCAAGAATTTTTAACCAAGGAGGCAGCAAAAGTTCTTATTCAAACCGCGTCATATCAAAATTGTTTTGAGTTTGATATAATTAAGTCGGATACTAAGAGATTTGTGGTTAAATGCCGAGGAGCCAAAGATGGGTGCAAGTGGTTTGTGCGAGTTGCAATGGTGAAGAATTCAGATATTTGGTCGGTTAGAAGTTATTTCAAGCAGCATACATGTTTTGTCGTTACAAGAGAGGTTGGTGATGAAGATGGTACTGAGAATGATGCAAATGATAATGACGTTTTTGGTGGTGTGCTCACTTATCACCAAGACATTGAGATGCATGAGAATGGCAACGGAAAAGATGGCAATGAGTTTGAAGATACAGAAGTAAGACCAACAGCTAACTATGAGCCATGGGATGATGGTGTGGATATGGTTCTAGGTCAAGAATTTACCACCAAGGAGGCAGCAAAAGTTCATATTCAGAAAGCTTCACATCAGAAATGTTTTGAGTTTGATATAAAGAAGTCGGATACTAAGAGATTTGTGATTAAATGTCGAGGAGCCAAAGAAGGTTGCAAGTGGTTTGTGCGAGTTGCAAAGTTAGAGAATTCAGATCTCTGGACGGTTAGAAGTTATATCAAGAAGCATACATGTTCTATTGTTACTACTAGAACACTGCGTGATAGAAGGAAAGGCACAAAACAAATCGTTGCATCTGTTTTGGCTCAAGATTATCCTGGTACATTTGACACACCAGTTCCCAAAGTTCTGATCGATTTGGTTCATCGCAAAGTTGATGTGAAAGTATCATACACCGCCGCATGGAGAGGAAAAAGAGAAGCTGCTAATGAAGTGCGAGGGAGTCCAGAAGAGAGTTTTACTTTACTACACTGTTATATGCACATGCTGGAACAAACCAATATTGCCACAAGAACACTTGTAGAAGTGGATGAGCACCAAAGATTTAATTATCTGTTTTTTGCACTTGGAGCTAGCGTAGAAGGGTTCCGTGCAATGAGGAAAGTCCTCATTGTGGATGCAACACACCTCAAGAATGTTTATGGTGGAGTTCTCTTTGTTGCGACAGCTCAAGATCCCGATCATCACCACTACCCAATTGCATTTGGTGTAGCAGATGGTGAGAATGATCAAAGCTGGATATGGTTTATGGAACAGTTGAAATTAGCGATAACTGATGTCCCCGGATTGGTGTTTCTTTCAGATAGAAACAGAAGCTTAATCAAGGCAGTACGTCTAGTGTTCCCTGAGGCCGAACATGGGTATTGTATATGGCATTTATCTCAGAATGTTAAAGGCCACGTCCATAACAACAAAGATACTTGTGCGTTCAAGTTTAGAGAATGTGCACATGCTTATACAGTGGCTGAGTTCCAGTACCTTTATCATGCTTTTCGCAGGAAGTATCCAAGTGCAGCGGCGTATCTTGACAAAAGTGTTGAAGAGAAGAAATGGGCTAGATGTTACTTTAAAGGAGATAGATACAATGTCGACACCACCAATTCAGTAGAATCTTTTAATGGTGTTATTAGGGGAGCGAGAATGTACACCTTACTGCCAATGTTTGATGTAATCATTGCAAAAATGGCTGAATGGTTTAACAAGTATAGGAAGAAGGTAGCTGAAGTACCATACAACCTGAAGCTTGTGCCTATTGTGGAAGAGGAAATGTCTAAAAGATGTGTTGAAGGAGGGTTTCTCACAGTTAAAGAGTTAAACAGCTTCCATCTTGAGTACAGTGTGCAAGGTGCTGACGGCAAGGTTTATACCGTTGATATGGCTATGTACACTTGTAGCTGTGAGCAATTTGATAAAGACAAATACCCATGTGTGCATGCAGTCGCGGCTGCCACATTCATGACACATAAAGCAGGAAAGGAACTCCATCTATCTGAGTATTGTTCTAAGTACTATTTGGTAGAGCAATGGGCTTTGGCTTATCACAGGACAATATATACTGTTCCTCATATGTCTGATTGGGTTATACCAGAAGAAGTTAGAGCAAAGAAAATACTTCCTCCGGATTTTGAAGTCAAGAAAGGAAAACCACAACAAACAAGGTTTCCATCAGTAGGAGAATCTCGTGGAAGAGGAAAAAGAGGCAAAGGGAGTGGTAGAGGGAGTGGCAGAGGCACGGGCAGAGCCAGAGGAGAAGGTCTTGCAGCATATTTTGAATGTGGAAGTGGTTCGGGTTCAGGTGTTTGATTGTTGAAATTTATTATTGTCTTATTTGGACTACTAGGATGTACTGGTATTATTATGTGTTATTTGGACTACTAGGATGTACTGGTATTATTATGTGTTATTTGAACTACTGAGAATTAATGGTGTTATTATGTGTTATTTGGACTACTGAGAATTACTTGTATTATTATGTGTTATTTGGACTACTGAGAATTACTTGTATTATTATGTGTTATTTGAACTACTGAGAATTACTGGTGTTATTATGTGTTATTTGGACTACTGAGAATTACTTGTATTATTATGTGTTATTTAAACCATTATATATAGTCCATGTATATGAGAACTACGTAGATTCAGACTATTTTCGATGATTATTTTCAATGCATAGACCGTGTATATGATAACTACGTAGATTCAAACTATTTTTGATGCTTGTTTTCAATAGTTTAAGAAAAGCTTATCAGTTTCTCAGAAAACTTCCTTAACTTTCAATGTTAGTGTGTGAATGGTTCAAGTAGAGTAAGGAGCATCAAACAAAGTACGTCTTTCTGGTAAATTATTTATGTAAATGTCCATCTTAATGATAGTTATGGCGTAAAATCATTGGTTTTACTACGAAATCTTCCATTGTGTGATAGTTTAACTAGATAAACGTCAAAATTGCCAAAGTATTACTATTTGGATAGTAGTATTACTGATACCTTGAAGATTACCGTGTATTACTAAGTGTTAAAATAATACTAAATATAAATATGGCGGCTGCACGTTTTACATGTGTTTACTTTTTTAAATATTAAATATTTTGGCATTTTACATGTGTTTTCCGTTTTTGCTATTTTTTGGCATTTTACATGTTTACATATTTTGGTTTGGTCTCAATAATCCCCCATTAAATCCAGTTATCCAACTAATTCATTTTTGGCCATAGTAACATCTGTAAATATAGTTTTCCAAACCTGTCTTTTGCAACATACCAACATTCAAAAGCATTATAAGTTTTAAACATCCAAACATAAAGCATTCTCCTACCAAGTTTTAAACATCCAAAATACTTAAATTAACATCTTAAATACATAAGGCTTCTCCTAGGCTAAGCCTTTGTTTTAGGCTTCTTCCCCCTCGTGAAAGGAGTCTGCACCCACTGTGATGGTTCACACTTCCTCTTCCCTCTTCCCTTAGATGCATGTGGTGTGCAATCACTCTTCTTTGGTGCAGCATCAGCAATACTCCTCCTTGGTCTGCCCCTCCTCTTAGGAGTCGGTTTGCCAGACGTCATTGTCTTCTCCTTGCATCTATGCCTGATCCTAGGCCTCGTAGCTTCCTTGGTCCCATCCATCCTCTCCACAACTTTCTCACTAGTTTTTTCCTCTGCCTCCACAACTGTCTCACTAGTTTTTTCCTCTGCCTCCACAGCTTTCTCACTAGTTTTTTTCCTCTGCCTCCACAACTTCCTCACTAGTTTTTTTCTCTAACTCCACAGCTTTCTCAATAGCTTTTTCCTTGGCTTCCACCACCACTACTCTCCTCACAGCCATTGCCTTAGTCCTACCACCTGATGGTGGTGTTGGAGTTTTATCTGCCTCAACCCGAGGCTCATTGATCGGAGACTCAAAACGAGGCACATTGATCGGAGACTCAAAACGAGGCTCACTGTTTGGAGACTCAGATGCCTCCACTTTCTCATCATCCTCACTATTCTCAATGCTTTCCTCATTGGTTGCAGCCTCTTTCCTTTCGTCATTTGCTTGATCCTCTTCAGCCTCAGCTGCCTCTACTTCCCTCCATAGTTCATCAGCCTGTACTCTACATCTCTCCTTCAGTTCGTTCAACTCTCGCTCACTATCATTTTCCTCATCAGTCTCGCTGTTTTCCTTATCTTTATCAACCTCTCCACTCTTCTCCTTCTCTTTGCCACTCTTCTCCTTCTCTTCTTCCTCAGCATCATCTTTTTCCTTCCCATCCCACTGTCCAAAATCCGTACCATCGCACTGTCCAAAATCCATGTCTTCACCACGATTCGGCTTCTCACTCACCTTATTCTCGATAGATGTTAGCCTTTTTTCTATTTTTTTAGCCCTGCATCTCAACAGCCGCTGGTTCTTTTCAATTCCACCCAGCCTCAAATCAACAGCCTCCAGCTTTGTCTCCACCGTAAAGTTAAGTCCAACAAATGCTTCTCCCATGAAATCCAAAAGCCTATTTTCCAGACCTTGCAAGCTCGAATCAGAGGATGATGCTTCTGCAAACGTCACCTTTTCTTTGTCCTTCTTTTTTGTAAACACTCGTGCAGCTTGATCTAAATCATACAGCTCTTCCCACCAAATACTCTTCTGCTTCACAGTTAACCAGTGGTTCCAAGTCTCGCTTGGGCTGCCCTGACGGTCATACTCTCGTTCCAAGTCAATGATACGAGCCAACAACATTTCCTCACCAATATTTGGTTCCAACACACTGTGAATAGTCTGAAAAAAAAATAACACTAATTAAATTTTATGTTCTACTAGCTTCTACTATAACTGTAAACATGTACCTTTGTGTCTCCAAGCGCTCGGTATATGTCTTCCAAAGGATAGCCCCTCATACTGGTCTTTGTAAACCGGCTCTTGCACATCCTTGGACAGTCCGCACAAGGATTCTTTTGATAGATTCTAAACTCTTTTCCCAGAGCAGGAATACACTCAAAAGCCAGAATCTATAGAATCCAGTGTCACATACATGTCAGATTTTCAATTATTTAACAACTAAAACTTTTACTAAATTATATGCTTACCTCTAAGGGGACTATGAAACAAGGAAAGGAGACTGCATCTTTTGTCACTTCTCCCTTTAATTGGTTCATCACACGCTTAATCTTCCTTATTGAATCTTCAAATGTTAGACGACCCCAGGGAAATGTTTTGCAAGCATCCAAATCATCCACCATCCTCAATATGAAGGAGTCTAAATTTCCCTCATACCTTGGCTTTCCTCTGATAACAGTACCAAGGAAAAACAAGACAGCCATCTTCAATTTATCTGGACAATCCGGCATAGACAACAGCTTCTGCTTCACATCAGTGATGGTGATCTTCTCTATGTCATGGAAGTAGTAATTCACGAACTCATGACCCCCGATCTTCTTATATTTTCTCGGATACTCAGTGCAGTCTAAGCCAGAGATGAGGGCGTGCTCCCTCATAGAATAGCGGATGGGTACACCATTAACCGCAAACCATGCAACATCATCTTCTGGAGTACAAATGGTGTGCAGGAGTAACATCCACATCCCTTGGAGCTTCAGGTTTGGTTCCTCTGGCATGTGAAAGAAATGTCGAAACTGGGAATGACTCGTGAACCATTCGGCCTGATCCTTCTTAAGCGTCTCCTTGATGACTTTTACTGTCGCGCTCACATAGCACTTGGTTTGTATCTTGCAAATCTTCGTGAACTCACTGCTTTTGAAGTATAACTCAAGGGGTTGCGGTGGTTGCATTTCCTCCTGCAATGAAAATACATACAAGAAGTCTTAGTAATGCTAGTACTTAGTAATGCTAGTAATACAAGAAGTCTATTAGTACTACTAATTACAAGTCATCATTTCTCACTAACAGTAACAATGATACAAAATATATACCTCACTTTCGGACCCCTCCCTTTCGGATTCATCTGAGATTGAGCGCGATTGGTAACTCGGTTCTCTCTCTGGCGTACTCTTCTTACTCCTCTGAAAATACATATATACATGTTAGTAATGCTAGTAATGTTAGTAATGCTAGTAATGCTAGTAATACAAGAAGTCTAGTAATCCTAGTACTACAAGAAGTCTAGTAATGCAGTTACAATGAATACAAAATATATACCTCACTTTCAGACCCCTCCCTTTCGGACTCATCTGTGACTGAGAGCGATATGTGACTCGGTTCTCTCTCTTGCGTACTCTTCTTACTCTTCTTACTCCCCTCAGGAATTACTGGTGTTTTTGCAATTGGGGTCGTTCTCGGCCTAAGAGATAGACGACGCCTTTCATTGGGGACTCCCTTATTCTTTGCCACCTTTTTATTTCCCTTCATAACTTTCCTGTACAAGACATTACAACACTTAATCACTCTAAATGCAAACCGCAAACAACAACACAACATCAATTAACTCCCATTAAAACCAAACATATCTGATTCATATATATTTTATCCATAATTTATAGTCTCGGGTTTAACAAGCATCTTACCAATTCAACTTATTCAGTAAAAAAACATATGAAAATCGCACAATTTCATCTAAAATAGGAGTCTAAAATGAATCCCCAAAATAGTTTCTATCATAACATATTCATAACATAAATCGCACAATTTCACCATGTCTCTCCCAATTTCATACCACAAACTAGCACAATACTTTAGTTTCGTCTATTGATAATTTTTTCCCAATTTTTCCAATTTTTTTTAACCTAAAATACATATCACAGAGAATCAACCACAATAAATCACTTACAAATACGCATGAAGTCAATTCGGAGATGGGCGAACTCGATTATCACAGAGAAAGAAGAAGAAACGAAGAAAATGGAGGAGTCGGGGATTTTAGGGTTTGTCGCCGTTGAAGGCTCCTTTCTATCGCGAAAGAAATGTAGTTTTCCAAAGTTGAAAAAAATAAGGAGAGTTGAAGATACACAAAAACGATGACGTTTAGGTCTACCTGGGTCGGATCTGTCCGGTTTGCTTGGTCTGGGTCGGATCTTCGTGGTTGGATCCAGTAAATACTTCATATCTCTATTATATAACCGTAATTAACCACTTTTTCTATTTAAAAATAAATGAAAAATATAATATATTATAATAAAAGGTCAAAGGGGAATTTTTGTGAGGGGTATGGAGTATATGGAGTTAAAGTCCTCATCCGCATCTCAGATAGCCTAAATTCAGCTTTTCCCGACTTTGCCAATTGCTATCTTTCAGAGCCTGTACCAATGTGTGTAGTCTTACTCCGGCGGTCTTTCCGTATTTCACTGCAAAGTCGAGAGATCGAAGCATTTCCAGAGACAGTTTTCAGTTGTTCTCAAAATCCATTGATTTGTTTCTTCAACGTCGATTTCGACTTCAGCCCGTTCCTTCGAATGCAGGTTCAAGGATTATAAGTGAAGCTTCTCTATGGGTCTCTTCTCTCCTTAGCCATCTCTATCCTTTGTCAACTTCTAGTTATTCTCGCTTTTTATGTTACCGTCGAATTTTTCTCCGGTTGTAATCGTAGATGGCTTTGCATTGTTTCTAAGAATCGTAAACTGGAGTCTCTTTCTCTATCTCTCTCTCTCTCTCTCGAACTCATCGTCTCTTCATCTCCATATCTCCTCCGTCGTGCTTGCCGGTCAGTTTCTCTTCTTAATTATTTCTTAGGGTTTTGATTTATCTTGACTATCTGTTTGTTGGTCAAGGGGTTACGATTTTGTAATGATTTATGGGTAAGAGGAAGCGGAGCACGACAAAGTTTTGCGGCGAATTTACAAAAGAGGAATCTGCTGGCTAATGTTCAAAAGGCCTCTACGGTGGCTTAGAATGCTCATCTAAGAGCTTCATTTGAGCTTCTTCTTCGGTGTAATTGTCGTCTACGGCGTTAGCCAAGGTCTCAGTAAAGGTTTGGGGTCTGTTGACTGATGTTGTAACGGTTTTTGGTTACAGGGGACGACCCCCTATTTCATATTTCCTGGTAAGTTCACTGATCAAGCCTCAAAAGGTTGTTTATTTGGCTCAATAAAACAAAGATGTCATCTTTTTGTCTTTTTTCTATTTGATAGCTCTTTGTTTTCTCTCTTCATAGAGTTTATAGGATACTGCATGTTTTCAGTGACTTTGTTTGTTCATTTAGTTCTAAAGGTTGTAGCTTTAATGGTGTTTGTTGTGTAGGGGAATGATTTTACTCCTTTTGGAGGTGATTTGATGGGAGAGTTGAGGATGCACTTTTGATGTCTCTCATGATGAAGTGCAGTAACAAGAAATAGAGGTTTGCTTTACAGGATAAACCACAAGAACTACTTGAAAAACGGCCGTGTAGTTACGTCTCCTGCGGTCAACATCACGGAGACCGATTGAATAACTGCAGATGGAGATGTGATTGGATATGATTATCTAGTGATAGCTACTGGTCACAACGACCTGTTCCCCAAAACCAGACAAGAAAATCTCTCACAGTACCAAACAGGTAAATTATCTAAACCCTCGTGCTTGCTGGAAAGTCAGGACTCAAAACTAGTTTTATCTTTACTTTACTGATCTTGTCTGGTTGCAGAATATGAGAAGATCAGATCTTCTAAATCAGTTCTGATTGTTGGTGGAGGACCTTCTGGTGTGGAACTAGCTGCAGAAATCTCTGTTCAGCTTCAGACGGAAACAAAACATACCGGACTTCAGGAGGAGAGACTATACACGCAGGTTGTTGTTGGGGGTGGATTTACATCCTTCCTCAAGGCCCATTAGACAATGTACTAGGCCCATTTGGCTAGAAAATCCTAGACATATCTTTTTATAAATAAGGAGCTCCTCCTTATGAGAAAAGTGGATCCTCTCCATTTTACACTAAGAACACATCTTGTAAAGAGTTTATGGATTATTAGATTTACTTTACACTAGTAATCATACTTGTAATACAATCTTTGATCAATAAACTCTTTTATTATCATTTCCCATTTGATTTCATCTAAAGATTTATCCTAAACCTCAAGAATCTAATTCTCATTCTTAGATTCTTTTATTGTATTGATTCAACCAAAACCACCAGCATAAACACCATTTTTGGATCAAACAGTTGGCGCTAGAAGGAGGGGCTAGGAGAACAATCTTGAAAGCATATCAATCTTGGAAAAATCCTAAATCTAGGGTAAAAAAAAAAATCAAAATCAAAATCGACTCTAGATCGGGGAAGACACGAGTCTACAGAAGGGAGGAAGCTTTCTTCGAAACCTTGCTGTTGAGGTCACGAAAGAGCCCAAGATTCTCATGAGCTCGCCGGCTCGTCAAGCTGAGAACTTGTCGTTATGGTCCCATCTCGGCATCTCGCCTCCATGGGTGACGAACTCGTCAATTCGCTTCTCCACCACCACGTCGAGTCCAATCACACGCCAAACTCAACCCGTGTTTGATCCCGGCCTGTAACATCCATGCGATCCACAATGAAACTTGCCAAGAACAGGTCGCACATGAACAATCGCGATCTGCTCCAGGTCATTAAATCTAATGGAGAAGAAACCAGCGGTGGAGAGTGACGGGGTCGCATCCTCAGCTCTTCACGAAGAAGCTGTTCGCGGCGGAGAAGTACGGTGTCGGGGTTGTGATCGGGAAATCTGAAAAGACCATGATCGGCGGCTGTGGAGCTGGATTCGTTGGGTTTAGAAGCATCTAAACCAAAAGACTTCTCCTCTTCTCGTCATGTTGATGAGATGACTTTCGTTGCCGAGAGCAACTCTTAGCTTTGTCGGGAGAAAGTCTTGAGCTTCAGAGACTCTGTTCACAAGAGACCCAAGCGACCTTATCTGGCTCAAAAACAAGTCTTAGTATCTGAAAGAGATGGCGTAGATTGAATCAGCTTCAGTTACTTGATCTCTCTCATAACCACCTCAAAGGCTGATTGCCTTCAGAGATCCCCAAGCTGCGGCAGCTTCAACATCAAGGCGAGCTCAGTGGTTGCAAGGCCTTGTCTCTTCGCTCAAGGTCTCAAGACAAGCATCACACCGAGAACTTCAAGCTTACCGTCCGTTGCAAGATGAATCGGTTCTCTGTCATGATCTCCCGAGCAGCTCAAAGGTGTTATCAGCTTTCCTCTCCATGGCTCTTCCGCAAGCTCCGAGATGAGAACAAGCTCAAGCTCAGTCGCGATCTCTAGAGCAGTTCAAAAGTTCGAGGACGCCAACACCGAGAAGCCCAAACTGGACGTCAAAAACAGAGCTCAGATCTTATCTTGGGGTAAAAGAGCTTTGGTGAAGGTGTTATGGTATCATCAACCTCTCGATTCTATTTCAAGAAAGCTCTCCCAAGAGACATGACTACAACATCGGGTCCACCTCGAAACAATTCTCCTCCAGCTAAAAGATAAGTGTTTTATTACTTATGAGATAACCCATATTATTATTGCTCGTAGCCTATACATGTTAATAACTAATAATTGTCATGTTAACGAGAAACAAGCTCCACCGCTTGCTTAATATTGAAACAAAACTTGTTCTTTTTTTTTGGATTTTGTTTGATCTAATCATGATTGTGGTTTTGATGAACCAGAGTCAATCACGATTGTCAAGCCCAAAAGAAAAATCAGAACCGGGAGTAACGCGGAGTCCTAAAGCCACCTCGCCACAAGAGACGTCCGGAGGCTCGAGACGAAACCTTCTTAGCATATTTGTGATCTCACAATCGAGAAGCAGACAAGTGACCCGCACCAAGAATGACGAGCTCAAATTCTCTCAACGAGCTTGCCGCAACCGGCACAAGCTCAAGACGAACTCATTTTAAGCTCGGCTTGGATAAGAGATAACCACACCATCTCATCTCGGCGAGGTCTCTTCTTGATCCATGGCTGTCCATCTCGGAGAGGTCTCCTCTCGATTCATAGCTATCCGTCTCGACGAGATCTCCATCTCAGCAAGTCGTTCGTTGGTCTCTTTGGTGGCTCTTCATTCCGGTCGTGTTAGCACCGTCACTACTGATTTAGTGGACTTGCTCAAGTGGTCAAGTGATTCAGAGTAACATCACGTTCTGGTCAAGTGGAAACCAAGAAGGCTTTCGGTAACATGTGTGGTGGAGATGATGACTCGATCACGGTTCATACGGTTGCCTACATGAGACCGAAGAAGAAAGGAGTTCGAGCTCATTGTCTCTCTCTCGGCAACCACTCCATCTTCTCCACCGCAAAAAGATAAGTTCTTGTCTTGAATTATCACATGTTTTAATAACTTTTAAATTTATGCTACGGTAAACATTGTGGCATTAATCTTAAATTATTAAACAATTCTAAGCTGCTCACTCTTATAACTTTTATGAGATGACTCTTGTAATTGTTTTGCTGTTGGTGGACAATTATTATATCATCATATGCATTTGAGAGCACTAAGCAAAAACAATTTCGATAGCTTGCATATTAATTATGCAACAGTTGGTTGTTTCTTTTGGCTTATATTAATCATGTTCATGCTTTTTGCTGTGAACCAGAGTTGATTAGATCGTTGAGCCAAAGAGAATCAACAAGTGACTGCTACTATCATGTCCTCATGCTTCGAAGGACGGCCCTGAGCTACGAGCTTGTCGGAAGCGGTACAAGTGTCACAAGCCACAACGTTTCTCAACGTCATCATAGCCTGACGAACACACAAGCCAACAACTTGCTCGGCACACATGATCTCAACACGAGACTTCGGGTCGGCAATAGTTCGGTAAACGTGTATTTTAGGCACGAGTTTAAATTGAACTTGCTTTTTATTAGGCACGAATTTGCATTCGACTCGCTTATTGTTAGACACGAGTTTACAAAAACTCATCTTTGGCTAGGAATGAGTTTACAGAAGCTCTCCTTCCACTAGGCACGAGCTCTCAGTAAACTCGCCTCTGTCTTAGCATGAGTCAAGTAAACTCGTCTTTCGCTAAGCACGAGTTTAAAGCAAACTCGCTTCTTACTAGGCACAAGTTCGAAATAAACTCGCCTAAACCGTCATAGGCATGAATCTGTCTAGTTCATTGTCTAATAAACCCTATTCGTAAACTTCGCAGAGATCGATTTCATCTCTCTCAACGAACTTGGGGGGACTTACTGTTGGGGGTGGATTTACATCCTTCCTCAAGGCCCATTAGACAATGTACTAGGCCCATTTGGCTAGAAAACCCTAGACATATCTTTTTATAAATAAGGAGCTCCTCCTTATGAGAAAAGTGGATCCTCTCCATTTTACACTAAGAACACATCTTGTAAAGAGTTTATGGATTATTAGATTTACTATACACTAGTAATCATACTTGTAATACAATCTTTGATCAATAAACTCTTTTATTATCATTTCCCATTTGATTTCATCTAAAGATTTCTCCTAAACCTCAAGAATCTAATTCTCATTCTTAGATTCTTTTATTGTATTGATTCAACCAAAACCACCAGCATAAACACCATTTTTGGATCAAACAGTTGTCATTTCCTCTGTGTTGTGAAACCTCTGTCTTCTCAATGGCTCAGTGGGGCTGTTTTGAAAGATAGCTTGGGTCAGAGATGGCCATTGTTTCTTTAGGAAGAAAAGACTCGTTGGCTCAGTTTCCGTTTGCGACCGGCGTTGGTTGCCTCCCTGGTTTGATCAAGTCGAAGGATCTATTTGTAGGGAAGACGAGGAATACAAGAGGGCTAAATCCTAAACTTGTTCAAGATTGAGTCATTTAGTATGTTTCAGAGGTTTCATCTTTTGTGTGTTTTTTCTCTCTTTCGTGCGACCTCTTTGTTTCATTGTAGAGTGAGTGTAGGTTTGCTTACGTTGTTTGTGTGTTGTATCTTTGATGTACTATTGATATTATTTGAATCAAATAAAAAACCGGAAGAATAGTTAACCAAACGGAACCATTGGAATCGGCGGTCATACAATATTTATAAATATTCATAAAATTAGGGATAAAATGATAATTAGAGTTTTGATATTATATATATAAATATTTTAGGGGTTATATATTTAGTAAGATACTAGTATACGAAGTTTGGTGTACTTCAGACCCTAAACCACAAAACCATACATCATACTTCAAACCCTAAACTCCATAACTTAACCCTAAACTATAGACATATATATATATATATATATATATATATCATACCCCGAATTCATATACCCTAAACTATTAACTAAAAATCTTAAAAATCTTAATGTATACCATAAATCATATACCCTAAATCTATCTATATCATATACTCTAAACTAACACCTTTATACAATAATTTTTAAATACAAAAATAAATATAATCAATAATTTGAAAAATAAAACTTTATATAAATCTAACTACTATATAATACTTACAAAATTTATTTTAAAATTTTTTAAAATCTTAACCTCATACTTTATATATCTAAACTCTAAACTCACAAATTTCAAACCATATATCATAATAAACATAACCTTTAAACTCAAAATTTCAATATTCTAATTCATATTTAAAATAAATTAAAACTATGATATATAGATGTTATATTGTCTAACATATTAATTATTAAAACAATAAATCAAATTTCTATAATATTTACCAAATATAAACTATCAACTAACATAAATAAAAGAGAGAAAAAGAAACATTGTCATTGACCAATAATATAACACTACACGGATCACAATCTTTTACCATTAGATTAGATTTAATCCAACGGATCAAATCTAACAATACTCATCTCTCTCTTTTATTCTCGGCGTCCATAGATCCTTTGTCTATCTCTTTGCCTTTAATTTTTTTCCTTCTGAAAACTCATCTCTCCATAGGTTCTCTCTCAATCTCTTAATCTCTATTTACAAAATCAAAATTTGTTTTCCTCTTCCTCATTCATCTCCTTCATCTTTGTCTCAATCAAAACAGATTCTTCAAGCCATGGCCGGAGGAGACATGACAACGACGCTGGATCTGCCTCTATGTCTCTCTCTATTAGTTTGAATCTGATTTTATTTGTTTTGTTTGTAGGGTCGATTCAACACAGTTCAACGTTTACGGGAGATCACACGCGACATCTACCCGGATATCTTCTTTATGATGGAAACAAAAAAAACCTGATACCGTGGTGCTACAAAATCTGGAAGTAATGGGATATGAGTACTACTACTTAGTTCCTCCTACGGGCCACGGTGCAGGCGGTCTCGCCTTATTTTGGAAGAAAGAAATTAACCTTGACGTTTTTTATGCTAATGCAAACTTGCTAGACACATGTATTGGATTTGAAGGGAAAACGTTCTTTGCTTGTAGGGTCGATTCAACCTTCTTTAGCCTCTCATGTGTTGAATCGACCCTACAAACACAGATGCTATTTTTTTTTTTTTTTTTAATCAGCCTCTCATGTGTTTAAACAAAAAAAATATAACATATGTGCTAAATTAAATCAAAAATTAGTTTAATCAATTATTTTAATTAATTTTTAATCAACTAATTTATTTAATTTTAACAATTGCATAGAAACTATCGCTATCAATGTTAGCATCTGAAAGATCCGCTATAAAAAGTGTCCGACCTACGATAACAGGCGCTGTCAGGGCGTTTTATGAAACGCTATTATATCAAAGTTATAGCATTTAACGGCCGCTTTAATACTTATATTTCCTGTAGTGAGTTGATGTTAAAGGAAGTGATTGGCCAGGAAAAGGACCTCGGTCGTTGGGAGAAGTCCAGAATATCTTTAGGATGACCTTGATGAGATGGATGTAGACGAGCTTGATTTGGATAAAGAGCTCGTCGTATCTCCGGTTTCTAGTGATTCGGAATCATAGTTCATATGTGACATGTGTTTTGAAAATGCTTTTGCCGTACTTTCTGGTGCTTGTGAAGGCTTTAATATTTTTAACAATTTTGCCAAGTCCTACGTATTTTTATGTGACACTGGGTGCATAAGAGCCTGGTTTATTCCAGGTGTGATACGGCAAAGCCATATATAGGTGAAAACTGATTTTTGGCTTATCATGTTCTGACATGGATTTCAGTGTGGTATTTTTCAGGCTTATCTTGTACCCACTTGAGAGTTAATCGGTTGCTTGGTAGTTTTTGTTTCTCAATTGTTTGGTGGAATTGAGCCTTGGTTGACTATAAAATATATGTGCATACATTCACGCAGGGCGTGAGAAAACTTGTGAATATTAGTAAACGTGTCGTTGTTATTCATGACTTTACAAAGGTATTTATACAAACTGTCGATAGCTGACTTATCGGATGTCAAGCTTATCATATCTCAATACATATTCATCTCTTAAGGTCTAATGTATATCCTAGATAAATACTATCTTTATCTAATACTCCCCCTCAAGTTGGAAGTCTGAAGATTTCGAACACCCAACTTGAACAATAGATTCTCAAACTGAACTCTCCCAAGTGCTTTGGCCAATACATCCGCTAGCTGCTCATTAGTGCGAAAATGGACTGTAGAGATTAGACCAGCTTTTATCGCATTCCTTATGTTATGACAAGCAGATTCAAAATGTTTAGTTCGCTCATGGAACACCGGATTAGCTGCTATATATATGGCGGATTTGCTGTCACAATATAGTTTAACAGCTCCTTTAGGTTCGAAACCCAAGTCTTTTGCCAACCTTACGAGCCATTTGATCTCTCTCGTTGCCTCAGACATGGATCTATACTCGGATTCAGCTGAAGAATGCGACACCACATCTTGTTTTTCAGTCTTCCAAGAGATAGGGGACCCTCCAACGAGAGTAACGAACGAACTTACTGATCTGCGGCTAGTAGGGCACAAGTTCCAGTCAGCATCGCAGTACACCGATATGCTGAAATCAGAACTAGAGCTCAGCAGAATCCCTTGACCAACCGTCCCTTTCAAGTAACGAACCACACGCAAGGCAGCTTCCCACTGATTCTCTCTCGGTGTCTGCATGAACTGCGACAAGATATGGACAGCGTAGGTAAGGTCTTGCCTTGTCACCGACAAATATATCAAGCGTCCTACTAACCGTCTATACTTCCTTGCATCTTTTAGAAATGCACTTTTGTCAGTCCCCAACTGATGTCTTTGTTCCATTGGTGTCGCCACTGGTTTGGCACCAAGCAGACCCGTTTCCTCAATAATATCAAGTGCGTATTTACGCTGAGTAAGCATAAAACCTTCCTCTCCTCTTCCAACTTCAATCCCTAGGAAATACTTGAGTTTCCCTAGATCCTTCATACGAAAGCAACGTCCAAGATACTCTTTAAATTTAGTAACCAACTTCATATCATTGCCACACACAATAAGATCATCGACATATATCAGAACCTTCAACTCCAAACCATTCTTCTCATACGTAAACAATGAATAGTCTGAATAGGAATGATGAAACCCATACTTTTTAAGTGCATTTGTCAACTTTGCAAACCAACATCTAGGCGCTTGTTTCAGGCCATAAACAGCCTTATGTAATCGACAAACCTTCTGTGGATCAGGATGATGAAAACCTTGCGGTAACTTCATATAAACTTCTTCATGCAGCTCTCCATGACGGAAAGCGTTATGTACATCCATTTGATGCACTATCCAGCCTTTCCCCGCAACAACACGCAGCAATCCTCGTATTGTAGTCATCTTGGCTACTGGGGCAAAGGTTTCATCATAGTCCTCACCTTCAACCTGTCGATTACCCAATGCTACCAACCGTGACTTAGGTCTCTCGACAGTTCCGTCTGCATTGTATTTATATTTAAAGATCCACATATTCCCAATGGCAGTCTTCCCAGGTGGCAGATCCACAATGCTGTAGGTCTTATTTATTTCAAACGCTTTGATCTCACTTTTCATTGAATTTCTCCAAATCTCATATTGAACTGCCTCCTTGAAGTTTCTTGGTTCAACTTCTTTTGTCACTGCTGCTAAGAAAGCTTGATGCGCAGGTGAGAAATTCAAGTCAGATACAAACTTATCAAGTGGATATGGCATACCTTGGACCATACTAGACTCGTTGGAAGCCGCGATGAGAGTGTGATGGGGGTCTGGATTCTGCAACATTCTTCCATTGTACAAAAAGTAATCATTAAACTTTGCAGGTCTCTGCTTATCTCTCTCTCCTCTGCCTAGTTATGGCGTTGTTGGCCTATTCTCCATTGCCTCAGTAGCTGGTGTTGTATCCACAACAACTGCTTCATGTGTATTTTCAACATCTACATGATCGTGGTCACTATTTTCTTTCTCTTCGGTGACAATATCTATTCCGCTATTTCCATAGAGAGGAACTTCACATGTACTCCCCCTGTCCTCTTCAACTTCGACAATATGCCAGTCATCATCAGATGACATCAGTCCTTCATGTTCAATCGTACGAACTACACCCTCTTTAGCCATTGGAAACACATCCTCCTCGAAAACTACATCTCTTGAGACAAAAAAAACTCATTCTTATCTATGTCATACACTCTCCATCCTTTCTTTGCAAAAGGATAACCAACAAATATGCAATGTCTACTTCTAGTCTCGAACTTGTCTTTGTCTCTCGCGTTGCGATGGACATAACAAGAAACACCAAAGACTCGGAGATGCTCATATGATGGCTTGTGTCCAAACAACACTTCATGTGGAGTAAGCCCATGAAGAATCTTTGTCGGGGTCAGGTTAATCAAGTGAGTTGCTGTTGAGATCGCCTCACCCCGGAACCGAACTGGCAGTCCCGCTTGGAACAATAAAGCCCGCGCCACGTTCAAAATATGTCTGTGTTTCCTCTCCACTCGTCCATTTTGTTGTGGAGTTGCAACACACGATGTCTGATGTATAATTCCTTTCTCGTTAAAGAACGAGCCCAAACACGTAAACTCACTACCATTATCACTTCTCACCATCTTTACAGGTTTGTTAAACTGTCTCTCAGAATACGCACAAAAATTTTGCAGTACTGTTCGAAACTCCGACTTCGCAAGTAAGAGATACGTCCAAGTTGCTCGAGAGAAGTCATCCACTATAGTAAGAAAATATACTGCCCCATTAGAAGAAGGCACTCTGTATGGCCCCCAAACATCAACATGGATTAGACCGAAACAAACTTCTGCTTTATTCAAACTATCAGGAAAAGAATCTCTTGTTTGCTTAGCCCTATAACACACGTCACAAAGACTAGATCTAGCATTATTACCAACACCAGAAAACATAGGTAAATCACAAAGCACAGAAAACGCAGGATGTCCTAGTCTTCGATGCCACAACAGATGATCAACATTCTTAGTAGTCTTGTTGACCCGAGCTGACTTGACATCTCTGAAATAGTACACCCCATCATGTTCCTCACCGGCTCCAATCATAGTCTTCGTAGAACGGTCCTGTAGAAGACAAATCGCATCAGTAAACAACGCAAAACAGTTCATGTGCTTAAGTAACTTCGAGACTGAAATCAATGAACAATTTAAGTCTGGAACATAAAGAACGTCTTGTAGCAACAGTCGATCAGACAAAACCATTGTTCCCATACTCGACGACTTTGTGACACTGCCATCAGCAAAGCCAACATTACACGGAGTCGTCTCCTTCACGTTTACCAGCAATGAGACATCACCAGTCATATGATGCGAATCACCTGTATCAATTATTACTTCTCCAAGGTTCTTACCAGATAACTTATCTGCAGAACCACTCGGTCTGTTTTGAATGATCTGAGTAATAGCCTTTAATTGTTCTTGAGTGAGATCAGAGATGGTTGAAACATGAGGCGATGTTGCGTGAGCTGTGTTAGCTGTTGTGCCTCTCCCACGTCCTGCGCCTGAGCCGCGACCACTCCCTCTGCTGAAGCCGCGACCACCACGACCTCCTCCTCTCTCAGTCATCCACTTCGGATAGCCAATTATTTGCCAGCATGTGTTCTTCTCATGGCCTGTCTTGCCACAATGAGAGCACACTCGATCCCGATTTCTACCGCTCAGGAATTCAACTTTATGTCCCTGAGAAGACCCGTCACGCGAATCACGTCGAGAACCCCCACCAACTTGCTCTTCTGCAGTCGCTGTATCCCGACGTGTCGTAAAACCAACCGCATCAGACTTCAATTCTCTCGTCTTGGCAGACTCCAAACGAGCTTCTTCCCTTATAACTTTTGCATACACCTTACCTATATCAGGTAATTCATCTGCTTCAATGATAGAACTCACTACATTCCCAAATCTTGAGTCATCGAGACCCATAATAAATTGATGAACTCTCTCATCTTCTCGCTCCTTCTCATAAATTCTTGCTGCTGAACACGTACATGGTGGTGAGGGCCTGTATGTCTGCATCTCCTCCCACTTGATAGACAACCTACCAAAGTAATCAATAACCGGCTCCCCATTCTGTCGACAAGAGGCTAATTGTTCCATGAGTTGATGAATTCTCACTTTATTGCCTACCGCAAACCTCTGTTTCAGGTTTTCCTAGAGCTTCTGCGCATTAGTGATGAACGTTATGGTAGACCGGACATGAGGCTCTATGGACGTACGGATCCAGCCTACAATCATCGAGTTCACACTCAACCAAGCTTCCAAATTCTCATCGCCTTCTGCAGGATGCAGAAGTGATCCATCAATGAACCCACTCTTCTTCTTGGCACGGAGTGCATTCAACATCTCCATCGAGCACTCATTGTAATTGTCCCCCTTCAGATGAACAGATGTAATCATCGAACCTGGATTGTCCGATGAGAACAACGTGTATGGTGACATTTTAACCATATCTCCTTGCTTCCCAACCAAAGCCTTCGAATTATCACTAGAATCACTCATTGTTTGATAGATCTTAGCTCTTATACCATGTGAATATTAGTAAACGTGTCGTTGTTATTCATGACTTTACAAAGGTATTTATACAAACTGTCGATAGCTGACTTATCGGATGTCAAGCTTATCATATCTCAATACATATTTATCTCTTAAGGTCTAATGTATATCCTAGATAAATACTATCTTTAACAGTTGCTTCATCAAGGCACCTATGAGAGATGCACTAGATTAAATCGGTTCCCTGGACAGGATACCAATGTATCAGACGGAGATGATGAACTCGTAAATCAGAAAGAGCTGATAAAAATTATTTTATTGTTAGCTGAACCCGAATTGGATTGCCTACATACACAAAAATGGGATCAATCCTTGTTGTAGTTTACTTTATTACAAAGTATTAGGTTCTTATGGAACCATGTGTTTTTTCTGTAGTAGTAATGATACTTGCGTAAGTTGATGGAGTTAGGTTCTTATGGAACCATGTGTTTTTTCTTTAGTAGTAATGATACTTGCGTAAGTTAATGGAGTTTCAAGATCATTCCACAGGTTTTCCGTCCATTTCCATCAGTTCGTAGACGTCGGGTGTGTAACTCGTATTTCTTGGTATGGTCCTTCCCAATTCACACCAAGTTTTCAAGCTCGTTTTTCTCTCGCTTTTCCAACAGCACATCGTAAAACCAGATCTCATTCAGCGAATGTCCTAGTTTGGATCTGTTCTTGGGCTTTCTGAGTCCATAAGAGATCCATTTTGAACACCATAAGCGGTTTTGGTACATGCCACTTCATTGGACTTGGTTTGTCGTCAAATTAAGGATACTTGCAATCGGGTGGGCTAGGGAACCTCTAATTTATAGATGGAATAACTTTCTGGTCCGGGCATATTTTGAGGTCTTTCCAGTTGGCCTTGAACCATTGTTGTGTAGAATTTGGACCAATTTGTTTCATGATCAAAGTCCTCCTGGTTGGAGAGATAGGGCGTTTTGAATTACATATATCTTTATTGATTTTTTTAGCTATCTTCAGGTTCATGCTTTCTTCTCTATATCTACTGATCCTTTTCTTCATGATTGATGATGACGATGACAATATTTTTATCAAAACTAAATCCTTAAGAAGCATCTCACGGATAAACTCTTTCTTTTGGTATTCCTTTTGGCGCTTACTAAGTGTTCTTTCCATGACTATTAATACTGGGTACATGTGCCGGATAGTATTTTCATTCTGATCACTTTGCTCTAGAATTTAGTTACATTTTACTTTGACGTGGATGCGGTTTTTGCTGGATAAACGTGTATGCAAATTATTTTATAGTTCATCTTAGATCTAAGATATATTTGAATAGAAAAAACTTTTCATCCTCTCTAACTTTTCTTCTAGAAGATAATTTAGGTTGCATGGAATTGGAAACATGGAAACATGACCTTTAAAAATTAGAAAAGAAAGAAATTGTTTTAGAAACGTTTATAAATTTAATTATATCCAAATAATCAAACTGATGACTCTTTATAGATTCTATGAACTTTTTGTCAACAATTAGAAAATAAAACAAGTTGTTTTCGATAAAACAATGGAACCAGTTTTGTTCTAAGTCTATTATTATACCATAATTGTAACAAATATTAAGCAATGATGTTAAAATACAAGTCAACAATTAGTCATTCCCATGTTAAATATAAAAAATAAAAACATCAAATGTAATTCTTTTGCAATTCTAAAACAGAATCGTTAGTTTTAAAATGAAAATACAGGCTTCCATCGCGTTTAGAAAAGAAAATTTAAACTGTATTTCCAAAACAATTATGATTCCGAATCATTTTTAAAACAGGAAACAGACTTTCAGTCGAACTTCCATGCAACTTTTAAAATCTTTATTAGGATAAATATTTGAGAGAGAATCAATTCAGTCTTCCACTAAATTAGTACTTTTGGCACATTACTAATCTTTTTCATCATCTAGATTTTAATTTCAATTATATCCTAATTTCCTATATGAGGAATAATGATTTTAGAATAATATCTTTTAACCACCAATAAAGTATATATGCATATATGTTTTTCGTCGACCATATATATGACTATGTTATTAACTAATTGTTTTAAATAATTAGTTGGAAGAACAAAATTACGCTGTAGACTCAAGATTTTTTTATACAACAGCACACAAAAAAAAAACTGATAATGTGTTAGCCTAATAGTGTTTTTTATTTGCTAAATAGTCTAATAGTATTCTTACAAGAATATTTCGTTGAGATAATTTTATTCAATATATTATAACAGTTGTGTTGCGTTTAAACTATTTATTGATAATGTTTCATTTACAATTTTCCATCGCTTTTCGAATCAACAATGATTCCAAAAAGATAAAAAGTGATCTAATAAACGATTACAAAGATTGCAAACTGATATTTGTAATCATAAGTTTGTAATTTGTACATTAAACTTTTCACTTATTATTTACATAATTTACATTGAGAGATATCTCTAACAAGTACCGGAGCATTTGAAATACCGTTTATTAATTAGACAATCTCTAGTGGTTGTTTTTTATTTTTCACTCTAAAAGTAAAGTACTCTAGAAATAGAGGAGAGCTCGGCGTTAATGGTTGCATTTATTTTTATTCTGAAAAGAATATTCAAAATATTTTCTTTTCTATTTATATTTTAATTTATTATACAAACCTTAATTTTAAAATATTAAAAGTTCACTCGTTTATTTTATTTTATAAAAATATACTACCACAATTACACTATTTATACAACTAAATGATAATTTTAAAATTAAAATTTTATTTCAACACATAATTATAAACAAACGTGTACTAAACATAGTGTTAAATGTGTAAAGTTATACTATGTAATTTTATTTGATGAAAAGTGAAGAAAATATAAAATGAGGAGTTAGTTTGTAAAGAAAAAGTCCATATAGTAAAGAGGTATAGTGATATTCTATATTTGGTATACTACTATATGTTCATGTATATTTGGAGCAACATATGTACCATTGGAATGATTTTTACTCTATATTTCATGTTAGAGAGAAAAGTAGAATACCATTGACTCTTACTAATATATATGCAGAAAAAAAAAGTAAATGCGAAATTTTTGACTTTTTTATCAAATAGAAAACAAACATTGTGTTAAAGTTGCGTAGTTCGAGTTATTTTGGAAGAAAAAAATATGATTGCGATGGCATCATCTTTTGTGTAGACAATAGTTTGTTGGATAATTCCAAGCTTGTGGAAACTTAACATATTATTAGATGTTTAATATGTTAAGATAAACACAATAAGGAAACCTAGATTTAGGAAAAGGAAGTTTCTATTTTGGTTAGGTTTGTGTTTTCCATATCCCACATGTTAAAGGGAATTGTCTTTCATATAAATATAGGTCTAATGGAGAGGTGTTCCATATGATCTGAGAGAAACATATTGAGAGCTTTAGTTTTGAGTAGTTTCTAAAGCTAATAAGAAAAGTTGTTCTTATAACTCTTTGTGTTTCTAAGAGATCTGAATTGGTATCAGAGCCTCAGGTTGGAGACTCGATCTAAGCTTAAGTTGTAGCTTAAGATCCCGGTGCTTGTGAACAAGAGATCGCGACGGCAAGATGGCTGACGTGACTAGGGCTCCACGCACGAAGGACTTTGGATCTACATCCATCCAATGTCCGATGTTGTCACCGACAAACTACACAGTTTGGTCGATGAGGATGAAGGTTCTACTACGTGTTCATGAAGTGTGGGACACAATCGAACCCGGTTCAGATGATCAAAAGAAGAACGATGTTGCGATAGCTCTTTTGTTTCAATATGTTCCAGAGACTTTGATTCTCCAGGTGGGAGAACAAACCGCATCAAAAGAGATCTGGAATGCCATCAAGTCGCGACACCTAGGAGCTGATCGTGTAAGGGAGGCGAGACTTCAGACGTTGATGACGGAGTTTGATAGGTTGAAGATGGATGATGGAGATACGGTCGATGACTTCGCGGGGAAGATATCGGGCCTATCATCCAAAGCAACCTCGTTGGGAGAAAACATAGAAGAATCCAAGATGGTCAAGAAGTTCTTGAAGGGTCTTCCAAGACACAAGTACATCCAGATCGTACCATCACTTGAGAAAGTCCTAGATCTCAACTCGACGGGGTTTGAAGACATAGTTGGAAGGCTTAAGGCGTACGAGGAGCGTGTAGGAGAAGAAACTCAGAAAGAAGACCAAGGGAAACTGATGTTTTCGAACAATGAAGAGCATAATCAGAGGGGCTATGAGAATTCCCGTGGTAGAGGAAGAGGACGGAACGGTAGAGGCAGAGGTCGAGGTAGGTCACACAACCAAAACCGTGCGTCACACACCGAAGATAACAGCTCGAAGAAGAATCGTTCAAAGCTGATATGTTGGAGATGTGACAAGCCTGGTCACTACGCAACTGTCTGTCCCGAAAAGACAGAGAAGAATCAAGAAACCAACCTAAACGAGACAGAAGAGGCTGATGCACTCTATGTACACGAGGTGGTGTTTTTGAACGAAGATAAGGTGATTCCGAAGAATCTTGATATCGACAAAGGCAGTGCAAGTGTCTGGTATTTGGATAATTGAGCGAGCAATCACATGACAGGGAACAAGGAGTTCTTTTCGAGTTTGAATCTCAACACCAAATGGAAGGTGAAGTTTGGTGATGGATCGTGTGTTGACATTGTAGGAAAGGGTGTGGTTACCTTTGTGTGCAAGACTGGAGAGAAGAAGGCACTCAAGGACATATACTACATACCCGATCTGAAGCACAATATATTGAGTCTTGGGCAAGCAACAGAAAACGGATGTGAGGTTAACATGAAAGATGTCTACTTAACGCTCACAGATTCACATGGAAGGTTGCTATCTCCAAACCGTCTCTACAAGACCCCTATGGAGATAAGCTACCCGGAGTGTTTACATGTCAGGGACGTAGATGCTACATGGAGGTGGCATGCTCGACAAGGACATATATGCTATGGAGTGATGAACAACATGGTAAGGAAGGAGATGGTCGTAGGAATGCAGAGTGTAACACACGAAGAAGGCGTGTGTGACACATGTCTCGCAGGGAAGCAAACGAGACACTCATTCCCGAGTGTAACACACGAAGAAGACGTGTGTGACACATGTCTCGCAGGGAAGCAAACCAGAGACTCACTCCTGACTAAGGCCATGGTTCGTACATCAAAGCCATTAAGATTATTGCTTGGAGATTTGAGTGGACAAACCGCACCACCAACGACAGCAGATAATCATGAGGCATTCTATCGGTTCAAAAGATCTCACACCGATAGAGGAGGAGAGTTTGTCTCAGCTGTGTTCAACCTAGGTTGCACCGATAGAGGAGGAGAGGTTGTCTCAGCTATGTTCAATCTAGGATGCACCGATAGAGGAGGAGAGTTTGCCTCAGGCGAATTCAATATATTCTGTGAAGAGAATAGAGTTGAAGCTATCGCAGCCGAGGTGGATTCTATCACAAGAAACAAGACGTATGAGCTTGTGGATAGATCGGCTGGTGTTAAACATACGTGGGTATGTGACACAAAGATAGAAGAGTGTAACACGACTCACGTAGGAGTGTGTGACACAAAGATGGAAGCGTGTAACACAACGCACGTACCAATGGAGTCAAGGTTAAAGATCTTAAAGGCTGAAGACGAACCAGAGATAAATACATCAGATGTTGAGCAGAAGGCTGACATCCTTACCAGAGCTCACGTACGCAAGATGGCGGACGTGACCAAATTTATCATCGTAGGGAGCTTCAACCACAAGACTCATCGCAACTTAAGTGAAGAGGTCAGGAGAAGGTTCTACAAGAACTGGGCCAATTCTAAGAAGAGGCGGTACGGAAGCGAGGAGAGCATCCGGTCTAACCTTGAGAAAGATGTGAATCCAATGAGTGGATTCGCACACCATGGTGTGGTGAAAGAAGATTACTTGAGAATTATGTTCAAGCAAATGAGGAGCGTAATTGGAGTTCAAGAAATTGATCTCCCTAATTCAAGTTGGAATTAAGGGGGTGAATGTTGGATAATTCCAAGCTTGTGGAAACTTAACATATTATTAGATGTTTAATATGTTAAGATAAACACAATAAGGAAACCTAGAAATAGGAAAATGAAGTTTCTATTTAGGTTAGGTTTGTGTTTTCCATATCCCACATGTTAAAGGGAATTGTCTTTCATATAAATATAGGTCTAATGGAGAGGTGTTCCATATGATCTGAGAGAAACATATTGAGAGCTTTAGTTTTGAGTAGTTTCTAAAGCTAATAAGAAAAGTTGTTCTTATAACTCTTTGTGTTTCTAAGAGATCTGATAGTTTTTAGGTTTTCATAAACCTTTTTTCTTGGATCTTCTTAATATGTCATTTGCGTTAATTATTCTCAGAAAAGATTTGATGTGAAACAAAAGTTTAAGTTGCAGGAAAAAGAGAGGCTTATGTATCACGATGAGACATATTAACCTAATCAAAGAATAATTTTTGGAAAAAGTATTCGTATTTACCAAAAATATAACTAAATGGATACCAAATTCAACATGCACATATATAATTGTACACTTTAGAATTAAAGAGAAATAATATTCCACCTGAAAAGAGCAACCATTCAATAAGAACAAAATCTTTTTTTGTTGAATGTACTATAAAGGTTGAAATTCAAAGAACATTACTAGAATGTTTGTTTTGTGAGGTATGATCACACAAAAAAGAATGAAATCTGCTATTTTATTTATTTTGAAAAAAACGTTCCCATCTTTAATTCCTTATCAAAGAATTTTGTTTTTAATAATATTAACGTACATATGTGTCTTAGTGATTGAAGTTCTAGTCTTATATTTATCACACTAGATAGAGACCCGTGCATACGGGTGAGAGTATCATAAAAATATTTCAGTTTACTTAACATTTTCTTGCATAGCTTTGTATCAATCGTAGAAAACATGTATTATATGTAATGTTTGTATACATAGTACAAAAACTGAAAAAGACTTAGTTTATGCATTTATATCTTTTTGGTCAAAAGTTTATGCATTAGTTTATGTAGCAAATTTTTGGATTTGATTCTTTTGATTAGGACATGGACTTTTTATAAGTATTGTATATAGAGGCTCAATATAATTGATGGGCTTTTGTCCCCTTTACAAATTATTGGTCCTAATCTGTCAAAAAGAAGTTAGTGGCCCTGATCTAATAGCTGATCGTTTGTCGGCAAGAAATTTTTTTGCTAAAAATAGAAAATCGAACACTTTAAGAAAAGGGGATAGAGTTTCAAAAAAAATATAAAAAATAAAAGGGGGATTAGGGTTCTTCATCGCTTCACACAAAATCTTCTGAGATCTATCTTCTTACTTTCTATCTCATATTCAATTTCTATCTCACACAAAAAGTTCGTGCATGTCCTTTTTCGGGTCTGTTTTCCTTCATTCATAACCAAAAAAGTAAAAAACATTGTATTTCAGATAGGAGTAATTACCAGTTCGATACCTGGTGTTCTCCGTATTACGTACGGTACTAATTTCCTCTTAAATTCATCTTTATCAAGGTGGTGGACAGATGATTTACAGTTACTGATGTTTTCAAAGTGGCACCGATGAAACATAACTGATGGCTTTTGGTGAATCGCAAGAGAAGACAAAACGTCATTGCAGAGATAGGCGGAGCATAACTATTAGCTTCTCCAAACAATATTCCATATCATTATTGGTAATATTAGATTTTTTTGTTAAAATAAAAAACTTCTAACTCAACTCAATAATATACAGAAACAATTTATCCTGAACTACACTCTATTTATCATATGTATTTCATTAGAGTTATGAGCAACAAATTTACACTTTAGCTTCCCCAGTGTAAATTTGAACGTAGATTCTCTCAACAATGTGGCCATGCCTCTTTATGTTTGAAATCCATTTCCGATTCAAAAGTTAGCATCAGACTTACTCAGTAGTTTTGTAATTGCTTAGTGGCTACTTGAAGCATACTTACTATTGCGTGAATCTAGTCACCTTGTGTCAACCCAAAAAAAATTGTAAATGTTATGGAAAAATGACATGTATCAAGTTTAGGAAAATAAGACCAGTTAAAACTTACTCTAGTATCAAGTAAACCCATCTCGATGCCCGCTCCACCTGAAGCAGAATATTGTTTCTTCAGAGATGGGTGATTTAGACCTTAATCTTCCACATTGATTTGAATGGCTTCAAATCACATCTCACATTTGATTCAGCCATGTCAATCTAGGTCTGGTAGAGAATAGGAATCTTCTTTTTGTTTGGAGGGAGTATAGCAAGCATTCCAGTCTTATAACTCCTCTTATATAGAATTTAGGCGTCAAACCAAGAATTAAATGCAACCATTTTGCTAAGTAATACGTGAATATATGGATTTACTAATTTCACGAAATTAGTACATTGACATAATCAATATACTTAGTAATATTAGCCTGATTTGAGCAAGAGCTTTAACTTTACATGACTCGTTTGAGTGAACTTCCTTTTGCATATCCGTAATCTATGTTATATATCTTGAATTGATGCACACAAAGTTTGTCATTAGTAAACTACCATATTTGCTTTCTTAGTGTACATAGAAAATAAAGACCGTAATAATGATATGCATAAACCATATATTGAGTATAGATTCACTCTTAATTTTTTTTAATAGTTCCATAACATTAACTTTTCAAATTCGTATTTTATCGCACCTATCGAAACTAAAACTCAAGAAACTGTGAATATAATAAAGCCGGTTATATCTTGTACACATATATAACAACCCATAAAAGACATCTAATTTAAAATGCGTACATCTTATATGATGCGCAGAACTGCATCAGAATCTTTTGACTGGAATAACTTTTAACTGGAATGCTTGATTTGACTTAGACTTCATACATTAATTTAAGCATAATTTCAGGATGAGTTACTAAAAATCTAAATTTAAGTTTGATTGTTAGTGTAATTAAATTTAGATATATGCAATCATTAGGAATTAATGCTACATATTACACAGGATAACCGTTAGTAGCCACAGTATACGTCTTTGAATAGAACAGCTTCCGGTAATGGAACTCCAATCTAGGGATCAAATTTGCATAACTGGCATATCGGCTTAATACAGTCCAATTGAATAGTTTAAAATTGGTAGGACTATATATAATCTGTCCTAAAATAAAAGATATAAAAAACTATATTAATCACACGTATAACATTCTCATTTTGATCCAAAAAAAAATTCATACCTCTCAACTCGCATTTAAATTCGGTATGGTTCAAAAATCAAGCAACTGAACACTATGTAATTCAAAACAAATATACTAACGTAGATGCAAAGTCAGCTTCCCTTATTATTCATCCCAAATTATGAATGTACCAAATTGTGTTGATCTACCGAGTTCTCTTGTTCTATATGAACAAAAACAACCTTCTAATTTTAGTCTTTAATATGTGTATGTTAACCAATAACTGATATGCAATTTATCTTTTCAAGTTATGAATGTGACAAAATTGAGCTAAAGAACAATATACAAATATTAATGGGATGGCAGGTGAAGCCGATCCATATGTGTTTCCTAAGCTATGAATGTGATACTATTGTGTTGATTTACATGAGTTCTTATGTCCCATATATTTAGAATACTATATCACAAACTATGTAAAATAAATAGGTAGGTTACTTTCTCGTATGATTTTGTTTTTTAAAAGTAACATTGGCAACATGTATTCGCAGGGGAAAAGATGAGTTTGTATGCACATAATTACTCAATTTATGGGACACGACTTGTATATGATATGAGACAACGAAAGTGGTAGGTAAATGCAGTGGCATCTATTTGTAAATTCTCTACCAAAGAAAGGGTTTGAAATTAGTATGGCCGAGTAGCATTATAGAGCTGACACATCATCATGGCATGAGTGTAAATAATTTACATAACAAAGGTTATTTTTTAAAAATGCTTCTCTATTAATAAGAAAGGAATTCTCTATTAATAAAAAAGGAATTATATATATATATAAGGTTGTAGATACAAAAGTTTTAATCGTTACTCATTTCCGAAAGCAATTACAGCTTCAAAATTTGATAATTATAGTTTTAAAACACTAATGGGTGTTATTCAATATTGGACTTAAAATTAACTCTTTAGGTTTTAGAATCTATTGTTATTCAATGATTAATGGAAAAATTGCCAAAAATAATTCAAAAGTTGATTTTAAATAAAAAAGGATACCCCAAAAATATTCTAGTAATTTTCTAAACAAAAAATGAATACGCATTTTTACGAATATAATACTCGTAAGTCTTCAGTTGTTTTGTAAGTATTCTGCGAGAAGACTTCCTCTCAAATAAGACCCAGATGTAGATCGAGTCATGATATTTGGTTTAGGGTTTGGACATATCTTATATTATTTTCTGTATTTTTAGGGTCAGATTTTGGAGTAATTACCTTTTTAATAAAATTAAAGTTGACATATATGTGTTTAGTTTTGCATATATTAAACATTTTAAAAGTTGATTTTAAGTTTAATGAAGTGTCTGTTAATATTTAGTTACTTATTTGATTTTAGGGTTTAAAAAATTTTCAGGAAGTCTTCTAACAAATAATGCATTATAAGAATTCTTGGGTACTCTTTTTGGACGAATAGTAAATTTAATGTTTATAAGATTTCTTCGGAAGACTTCTCCGAAAGTCTTCCGGATTGAAAATATTTATCCTAATTGGAATTTTTGTCTCCCTAAACAAAGAAAATTTACACATTCTCTCTATTTTTCTCAAATGGCTCCAACAAAAATGTAATATTTCGCATTCTAAATTTCTCCCATCTCTATTTAATCACTTTGAACTTAAAAACATCAAACTTTATATCCATTTCTCATTTTTATTTATCTTGTTTTTGCAGGTTTTTCATTAAATGGTTCTCATCTTTCACTCTTTTAAAGATAGATATATAAATATTGGATCTGTATTTTTGTGTGTTTTATATGTTAGATTCTAAAAATTTATAGATTCAACCTAATGGAATTGTTTTATTTATTTTTAAGCATTAAAAATTATTTTTGAAAATTTTCTCTGTTTTGAAGCCATTTAAATGTTTCTTCATAATGCAGAATTTTCAGACCTGAGTTAAACTTTGGAAGACTTCTGGAAAGAATTGTCAGAAGTCCTCTAACATATAACGTACTAAAAGACTTCTTCGAAGTCTTCCTTCGAAGTTATCTCCCATGTCTCCTCTTTCATAACAGATCTAAGCGTTTTGGTAAGTTTCCATGTCTGATTTTTTTTTATTTGGTAACCTCTTTTTGCTTAAATCTCTTACCTTTTCCCCAAGCTATGTTCTGAATCTTTGATTTAGTTTCAGATATGGAACTGTTAAAGTGGAGGAGCTGTCCGAACTGGAGCACTACAAGAAAACATGCCTCTAACGACGAAAAGTTACGATGAAATATTTTCCACCTAAAGTTATATCGAAATTACAACGACTTTACGTGGAAACTAACTTTTGTCATAAATTTTTTGTACAGATACAAGGAATATAGTTCGTCGTAAAAACCATGTAACTTCGCGACGAAAGTATAGGGAAAGAGAAAGTTCGATGTCAAGTCCTTGTAAGCTTACAACGTTCTTACGACGAATCATGTTACCATTAATTTTGGTGAAAACGTGTTTTTAGTGAGCTTCACCTAACTGATATCGTTGTAAAGTGGTTGTAAAATAGAAGTTAAGGGCTTATAAAATCCTAGTAAAACCATTCCTTGTAAATTCATTGTTATACCTTCACACAACGAAAACAAAGAAAAAACAATCAAGAAAAGAAAATCGAAAAAATGTCCGCTGGTAGATATATTTACGAAAAATTGTCCTGATATACACAAAAACAAAAAACCCAAAATACACTAACCAACTAAAAACACACACACTCTCTCTCTCTCTCCTACTTTCTTTTCCTATGTCTCTACTATCTCTCTAAGAATCTAATTTCACTTTTTTGGTTATTTGGCAAATAAGCCCAAATATTTATGAGTTACGGAGTTAGATGTATACACACAAAGATTCCACCAGTAGAGTGAAGGATGCATTTCTTAGCGGGTTAGAGACATTCATGTACCAGGCGGGCTGTATACCGATCACGCAGGAGAGCGATAAGATGTTTTTGTTCTTGTCGGAAGTGCAAGAATTCAAAATTTACTTGTTGTGAAACTGTATGGAGCATTTAATAAACATAGGTTTTACACCAATATACTATATTTGGTTTCAACATATAGAGGGTTATAGTGAAAATGAAGCTAGTAGTAGTAATAGTAATTTCCAAGATGCTGGTAATAATGAAGAACCAAATCATTTGCATAATGAATATAGTTACCATCAAAGGATCAGATGATAGATCATGATAGGGTTCACGACATGATTACTGATCCATTTTTAGAAACTACTACAACAATAGCTGATGAAACTGGAAATGTGGAAGAACTTAATTTGGATGCAAAAATGTTTTATGAAATCCTAGATGCTGCAAATTAACCAATCTACACTTGGTGTAGAAAAGGTTTCTCTAAATTGTCTCTAGCAGTTAGGATGATGAATATTAAAACGGATCATAATTTACTTGAAAATTGCATGAATGCATGGACCGAGCTGTTTAAAGAGTATTTGCCAGAAGACAATGTGTCAGTGAATCTTATTATGAGATTCAGAAATTGGTTTATAGTATTGGATTGCCTTCGGAGATGATAGATGTTTGCATCGACAACTGCATGATCTACTGGAGAAACGATGAGAAGCTAGAAGAGTGTCGATTCTGCAAGAAGCCACGATTCAAACCGCATGGACGTGAGAGGAACAGGGTACCGTACTAAAGGATGTGGTACCTACCTATTACAGACAGGTTGAAAAGATTATATTAATCTGAGAGGACTGCTGGAATGATTAGGTGGCATGCTGAACATGTCCAGAGGGATGGCAAGGTCGCTCATCCATCAGATGCAAGAGCGTGGAAACATTTCAACACAGTACACCTAGATTTAGCTAGAAATATTCTGAATGTCAATCTTGGGTTATGCACAGATGAATTTAGTCTATTTGGAATAGTTGGGAGATAATATTCTTTTTTGCCCGTCATTCTTACGCCGTCCAACCTACCTTCGGAGATTTGCATAGAACCAGAATTTCTATTCTTGACCATATTAGTCCCTGGTCCGAAGCATCCAAAATGGTCACGAGATGTTTTTCTTCCACAATTGATACAAGAGCTGAAGGAGTTGGTGGTCAGAATGGGTGAGGACATATGATTGTTCCCTGAAAAATAATTTTACGATGCTAGCAGTTTTGCTAAGGACAATAAGTGACTTTCCGCTTATGGGATGTTGTCTGGATAGACAACACATGGAAGGCTATCTTGTCCATATTGTCTTGGATCGACAGATGATTTTCAACTGAAGAATGGTAGGAAGAGTTGTTGGTTTGATTGCCAACGTCGTTTTCTTCCCCTTTCCCATCCGTACCGAAGAAATATGACATTTTTTAGGTACAAGAAAGATGTCAGAGACAGTTCTCCTCCATATCTTACTGGAGAACAGATATTAGCGCAAATTTATTACTACGAAGCTCAGGAAACTGTTGGGCGTGGAGGAAACTGGCATGTTCCTGGAAATATGCATGATGGGTATGGGGTCGCTCACAATTGGCAAAAGAAGAATATATTTCGGGAGTTTCCTTACTGGAAGGATTTTCTTTTACGACACAACCTCGATATGATGCATATAGAGAAGAACTTTTTTGACAACATCATGAATACAATACTGAACGCCTCAGGGAAGACAAAAGATAGCAAAAAGTCAAGGATAGACTTACCTGATATTTGCTCAAGAAGTAAGTTACATATCAAGAGCAATGGAAACGTTCCAGTTCCCATCTTCCAGTTGTCATCAGAAGAAAGACGACATTGTTTAACTGGGTTGCAGCAGAAGTTAAGTTCTCTGATGGTTATGTTTCAAATCTCTCACGATGTGCTGAACAAGGTCAAACGTTCTCAGGAATGAAGAGTCATGATTGTCATGTGTTTATGCAACGACTACTTCCATTCGCTTTTGTTGAGCTTCTTCCAACCAATGTACATGAAGCACTTCAGAATGATGTAATATATATAACAAATGTGTAACAAATTGTGTTATAAATATTGATAAGAACTCGAATGAAATGTGTAACAAATTTTGTTATAAATATTGATAACAAATTCTTCCATCAGAAGCAAAGACAACATTGTTGAGTTTGATGGAACCAATGATGATCATTTTACCGATATTGATAAGAACTCGAATGATTCAGAATGATGTAATATATATAACAAATGTGTAACAAATTTTGTTATAAATATTTTGGGTTTAAAAATTTTATTTGGAACAATGCATGTGTAACAAATGTTGTTTTAAATATTTAAAACTTTTTTCATTTGGGTTTAAAAAATTATTTGAAGTTTAAGAAAATTTGGATAAAGAGTATGAAGGTGTAAAAGATATATGATGTTGTAGATAAGTAACTTTGGGGTTTAGGGATTTGATTTTCGGGGTTTCACACATGTCCTAGTAACTTCGTCGTAATAGAAAACACGGGCGTGGTAACTTCTTCGTAACTCGAAAAACACGGGGGTGGTAACTGTTGGACCCAATTTTGGTCAATACCATAATGAGCCGCGATCAAAGGTATGGGTCTTAAAGGGCCGGAGCCCGTAGCAAGAATACGAGCTCGAGAAAGAGTCACCGAGATCGTGCAACAAGAAGCTGAGATCGCAGAGCTACCACAGAGGTCTCGAAGTCAGCTTACTATAAAGGAAGAGGAATGGAAACAGAAGATGACACGTTGAAAACCCTAGAGAGAGATATACACTTACACCGATCTTGTTGTCTTCCCACTTTTAGATTCTTTCTTTACCGATCTCATTTGTATCACTCGATCTAGTTCAATCCATTGTTTTTGATCTTATTCATCAATAAAGTTCATTTTCACCTACTGGAAACTATTTAACATCTTTGTGTTCTAAAGATATCGTTGCCTACATCATTTGTCTTCCCTAGATCAAACCCCGATCACTATCAAATACTTTGTGTAGATTTTAGGTTCTACATTTTGGCGCCGACTGTGGGGAGATAAACGAAAAACATCTTTGCTAAGAAACCGATCTAAGTTTCTTAAGCGCGACTATAGATCCCAACCAAGCCCAACCTGATCGCATCAAATCTATCGATCTCGAACTCCTCAGATCGGGCAAATCGATCACGACAAGAGAGGTCGATAATTTTGATAAACGCTCTCGTACCTCGCGGGAATGATTAACAGTCCCACCATCACCGCATTCGAGGATACACCACAGAAAGGGAGAATCTTGACTTTCCACGAGCATGAAACCGTAAAGCTCGATATGCCCCACGATGAAGCCTTAGTGATCGCGTTAGAAGTAGGAGGCGTCGCCCTCTCGAAAATTCTCGTCGATATTGGAAGTGCTGTTAACGTCATTTCACACGAAACGCTACGGTCGCTCGAACAACCGGCTCCAAAGATCAGACGGGAAGCAAACCCCCTCGCCAGTTTCGAAGGAAGGTCGATCCTTTCACTCGGGGTCGTGTTATTAACTACGAAAGCCTGCGACCTAAAGCGAAAAATAGAATTCACTGTAGTCAACCTTCCCATGCCTTTTGATGCCATTGTAGGGAGCCCCTGGTTATACCAGATGAGGGCATTTCCCTCATTTTATCACCAATGCGTGAAGTTTATGTCTCCAACCGGAGAAAAGACCATACTCGGAAGCCAGAAACAAGCTCGAGCCTGCTACATGTCCGAGTTCCGAAAAATGCCACAGATGGAGGAGAATATCCCACTCGCACGCGACCTCTCGGTCAAAGATCCCGCCAAAGATCTATCCAGTACCGTCCCTCTGGACGAAAATTCCCCTGAAAAATCATCAACATCGGGAACGATTTACCTCCAGAGTTAAGGCGCGACCTCTTGTCATTTCTCAAACAAAATATCAAAACGTTTGCATGGTCCGCGGCAGACATGCTAGGAATCGATATCAATGTCGCTTCCCACGACCTAAACGTCGATCCCACATTTAAACCCGTCAAACAGAAGCGAAGTAAGTTAGGTCCCGAGCGAGCCAAAGCCGTAAATGACGAAGTGGATAAACTCCTGACAATCGGCTCCATTCGCGAAGTTCAATACCCCGACTGGCTCGCAAACCCAGTCGTGGTTAAAAAGAAGAACGGAAAATGGAGAGTATGTATCGACTTCAATGACCTCAACAAAGCATGCCCGAAAGACAGCTTTCCATTACCGCATATCGACCGACTAGTAGAAGCCACAGCCGGACATGAACTACTCTCCTTCATGGACGCATTCTCAGGCTATAATCAAATCCTCATGAATCCCGAAGACCAGGAAAAAATGATCTTCACTATGGAGCGAGGAACATACTGCTATAAAGTGATGTCATTCGGGTTAAAGAATGTCGGAGCCACTTACCAAAGATTAGTAAACAAAATGTTTTCCAAGCAACTTGGGGAAACAATGGGAGTTTACATAGACGACATGCTAGTAAAGTCATCGAAAGCAAGCAACCACGTTCCCCAGTTACAAGAATGCTTCAACATCCTCAACAAATTCGGAATGAAACTAAACCCAACCAAATGTACGTTCGGAGTAGCCTCAGGGGAGTTCCTCGGCTACTTGGTAACCGAAAGAGGAATCGAAGCCAACCCAAAGCAGATCGCAGCACTCGTCGATACCTTACCCCCAAGATCGGTCCGAGAAGTACAACGCCTCACCGGGAAAATAGCCGCATTAAACCGTTTTATATCCAGATCGACCGATAGATACCTTCCTTTCTACAAATTGGTTAAAAGAAATAAGAAATTCAAATGGAACATCAAATGCGATTCTGCCCTCAAAAAGCTCAAGGCGTACATCAGGGAACCGCCCGTGTTGTCTAAACTGATCGTAGGAGAAACCCTCTTCCTATACGTCGCGACCTCCAAACACGTGGTGAGCGGAGTCCTGATGCGCGAAGAAAATGGAGAACAGAAACCAATATATTACGTGAGTAGGTTGCTAGTTGACGCCGAAACCATATATCCCGTAATGGAGAAACTCGCACTAGCGGTAGTAACTGCCGCCAGAAAACTGAGACCCGATTTCCAGTCTCATTCGGTCATAGTCATGACGTCACAACCCCTTCGGACAATACTCCATAGTCCGAGCCAATCCGGCAGGCTCGCAAAATGGGCAATCGAGCTCAGTGAATATGACATAGAATATAAGTCACGAACGAGCTCGAAAGCACAAGTACTAGCAGATTTTGTCATCGAACTCATCCCAAAGGAGGGTAGCTCGAGCTCGAATACTAAATAGATATTACATGTCGACGGAGCATCATCTAACCAAGGATCCGGAATCAGAATACAGCTCGAATCCCCGACGGGAGAAATGATCGAACAATCATTTTGCCTAGCGCATCCCTGATCCGCTATGAATCCATGATCCCTGATCGCGGGACTATGGCTCGCAAGAAGCATCAGTGCCCGAGAAATCAGTGCCTTCAGCGACTCGCAATTAGTCACAAGCCAATTCCACGAAGAATACGAAGCAAAAAACGAAAGAATGAAAGCATAACTTTCAGTCCTGCACGAAATCGCTCAGCAGTTCGACAAGTTCGAACTAACAAAAATCCCAAGGGGAGATAATAAATCAGCGGATGCGCTGGCTGCGCTGGCTTCAACTTCCAATCAGGCGGTGAAAAGAATAATACCAGTAGAAGGGATAGATAAACCAAGCATAAATCTCCCACGTAAGGAAATCAATCTTCCGGAAAAAAATCCCCCACGCATTGATGCAATCACTACGCGAAGTGGGGCACGAAGAGAAAGCCAGGGTCTCGACAACGAAAACAGCGACGAGCCCGACAGTCAATCGGTCCCGAGCACATCGCGCGTCGGGACCAGAAGAACAGAAACCACCGCAGCTATCCCTGAAGAGGCCGTCCATGAAACCAGCAACGAGGCACACGAAGCCTTCAAGAAGGAGCTAGAAGCCAGGCCAGATTGGAGAATCCCGATATTTAAATATATAAAGGACGGCGAGCTCCCCGCCGAGAGATGGGAAGCTCAAAAAATAAAAGCCTGGAGTTCGCGTTATTGTATAATGGAGGAAAGATTGTATAAAAGAAGTCTAGACGAGCCCTATCTATTAGGTGTATCCCCTAAGGACGCGTTCATAATCCTGAAACAAACTCAGGAGCGTAGAGTGCGGAAGCCACTCCGGGGGACAATCCCTAGCAATCAGGATAAAGAAACTAGGCTACTTCTGGTCAACAATCGCCGATGACAGCGAGCAATTCGCGTTGAAATGCGACAAATGCCAAAGGCACGCGCCGATGATACATCAACCTACTCAAAAACTGTCTGCGATATTCTCGCCATACCCTTTCATGAAATGGTCCATGGATGTGGTAGGCCCGCTAGTACCTTCCGGACCAGCCCAGCTGCGATTTCTTCTGGCATTAACCGACTATTTCACCAAGTGGATCGAGGCCGAAGCATTCTCAAATGTCACTTCCACGACGGAAACCAGCTTCATTTGGAAAAACATCATCTGTCGACATGGTCTACCATACGAAATAGTAACCGACAACGGACCACAATTCATTTCCAAAATGTTCGACGAGTTTTGCGTGAAATGGAAAATCAAGATTAAGGCCGCAAGCCCCTGATACCCAAAATGCAACGGTCATGCCGAAGCCGCAAATAAGACTATAATGAACAACCTCAAGAAAAGGCTCGACCTCAAGAAGGAGAGGTGAGGAGAAGAGCTGCATAGTGTCCTGTGGGCCTACAGAACAACCCCCCACACCGCAACCGGTGAAACTCCGTTTTCACTATCTTATGAAATCGAGGCCGTAATCCCAGCCAAAATTGAGGTCCCGAGTCAGCGACGAGGAATATGTCCAGAAGACGCCGAACTCAATGAAGAGTTTATAATCCATCAGCTGGATATGATCGAGGAACGACGCGAAAAAGCAGCAATACGCGTACAAAATTACCAACAAGCCGCGGCACGTTATTATGATTCAAATGTAAGAAATCACACTTTCTCCGTAGGCGACCTAGTTCTCCAGAAAGTGTTCGACGGAACGAAAGAGCCGGGAGCAGGAAAACTAGGAACAAAATGGGAAGGACGATACAAAGTAACTAAATAAATCCGAACGGGAGTCTACGAGCTAGAAAAAGTCAAAACAGGCCTCCCAGAAATGAGAACTTGGAACGCCTACAACCTCAAGAAATACTACAAATAACGCAAACCCGAACCTCGATCATAACGATCAAAGCTTAGAGCTAGGGGGCCATCGATACCTACAGCTCAGTCAAAAATGGAACTACGATAAGGCTTGATCCCCCAAAAGGGGTACGTAGGCAGCTCGTCACCGATCGCAGCCCAAACAACCAAACAAACAGTCTTTAGCTTTCTTTCATCACTTTGAACATCTAATTCCTAAGCATAGCTCATTTACCAACTTGCTATCAGGCCATATAAAGGCCCATAAAACATATTCCTGATCAGTCTCTGTTTCACGCCTTCCAAAGCGTAAAACAACAAGCTCAATGAGGCTTAAAACAAATCGGAAATATACGATTAAAGAGGTATTATCCCATAAATCCGTTGGAAACATATATATGTTTCTCCAACAACAAAAACAAAAAAAACATACATATAAAACATAGCAAACTTCAAACTAAATCGAAGTAACCCTCGCATCAATCCTTGTTGACCGAGTCTCCGGAGATCTCGGGGAGATCGAGACGACCAAGAGAAGGGTCCGACACCGAAGCAAGACCGTAATTGACGTCGAGCGAAACCTCCAAGTCTTTATGGCGCTCCAACTCCGCCTCGAGCTCGAAGCCACCCTCACTATACTCGGCAAAGCTTCGATATGAGCTCGCGTCTCTTGCAAAAGAATCTCCGCGGCCGTTTCTTTCTTCTTTTGCTCCAACTTACCCCTGACTACAGCCAAAACCCCCTCGTACTCCTTCGCAAGAGAGACACGAGCTAGATGGAGATCTTTGCAAGCTTTCCTATCCCGACCTTCGATCTCTCGCCTATACTTCTCCTCCATCGAGTTAAGGTCGCTCTGAACAACGCCCTTTTCTGCCTCAGAAGCCGCCAACTTCTTCTTCAATTTCTCAAAATCCAATTCGCGCTGTCTCTCCGTCTCCCGAGCAGTATCCAGCTCACCCCGAAGCTGTTGGATCATGAGAAGGTGACCCGCGATCTCTTCCTTACTAGGAAAATTTGCCAATCGCCCCTCCATTAAAGCGGCATAATCATTGCTCGCCTCCATAGCCTAAGAAAAATGATAGCATCAAAACTAAGCATCCCAGTCCATAAAGAATCAAGCGAAGACAACGTACCTTGGCGTTTGCGACTGCCATCCGAACATAGGCGTCGCGCTCTCGCATGTGCTCCAAAGAAGGGAGCTCGCATCCTTCTGCTCTGATCTTACACCAAATTTCCGCAAGGGACTCGGGGTTCTCAAGGATGGGGATCTCGCTGTCATACGCAAACGACCACGAAAAAGCTTCGGGCACGCTCGAAGGAAGATCACCGGGGTTAACCTGCGAAGTACCTTCACCAGAAGCACGCAACGGCGGAGAAAGTTTCGGGCTCGACGATCCCGAAGCCACAGAGTTAACTCCTCCAAAACCCGACGTCGAGATTGACGAGACAACGAATCGATCTCGTCATTAAGAGCTCGATCACCAGCAGAGCTCGCCGAAGTATCCGGTGCCTTTCGAGCTCCACCAGATGGAAAAGCGACCGACACTGGCCTAGCAAGAAGACCAGGAGACTGAGCCTGCGACCTCGGTCTAAGGACCCGCCCCCGGTGGACTTTCCGATCTCGCTCTGATGACCCGGCCTCAGAAGACTCATCAGGACGATCGAGCAACACCTCTTCATCCTTCTTCCCTAAAAAGCAAAGCAAACCTCGAAAAACTTAGGATCATATCAACGAAGCGCCCCAGATCATGCCAGAAAAAAAGAGCAATGTAATAGCCACTTACTTTTGGTGCCCTGACCTCGCTTGGGCCGAACAGGAGCCACCAAGGTGACAGGAGTAGCACGATTCGCACCCGGTGGGAGAGCATAGGCGGCTTGAATTCGGTCAGGAGTAAAGGAGAGCCAGCAAGTGCTACCTCGACGCAAAGTCTCCATTAACCCGCGAAGCTCGAGAGACATAGGCGCAGACCCAAAAGGCTCTATAAATAGAAGGAAAATTCTTTCTTTCGTTTTTAAAGAAGAAGAAAACAACAGACATTGTTTACCAAGACGAAATGAGACTCACCAATGTCGCCGGACCATTCCCGAGGAATCCTCTCGAAATCGAAGTCTCCGACCGACGCTAGATTTATTTTTAAAACAAAAAAATTCTCCCTCCATCGATCATCCTTATTAGGAATGCCTTCGATGATAACACGACCACCTCGAGGAGAGATAATCATTGTGCCATGGAAGCCGTTGTTTCGCTTTATGGAAAATAATTGCTTCAACTCCCTGAGACCAAATTCGAGACCTTCTTCCTGAGCTGGGACCCAGCAACCTAAAAAGTACCGGAAAAAGTTACGCGCTATCTGGGTAAACGCCATCTTGATCTCCGCCAGCACCTCGAGAAGGAAACGAGGAAGAGGAAACGATAAGCCGCCAGCCTCAAAATGAGATGCGTAAGGTCCACATTACCCCGGTCTCACGTTCTTCGGAGTCTCACCGTCCTCGGGGATTCGATTTCTACGGCGTAACTGACTCCCCAGAGTTCGTAAATGGCGTCGATATGTTTCCCTTTAAGAATCGTCTTGAGATGCAGACCAAACTTTTCTGCAGCCATAGTTCCGAATTAAGAAGAAGTATCGCGAAAGAGAGAGAAAAAAACCAAGAAGAAGATGCCAAAGAAAGAAGAAGGATCGAAGTGACGAAGAAGACGATCTACTCAGTGATATGTAATATATATATAATAAAAGAAAAGTGGTTCCCGAGAACGCTAGGATCTAACCGGCCACGAACTTTCAATCTCGACCACACGATCCTAAAATGGCCGACAAGTCAAATCAAGACGATACGCGTGGCATCCCATTCCCCGAGAATCGCGACACCGCCAAGTAACGATAGTTTCTCGCCTTTTCAGTTTCCCAATAAACCAAAAAGGCTGGGGGACAAATGTTGGACCCAATTTTGGTCAATACCATAATGGGCCGCGATCAAAGGCATGGGCCTTAAAGGGCCGGAGCCCGTAGCAAGAATACGAGCTCGAGAAGGAGTCGCCGAGGTCGCGGAGATCGTGCAACAAGAAGCTGAGATCTCGGAGCTACCACAGATGTCTCGAAGTCAGCTTGCTATAAAGGAAGAGGAATGGAAACAGAAGAGGACACATTGAAAACCCTAGAGAGAGCTATACACTTACACCGATCTTGTCGTCTTCCCACTTTTAGATTCTTTCTTTACCGATCTCATTTGTATCACTCGATCTAGTTCAATCCATTGTATTTGATCTTATTCATCAATAAAGTTCATTTTCACCTACTGGAAACTATTTAACATCGTTGTGTTCTAAAGATATCATTGCCTACATCATTTGTCTTCCCTAGATCAAACCCCGATCACTATCAAATACTTTGTGTAGATTTTAGGTTCTACAGTAACCTTCATCGTAACGTTGGGCCTTGTAACTTCCTTGTAATAGAAAACACGGGTGTGGTAACTTCGTCGTAACTCAAAAAAACACTGGCGTGGTAACTTCGTCGTAACTAAAAAAAATGGGCGTGGTAACTTCATCGTAAAGTTAAAACAAAATTACGAGGAGGGTGTTTCTTTATATATATATGCAAAACCAGAACGAGGCTGCCTCGTTCATGTCTCTCAACTTCTTATATCTCAAGGTATGTTTTTTTCTCTCTCTCTCTCTTGATTTTTTTTTTTAAGATTAGTTTAGGTTGTGTAGGTGGTTAGTTTAGGTAATTAGTTTAGGTGGTTTGTTTAGGTAACGGAACTATATTCAAAGATTATGTTGCGGTTTTTAAATTGATTCTATTTTTTTTTATTTTGATTTGGCTCTTAGGAAAACAGCACGTCCACCTACTTATTCCCAGATGTTTGGTGACCATGATGGGACATCTTATTCCGGCCCATCATTTTCCGAGGTAGTTCCTGACTCGCAGACGTCTCAAAGAGTTTCTTGGACCCATCCTCCTCCTGCACCTCAGATACCGGCTCAGATGCCTCCACCTCCTCCCCCACCACATGAGCCTGCCCTAGCAGCTGGAGTTCATTCAGATTTGCGTGTGCCTCCATCTACACCATACGAAGGATATATAGTGAAGGATCTTTTTGCCCAGCCTGGACGAGAGGATTTAGATATTCTGGACCCCGATCGACCGAAGGGTACTTATTAGTAAGTCATTATTTTTATTTTAATATTTTACTTCATATTAATTTTTTAACAATTTGATACTATTTGCAGGTTTTCAGCTGTTAATTGTGTCGGCCAGAGCATTTCAGACACGATCAAGGGATATTTCGTCGAAGCCCATCTGAACTGGATTTTGACTCCAGACTACGCTAAGATGACGTGGTTTAAATGTTTTGCGGTAACTTTTTTCCCTATTTTATATTTAATAATTATTTATACATTTAAATATTCTTATAATTTCTTTTTCAGCAAAGGTGGCATTGGTCCTTAGCAATCAACGAGAGGGTGAAGGCGGAATTTGTGGTAAAATCAAAGGTCTGCCTTTGCAACACCGTCTCAGATTGGAAGGACAAATGGGGGATCTATGGTTATGAAGGGAAGCCCACCGAGATCACGAAGGATGTATGGGATGGCCTCATCGCCTATTAGAAGCTACCCTCCACGATCTGTAAGGCCAACTCATGCTCCACTTCCCGAAGAAAGAAGGATAAGGACGGTCATTTACCTATGGTTCATAGAACCGGACAAAACCCCACGCCGGGATCCGTCTAGAAGCTGTAAGTTTTAATTGTAATATTTTTTTATTCTTTTAAGCTTATATTTATTACTTAATTTAATTTATTCTTTATCTTTGTAGTTTGAGAAGACGGGAGTCCTACCATCTCTGTCTGATCTATTCAAGATGACTCACGCCACATCAGACGGGACCTTTATCAATCTTGCAACCGAGAAACTCTTCAACGAAGTGGCTGCTCGGGCTGGAGAGCGGGAGACCCAACTAACCCAGCAGTCTACCGATGGATTACCCATCAAATTGACAACAGAAGAGATCGACAGGATCTTCGAAGAGGTAAAATTTTAAAAAATATTTTATTTTATTTGATTATTTTTATATAATTAATTATATTAATATGTTTTTAAAAAAGTGGTTCCTAGAAAGAAGGGACAGACCGTGGGAATACGCTCCATCAACGAAGTCGCAAGGGAGACTTCGTCATACTCTTCGAGGCGGGATGAGGAGACTGCTCGGATGAAGGCTCGATAGATGCCAAGCAGGTTCGCTAGGACTCCCTTGAGGATCTGCTCGACGTTATGGCAGTGGGAAACCCACTTATGCAGAGAGCGTTGGACGCCAGACGAGCGGGATGCAACAACCTCCTCCCGAATGCACAGATCGAGACACTCCAGAACCAAGCACCCACCCAAACTACTTCGAGAACGTGTCCCGTAGCTTTTTTATTTTGTTTCGATTTTTATTATAAATTAAAATATTTCGTTTCGTTTTGTATTATGAAATTTATATAGTTTTTTTAAAAAAATAATTTTTCGTTTTATAATTTTTTTTTAATTTTGAATATTTCGTAATGTTATATATAATAGTAATATACTCCTTCCATTTCAAAAAGATAGATGTTTTAGAAAAAAAAATTGTTTCACAAAGATAGATATTTTGTGTTTCCTATGAAAAAATTGTAAACTTCAAAAAAATTAATTGATTTATTGAATTAATATTGGTTAAAAGATATTGAAAATTGCAGAAAATGATACATTTACTGTAGTGATTTAATGTGTTTTCTTAATATGTGTGAAAACGCTAGAAAATCTATCTTTGTGAAACAAAGGGGGTATTATATATACATCAATGTAAATTCGTCGTAAAGTTTACATGAATTTTACAACGAATGACTTGTTAGATCCTCGTAAATGTTACGAGGTGTTTACAATGCAAGACTTGTAAAGTCCTCGTAAATTTTACGAGGCCATTCTGAGGAAAGTTTATGACGAAAATTAACATTGACATTACGACGAAGCGTTTCCTTGTCTTTTACGACGAATTGTCTTCGTCGTAACTTTTACACGGAAGTTACGATGAAACCTCCATTACGACGAATGTTTTACAACGAAACTCTTCCTTGTTAATTTGTCATAACTCTCTATTACGACGAATTAACAAGGAATATAGGCCTTGTAAAAAAATATGTTTTCTTGTAGTGGAGGAAGAGGTCTCAGAGTTTGCTGCCGGAGGTGTCAAAGTGGAAGAAGAGTTCTTGTAGGTTGAAGTTGATGGTGGAGTCAAAACAGATCTGAGAGTTTTTGGTAAGTCTCTATGCCTGAATTTTTTTCATCTAGTAACCATCTTGCTTAAAGCTCTTGCATTTTTCTTCATCTAGTAAACATATATGAGTGTGTTAAAGCCAATGAAAGTTTCAAGTTTCAAGTATCAGGTTTTCGAAGACTTTATGGAAGACTTTCTGGAAGACTTCTAGGAAATAGAAGTCTGCCGAGAAAATTTATTCATGCAAAGTATTCGATGAAGTCTTTTGTAGTCTTTCTAGAATTAAGAACTTCGGAATATTTCACATGCATAAAGTTTCTGGAAGTCTTCCTGAAAATCTTCAAAAATCTGAAACCTGAACACGGAGGACTATCAAATGGTGATGTCAAGTGGAGTTCAAGCTTATCTATGTAGAGGAATGATCTCTAACTTCCATGTGTAATAGTTTTATTTATGGTATGTTTTGTGATTTGTATGTTTACTCTTTTAGTTGTGGATTCTTTTGTAAATTTGAAGAGATGTTAATGACAAAAAAATGGTAAATATATTCATGTTTGCAATATTATCTTGCCAAAAGTATTTGACATTATTGAAGTTATTGATACAACTTCAATAGCAAAACACAATAAAACAAAATTTTATTCAAATTTACTAAAACTAAGGGAGAAGACTTCTCGATAAAACTTAGTCAAATTCAGAAAATATCAAACATTACATAAGTTCAAACATATAACACTTTCACTAAAACATTTTGCGAAGACGTCTCGGAATACTTCTCAGAAGAACTTAAATTTTAAGTGGAAAACTAGAATTTGAAATTTTTTGTTTATTTTTTTCTGTTAGAAATGAAATTTTCATATATGTGTTTTTTGTAATCATATTTGTGGTTTTCTTTGTAATCATATTTGTGTATAATATTTAAAAACAATTATTAGTAAGAATTTTTGATAATTGTATTAAATTTGTGAGGTTGCATAACTATACAATTGTACCATAGTCATTTCACGCATTAATTTTAAATTTTATTTCTAAACAGTTATAAATTTTTTTATTTTAAAAAAAAATTAACAAAGCATATTTACAATTTTGTTTAATAATTAAATAGTAATTAAATATTTGTAATAATATTTTTTATTAAATTTTCATGATTTGATTTTATATATAATGATTTATAAAATGTTATTATTACATATAATAAATTTGTGATGCAGTTAAAAATGGGTTTATAATGTTTGATCTGCCATTTAAAAGGACGAATATATTTTTTGTTTTACATATTTTTTTAGAAAATTTAATTTTTATATTTGTGTGTTTCTTTATAATCATATTTGGGTAAAATATTTTTTAAAAATTATTAGTAATAATTTTTGATAATTGCATTGAATTTGTGATGTTGTATAACTATAGACTTGTATCGTAGGCATTTCACACATTAATTTTGTAATTTATTCCTATACATTTATTATTTTTTTTAAAATAACAAAGTATAGTTACAATTTTGTTTAGTAAACAAATAATAATTAAATAGATAAAATTATATTTTTTAATTAAATTTTCATGATTTGATTTTATATATAATGATAATAACATTAATTATTATTATTATGATAATAACGTTAATAATTTGTTATGCAATTAAATTGTCAATTTTGACCCAATGTAAATGAAAATCTCCATTTTATTATGTCATCTTATGCCATGGTTTTTATTTTACAAGTAATTTCAGCTTGTTTCAAATTTTAGTTCGTTGTTATTATTGTATATGGTTTCAAATCACCAGATTTTCTTCAAATCAGATACCTTTTTTTTGTCACAACTTCAAACCATATACCTATTTCGTTGTTATTATAGTATATGGTTTTCTTAGTTATGACCCATGTACGTAGAATATAACATATACTCCATCCGTATCATTTTAAGTGATGTTTTAAGAGAAAATTTTTGTTTCAATTTAAGTGATGTTTTCAAGTTTCCATGTAAAAAGTAAATGCAATTTTATGTTTTTGACTATTTGTATTCTGCAGTATGATTTTTTATTGGTTAATTTATATGTATTTATTGCTGTTTTTAGACAAACGATAAAGATTGAATAAAAATTTACTTATTTTGATACAGATGGATGGGGTATATATTTAATACTTTGAGATGATAGAAGAATAGTTTTTTTTAAAGCATAACTGTCTCCATATATAAGAACTATTAAAGAATTGGGTTCCTATAATTGTGGAAAAAAGCAGAGTAACTAAATGAAAAGTAATAACTATTATGTAAAAAGTTTTATATTGGTTGGTAAAATATGTTGGACTAAACCTATATCAATTGACCATGTTTCTAATTTAATAGTATTGATTAAAATTTAAGCAGGAATCTTAAATTTTAAGTGAAAAGAAAATTTTAAATCTCATGAAAGTTCAAAAGTATATCTTGTGATCTAAGAAGACACATTAAACCACATGATTTGATATTCTTGAAATTACTTAACACTCTTAAAAATACATGTTGTACAGAAACTAACATAGAAGATTTCCACAGAAGTCTTCTCTCAGAAGACTGCTTAATAAGTCTTCTCGGATTAATTAGAGAAATTAATAAACTTGAATGTTGGTAACCTCATAATTATGATTAATTAAGTTATGAATTTTATTCAGGATCCCCGATATTGATTAATATACATGAATTAACAAGAAAATTAAAAGTTTTTTTTTAATTTTACAGAAAATGAAAGTTTATTAAACATTGATTTAAGTCTTCTTGAAGTAGACTTTCGTGGAAGTCTTCCATTTAGGTCATTTTTGCAATTTCAAATTTACAAAGGAAGATTTCTTGAGAAATCTACTCTACAACAGACTTCTTAGGAAGTCTTCCTTTTAAATTATTGGTTTACTTTTGTATTTCAAAAATTTTCAAAATACCAGTGAGCAGACTTCATGTAAAAATTAAGAAGATTTCCCAGAAAATCTTCTATAGAAAGTCAAATTTCTGACACAATTCGGCCAATTGCAAAACTAACATGTTTATCCGAGAAGACTTTTTTTTTTGTTGATAAAAAAAGTTTGAAATCTTCTACACGAACAGATCTGAAAAAAAATTCAAAGATCATTATTAGATCCGTTGAGGTTCATGTTTAGCTTCTTCAAGCACATATAACTTCCTAGTGAAAGTTACCCATTTTTGACCAAAAATCATGAACTTAGTAACTCTAATAAGCTCATAATTTAGATATCAAAATTTTGGGAATTTGGGATGAAATAAGAGAGGAAATGAAAGGAAAATAGCTTGTGTGTGTAAAAAATAAGAATATGAAGGTGTAAATGTTGATTGTAGGTGTATTTAGAGCTTGAAATTGGTTGTTCATGGTGGTTGTTGTATTGATGACGATGAGATTGTTGTAAATAAAAAAGGAAAATAAAAATGATTGAATAAAACAAGCATTTTCAAAAAAGAAACAAAAGAAAAAAAATTATTGCATTTTTGTGAATAGTCCGAACTTCTGGGATGAAAGTGCAAATGAAAGATCCAAAAAGTCCAAGGATTAGTTTTGCATTTGACACTTTTTATTGAGTAATTTTTGCAAAATCCCCATAATTAATTTACAATCTTTTAACAAAATCTAGTGTTATTGGTTTTTATATTTATAATCTCTTCGTCTAGTGATTTTGAAATCTTTTGTTATTCAACTCAAGATTTGAAAACAATATTTAAATTCAGTCTTATTCATATTTGATAGATTCTTTAAAAAAAATGACTTGAAAGAGTGTAAAATATATATATCAAAATCTGACATTTTACCTTCCTAGTAGTTTAAGATCCGCGCAATTACGCGGGATAAATGTTATATATAAAACTAATTTTTATCTATTATTATTTATTTGTATTCATTTATATATTATGTATATAATTAAATTAAAGTAAATACATAAATCAAAACAATACATCTTATTTATTTACTATATCTGTTTGGGTAAATAAATCAAAACAATCATTTTTTATTTTATATGGTATATAACTAAATTTCAATAACATGGACATAGATATATATTATATTTTAGTATAAATATTTATTATTGAAAATTCATACTCATATGATAAACATAAAATTTCTAATGTGCGAGTTTTTAATACAAATTTTAAAATTAAAATATTAAAGTTTCATTACTTTTTTAATACAAATTTAGAAATTATCATATTTAAGTATTTTTCTATGTTATATAGTTTAATTTTAAATTATATTAATATATAATATGAATGTCTAGTAAATGAGACTTTATATTCATACGATTTATGATCATTGTATCTTGTTATTACCAAAAAAATTAAACCATTGATCACAAAATTTTATTGTGAGACATTTAACGTTTTTAATAATTTATAGACGTTTTAAAAATGAAAAACATAACATATAAGAAAATTTTAATTTTTTTATTACATGGTTAACGTGGTTGTTTAATATCTTTTAATAATATAAAATTAAAAAAAAGAGCTAAGATACAAAAATTATTATCAAATATTTATTATTCATAATCATTAATTGTCATATATGCGTTAATCATATTAGGCAATTTTGTAGCTTTTATTTAAGAAAAATGCAAAAATATTATTTTGTACACTATTTATCAATTTAATAGTTAGTTTAATAAATAGTATAATATAAGTTAAGATAGACCAACATATTTCTCTAAAAATTATGAATTTCATTTTCATAATGACAACGTTGTTACAAAACAACGTTGTAACAACGTTGTAATGTTTTACGATTAATATATAAGGGATTTTTTAATCTTAACATTACTGAGAAATCTATCTTCCAACTATTATCACATCTCACTTTTTGAAACGCAAAACCCCAGATTTTCATCATTTTATCAAACCTACTTCTCTCTATCAAATTAACGAAATCCAGATTTTTGAAAATCATCTCTCTCTCTCTCTCTCTCTCTCTCTCTCTCTCTCTCTCTCTCTCTCTCTCTCTCTCTCTCTCTCTCTCTTATTAGGTAAATTACATGTGTTACAGATATCTCTATCTTATTCGAGTAACCTTTCTAAAAATTACCATAAACTTTCAGTAAAAATAATTGAACCAATAAAATCAAAATATAAAAATAACTTCATATCAAATTTTAAAATTATCATCATCACACCAGTACTATATATAACAATAATTTTATCATAAAATTTTAACTCTATATTTATCTTTACATAATTAAATGTTCTCATCTTAACCATGATCTCACTGTATACTTGTATTAAAGTTTAAAATTATTTTCAAATTAAAATTCTCTTAAAATAAAGTTCAACTCTATTCTAGAAATTAAATGATGTCATATTGACTTGTAAATGCATTGACACTGATTTAAAATATTTAGATAAATCATATATCTTACATTTTAAAAGGAATAAAAATTCAAAAAATAGAAATAAATTTAATGAAAATCTGATCTATGACTGAATAACACTAGATTATAAAAAATCTATAATATATAGATTATAAAGAAAACTAGATTATAAAACCTACAAAATTAATTTGAAATCCATCATTGAATAACACCCCATAACTGTATCCCAAAATGTAAGAAAACAGTAGAAGTCTTTAAAATATTAATGATCTAAAAGTCTTCTAAAACAGAAACAGAAAGATTTATTTATAACTATTACCTTTTTGTCACTGTATTTATAGCTATTAACAATCTTAATTTTTATCACTGGCTATGATAGCCTATCCTATTATTTGAATACATGTAGTTTCAAAGACGTAAGTGCAGGATCGGGCCTGAATGTAAGCAGATCAAGCATCTGTTTGAGGGCTAATCAGTATAAATTTATTTTGGGGCCAATTTTCCAAATGATTAGATAGCTGAGATGGTGCAAGCGATTGTCAATCGAGTTAACTCCTATCCAATTGACGAAAACTAATTAAAAAGAAATAGAATAATGATCATCATTAACTATACAAATTCCTAAAAAAACAGTTATCAAAAGCCAATCGACTGTTTTCTCATTATTTTCTTAGCTCTCAATTAACAAAGTAATGAAGTCTTTTGTTTCTCCGACATCATCTAGGACTTGCTGTTACAAAAAATTTTAACTAAAATTCAATAAATTACGTTGATGATTGATTATGTCAAAAATGTTAATTAAATTATAGAAGTTTTCAAATAAAAATTATATATTAAGATTTTCAATATTATTCAATACTTATATTTTTTAAAATTAAAATTTATAGCAAAAAAACTTAGGGGACAAAAAAAATCTAGCTTCTAGTCGAGAAAATCTCAGGCATGGCTCCGCGTACGTGACTATAATCTTGGTGTATAATAGACATGTAGTTAGTAAGCGTTCAAATCTACTTTATTAAAACAGAAGTACATATATAGAATACCCCTAAAAGTTACACAATATTTACAGTCAAATGCCATTAAAAATTTAAATTTGTCTCACGTTAAATATGTCTGTATTTTCCATATATTAATTATTTTCCTAAAATAACTGAAACGAACTGTAAAGAGGTAAACAATTATTAAATGGCGGTTGTTTTTTATTCCAGGTCGACAATGTTTTCCTTAACACGATATTGGTTCCCCTGCAATTTCAAATGCAATTTCAAAACGATGTAAATTTTATGGATAATTATATACATTGTCAAAATCAACTCATAGCAACTAACAAATTTAAATGGACAACTAATAATAGATTAAAATTCACAACCAACAAAAAAATCTAGCAAATCTGCAAAATTCCCTATTTATTTGCTACATATCAAAAATATCATAAACAAAAGCATCAATTTAGAATCCAGAATATTATAATTCCCCTATAATAATTACATTTACACCTAAAATAAAGAAACAAGCGCAAAATCTTAGATAAACAATCACATTTACGCCTACACTTGCGGAACAAGCACAAGATCTTATCATTTCTTATTTCAAATCATAACCATTAAGTATTTAAGGAAAATGTAATATATGATGGCACACAAAATTCAACAAAATCATATATTTTCCTTTTTTACATTTTTTAAAAAGTTTAGCTCACATATATTTATGAATTAACTCAATTTTGTTGTCAGTGTGATCAAATGCACGTTTGCTTTTTAATGACTATTAGGGGAATTATGTTACATCAATATTTGTATTATGTGATGTATTTTGTCATCATTTGTATTATAATTTTTATACATTATATAATGGTATAAAAAATATTTCATTACATTACGTAAACAGAGAAAACACCCGCTCGGTCGGGTGGGTCTACGTCTAGTTTTTAATTTAATGGTGAAAGCTTGCGGAAAAGGTATCTACCGTGTTGTGTATATATATAACTGTGTTTTTCAGTAGCCAATTCACAACTAGTGTTGAACGGGAATAATTAAACTGATTTAATATGATTAGGCTTAGATGAAATTACAAACAAAAAGACATGTATATATCTATATACTAAGGCAGGTCCGCGCTACGCGCGAAATTCAATGTATCGGTTTTTATGAAATATATAATTTTGTATAAATTTTCTTCTGTTCAGTTGGTTGTAAGTGTGATTATGTTAAAAAAATGAGATTGAGTTTTCAATTAGCAGAATTATTTTTTTTTTATGTCAGCGTATCTAATACTGTGGAAAATAAAATTTTAACTTTGAGGTAATCTTAGTCACTAAAAATATATTTTGTAGTTGTTTAGGACAATGTCATTGCTGATATTAGTACTTGTTGTTGTTTTTTTTTATATTTATGTTATATTTTTGTTATGTCAGTAATTTGCTAGAGATAAACTAAAGCAAATGTAAAACACACCAAATAAACAGAAGAATAGTATGCTTTGATGATTATATATTTATACTTACATAAAATTTTAAACTGGCTATAGAATATTATGCACAAACAGAACTTATACGACCATATATTATTCTGTACAAAAATATTATAAATCAGCAAAATACATATTAAACTAACTATTATTTAAAATTTTTTTATTACGCTATAGTACAGGTTAGTTAATAGAATAACTATATATACTTTTCGATATTTGTGTTAAAATTCTTTGTAAATCTAAAATATGAATATATTAACATCTCAAATTGATAGTAAAAGAAGATATTTCTTATAAATTATTTCATCTAATCTTTAAATATTAAAATTAAGAATATATTTATAAAATAGTGTTAACAATATTCTGAAGTTCAAAACATAACTTTTAAAAAAATAAGTAAAATAATCAATGTACACAAATTTAAGTTTTTTTATAAAACTAAAATTATCTAGTTTGTGGATATAACTATAATTTCTATCTAAATATTTTTTTGAGGATAATATTGCACTCTAAACTAAACCCGGTTAATATGAATTGCACTCGCATCCAAAATGTGCAATTTTCCTATATATTTGTTTTAGTTTCAAAATCATAATAATCTCCGTATAATACACTATATCTATTTATTATTACTATTTTTCTTTCCCTCAAACTAAAAACTTAAACATATTATAAGCACATTTTTTTTTCTTTTTTAGTCTAATCCACTATTACAATATGTAACAGAAATCGAGTACTATTTTGTATCTGTAAACATACATGTTTAATATATATGTCTAAACATCCTATACAATCCATACTAACAAACATATATAATCTCTGAATAATAATACTTTTCAATGATCCAAAAAAAAAAACTTTTGGATGTTTTAAAGATACATAAGCAGAACGAACCCGATGTCAGGCGGCGGCGGTAATGTTAGATGCGCTCGTGACTGAGCAAGGATGACGACGTCTTATGTTACTCCACTATCTGCCTGCAAGTCCAGCATTTCCTCTGTTTTATCTCTTGACCATAACTAAAAGTTGTTTTAAAAAGATCTTAAAGTATTGTCAGGATATGTAGTGGCTGCGATGGATCTCTCTATATACATATAAGCTCTTATTGATGTGCATTAAAGTATCAGTTACATACTACTTGTATGTATGGAAATGCGAAGAGATATATTCATTTAACAAAGTGATGTGTTTTGAATGAAGGGACACGTTGCGCGACGATAGCCTTCGATTTTCTGATGTGGCATCATGTGTGGATGGCCTAGGAGTGAAGAAAACTCTTCTTTATATATATAGATATTATACTATAATTAAATATATGGAAAAACAGAAAGCTGAATGGTTGGTTGTTACAATCAACCAAACTAGAAGGTCATTAGAGAGAAAGCTCTATCATCTCTCTAAAACTCAATTTTTCTCTTCTGATTTGGTTAAGGCCGGTGTGTGTGGACTCACACAGCCACGACGTCAGTCATTGTCCTTCTGTTAGCTTGATTTTGTCGTTATTTTCTTGCTGTTTGGCTGAGGTTTCGTTTGGGTAGTTGAGTTGTTGCGGTGGAAGAGGTTTTCCGGTGAGTTCCCCGGTCATATCTAACAGATCTGTGTTATTGAGATGAAGAAGATGCCGTGTGTGGTAACCGAAATTCACACCGTCGATTTCCGTAATCCGAGGAAAGCCTAGAAACCCTAACTTTCCCTGAGGTCCCGGATTCTCTGCGAGAGCCAACGACAAGTGACCAAATAAATGCGGAAAATATAAAAAATAACAAAATGAATTTATAGAAAAGGTAGATCTTATTTCGAATCCGCGTAAGAGCGTTGCGATCATTACAAGAGATTATACAAGCTTCAGCCGCAAGAGCTGTCAGCGAATTACCTAGTTCTAGCAACCTAAAACCTTAAACCTAGTTGAGTCGCAGCTCGATAACAAAAGACGAAAAAGATACCAAAAAGGTTATGATTTGATTTCGGACTGAACCTTATGAAAGGCTGCCTACGTACCCCTTTCGAGGATCAAGCCGAATGTAGTTTGACTGAAAGAGTAGAACAAGAGATCGAACTGCATGGGCGAGTTTATCTAGTAATGGAGTGCCAGTCATAGAAATAGAACATGTCGAGAATAATGCCTAAAAGTTTCTAAGTGCAAAGAGCTCTAAGAGTAAAAATAATTGTGTCTCTCATGTATCTTCGACCTCGACATCCTTATATACTCCTCTAGAGGCGGTTTGCTCTTTCCCTTTCTGCCCTCGGTCAAGTTTATCGCTTCGCGGAAATATTCCATTTTTCTTCGATCTTCGTACTTATCTTTGGAAACTTCACATTTATCTTCCGAACTTGACATTTATCTTTTCCGGCGAAATAAAAAATAAACAATCATAACGATTGGGCTCGATTTCGTATAAAATCACAAGTGGGCTTCTAGCCGCGTTCTAGACCCTTTCGGGCCATTTTCCGAGTTGAGCGTTTTTACGATTTATCGAAAGAGAGCTTCCGAAACGACGTCGATTCCGAAGAAGGTTCAAGTTTCTTGTAAAGCGGAGGCAGTTCGAGGTGTTTTAGTTAATAGTTGCTGTTTTATACGATCAACTCGAACTTCATACGAGACAACGAGTTTTGAGGTTTTTATATCGTAAAGTTCCAACGGTGACTCCGATCGAGATGAAACAAGAGCAATTTCGATCCAATCCCGAAGGGGGGAGCTACGAGGACGGGATGAAGGCAGGATGATTGATCCAACTCGCCGAACGGGCGAGTTGGACTGCACATTTGGTCCAACTCGCCCGTTCGGCGAGTTGGACGGCTCGGTCAATCCAACTCGCCCGTTCGGCGAGTTGGACGACTCGGTCGATCCAACTCACCCGTTCGGTGAGTTGGACATGGGTGTTTCGCTGTCCGGGGTCCGTTGTCGGAGATCTTGTGTGAATCCTTTTCGGAATTGTTACGAAGCTCAATTTCGGTTATCTCGCTATTTTTTAACTATTATCTCTTTCTTTTTAAAGAGAGACATTTTCTTGAGAAACTTTCCGACATTGATTACGTCGTGATCGATTTTGACCCCAACACCGAGTTTGGTGGATCTACGGAGTAGTTCACCTGAACTCGTCTTCTTCTCTGATTTTTTTTTACTTAGCTTCTCTTCAGATCTCGTCTTCCGATGACCTAATCCATCAAATCACTCCGTGTTTTGGGATCTCTTTGCTCTTTATCCTTCACTCGCTTCAGTCAGATGTGTTGATGGCTTCGGAGAAGCTGAATCCGAGGCGTCTTTGGTTGGGTTTTAGTGTTTGTCCTCTCTTATCTTTGTTTAGCAACGGTGTCAGCGATCTGTGATTGTGTCGTGGTGTTGTGTGGTGAGCAGAACATGTCTAACATCTTTGAGAAGTTTCAGGTTGTTTGTCACGCTCTTGGAAGGAGTCTCTCTCACTGCCTTTGAATAAGTGTGGTTTCTGGTTTGTCTTTTGCTCTCATGTTCCTCGGTGGCATCTGCTTGTTGAAATATAGAGGTTGAGAGTTTTCGGCATTCCGATGAAGGTTCATTTGAGGAAGGGGTGTGGTCCTAGGTGTTGTTCTTCTCTGTTCAATGTCTGATGTTTTTTTTATGGGTTATGGCTTGTTACCGTGAACTGGAGGTTCAGATAAGTCTAGTATTTTTTTTTGTTACGGCCAGTGCATCGCTTCCTCTCTCTTGTGTGGTTTCTCTTGTGTAGTTTTGGCGAGAGTTCCGGCTGGATGAATATTGGTATCTCTTGCCAGGGTTTGTATACCGATTTGGTGGAGAAGTGTAGACACTTTTAGTGATTGTGTAGTTGTTTGTATGTGTCACCCGTTGTTTGAGTTTGTGTTTCCCTCTTGTGGGCTATGTTTCCGGGGATTATAAGGTGTGTCCATCGGCTCTAGGATTTCAATCTTGTATGTTTACCGGATTCATTAATCAAAATCAGATGGAAAAAAAAATGGTTGGTTGTGGTAGTGTACTTATATATAAATATATCATCGAACTTCATGTGAAAATATTTGCATCTATTTCAATCCACCAAAATTTTAATATTATAAACGAAATAGCAGAGAACAGAAATTTAATAAATAACAAAATATAAAATAATGGGCATTAACTATTATGTTTTAAAATATTTTCCTCTTGCTTTCAATAGAGATAAAATGGTTTTTGCTTTCTTTTTTGAGAGAATTAATGGAACCATTCTATTTATTTTACATTTTAGAGTGATGTTTGAAATGATAAAATTTGTCTTCATTATTTCTCAACAGTTTATCTGATGGTTTTATTTTGTACTTATTTCCCAGATTTGGTCTACATATTGTATTATCTATTCATAGTCATACAAATAAGCCTATTTTCTGCGTTTAATTTGTATCATCAAACTACAAAGCTATTAAACTTTAATTTTTGGTTTTCAACTACAATAATGTTTTTTTTTTTTTTTGGTAACTCTGGTATCTGGGCAGCCACATTCCCAACTATCCCCTCGTAAGGGGTCCAGCGCCCCAATGGAAGGGATGTTAAATCTGCTGTGGCCGGGTCTCGAACTCGTGATGGCGGACACCTTAGCCGAGGTTCCTATACCACCAGACCACGAGGCCCGGTTAACTACAATAATGTTTGTTTTGATCCTAATGAGAAAAATTGATCAACAAATTTTACATATGTATACGGGGGCAGACACAAAGCCAGGTTACGGGGCACGTCCCCCAGCTAAATTTAAGTTTTTATTCACTAGTTACTACTCCTTCCGTTCCTAGAAGATCTATATTCTAGAGAAAACTTTTGTTTCAAAAAGATACATATTTTATATTTCCAATGTAATTTTTGTCAACTAATAATGAGAAATTGTGAAGTTCAAAAACATTAATTGTATTTCTTAAAATCTTATTGGTTTAAAAATGTAGGAAATATAAAATTACAAAAAACTATGCATTTATAGGTAAGTTTTAATACTCCCTCCGTTCTCGAAAGTAAGATGTTTTAGATTTTTTACTTGTTCCACAAAGATAGATTTTCTATATGTTTAAGGTACTTTTTTATGTTTTTAAGAAACATTAAATGAAAATATTTGAATTGATTAAATTTAATTGGTGAAAAGTTATTGGAAAATGTATAATAAAGTAAAAGTAAAATTAAATTATAAACATTTATTGAATTCTTAATAAGCGTGAATACTTTAGAAAATCTTATTTTCAGGAATAGAGGGAGTATCAATACTATTAAAAGGGAAAGAGTCTAAAAAATCTACCTATGAAAGTTATTTGGACCCTTTCATTTATCTCATTATTTTTTGGTCTTACCTTAAATTTAGACTAACAATATGTCACCATATATTTCTCTAATAATAATTTATTCAATTCTTTTATTTATTCAAATCTCCCTCCTAAATTCTAATCATTACTATTACTATATTTACCATTTTGATTTTTAATCGTAAAAGCATTGAAACTAATGTTTTATATTATCACTTTTATCATATAATATATGATTTAAAGCAAGAGAAGTTACACGACATATATGTGTACATTTTAACTTCTTTTTTTTTTTTTTTTTTTTTAACGTCAAACGGCCATTCTATTACTCAGGCTTGAGGTGGTCTGGGTAACCAGACCGGAATAGAACAACCAATGAAAAGTAACTCCCTATGGAAGGATCTAGCAGTCTTAGCTAAAAAATCTGAAAATTGATTCTGCGTTTGTGGGACATGAGTAATGCTGAACTCCGGGAAGCATATCCGTAGCGTCTCGATCTTCTCCAATTCTGTCGCAAAGCTTGGCCAAGCATGAGGTTCCTCTAGCATAGCAATCAGGTCCTTACAATCCGTCCCAAAGCTCTGACATGTTGAGTGCTGAAGCATATTCTCCATTGCCCACTGTAGTGCTTCAACTTCCGAGTGCAAGGCTGATTCACGTCGAGTAATATTTTTTAACCCCATAAGCTGAGCCTTCCCCCTACTGTCCATCCACACCCATCCACATCCACTAAAGTTGGCCGATGCTATCCAAGATCCATCTAACAGGCATATGTTGCCCAAGCTTATGACTTGGGGGATCACCATATTGTTTCCTTGTGGCACTGGTTGTATCACTTCATTCGCCTCAAACCAGGCTCGACATTCACTCTCTGCATATCGAACTAACTCCAAAGGATCTCTATCTATCCCCCTGAATAGTTTTTCATTCCTAGCCTTCCATATATACCAAATTATCCAGGGATAAGGATCCCTGTCTTGTTCCGGCTCAATAATAGAGTTTTTCCTCCAAAATAAATAATCCATGTTCGTGTAGATTCTTGATACTGGAAATACCTCTGGGCCTGTTGGGGTTGCTGATAGGCTTCAAACTTGTAGCGCTGGCGGGCATTCAAAGATGGCATGAGTTACAGATTCTTCTAATTCTCCACACCTCGGGCAGTAATTATCACATCTCATATTGCGTCTTGCTAAATTCCTTGTTACTGCCACGTGCCCAGTCAACAACTGCCATATAAGATGACGTATCTTCGTAGGCGCCTTCAGCTTCCAAGCAAAAGCTTGAAGATTGGTGATACTTGGCTCCAAAACCTCCTGTTCCTCCTCCACCTTTAATAAGTTCCGCCCCACCCAATATCCAGATTTAACTGTGTATTGTCCGTTTCTTGTGTAGCTCCAACAGAAGGAGTCGCGGCGATGAGATGAGCTTATGGCTAAACTCCTTATAAGTTGTATATCGTCCATGTTGACATAGCTCTCCAAAAGCCGAACATCCCATTCCTTCGATGTCTGATTAATGAGATCGCTAACTCTCATGTTGGGGTGCATAACAGGCGCAACAGGAGCCGCCGGTCTTGATGGGATCGTTGGGATCCACGGATCCTCCCACACCTTAACATCATATCCTGAGTGAATCTTCAGTCTGATTCCCAGTAGTAGTAACTTCCTTGCAGCAGAGATGCTATTCCACACATACGATGGGTTATTGGTAGAGTTTACTCTCAGCGGAGAACTTAATCTGTAGTATCTTCCCCTCAAGACCCGGACAACCAATGAATCTGGGAACTGAACCAACCTCCATAATTGTTTTGCCAACAATGCCAGATTAAACTCATGGATCATACGAAACCCAATCCCACCTTCCTCTCTTGGTGCACACACCTTTTCCCATTTCTCCCAGTGTATTCCTCTCTTTGGGGGATTCGAGCTCCACCAGAAGCGTGCAATGGCACTAGCTAAGTTTTCACATATCTCCAAAGGGAGCAGGAAAGTAGACATTACATAAGTCGGGAGAGCTAACAAAATCGATTTTATCAATACTTCCTTTCCTCCTTTTGAAAGCCACCTACCCGTCCATCCATTTACCCTGTGCATTAACTTATCCTTAAGGAAAGCAAACAATTTGCACTTGGAGCCGCTTATGTCTTCTGGAATACCCAAGTAGGTTCCCATCCCTCCTTCATTTTGTATTCCCAGTGCATCTTTGACCTCTTGTCTGGTAGTTGCATTAACTCGCTTACCAAAGAGTAAGGACGATTTATCAAAGTTGATACACTGGCCAGATGCTTTACCATATATCCTAACTACTTTCATTACTTCTTCACATTCACGGGGCTCCGCCTTACAAAAGAAAAGGCTATCATCAGCAAAGAGAATGTGGGATACCGAGGGGCACGCACGTGTGACACGCATCCCCGTTATCTTCCCTTGATTCTCTGCATGATTGAGAAGGCTAGCGAGCGCTTCCGTGCATAGAATAAAAATGAAAGGAGACAAAGGATCTCCTTGTCTTAGGCCCCTACCAGGCACAATATTTCCTCTTGGCTGGCCATTTATAAGCACCTTGTATTTTACCGACGTAATGCATCTCATTATCCAGGTTATCAAAATCTCTGAGAAGCCCATTTTACGCATGACAGCTTCAATAAACGACCACTCCATTCTATCATACGCTTTGCTCATGTCCGTCTTAATGGCCATCCTTTTACTGCGTCCACTTGGCTTGGTTCTCAATGCGTGAAACATTTCTTGAGCAATCATAATGTTGTCTGAGATCTGTCTCCCAGCAACAAAGGCTGACTGGGTTTCCGAAATCAATCCTGGTAGCACTTTCTTTAATCTCTGGCATAAGACCTTCGAGATTATCTTATAGCTGACATTACACAGACTTATGGGTCGGAACTGAGCCATATCATTAGGCTTGGTCGTTTTCGGGATGAGACATATATTCGTATCATTTAATCCATTCACCACTGTTCCCTCGACAAGGAATTTATTGACCATAAGAGTCAAATCCTCCTTTACAATATCCCAAAATTTCTGATAGAATAGCGCAGTCATCCCATCTGGGCCTGGGGCCTTTTCTTGGTGCATAGCAAAAAGTGCTAATTTGACCTCCCATTCCGTTACCGGAGCTGTAAGGCTTTCATTCATTGCCCCAGTGATTGTCGTAGGAACTTGAGTTAGTGCCTCTCCAATGTCCTCAGGATTAGACGATTCAAAGATCTGTCTAAAATAGCTAGTAGCAATGGCTACTAATCCTTCTTCATCCTCAACTATATTCCCATTTCCATCTTGGAGCTGCGTAATTTTATTCCTTGCTCTCCTCTGCTTCGTTAAGGCATGAAATTTTTTTGTATTTCTATCCCCCTCTCTCAGCCAGAACACCCGACTCTTCTGCTTCCAGAACATCTCCTCGGCCTTAAGAGCCTCAGAGAGTTCCTCGGACTTCTTCTTTCTTTTATAATGAAGTAATCATATCATATATAAACTTTTCCATTAAAATCTCATATCATATACCAAACTTTCAACCGTCTATAGTTTGATAGATATTTTTATATTTAAAAATGAGTTTTCTGAATATTCATGTCACATTTACAAAAATGTAGAAATTCATTGGTTATGTTAAAGTTAACCCGACTTCACGATATCAGTATTGGTTATTCACGATTTTGAAAATTATTGGTTTAGATATTATACTTTTATATACTTTTCACTTAAAAACGAATCAATACTATTAAAAGAGAAATAGTCTTAAAAAATCTAGTAAAAAAAGGTTGTTGGAATCATGTATAACTATTTTTTTTTGGTAATACCATTAATCATTCTAACCATACAATATTTTAAATATTTTTAACATATCCTAATATTATTCCTTATGATACCTTTACTCAGAAAAATATTTCATCAACCATATTTTTGTACAATAACGTTAAAAATCTATATCAAAAGGTTGTTGGACCTGATATGGACGTAATGGGTCCACATATGTTCGGGTTTTAGGATCCTAAAAATAATCGAAATATCTAAAAAAATCTGAAAAATATTCGAAACTCCAAACAAATACCCAAAAAATTCTAATACCTGAAAATTCAAAATCTTATTCTAAATCTGACACGATGAACTGAAAAATAACCATTTTTTTAATTTGTTACCAAAAACTATAATCGTAAACCAAAAACTTAAAAAAAATATCCATAATACCGGAAACATATTCGAAATATCCAAATATACCTAATAAACACAACATATTTATGATCGGGTCTAAGGTAGGACCCGGACTCAAACAAAGACCTGCGGGTCCAAAAAAAACCCAATAGGTTATCTTCTCTGGACCTGAACTAAACCTATATTTTCGGGTAGGTTCGGTTTGTTTTTTTGATCCGAATATAATTCTCATGCCTAAAAATAACTTACGTAAAAATGTACATATAAATCTAAATAAACTAATTCGTACATTATATAACTGTTAAAGATTATATTTTTCGATATAATAAGACTTTGTATTATAATATAATCCAAAAAACCGGCGGGTCAAAATCTAGTGTTTTATTAAAAAGTGTGAAAATTCTAAAACATGGATTTTTTAGGAACAGAAAGAGTATAATGTATCCAAACTCTAAAATTAATCATAACTAGGAGTTTTCCTCCGCCATGCGCATAAATAGTAATTTTTAACATAACATTTTTTATTTCAAAAGAAAATTTTGATTTATATTTCAACATTATTAATTTATATTTTAACTTCAATAGTTATAAGAAATCATAAACGTATTTTTGTAATCTTATTCTTTTTGATTTGGTATAATTATTTAAATTTGATTTGATTTAATTTTTAATAAAGATAAAATTAGATTTTATAAAAATAGTTTTAATTATATTATTGTGTTTAATGATTATTTATTTTAAATATATATATATATATATATATATATATATATATATATATATATCTTCCCATCTAATTTTAAATATATACATATATATATATATATATTTACATATAAATATAAATTCTAATAAATTTGAGACTTTGTTTGTTTTAGTTAAACTGAAAAATCTTTTTGTTAATTTAAATGATGAAGATGAACGGATAAATTTAAATAATGTTTAAATATTTAACTATCAAATTTTTTTGGATTAGTGTTACTTTATTTAGTTTATTTTTATTAATGTGAGATACATATATACATATATATTATTATTTTAATTGTGATATATGAATTATTAATATATTTAATAGTTTACCATAAATAAATATTTATATGGAAAATTGACATTAATGATGATATATGAGTTATTTTTATTACTATATTTAAAATCCCTGCAAAAAAAAATTAAATTTTTATAAGGAAATTTTACATCGCACAATTAATATGATGTCATGTCACTATTTTCCAAAACCATGTCATTTATTTTAAGTGTCATGTCATCTTTTTTTCAGCGAGAATGATTGTAGTGATGACATGTGTATAAATCACTTCGCAAATATAATCTAGGGGATTGAAAAAACCATTGTGCCCCCGACTGATTAGTTTCCTACATCCGTCCATGTATATATACATATTAATTTTATTTTTATTTCTACACAAAATTACACATAGCGAAGAACAGATATATAAAGCTTTTTGTCAAAAAGAAAGAAAGAACAGATATGTAGTTACATACATATTCTCAAGCTTGTGTGTGTGTTTTTAGATTAAATTGTAGTTCTGATTGCTCTGAAAGTTTTCATTGACCATTCAATAGCCCAAACAGTAGCATGATTATTAGAAGGTTCTTAAGGTGGGGTTTTTAACGGAATATAAGAACCTGACTCTTAACTTTTAACTAAAAAAACTAAGAACCGGCTCTTAAATAAGAGTTTTAAGAGACGGTTCTTAGCTTTTTTAGTTAAAAGTTAAGAGACGGATTCTTATATTCCGCTAAGAACCCCACCCTAAAAACTTTCCAATAATCATGCTCTACCTACCTACGTATATATAGGCGATTTCTTAAAAGTAATACAATAAAGTTTTTTTTGTTAAAAGAATATGATGCTCCGCAATGGTTGCCGCAAGCCTGCAACCATTAATGTTTCATAATATTAGAAGTGAGGGAGCTTCCGCCACATTTAATGTTGTAAGATTTGGACATTTTCTCTACTCAACTCTTTCTTTAATCTCTACTGTTTCTTTAACATAAGCATGATGTGTTATTTTAACTGTATTTAACATAATAACAGAGTAAATCATTAGTGCAGATATAATCTTTGAAATTATGAAATTTAATAATAAAACTAGTCGCCGTAGTTTTTTCTTTTTATGTCTAATGTAAACCCCGTTTCCGAAAAAAATTAACGTCATCCCCATATTCTTTTTTCTTTTTAAAACAACGTCATCCCCATATTCAGATCATATTAATAGATAGTATAAAACATGGTTTCTGTCTTTCTAGAGTTCATTTAACATCTGTTTTCAAATAGAATAACACTAAACACGGTTAGATAATAAGTACACCGGTTTTGGGGGTTTGTTGGGAACCCTACAAAAATCAAGAATCTAATATTAATAGTTTAATAATTTACCATTAATGAAGAATGCTTATAGTAATGTAACAACTCACATGTTAATAACAAAATCAAAAGCAAATACAAAAACATCTCTGTGAATTTCAAGAAAATTAAGATCAAATGTCGTTTTCTTATGGAGATTTCTATTCCCTATAGAGGTATCTCGCCGATCTCAAGGACTAAGTCATCAGCACTAGTGCACTACTAACCATTATTCAAGATGTTTTAAAAATTGGTTTAAAATTGAATACGTTCATTATTTTAGTCTCTCGTAATTAATTTGCAGATATTCTTCAAATCATTTGTCGGCAAGATTTTACTGTGAATCAAATATTGAAGCGTTGGATAAAAAAGGGATCTTGATTGATAGTTTGTAGATAATTATTTTTCGTTGATTAATAAAGTTAACTGTACTATTTATTATTCCCTTGACTTTGATTTGAAGTAGTGATGTGATTATCGTTTGGTTTTTGAATTTTTTATAAGTTTAATAAAGCGAAATATATTTTTAAACGAGGCCTTTGATTGGGTTTGGGCTTTTTAATAAATGTACGAAAAAGCACCACAACTTGGAAATCCAACGTTGGAAATTGGAATTTTATTCCCAAATTGCTTGACTAAACGTTGGAAGGTAATTATGTCTTTTCAGTCCTCGTGTGATATTTATACTATATTTATACTATTAACAAGTATATTTAACTATTTTAGATATTTACGTTTTATTATTTATATATATTTTTAAGTATTTAAATGAACAAAAAGTATCATATATTTTTTTTTCTCTGTGTCACAATGGCCTAGTAGTTCCTCGTAATAGAGACAGTTGCAGGGTTCGAACCCCGCTTGGTGAGATGGCTTCAGATCTAAATATCATATATATTAAATCTAAAAATAATTAATATATATATAAGTATATAAATCTATTTTGGATACCCAAAATACTTCGTTCGGATCGGATTAGGTTTCAATTCTTCAAATACAAAAATTTTGAATAATTCAGATATTTAATCAATTTCGGTTCGGATTTGGTACTATTTATTCGGATTGGGATCGGTTTGGTTCTTCGAATTCGATTTTTTTTTGTCCAACCATAAATAGTGACATAAAAAACAAATAGCATCATATTTTTTAAAAAATACATCCGTGCGGATAAGCGGATCAAAATCTACCAGTAAATTTTGATCTGAAAATTTTCTTCTGGTTCCAAATATGATTTTAATTTGCGACTTAACATAATGATAATGACATGTAGTAAACGTCACCTTTCATATTCAAAGACGATGAAAAGTATGGTGATAATAATTGTTAGTTGAAACAAATTCAACGTTTCTAAATTCAGTTTTCTTAAAATTTAACTTATTGGTGAATAATGATGCACATTGATAAAACGACCAGACTATCTTTTCGTCTTATATATTATTTTACATGTCCCATTATTACTTCATATAAGAATTTTTTTTTTTTTGATAATTCATATCGGCTATTTGGTAGGAACATATTTAATGCTACATAATCGATTAGTCTCAAAGCGTATCACACTGTCTGCACCGAGTTTGAATACTTTCCAACTAATGCAATGGGTGGACCGATCGTCTTTTACAACCCACCATGTATAAAATATTTTGAAAGAAGTGCTTTGTTTTTCCTAAAATCAATCATTAACTTTGTTTTGATATACCTTAATCTGAATCTATACAATTAAAGTAGAATCTCTCGAACGATTTTGTCATTGGTTTCGTAAGATAATTACAATGTCATGTTACTCATATATTTATGCATAGTTTAATTATTTAATATCAACCAATTAATTAATTTATGAAATATTACAAAACTAAAAAATAATTAAATCATGTATAATATCTCTTCTTTATCATTTCATTTTCAAAATGTACCACTATATTTATTATCCTAATACAAAAATTTCCTAAAAACGACTCATTATAACTCTTTTATATAATAATTTTTGAGAATATTATTATTTACAGTTTAGAGTTTTTTGCTAAACACTAAACTAAACATTATCTATATTTTTATTAAAATAATAATGAAAAATTTATTAAGTTTATAATGTTTGAAAATGAAAGTTCAGTACGTAGCATTGATATTATAAATATGTCAAAAATACCAGAATATGTAAGTCAATATTTTAACAAACAATCTATTAATGTGTATAAAATCCTTTAACTTATCATATCAATAACATTTTTTGGGAATTTGTCATAACAAAATTATATTCCTCAGCAAAATATTTTCAAATATATTTTTTTATTATTAAAAATTATACCAAGTTTTAAAACATTAAAAATCATTTAAAATAATGGAGCACATGTCTAAAGAGACAAATTATACTATTTTGATTTTCATATATGTATATTTATATAGAATTTTAGACAAATTTAGAAAATTAATAATATTAACAAATTATATATGTTAACATATGCTATATACGAATTTTCGGATCTATCAGTTCAACCACAGGTCTGGATCAGATATGAAAACACTGCTTGATATATACTCAAACCCTATAATAAAAAAACCTTGACATTATTTATTTCCTAATAAAAATTTATAGATTCATGCATATTTTATCAAAATGATCAAAAGAAACTTTCCGCGCTTTAAAATCGCGGGTTAAAATCTAGTAATCAATTAAAACAAAAGGTCAAAGACTCGATTGTATACATAGTTTTTGGTTTTTTAGATTTTAGGTTTTTGCTTTCAGTTTCTTAAGTTTTGGATTTTAAATTTGGGTTTTTATTTTTATATATAGATTTTAGGTTTTAAATGATAATTTGTTTTATTTAAATATTTAATATATAGATTATATTTTTGAACCATATACTGCTTTTAAGTTTTTAATGTTGTGATATGTGCTTAAAAAAACCAGAAATATAGTTTTATAATTTTTTTGTGAATAAAGTAGTTCAACAATTTATAATTAATGATAAAATACATAAATTTATTTTATATAATAAAATATTAAAATCTATTTGACATTATTGTGAAAAATGATAGCTTCTGTGTAAAAATTATACATATTTTTTATTTCTGTGAAATAGTATTCAATCAATTAAATATTTTTAAAATAGCAAATTTTTCTTTAAAAAAAGTAGAATAACTAATTTTCGTTTTTATACAAAACATATTTTTTATATAAAATGATAAGCTTTTTGAAAAACTTGATTCCCTCAAATTTTATGGAATCAATTTTTTAAAAATCTTGAACGGCTACTAAAGTAGTCTTTGCAAAAAAAATAAACAAAATCTTAATCTTGATTAGATAAAAATGGTTTAAAGGGTGATTGATTTGAACACTAGTCTAATAAAACTGATTATTCAAAAACTATGTAGTAAGGGAATTTAATCAGTATGGTATAATTTACAAATGAAATGGACAAAAAACATAGGGAGAACACTAGTCATGCGAGGTAAAATACGCAAACTTTATTTTATTTTTTGACTGAAGTATACGCAAACCTTGTTTCGCTCCTCTTTTTTCCCTTTTTCGCTCTCTTTTCATCTTTTTCTTTGTTCTTCCTTTCTTTTGTAATTAAACTAGTATTATTTAATTTGTAGGCTTCTTTTTTGGAACGATTTTATGGGTTTTAAAATGGAGAAATTAATCGACCTTGTGTTTCAGTAAAAAAGCAAAGAATTGAGAGCGTGTGTGACATAAAAGATAACCACTTCAAAGTTTTCACCTTTCTATTCGTCCTCATGTGATGAATATTTTACTTGGTTTATGTATAGAAAAGACATTCGAAGGATTTGGCTTTTTCATATGAAATATCACGATGTCCAAAATGTATTTAGCAAATTTTATACTTTCTTAGAATTGTATAAGTCATCTTTGTCACTTAGAAAATTTTGTCTTTCGTTCCAACTCAAATTAAGTTTTATTTTCCTTTCCACATATAGTTTAACTCAACTGATTTGATAAACTTTTTTGACTTGCTACATTTTTTGTTGGCACAATATCAAAGAACCATATTTCGTTCCATTTAATCAGAATCCATTATTATAAGACCATTATATTTTAAAAGTTTCCATGTATTTAAGTTTATTGATTTTTGGGTAAAAAGAGCAATGAACAGTAAAATAAAAGGTCGAAATTTTTTTAAAACACTTTTTTTTTGAAAAACAAAAGGTGGAATGTAAATTAAGAAAAGAACAATAATAAAGGAATTACTTTTCTCGTACAAAGAAAACAAAAGAGTGCAAAAAAGAAAGAAAAAGAAAGCCTAATTTACCATTTACCACTTTTAATTTAATTTAATTTTATTTTGTTTCCTCTTTCAATTTTCTTTATCATTTGCTTTTCTTCTCCTTTCTTAAGCTAAAAGTTCCTCTAGCCCCCCATGTCCACACAAACACGTTCGCTCTCCTCTCTCTCACACACACTCAAGTGTCATTTTCTCACATATATTTCACACAAAAGAAAAAACCGTTCACTACATACTACCTTGTCATTGATTTTCTCTCTCTATATCTCAAAAACATTGCAAAATCAACTTAGCCTCAAAACAATAGAAACGACATTCTCAACAAAACCCAGAACTCTCCTCCTCTTTTATTTTTTCCTCTCTACCAACAATAAAATAAAAAAGGTTATATAGTTTTTCCTTCTATGTCCTGATTCAAGAAAACAAGAACTAGGGTTCATATCTCTAGGAACCGACTGAAGAATCTCTTCAAGAAGAAGAAGAAGTTAAAGCTCTCTTCCATGGAGCTTTTTCCTGCTCAACCCGATTTATCCTTACAAATTAGTCCTCCAAACAGCAAACCATCATCGACGTGGCAGAGAAGAAGATCAACACCAGATCAAGAAGAACATGGGGAACTCGATTTAGGGTTTTGGAGAAGAGCTCTTGATTCAAGAACATCTTCTCTCGTCTCTAGTAATTCCAGCTCAAAAACAACCAATAACCATCATCATCCACTCGGAGACCTCTCCCTCTCTAACAACTCTCATCAAGATCAACACCAACAACAACAACATCAGCATCCACACCTTCTCCCTAATTGCAATGAATCTAACATCTTGACCTCTTTCCAGTTTCAGACCCAACAAAAACAAGGGTTTCTTGCTCATGACCTTAATACTCACTTACGGCCAATAAGAGGAATCCCTCTATACCAAAACCCTCATCCACATCATCATCACCGGCCGCCGCCGCCGTATTTCCCTTTTGATCCGTCGTCTCTAATTCCCTCTTCTTCAGTGACTCCCACGGCAACCAACAATAGCTTTGGTACTAGTAGCGTTAGTAACTCCGGTTTAATTACAAACCCTAATTACCATAATCATCAACATCATCATCATCAGACTCTGAACAGAGCGAGATTCATGCCGAGATTCCCTGCTAAACGAAGCATGAGAGCTCCACGGATGCGATGGACAACTACTCTCCATGCCCGTTTCGTTCACGCCGTTGAGTTGCTTGGTGGCCATGAAAGTATGTTCCTTTCATCTTTTTCGCATTGCTTAATAACCTTTTACTTATAGTTTAATGGATTCTTAATTATTTACATGAATCAATTGTTTATCAGGAGCAACGCCTAAATCAGTTCTTGAGCTTATGGATGTCAAAGATCTCACCTTGGCTCATGTTAAGTCCCATTTACAGGTAAAATTTCTTCCATTAAGAAGATAGTTTCTCTGATGATCTTAAATGTATATTCCTATACATATAAGCATACTAATTAGTGTGAGTAAAAATCAAATATAAGGTATATAGTAATTAGTTAATAATGAACTTCTCGGGTATCAATGTATTTGACTCGATGACTTCCATAAATCGGAGTTTCACTCGAGTCAGAACAGATCGAATCTTGTTTGCTTCTGATCCTTCCTTTTTATTCTTATCTTAATTAAATCATATTTTGCTCACCAATAATGCAACGGTTGGATGAGTTAAGACAAAAGAAAAATGTCAATAAACATTCCATACATGTAAAAAAGTCTCTTTTTTGTTCTCTGTTAGATCTGATGGTCCTTATAGACTAGGACAATACTTTTTTTTTTTGCAAGTTTAATTTTTTATTTCGTCTTGAAAGAATAAACTTGTTCTGTTACAAGTAAACCAAAATTACTCAAAAATAAAATAAAAACCAAAATTACTCGATACTATTACAATTACTGACATGCATATAATAGAAAGTTGGAGAGAGAGAGAGATGTCGATTACGTATGTAATTGTGATTATTAAATAAAAAAAATATACCTCATCAAGAAATTCAAAAAAAAATCATTAGTACTTTGGTTTCTTCTCATCCATTCTTTTATTGGGTTAGACACCAAAATTCATACTTTGTTTTCTACGTAATCATATGGTTTTATATCTTGTATTATTGCTCGAAACAAGTATTAGTATTTGGTTATATATATATATATATGTATGCCTACGAGTCGGAACACAAAATCTTAGGACAATCTAATTAGGGATAATTACCAAATTAAAATTTTCCTAGGTAAGAACAAAAAATTCAGAAAGGGAGATAGTACAAGAAACACCATCATTTCTCAATGATGCAATGGTTTTGGTCTTACATAGAGAGAGAGGGTCTATTTAACTTAACCATGGTTTCGCTTTGTTTAACCATGGTTCGACACATAAATTCATGTATGGGGACATGAAAATCGTAAACTTCATTAATAAGGTCAATTAATGCTTCTGTGTCTGAACAGTTCTAGATTTTTTCTCTTTTTTTAACCTTTCATATATTCCCTCTGTCGTTTAGATTTCGACGCACCAATTAAAAAAACAATTAATTTTGTAGATTTCCTATAAAAAAACACTATTACCTATACACCTAACCATATTTCAACCAATAGAAAAATAAATTTTGCATAAAATTAATAAATTTTGCATTAAAAATCGAAAACGACACTTATTTTGTAACGAAAAAAATTATCTAAAACGACACTTAATATGAAACGGATGGAGTATAAAATGTTTTTATAGTTTGAAAATTTGTTGGTACTATTCAACTGTGTCGGAGCACAACAGTACATTGGTCTCCATTCGTTGGCCTCTTCTTCCATTGAATATAATTCGATACATGTATCTTTCTTTCTTTTTTGATCGAAATTCGATACATGTATCTAGATATACGAAGGTTCAGACGAAATATTATTTATACTTTGCTTTTTCTAATTTTATTTTGATGTATTCATTTTGTAATATCAGATGTACAGAACAGTGAAGACAACCGACAAAGCAGCAGCTTCGTCAGGTTAGTGTTAGAGAAATAATTCAGATTCTTTTGGAGGGCAATGATGGGATTTGAGAATTCAATAATTAAATGTGGTTCTGATGGAAGCCCTAATTTATATTTTTCTAATGTATTCAGGACAATCTGATGTCTATGAAAATGGATCTTCAGGAGATAATAACTCAGACGATTGGATGTTCGATATCAATAGAAAATCTAGAGATAGCGATGAACTGATGAATCCTCTAGAGAAATCAAACGGTCTCTGGACCAATTCTTGCGGGTACGTACGTACATATACGGTTTAATTATCTATAGATTCTATATACACATTCATACCTCGATGTATATTGATTCCATTGTTCACATACAATATGTAGATTCTCGCTTAAGCATGCGCATGCCCTTACATAATATATATCCTATAAACACGAAATAGTAAAGAGTATAAGACTTAAAATATAGTATAGTGTTGAGGTTCGGGTTATGGTTCTGCTTTGTATTTCTGGTTTGCCTCTTCCTCAGCTAGCCGCAAATGCATCGAGTTGATACAAAACACATGATTGGACGTTAATCATCTTGTGTTGTCCTCTCCCTCTCCCTCTCAATTGTTAATTTTAGAGACAATTAATTAAAGATAGTTAGCAAAACAAAGTATTAGCACGAGATTTAAGCCATCCTATTTATATACACTTACTAGAACACTAGAACACACACAGTCACACACAACATATATAGTATATAACACTCACCAAAACACACACGCACACTATATGTATATAGGATATTCGACACATGACCGTTTTTTTTTTTTTTGTATCAAATCACATGACCGTATACTTGATTAAAATCAAATAGTCTTTTCTTTGACATATGGGACGGGGCTTCCTAGCAAAATGATACTATTTTTTTTGTAAGAGCATAATGATACTATTATATTATTAGTATGGACAATGGGTAGGAAAAAAAACACAGCCAAAAACTAAAATCTGTATGCATATAGAATAATTCTAATATATTACATACTCTAGCCCATTTATTTTGTTCAACAGTTACTGGTCACTGCCAAAATACTTTAGATGTACCATTTTTAACTAGGTAAACTAAAGTTTCTATAAAATATCACATGTAAAATGGGAAAACACATGGGCTGTATGCGAAAAAAAAATTCTCAACATTATACCAAGATAAAGTAAAAATATCTCATAATAATATAGTTCTTTTTTTTTTTTTGTCACAAATAATAATAATATAGTTCTATATTTTGCTTACGTTAAACATACAGCCATGCCAGTCGACAGCGCTAAAAACAACTTTGTTATTACCAAAAGAAAAACGCTTTGTTTTCTTTTGTCCTGTATTTCTTAATTCTTATCTTCCTTTTCACTTTTCTTCCTCTTTTTGTTTATTTCTTTGATTATTTTATTTATATCCTTAAAGCGAATAAAATACCGATCTCTAATATTACTAAGCTTTTGTTGGCTTTTGCAGAGAGGCACGTTTGCATGGGAAGCTGATCGATAATGTTGCAGAAATTATGCTACCTTCTGAGGTACGATACTTCTCTTTCTGCAAATATAACTATGTATACATGATATGTGGGTGTGTATATATTATACTAATATCAGTTTTATTTATGCATTGTCGATTTCTTTTCATTGCTAAGGCACCCGAAACCCTCAAAAGGGGTGCCACAAAAAGGGCTTTCAGTAAAGCTTGCTTTAGGAATTTACAAAAGAAAAGGATAGTTTCATTATCTAGGCATTTATAGGAAAAATAAAGAAATCCGAACCCCATTGACATTGACCATGATGAGTTTTTTTTGTTTTGACCTTTGACACGCACATATTGTGATTTGTGAAAGCTTAAGTCTGGATGTGCGGTTATCTGCTTATAAGCCAGCATGAGAAAAAAAGAACCATGGAAGCAACCATATTGAACAATTGGAATATATATATATATATACATATATATTTGTGTCAGTGTCAAACACTAACACGGACAATAAGTAGGCTTTAGCGTAGTTCTTTGCACAAATGTCGTAATTATGTATACTACAATAGACTTATACATTATGTACATATTGAAATCCCCTTCACTTAATTTGCATAAGGTTCCGCACTTTTTATATTTAAATATAAATAATACCGTTGGGATAAATTATTACTACGGTGGCATACGTTGCTTGAGCTTCACATATACTTACTTACCTTTCTCGCTTTGTTAATAGTTAATTAAGCTTCTGTACGTGTTCATCAACATTCACATACTTATCATACAAAATTACATGTGTACATGTACACAATTATTTACATTTTATAGAAATTTTTGCTAATAGTTTTTATGGGGGGTTTAAACAAACAGAAGGAAATAGATGGAAAGTGTTCAAGCTATGAGAGGATATCATCAGAGGAGAGGAGCTTGTCAAGTATCTCCGGAACAAGCCCCTTCAAGCCTAATCTTGAATTTACTTTGGGTCGATATCACTAAGTGATAGCTAGCTAGTAGTTAACTGGTAGTTAATTAGCTTCTATTTTTGCGAGTGACTAGCCTCAATATTCATATCAATTGAATGTTTATGTTTTAAGCTTAAATTTCAATGTCGCTCCGAAGGTCGAAAAACACTGTTTTTTTTCTTTTTCTATTGATACGAGCTAGTGAAAGAATCGAGCACTAGATGAACAAAATAAATGTTAAGTTTCTTTTTCAACTTTTATAGTATTATTTTTATTTAACAATTCGATGTTAACAGAATGGAAGTTTAAATATATTGTAATAAATTGTTATAACAGAAAAAAAAGAAAGACAGAAAAGAGAAAAAAAAGAAAAAAAAAGGGGAAAAGGTTCTAAAGAAAGACAAAAGAGACACGAAGGAAAAGAAAGCAAACAAAAAAAAATAGTCTGGATAAATCTGATAAAAATAGAAAACCTATATAGTTTGTAACTAATCAATGTAAATTTTATTTTATTTAGAAAAATTGGATGTGATTATGGTTAATATATGATTAATGATTACCTTTATGATTGCCCTTGAGATTTCGAAGTGGGTATAAAAGCATATATATGAACTGTCTGTCACCATAAGCTTTTCGAAAAGATAAATAACTTATACAATAAAGCAAAGAATATCTCTTTATTCTCATAAAAAGAAAAACAATATATCGTGTGTTTTTAGGTCCAAAGTATTGATTTTGGGACTTTTTTCTTGAAATACTTATGTACATATATCAGGGATGTATACTAAAGTTATCATTGGGAAAAAAAGTAAAAGACAAAAAAAGAAAGAAAAGAAACGGAATAGTTTTTGAGAAAATTATTTTTAGGCCAAAAATGGTAACTATATGATTAGACTTATCTCATATATTAATGTCCTATTAGGTTAATTATTTTTAAAATGACAATGATGCCCTTAATTTCAATTATAAATTCGAAATTACAATTAACAAAACAGTTGTTAAATATTAAAATATAATAAATAATTAAAGTAACTAAAATAAAAGAAAACATTAAAAATCCTCAAATAAAAAAACCTAAACCTATACTTTATGTCCCATGATTTTTTTTTATTTTGTTAATCTGAAAATTGATTTAGATTTGTCAAATATGACTCAAAACTTGATTTTAAATGCAAAACTATATCAAACTTGAATCAAATGCAAAACTAACCTATAAGCCTTGTGAAATTACAGCCAACTCCTTGTGACCAACCAAAAAACAGAACTAATTTTTATGAATATAGTCCCGGAAAGTCGTCTAAGAAGTCGTCTAAGTCTTCTGACAAGTAGAAAATTAAAATCATGTAATTATAAACAGTTTTAAGTAATATAAATTAAGATATAATAAAATTGAATAGTATTCAATATAGATGAGTGAAAGTAGTTAATCATGATATTATTTGGCTTAGGGTTTGACAACATATGTTGTAGTATTGTATGAATTTTTAGGGTTAGATTTTGGAAAGCTTAAATATTTTTTTGAAAAATTAAAATTTTACCTATATGTATTTATTTCTGTGTATAGTAAACACTTTTTAAGTTTAATATTTTATGAAGTGTTTAGTTAGTTAATTTAGTTTAGGGATTATGTTTAGGGTCGAGACGACTAACATGTAAGTCGTCTGGCGATTAGAAGACTTCTCTGAAAGTCTTCTAACTCCCGCTAAAAATATTGAAGTCTTCTGGGCGACTTACTAGACGACTTACTTCAAAGTCTTCTGAATCGAAAATATTTAACCTTATTGAAATTTGTGTCTCCATATATAAAATAAATTATACATTCTCTCTCCTCCTCTCAAATAGCTGCAACAAAAATGGTATGTTCCTTATTCTAAAACTCTTCAACCTCTCTCTAATCTCTTTGAACTTATAAACACCAAACTTTATATCAAATTATTGTTTTTGTCTCATGTCTTTCTCACTCGTTTATCTTGTTTTGCAGGTTTTCATCACATAGTTCTCATCTTCCACTCATTTAAAGGTAGATATATTAATTTTAGATTTGTATTTTTGTGTGTTCTATAAAGGTACATATATCTAATCTTCCACTCATATTCTCTGTTTTAAGCCATTTGAAAGTTTTTGGATATGCAGGTTTTTCAGATATGGAAGACTTCTGGGACGACTTACCTGTTAGTCGTCTAAAATATAATGCGCTAGAAGACTTCCAGGACGACTTACCTGGAAGTCTTCTGATGGAGTCTTCTCATATGTCTCCCTTTCATAACAGATCTAAGCGTTTTGGTAAGTTTTTATGTCTGATTTTCTTCATTTGGTAACCTCCTGTTGCATAAAGTTCTTACCTTTTTCCCAAACTAAAACTCTCTAAACCCACTCTAATCTCTTTGACTTGAAAACACCAAACTTTATATGAAATTTTCATTTTTGTCTCATGTCTTTCTCATTAATCTATCTTTTTGTTGCAGGTTTTTAACCACATGGTTTTCATGTTCCACTTGGATATGTACTTTGTGTTCTATAAAAGTATATCTATATAATCTTCCACTCATTTTCTCTGTTTTAAGCCATTTGAACATTTTTTGATATGCAGGTTTTTCAGATATGGGTTTGATATACATGTTTTTAAGATCTGGAGCAGACTTTGGAAGACTTATAGGAAATCTTCTCGGAAGTCTTCTAAAATATAATGCGCTAGAAGACTTCCCGGAAGTCTTCCATAAGTCTTCCAAAGTATTCTAAACTATAATGCGCTAGAAGTCTTCTGGAAGTCTTCTTCCATATCAAGTGGAGTCCAAACTTGTCTTTGTAGAGAAATGATCTATAATAGTTTTGTTCGTGGTTTGTTTTGTGATTTGTATGTGTACTCCTTTAGTTGTGATTTTTTTTTGTAAATTTGAAGATATTAATACAAAAAATTGGTAAATATGTTCATATTCCACAATATTATCTTGCCAAAATTACTTCACATAATTGAAGTTATTGATACAACTTCAATAGCAAAACACAATAACACAAAAAAATAATCAAATCTATTACAACTAAGGGAGAAGAATTCTCAAGAAAACTTAGTCAAATTAACAAAAGATAAACCATTACATAAGTTAAAAGATATAACATTTTCATTAGAAGTCTTCCCGGAAGACTTAAATTTAAAGCGGGAAATTGAAATATAAACAGCAAATTTAAGCAAAAAGCTATAATTTAAGCAGGAAACTCAAAATTTTAAGTGAAAATTGAAATTTCAAATTTCTTGAAAGTTAAAAAGTATATCTTATGATCTAAGAAGACACATTAAACCATGTTACTTGATATTCTTGAAGTTACTTAACACTTTTGAAAATTAAATAAACATATCTTAAAATTACTTAACAAATTTACAAAGACTAACGCATGGAAGTCTTCTGGAAATATTAATACACATGAATGTTGGTAAACTCATAATTAAAACCAATTAAGTTATGAATTTCATTCAGGAGCTCAAATATTGACTAATATACATGAATTAACAAAAAAAAATATTAAAAAATCTTTATAGTTTTAGAGAAAATGAAAGTTTATTAAACATTGACGCAAATAACTTCCACAGAGGTCGTCTGGTAGACTTCTAGGAAGTCGTCCATTTGAGTTAGTTTTGCAATTGATTTTTAACTTAAACGACTTACATGGAAGTCGTCCATCTTTGTTTGTTTATAAAAAAATCAAGATGACTTCCATGTAACTCGTCTAAGGTAAACTGGTTAGTTTTGCATTTGACCGGATTGTGTCAGAAATTTGATTTTTCCTAGACGACTTACACATAAGTCCAGTAGAAAATTAAAAAATTAATATTTTGTTATACCTAGACGACTTCCATGTAAGTCGTTTCAGGTTAGTTTTGCAATTGAAAAATAAAACAAAAAAATTATTTTTTCTAGATGACCTACACGGAAATCGTCCGCCCGACGACTTACATGGAAGTCGTCCAAGATAAGCAAGGTTTGACCAGAATCTCGGAATAAAATCATGGATGACTTTCGTGTAAGTCGTCTAACGGATGACTTCCGTGTAAGTCGTCTAGAAATTTTTTTTTTATGTTTTATTTTTCAATTGCAAAACTAACCTGAGACGACTTACATGGAAGTCGTCTATATAACAAAATATTGATTTTTTTTAATTTTCTACTGGACGACTTATGTGTAAGTCGTCCAGGAAAAGTTAAATTTCTGACACAATCCGGTCAAATGCAAAACTAACCTGTTTACCCTAGACGACATACATGGAAGTCGTCTCAAATTTTTTTTAACAAACAAAGATGGACGACTTCCATGTAAGTCGTCTCTAAAAACACATTTAAAAGTCAATTGCAAAACTAACATCTACATTGACCAGAAGACTTCCATGTAAGTCGTCTGCAGCCAGAAGACTTACCCGGAAGTCGTCTAGGCGAACAGATTTGGAAAAAAAAAACTGATTTCGAAGTTTCAACCAGTGAGATAACTTGTTTAGCACACATAAGTCTTCTCCAAGCAGCCAGAATCTCAAACAAAAGTGACCTACCAAGAATCGTAAACTTCAATGGCTCTATGAACCATAAAAATTTTAGAATCAAAATCTTGGGGTTTTTGTATGAATATGGAGAGAAAATAAAAAGATGTTGTTTTTAGTTCATAAGAATTGAGAAAGAGGAAGTGTAAATCGATTTAGGTGTATTAAGAGCATCAAATTGGTTGTTCATGGTGGTTGGTGTATTGATGGAAATGACAATCTTGTAAATATTTGAAGATGATGAGGTTGAGAGAGTAAAAATACAATTTTCAAAAAATAAAATAAAAAAAATTAATGGCATTTTCGTAAATAATTTGAACTTGTGGGCTGAATAAGGACAAATAAATTTCCAAAAAAAAACATATACTAGTTTTGTGGTTGACTTTGAGTTTTGAGTCAATTTTGCTAAAACCCATTTTTCATACATAGAAACTGAATTTTTCCAAATATTTTCTTCCCATATTTTTCGGAACTGATTATTTTTATTCGTAGAATACAGTAAATCTTTAGAACTCGGTTTCTACAGGTTTTTAGATTTATAGTAATGTGTAGATTTCAATTTCTACATGTTTTAGATTTACAGTAAATCTGTAGAACTCGTTTTCTACAGGTTTTTATATTTACAGTAATGTGTAGATTTCAATTTCTACAGGTTTTAGATTTATAGTAATCTGTATATTCCGATTTCTAAAGATTTTAGAACGATAGGTTAAGCGCGGAATGTGTAGTCTAAATATTTTTAGAGTGCTATTATTTACGTAGATCACATATTCTAAATATAGTAGATTCGATGAAAAAAGTGAATTTCATTTTCTATTTCGTAGAATGTCAATTCTACTTTTTGTAGAACATAATATGAAATTATGATTTAAACATTTTTAGAACCTGAAAAAATATCATTAAGTTCATATAGGTATTTCATCAATAGTTACTATTTTCTAAAAAAAAAAATTTGTTTGGAAAACTATTTATTTAATTTATTTTCAAAAATATTAAAAAGTATTAGAGGCAAAAATGATACAAAATAAAAATTAATCTAATAAGATATAGTTACCATTTTTTTGCCTAAGAAAACAATTTTCCCTAGTTTTAATGATTCCCACCAAAGAATATTCAGGTCATTGCTTTCACTAAGTTTCCTTACTCGTCAACACTCGAGCACACATGAATCTGCCAAAGAGTAAAATTTGCTATCCACCCGACAGTCAATAATATGACCAATTGTACATAGTTGAGCATATCAAGTTAATTGTTCATTTTTGGTGGACTTGAATCGACGGTATATTGATATTTATATTATTCAAACTAAAACTAAAAAAATATCTTTTAATACTGTTTGTAAAATGAATAATAGTATAAATGAAAATTGTTTGGAAACAATGATAACAATATAAAAAAAAGTATAGTGTACTTTATAATAATTTCATTAATATAATTACATTAATTATATTTTCATATTTCACTCAGTTTAACAATTTCATTAATTATATTATCTTAACAATACATTATATCATTAATCATATTACCATAATAATAGTAGTGCAAATTTTTATTTATTAGTTAATCAACATTAACTTTGTGCCAATTATAAAATCAAAAATGTAAAATATTGGGTTTTGCATATGGTTAAACGTTCGGTTTAGTTTATTTTACTAAAACTTTATTTATTTATTTTAGTTTCAATCAGTGGAAAATTATGTAGCCAAAATCATAATTCAAAACATGTTTTTGTGAATAAAATAATAACTTAAATCAAAATAATAAAAATGTATTATATTTATTGTCACTTAATTTTTCACTCCATATAATTATTTTACTAAATAAAAAACTCTTTATATTTCACTTAATTTAGCAAAACACATAGATAGAGTCTTTTTTAGTAGTTTATAAAATCAGTTAAGCATGAACATAGGCTATCCATTTAGGTACGGGTTGTTCTTTTCGGGTATCTTTTTTTTGTTTTGAAATTGGACTCCGTTTGAATATTATAAATTTATGTGTGGGTTTTGAGTTGTGTCCTTCTGGGTCTGGATGAGTTCGGTTCTGATGTATAGGAACCTAAAAATATCTAAATAACAAATGTATATGAAACGGGTCGGATATTTGTACCAAAAATAACCATATTGTCTGATTCAGTCCTAGTCTTTTGAATACAATTAATTATATTAGCCAAAGAAAGATGATAGAGAGTTGGTCAAAATGGGCACTAAATACTTTTCGAGAGATTTCCTCCAAATCACTGGTATGACTATCAAAATTGTGAGCATCAGCATCTAGACATCTAAAATATATAACACTAATTATGAAAAACAAATATCAGTGTATAAAGATGTAAAAACCAATATCCGCGCGGGTGCGCCGATCAATTTGTAGTTTGGTTTTAAAATATAACGTTCATAAATCATAATCTGACTAAATTGTAATTTGTATATGGTTACTGACAAAAGATATCCAAAGTTCGTTTAAGAAAAAAAAGAACAAATCTTTTCTCAACTGATATAACAAATTTTGTATAGAGTTTTCTGTTATGCTGACAAAAAAAAGGTTCTCCATTGTTAGTGTGAAAGTTGCATATTTACTGTATACCATTAATTATGTCCATAAATAGTAGTTACAAACTCTAACTTTACATGGATATTACATTTGGGCTTAAACTCCTATATTCCTAGGATTAGCTAAAACTATGGGGCATGTCCGCGATTCGCTCGGAATATTATTTTATTGTTGTTAAATATGATATTTTGGATAAACTAATTATATGATTTTCTTTATTTGTTAAGAGAATTATTTGGTGTTTTTGTTGTTTTAGGTAGTAGTAGGTGATAGGTTAATATATTATGTGTTTGTTTTTTCAATAATGTGTTGTTGTGTGCATAATATTAATTGTTACTGGTGAAGTGAGTCTCTGATGATATTGAATTTCAATAACTTGCTTTTATGAATTTGTTGATTCTAAGATTAACGGTTTCGATTTCAAAATTGTATTCTTTTTTATATATTTTAGAACATTATTCTTTTAAGATGTTTTGTGCCCTCTCCCCATATTTTGACCACGAGCCGTCATTATGTATTTCGTTTATCTTTCTGGTGTGTGGTGCTTCTCACCATCTCCAAAAAAGACTCACCTTCGTGCTCTTATTCTTCATCGCCTTCTTCTCATGTGAGATTATCTGATATTTTTTGTAAATCGGGTTTATGAGTTCTCATTTGTGCGGTTGTTTCTCACGCGTGGTAGGCTGTTCCGGTCAATATTGGCACTCCTCTTCTTCCTTAGATTTTGGCTTATGTCAGGAGCTGCATCCCCTTGGGTTGGGACAAAGTTTAGTCGTCTTTGATGTTGTCTTCTCCGTCGTTGGTTTTCCGTCAATAGTTTCTGCTTGTCTTGGTTTTCAAGATCTGATTTTTGGGGATCTAACATTTATGCTCCCTTTCATAGCTCGAGGAGGGTTCCATGGTTTGTTGATTTTGTTTCGTCTCTCCCCTTCCTTCTATGTTCTTTCATCTCATTGCAGCTTTCATTACTGCTCGCATCTCTGGTGGCTATCCCTTTCAATATGTTTCCTAATCCAAGTTTGGATAGTAATTTCCTATGTGTATGCTGTGTTGGCTTAAATGGTTGTTTCTTGTGTTAAGCTAAGGCTTTGATTTCTTGGTGCTTACCTTCCATTCTCCCTCTCTCAGTTTGAAGCTCATGTAATTACTCTCTTTTGTTTAATCCAAGAAAAACCAAATGAATATCTATAACTTTGTGTTAGTGTTTGATCGCGTTCCTTTGTGTTCGGGGATTGCTTTGTCTCAGATTTTATCTTTCTAACATTCTCTAACCTATGCTTGTTATGGCGAAGATACTCTATGCTAAGGTGAGATAAGTTAGTTTTCGTTCTTGATCTCCTTTCAGCTCCAGACCTTTATTGAGTTAGCGTTATTATGGCATTTTCAGTTTTTTTTTTTTTTTTTTTTTTGTGATTGTGGAGGTTTTAGGTTTAGATTATGTGTCTGCTATAGTTCTTTTTTCTTAGTTTGGTTATTTTATAATTTTTAATAGTAAAATAAAAATATAATTTGTAAATAAAATATTATAAAATAGTTAAAAATAATAAAATAATAAAAATTTATGTTATTTTTAGTTGTGAATAAATTAAATATTTATATATTTATATTATTTTATGTATTTCTTTATTCATCTTGCATTTTAATGACCAATAAAATAGATTACTAGACTTTATGTGATGATGGTTAGTGCAAGAAGGATTAGATAATACACAATTAGAACATATTGGGTTAAATTGGAGTAATCTAAAAGAAGAAGAACCTAAAATGTAAAAAGAAAAAATATGCTGACACATGTCATCAAACTCCCCTTCCACATGTCAAAAGAAGAGAAAAAAATCTACTTTATATATATAGATAGATAACTGACGGCATATATATACCAAACCAAACTGATATATGGTGTTTTGGCATCTTGTATATATGTTTTCTAATTGGTTTTCAACTCTTTATCGAGTCTTCCTAGTCCTTTTCGAGTCATTACAGGTCTGGAGTTGCATTGGATGGGAGATGCACCAGTTGGAACAAAAGATGCAGAAAAGAATGCAATCTGGAGATTTTCACGCGGAACAGTCTGAGTGACTGTTTCCGATAGCGGAGCAACCCGAGTGACTGTTCCGGATAGAGCAGAGCAACCCAAGTGCATGTTCCAGCGGCAGAGATTTTTAAGGAAACTACAAGTCATTACGAGATTTACCCTAATTATCCCATCTTTTTCTCTGCCGCTTGTGGCTTTGATATATCATATTTTTCTCTGTCTTTTTACATTCTACGCTACTTTTTACACAAGGAACCAGACTTGAGCTTTTAGAGATTTGTGATTTGATACTTTATAAAGGGAGAAGGCTCCATCTCTCTCACGATAGAGAAGAAACCCCTAAACCCTTATTCTATTTTATCTACACATGTTTTATTCAGTCTCTGTCTCTGTGTTTTCTCTGTTCATGGCTGAGTAGTCAACTTGCTTAGTCTAGGGTGTTTGGGTGTTAGATCCGTGAGTTAAACATAGATAAGTGAAACCATTGATTGTCTTCATTCATAATTGTTCTTAATGTTTGCATTAAACTGGCCGCTTAATGTTAGATCCTAGGTTTAACCTGTTCATTAACCGTGTAATAGGTTGCTAGATCTGTTATGAATGAGCATTGCATCCCTAACCAGTGAAAGTAGATGTTAGGGTATTTTGTGAACATATCGGACTTGATCTCTATTGCTTGCTGTCGCGTCTTGATCCAAACGAGAGTTTAGGTATCAAGATCGATCAGCATAGGGAGCAGTACCACGACAGTGGACTGTTCTATTTGAGTGATCCGAGTTCTAGACTTGCTCTTAATTGAACTTGAATAATTGTTTGGCTCACACTTGCTTAACACCCGATCAAGCCACCCTAGGCTAGCATTTTAATTATCTAAATACTTTATATAATCTTGTTACTTGTTTCTCATGAAACCCTCAAATATTAAAACCCCCATATTGTTTTAGCTAAGTATTGATCCCATAAAGATAAAGTGTAATCGTTGGTCTATGTGGATTCGATCCTAAAGTGCTACATCAACATACCATTCGATTGTGGTAGTGTGCACATTAGGTTAATTGGTGTGCGTATACACGTAATATCAATTTGGCGCCATTACCGGGGACCATCTTTTTACCTTTATTTTTTGGTTATTTATTTAGTCTAAGACCTCTAACTTGCTATATCCTTTTTGTTGTAACTAATATTCCACGTGCATGACCAGTAGACATACTCGGAGAAACGCACAAGGATAATTGGTTACACTTACCAACCAGAAGCTAGCAAGGTTAGAAAGAACTAATCATCAACGGCCAAGGCAAACCGACACCACTATGGGTGATCACACCAATCAGAATGATCTCACTGCTGCAATGGCACTCATGCAGCTGCAGATGCAATAGTTGCAGTAGACCATTCAAGCGCAGGAACAAGCTGCTCAGCAGCAGCAAGAACAACATGTGCAGACTGTTCCGATCGGGACGAGAAACCTTCTGCGTAACATCCCTACTACGCGCTCTGCCATTGTTCCCCCACCCTGCACCAGGCAGGACTTCGAGATCAAGCCTGCTTTGATCGGTCTAGTACAGAGAAAGGTGTTCTCTGGTCTATTTACAGAAATTCCAATGGAGCATATTGAGAGCTTCGAAAAAGTCTGTAGTTTCACTCGCGTGAATGGTGTTCCACCAGACTACATCGAGTGCATGTTATTCTCATTCTCTCTTGATGGAAAAGCTGCACGGTGGTTGAACTCTCTCCCTACCGGCTCTCTCACTTCATGGGAACAGGTCCGATCAGAGGCGAGAACAGCTGCATTGAGGAACAAGATCACCTCTTTCAGACAGTTCACTGATGAGCCTTTCTGCGACGCATGAGAGCGCTTCAATGACTATCGCAGAGAATGTCCTCACCATGGATTTGATGACGACTACCTTTTGGAAATTTTCTATGATGGAGATGTATGGGAATTTCAGAGTGCTATGAACTCTGCCAGCAATGGAGACTTCATGACTCAGACCACTGATAGAGCGTTTGAGCTCATTGAGAACATGGATGCTACCTCAGCCAATAAGAACGAGGAGAGTGATTGCTCCAAGAAAGGGAACAGTTCTGACACCCAGAAGATAGATGAGCTGACTGCCAAGGTTGATCAGCTACTGAAAAACAACCAAGGTCACGTCTTCAGCATGGAGCAAGCTACGGCCGGGCATATTCAGAACCAGAACCAGCGACAACCGCAGAGCAATCGGCAAGCTGTTCCAGCTACCGGGAACAGTCAACCAGATGAGCTGAAAGGTCTGGGTATGATGATGCAACAGCTGTTGCAGGGTCAGCAGGTTCAGGCCAAAGTGTTGAATCAGGTAACCACGGAAATGGACACCAGGATGGGCAACATGTTCACTGAGCTGAATGCCAAGTATAACAGTCTTGCGAGCCACATAAGAAAGATCGATGTTCAGCTTGCTCAAACAGCTGAGAGTGTCAAGAGGTAACAAGGGACGCTCCCTGGAAAAACTGATAAAAATCCTAGGAATGAGCACTGTAATGCAATAGAGCAGCCGTTCGCTGAGACTGTTCTAGGCGCAGAAGAGAACACAGAGCAGTCTGCTAGCTCTTGAGTGACTGCTCCTAGCGAACCTGCTGAGACTCCACCAGTGCGAGTCTATGTTCCTAAGGTTCCCTATCCAATTCCACCTAAACATCTGATGGATCCTATTAGTGCATAGCAGCTGGCTGGTTTTAGGAAGATGGTAAGAAGGCTTCTTCAAAAGATCTCATTTGAACATGCTTGGGAGATTCGGCCATTGCACATATTCTTCAAAAATTGCAGAGAATCTTAGGAGGCAATCAAGGCACTCTTTACTGAAGCACTGACACCATCCCTGAAGGTACTTCCTAAGGTTGATGACCCTGGAAAGTTTGTTTTTCCTTGTTTGATTGCTGGATTGGAATTCAAGGAAGCTCTTTGTGATTATGGGTCTAGTGTGAACCTTGTCTCAAAAGCGATTGTAGACGAGCTGAGCATTGTTGATGTTGAGCCTTCTTAGGTGAAGCTGGCTTTTGCAAACTCTTCCATGGCAGTCCCTTATGGAACAATTCGCAATCTTCCTGTTCAGGTTGAGGACTGTTTGCTCCATACCGAATTTCAGGTTGTTGAGATGAGCAAGGATCATGAGATGCCTTTGATCTTTGTAAAGTCATTTATGGCTACAGTGGGAGCGATCGTCGACATGCCTAATAAGAGAGTCTCCTTCTCCAACATCAACAAGACGGTTTTCTACAAGGCTGTCCCAACCAGATCACAAATTCGATACGCCTCTTTCATCTCAGTGGTTAGTGGAGAACAGCCAAAAATTGTTCCTAAGAAGGAGCTTGGTAAAAAAGGTGAGATAAAAAAAGTCATGGATGGAGATCCTCACACTGATACCAAGAAACTCAGTGGGAATGCAAAGGCGAATGAAAAAGTCCAAAAGAAAAGGGTTAAGGGTGACCCTATGATGACTTTGATACCTCGGTTGTGTGATGAGAAATCCATTGAGTATGAGGTAAAGTGCAAGGGTACCTCTAAACCTTTCTCTAAAGTCAGAGCTATTTTCACACATGAGCTGAAAGAGAAAGAGGAAGCTGCTGTAAAAGAGTTGTTGAGCAGAGTCTTGAAGCTGAACATGTATGATTGTGGAGCTTGTTTTGGAACAAACCCTCATGCTCAACCCGACTGATCCCAGTCACCAAGTCAAGCTAGTGACTTAAACCAAGCGCTTGGTGGGAGGCAACCCACTGGTAAGTGTAAATATAACTTGGTTTTGTTTTTGTTTGCTTATTTTTCGTTTTAGTTTATTGAGTCTCAGGTCAAAAAGCAGAAAAATCCGAGATACTTAAAAATTCTGGGTTGCTGAAGGAGCGACTGCTCCAGGCGGAGATCTTGCGATGGAACAACCAGAATTTTCTTGGAGCGCCCGCTCCACTCAGGTAAGTATCTCACAAAAAAAAACCTTTATTCTTGTTTTCACCTTCTTTCTGATTTATTTTCACACCAGGAACGGTGTGAAGTAAGTCTGGGGGAGGGTTTTCGTCGTTTACTAACTCATTTCTTTCTTTTGTTTTTCTTTTGAGTCAGATTTTATGATCGAGTCAGTCAAAACTTTGGGGGAATTAGGACCTTATTCCGTGTTGATCACTGACCACCTCGTGCTTTAGTTATCTTATTCAGTGACCTTAGTAGTGGCGAAAGACACACATGTGGATCTGGAACACCCTGACATATCTCACTTGATTCTCCAGAAGTTCTCAGCCGATCAGGTTACACTAGGTAGACTTAACTCCACCTAACTTGAACCTAATCTTGACTGAAATTCTTCTTGTTATGGGCATTAGATCAGGGAAACGAGAACACACTCAGGACTTCTTATCCTTTTTATCCATCTTGCTGATCATGAGTGGCTAGCTCATCTTGAGCTAGTTTCCACCCTGCACCTTAGCCTTTTTTCCACCTTCATGCATTTTTTTTTCAGTGTCATATGTGCAGATATGTGCAAAAAGGTCGGAGAGGAAATAATCAACACAGCCTCTTACTCGTTACTGCTGCAGAAATTCATTCAGAAAGAAGAACAAGCAGATTTAGGGAGCAACCGCTCCAAAACCAATGAACTGCGCAATAGCAGGGGTGGAGAACCAGAATGGTTGCAAAATCAGAACCACTAGTGGCACTCAGAACCATCATGTATTACATCCTTCTCCGTTACATCACCCAAAAAAAAAATGAAAATAAGGTGATGGAGAATGGGAAGAAATCAAAGAAACATGAACCACTGGGAAGGTCGAGCAAGAAGTTGGTACCAAGTATTGAAGAGTATGTAGAGGAAAGTAGAAAGCAGAACAATCAATCGCCTGTTCTGTCATCAGAACAGTCTCACCAGATAGAGCAAAAACGAGTAGAGGCTGTGGACATCAAATGGATCTATCCTCTCTTGCCATTTTGTGCGATATCCTGCATCCTCTACAATGAAATGGTATCCCCTAAACACTTTTAACTCCACCATTAAATAGCATGTTTAACACCTAGCCCGTCTACCCTGAATAGTGTCTGTGATGAGAAGCTCACGTTACTCTTAAATGAATGTTAGGAGTTCTGTCTCGATAGTGTTGCTTTTTCAGGTTTGAGATGTAGAGTATGGAGCCGATTTTTGAACAGCAGCCAGTGGGGTTCCGGTAAGGGTGTGTTGTTCTAGTTTTACTGCTTATATGGTTTAGAGATTCATGGTTAAAGTATGGTTGCTGAGAATAGGAGAGTTCCCACACTTTCGAACCTTTCTCCAAGTTCTTGATACTTTACATTGTTTGAGGACAAACAAGGATCTAAGTCTGGGGGAATTGAAATATGGTGTTTTTGGCATCTTGTATATATGTTTTCTAATTGGTTTTCAAGTCTTTATCGAGGCTTCCTAGTCCTTTTCGAGTCATTACAGGCCTGGAGTTGCATTGGATGGGAGATGCACCAGTTGGATCAAAAGATGAAGAAAAGAATGCAATCTGGAGATTTTCACGCGGAACAGTCTGAGTGACTGTTCCCGATAGCGGAGCAACCCGAGTGACTATTCCGGATAGAGCAGAGCAACCCAAGTGCATGTTCCAGCGGCATAGATTTTTAAGGAAACTACAAGTCATTACGGGATTTGCCCTAATTATCCCATCTTTTTCTTCCAGCCGCCTGTGGCTTTGATATATCATATTTTTTCTCTTTCTTTTTACATTCTACGCTACTTTTTACTCAAGGAATCAGACTTGAGCTTTTAGAGATTTGTGATTTGATACTTTATAAAGGGAGAAGGCTCCATCTCTCTCACGATAGAGAAGAACCCCGTGAACCCTTATTCTATTTTATCTACACATGTTTTATTCAGTCTCTGTCTCTGTGTTTTCTCTGTTCATGGTTGAGTAGTCAACTTGCTTAGTCTAGGGTGTTTGGGTGTTAGATCTGTGAGTTAAACATAGATTAGTGAAACCATTGATTGTCTTCATTCATAATTGTTCTTAATGCTTGCATTAAACTGGCCGCTTAATGTTAGATCCTAGGTTTAACCTGTTCATTAACCGTGTAATAGGTTGCTAGATCTATTATGAATGAGCATTGCATCCCTAACCAGTGAAAGTAGATGTTAGGGTGTTTTGTGAACATATCGGACTTGATCTCTATTGCTTGCTGTCGCGTCTTGATCCAAACGAGAGTTTAGGTATCAAGATCGATCAGCATATGGAGCAGTACCACGACAGTGGACTGTTCTATTTGAGTGATCCGGGTTCTAGACTTGCTCTTAATTGAACTTGAATAATTGTTTGGCTCACACTTGCTTAACACCCGATCAAACCACCCTAGGCTAGTGATACACTAAAAATGAATCCTTGCTACTGTCAAGTTAACAGTGGTAATTGTAATATTTGAGATTCAATCCAGAGGACAAGTTTACTCTTTACTCTTATGAGTTCAATAATAAGGTGAGAAACAAGTGGGGTTTTGAGAATTAATTGTGACGCAAGTAACTAGAATACCTAGATGGTTCAAATTCGATTTAAATGAAGCCGGCTTAGGGTTATTAATCGGGTGTCAATGCAAAACTGAACAACTATTCAACTGCAATGAGGTGCAGTCTAGAACTGAGATCACTCGGTTAGAACAATCCACTATCGTGGTTTTGCTCCCTTTGCAGATCGGTCTTGAATCCTAAGTTCTCACTTGGAACAAGACGCGATAACAAGCCTTAGAGACAAGATCTGATTAGTTCACTTAATACCCTAATATCTACTTTCTCTGATTAGGGATACAAAGCTCATTCAATATATGTCAATTTATCTCCTAAGCGGTTAGCTAGGTGATTAAATCAGAAATCGAACATTAAGTGATCAATTCAATGTAAGCAGTAAGAACAATATGAATGAAGAACAGTTAAGATCACTTATTTGTGTTCAGTTCATGCGGCTAACACCCTACAACCCTAAGCAAGCTTAGCCTACTACTCAATCATAAAGCAGGATGACACAGACATGGTTTCTGAATAATACTGCATATAAATTAAAGTAGAAAGACAAGGGTTCAGGATGATCTTCTCGTGAGGATGAAGCCTTCTCCCTTACAAGTTGCTTAATCCAAAGAAAATAGTTCTTGGTCTCTTGCAAAACTAGCGTAAGAAAAAGAAATGATAGCATAGGCCTTTTTATATGGAGGCGCTGGTGGTAAAGAGATAAGAGAGTGTGGAATCTAGGGCAAACTTCCGGAATAGGAAGTTTCCTTAATAATCGGGAACAGTCAGACACTTGTTCTCTTCGGGAACAACCTTCGGGTTGTTCTAGATGGCTGTTCCGCATCGAATCCTTCAAAACGACATCTGACTTCCTGAATCTCTCTTCTTTTCTCTTTCACCTGCTCCAAACCTGGAATGATATCAATTAAACACGAATTAGGACTGAGAATTAGCTCAAACCACACATATAATGGTATTAAAAACACCATATATCAGCTAGCATTTTAATTATCTGAATACTTTAATTAATCTTGTTACTTGTTTCTCACGAAAGCCTCAAATCTTAAAACCCCCATATTTTTTTAGCTAAGTATTGATCCCATAAAGATAAAGTGTAATCGTTGGTCTTTGTGGATTCGATCCTAAAGTGCTACATCGACATACCATTCGATTGTGGTAGTGTGCACATTAGGTTAATTGGTGTGCGTATACACGTAATATCACAAACCATACTAAGATGTGGAGCGGCAGAAGAGACTGTTACTCATGCGATCTTTGAGTGTCCACCGGCCTTACAAGCATGGGAATTATCATCAACACCGTCGAGCTCTCAAAATTTCCTTGTATCAAGTAGTTATGCTAATATGGACTATCTTTTTTGGAGAAAGTGTAGTATTGTGGAGCCAGAAGATGATAGAGATCCCTATCTTTGGATAATTTGGTACATCTGGAAAGCTAGAAACGATAAGTTGTTTAGAGGCATAGACAGAGACCCATTGGAACTAGTCAGGTATGCAGAGAGCGAGTGCCAAGCTTGGTATAATGCAAGAGACACTGTACCGGTTCCGGCATAGGTACAGATTGTTGAAGAAAAACAAGCCTTAAGCTTGGGTAATATTTGTATGGTGGATGGTCCATGGACCTCCACAGCTCAGTTTAGTGGAATGGGATGTGTTTGGAAGGATAGCATGGAGAAGATTCAACTCATGGGGTCAAGGAATTTAAGGAGGCGGGAGACAGCTTTACACTCGGAACTGGAAGCGCTACAATGGACAATGGAGAGTATGATGCAACACTCGACATGTCAGAGGTTTGTGACAGATTGCAAGGATTTGATTGAAATGATAGAACAGCCACAAGCTTGGCCCAACTTCTCAACTGCGCTGAAAATCATTCAAACTCTTCGGTTGTGTTTTTCGGACTTCAAGATCAGCTACTTTCCAAGTACGCAGAATGAGATTGCAGATTCGTTGGCTATGAATGCACGTTCTTTTCATAGATCTTTATGTTTTATTGGTTGTTCTATTCCAGTATTGCTACCCATACCACCTCAAGTTTGAGTAATAGAATAGCCGTTTGATGCAAAAAAAAAAAAAAAAAAAACCATACCAGATCTAAATCAATGACCCGCAGTTTTCCACTTTTTATTTTGACTTAAAGCACTTAATCATCTATTTTTGAGTTTCTACGACACAGAATTCGACTCTTTTTTCAGGTTGGACGAAACTTGAGCAAGCTCAAACAACCCTCACCTCTGACCCCATGTAAGAGTTTAGTTAACAACATGTATGTTCAGGTTTCTGATTTATGCACTACCCGTAAGAGAATTTCTCCTCTACAAATTATATTCAGACAAAATATAACATTGCATTGATGATCCACATCGTCCACTCTAATACATGGTGTTCTAAGATATGTATATTAACTGCATTTTGTAAATCAAAATAGACCTCCAACGATTGTCAGATTATCAATGACCTCTTCACAAATACCCTTTTAGCAACATAGCTTCATTTACTGCTGTTGTGAGAGCCAATTATGCCACCGCAAAATTATGACTCATGGGTTGGACCAACTAAAGTTCTAATTGGCTTAGTCTATTATACCCAAAATTTTCTAGGTTCAAAGATTTCTCTTGTGCTTAAGTTAAATCATGGTAATTTCAATACCTAGATTCTTTGTTGCTAGGCTTTTTATTTTTTCATTGAATGATGCTTATATTAATATATCGAAATAGCCCGTAGCAACAACATTAAGGGAGGTGTATCCAACTGAGAGTTTAGGTGATTTTTATTAAAATGACAAATCCACTATTATTCAAACATGAATTTTAAAAACTCATTTAAAATCCACTGCTATTGAACTTAACATTTCGTAGAGTACTCTTAAATCCACTGTTATTGAAAATATTTTAAGTTGTGGTGTTTTAAAGTTTTCAGGTGATTTTAGGGTGTTTGGATGGAGTTTCTTAGTTAAAAAAAAAATTAAAACCCAAATCCCATGGTTTTAGGTTATATTCTAGAGTGGTTTAACAAAAATCACATAAATCTGTGCAACTTATTAAAATCATCTAAAACTCCATTAAAAGCCAAATCACCTTAAATGTTATATTGAATACACCCCTAAGTAAAACATAAGGCATATAGGTATGAAAATAAAAGGCATTTCTATTCGAGATTGCGTGTTTTGAAATTAAGTCGGCCAAATATTATTATCTTTTTTTTTGCTAAAAACATTAAAATTTTATTCGATGTTTAAATTTTCCCAAAACTTTATGACCAAAACCAATTAATTAGTTATGTTATATGGAATCAGAATCGGGTGCGATTCAAACGAATTTTGTAAAAATAATAGAAAATGGATCAAATACATATATTTTATATTAAAATGCAATATATTAATTTTACGATGCTCATAACTAATAGCTATACAATAAATCAAAAATAAAATATTGTATTCATTCTTTAAACTATATTAAATAAACTGAGATCAAATTATATTAAGAAATAAAACAAAATAGTTAAGTTCTAAAAAAATAATATTATTCAACTAATCACATTAATCATTTCTAATATCTCAGAAATGATTAATATAGTCTATTTAATTTTATCTAAACAAGATTTTACACATTAATTTATATTAGTTTTTTTTATCATTTTTCCATATATATATTATTATGTCAATTAATGTGTGCCAATAAATTTTTTTAACGGCTTTCGAATTAATTTTTTTGGTCTTTTTTCTTCATAGAGAAAAATAGCTGGAAATTAAAAAAAAAATCTAAAGGCTAAAAACTGAAAACAAAACCGAACCAAACGAACAAACCGGCTGCTAAATCAGGTAGGACTTGTAAACCCTAAACTAATAACGGAGAGGGCAAAAGTGGAGACGGACGCCACCGAATAGGACCCGCCGGAACCTTCCTCCCTAGAGGCACCATGTCAACTGCGGTTTATCACCTTAAGGCGGAGCTCCATAGCATGACTAGCCGGAAGATGGAGCAGTTTCCGTCGGAAAGGTCGTCGGAGAAGCAAGGAAGCAAAGGAATCGCCACCAGACGGGACAGAGAAGCCCTTTGAAGAAGAAAACTTGAAAAGAGAGAGAAAGCGGAAAGGAGTGAACAGAAAACACCAGATATGGTCGGACTTGCCGGTACGGAGCGAATGCTTGGATAGACCTAGGTCATACCCCACAGTCTAGGCTTGGGCGTTCGGGTACCTGTTTGGGTTCAGAACAGGTGATTCGGATTTTCGGGTGGAGAGATACAGAACCCGTTCGAGTTATTTCATACTTCGGATTGAGTTCAGGTTTTAAGGTTTGGGTTAGTTCAGGTATCACCAAAATAACCGAACTCTGTAACAAATAATAATAAAAAATTTCTTGTATCATTGATTTGATCCGGTGAGACTAGAAACAACATTGTTAAAGTTAAAAGATTGAATAAATTAATCTAAGATTTATGATCTTTCTGATTTGTTATTACCTTGATGAACACGTGCATGTATTATTTTTCTTCGTGTAATTTATATTTGTATTATTTTGAATAAAAAATGGTAAAGAATCCATCTGTTCATATATAAAAATCAAAGAGACCTCGAAATCAAACAAAAATTAAACGTTGGATAATCATGAATGGCTGAGCTCATGCCTGTGTAAAGAGCAAAGAGAAAATAAAATCACAAATCTTACTTGTAATTAAAAATAAATCAAAATCGCAAAGTATATTGATACATACTTGTAATCGGTCATAAAATGAGTTTGAGTATGTATTGAACATATACGAAGAAGATGGAGATGAAGAGCACTCACATGCAATTGCTTCCTCACGTTGAAGAAGGAAATGACATAAAGATGAATGGGAATGGAAGATGTAGGTTTAGGGTTAGATATATATATATATATCGGGTACTTCGGGTAATTGGTTCGGGTATCAGATATAATCGATCGGGTACTGGTATCCGAACTAACTAAATCCTAAACCCGTTTGGGTGTTTTTATAGTTTGGTTCAGATTTTTTGGGTCGGTTCGGGTTCGGGTTTCGGTTAATATGCCCACGCCTACTGCAGTCTATTCGCCTCCAGAGTCTCCCATCTCGACTCAGTCTGCCGTCCTCAAGCGAACATGCAAGCCGATAGTTAGACCACCAAAGGCCCAGATCTGGAGAAACCAACCACCTCTACGTCAAGCCACCACTCCATGGAGACCCGAACCACCTCGCCTCTTCGCTGGAGAACACTCCTCCGCCGTGGATCTAGAGGAGAGAATCGAGGAGAGCTTGGGGTCCACGCGCTAGATCCGAACCCTCAGATAATACACGTGAAGCTAGAGCCACAGCATAAAACACCAGACCGCCGCGCAAAACCACTACCGCCTTGAGAGCTACACCCTCTGATCCGTCACCGAGGATTTAAACCTTCGAAAGATCACGGCGCAAGGTGGAGAAGAAAAGAGAAAAAGGGGGCCCTCTCAAAGTGGAGACGGTCGGAACCGACCACCGGAGGGGCGAATGAAAATTACCGAAGTCGCCCTCTAGAGAGAGAAGAGAGAGAGAGAGAGAGAGAGAGAGAGAGAGAGAGAGAGAGAGAGAGAGAGAGAGAGAGAGAGAGAGAGAGAGAGAGAGAGAGAGAGAGATTCTTTCTTCTCTCATTTGATGCACTCAAATGTGCCAATAAATTAGGTAAGAATTGTTCATATATAAACCAAACAATAGATTGAAAAGCTTTTCTAATTTCCTTTTGGCTGTGAACTATATGTAGAGCTGATACCATAACATTTTCTAAGTCCTCTATATATTAAATGAAAATATAATGTCTTTTGTATAGTTTACAAACCGACTTGAACATCCGGTTTTGACTCCTCCGACGCTGGCGTATCTGACAGCGAGAGTCGACATACCTACTTACCGGAATAATTTTGAGGAAAAAATGGTAGTTAGAAAGATTTGAACCCAAGATCAGACATACACATGCTACACATATTTTGCCACCTAGACTAATAAATATTTTAAGAAAAGCTGATATTATTTTAGTTTGGAAGGGCCGGAAGCCAGTGCTTCCCTCACTTACTCCCAGGGCCGCTATTGAGTTACGAATTTAGACACTCGGTTTCAGAAAAATCACAATTGTTCAGATGTTAACCCGTCGGTGTTCATCGGAGTATATGCTTCTTTATCTCTCATCTTCTCATCCATGTTGGACCTCTTTTCTCAGCGATTGTATGTTGCATGTTTGTGTTTACTAAATCCATGTATGATTTAACTTAAGCTATTGTTTCTTTCTTCTCTCATTTGATGCACTCAAATGTGCCAATAAATTAGGTAAGAATTGTTCATATATAAACCAAACAATAGATTGAAAAGCTTTTCTAATTTCTTTTTGGCTGTGAACTATATGCAGAGCTGATATCATAACATTTTCTGAAGTCATCCATATATTAAATGAAAATATAATGTATTTTGGACAGTTTACAAACCGACTTGAACATCCGGTTTGGACTCCTCCAACGATGGCATATCTGACGGCGAGAGTCAACAAACCTACTTACTGGAATAATTTTGAGGAATAAATGGTAGTTAGAAAGATTTAAACCCACGATCACAAATACATATGCTACACATGTTTTGCCACATAGACTAATAAAGATTTTAAGAAAATAATAGCCGATATTTTTTATTTTGGAAGGGTCGGAAGCCAGTGCTTCCCTCGCTTATTCCAGGACCGCTATTGAGTTACCAATTAAGACACTCCGTCTCAGAAAAATCACAATTGTTCAGATGTTAACCTGTAGGTGTTCATCGGAGTAGATGCTTCGCTATCCAGTGCCAGCTTAAAACTATATTGGACCCTTGGACAAATTTTTTTTAATGTATTATAATTAGTTAAGCATAATATTTTGGACTCTTGTTGTAAGAAACAAACATAAATATAGACCTTTTTTATCACTAAATTTAGTTAATTTTAAGATGGACCTATGGCATATGCATGTTTGCCACTCCCTACATCTCTCGTCTTCTCATCCATGTTGGACCTTTTTTTCTCAGCGATTGTATTTTTTTTCTCAGAGATTGCATGCTGCATGTTTGTGTTTACTAGATCCATGTACGATGTAACTTAGGCTATTGTGGCCATGTTCGTTTACGTGTCGCGCGACCTGCGACCTGCGACCTGCGACTAAGATTACGTTCGTTTACGTGTCGCGCGACTTGCGACTTTCGACCTGCGACTAAACCTGCGACCTGCGACTAAAACTATGTTCGTTTACGTGTCGCGCGACCTGCGATCTGCGACCTGCGACCAGTCGCGCGATCAAAATTTTCTTAATTTTTAGTCGCTGTTTTTTCGGGCGACTTAAATGGGAACCCGCGACTGGTCGCGCGATCAGTCGCGCGACATCAAAACGAACAACAACCTGCGACTTGCGACTTGCGACCAATCGCAGGTCGCATGTTACGCGACAGCAAAACGAACAACAACCTGCGACCTGCGATCAGTCGCATGTCGCAGGTCGCAGGTCGCGCGACATGTAAACGAACACGGCCTGTGTCTTCTGGCTACCTGCTATTAATATTGAGTAATTTTATTTAAAAAAATAATAATATCATAATCGTCCATAAAATTTAGGACACATCTAAATATATATTGTTGTCTTCATTGAATAATAATAATATCATAGTCGCATTTGACAACTGAAACACGGCCTTGTGTCACTGTCATATCACGTGCAGAGTGAAACATCCGAAACGTTTTTAATATAAAAATATTATTGCTAGAATAAATAAAATCCGAGTTTTGAAAGAAATACAGAATATGGATGGCATGCAAAAGGTAGTAATCATTCACTAATAATTGTGACACATACCCACTAATCGGTGTTCCCAAAAAAAAAAAAAACCCCCACCTACTCATCTAAACTATTAAGGTTGTGACTGTAAGTCACATGTAGCGATATATTTTTGGAGGAAAAGTTATTTACTCTGACTTACGCTGTTACCAAGCCAATCAGGTGAAACATATTTTAATTACTTTCTCGCCGGTAACTATTCAAAAAGTGTAAAATAGTTTATATTTGTTCCTCTTGATCTGAGTGGAGTAACAATGTTGCTCTGGTAACTATTCTCTATTTGTTATGAATCATAAAGCAGATGTTCTATAACTTAGACCATACAAGTTCAAGACTAGAGTCCATTGGGGGTTTACATCCAGCCACATGGAAGACTCATTCAATCTTATGTCTTTATGAGTTTGACCATGTCATTATGTAGAGTATCTTTGTAATCAGTTCTCCCTTTGACTCCACCTTGTATGAACCACTATATATAGTGGTGCAAGCAATAAGAAATATACAACACATTCTCACAAATCTTAACACGTTATCAGCACGAGACTCTCTCCACCTGAGCAATCCCATCCGCCAGCGATCATCTCTTTTCCGGCCATCTCTTCCGGCCCTCAGCCTTGCTCCGCCGGCCAAGTCTATCTCTCTCACGGTTTTCCGGCCAGCTCCTCCACCTCTCTCTCAACCACCTCAATCCGCGGATCACTCCCTCTCTCTCACGGTGGTCCATTCAGAATCCTTGTGGTGTAAAAGGTAAACTAATCAAAACCTAAAGATCTAAGAACATCATATATCTGAATCTTGGATCTATATGAATCTCTAAAAACTTATAACACTTATTAATAATCTAAGATCTATATGAATCTTGTTTCTAAGAACTATTTGAATCATAAAAAAAAATATTAGAGAAAATCATAAAATCATAAGCCTTTAAATCGGCTCTCCCTTTTTTCTCCTATTTGATCTGACCTTAAATCCGGATTGTCTAAAGGATCAAAACCCATAATCAAACCCTTTGATCATCCGCATCACCAGCTATTCTAGCAGGATGAATAAGCCGGCCATCAAAAACCTCACCATCAAAATCCTTAAATCTAAATATGTATCTTGATGGCCATTATACATATCAATCCCCTAAATCCTTCTTGCTTGGTTTTCTCAACCAGCAAATTCAAAATTCAAAACAATCAAAAACATCCTGAGCCATATTCGGCCAGATTCTTTGAAAATCAGTCAAACCAAATAAAATCGAAATAAATCCTAATCAATGCATATCTTTGACCATTGATGTTTGTTTTTGTAACTGATAAAATTTTAAAAACTTTTCTGATTTTATAAATGCATATTTAATTTTTATAAATGCATATTTGATTTTAATAAATGCATATCTTTGACTAGGTAGTATTTTAAATATTATAACCTATAGTCTTGATTTAAATTAATATGTCATAAGATAAAATAAATTCTGGTTTGATATCATTTGATCACATTATTGTTTGTTAAAATTTATCTATATCTTAACCGGCCTTGAAATCGGTTCATTATAGTTTGAACAAATGACATAAATTTATCTTGATCTAATACCAACCTTAAAACCGGATTTTGTGATGATTAAATCATATACTGAACATTGATCACATAGTTGCTTGTTAAATTAATCTTGATCTAAAACCATCCTTGAAGACTGATTTTGTGATGATTGAATTATAAACTGATCTTATATGCATACCTGATAGCGTCTATTAGATTAGTAAATCATTAGATCAAACTTGGATTATTTTGAACCAACCTTTTTCCATCCATCCGATTGTCATTTTGTTAAAACCGATCATTCATGCTTGCATATCATTGACTATTCTGATCATGGTGCATTTAAATAAAAATTTAATTGATTCATATTGCTTGCATCTAATTGATTCATATTGCTTGCATCTAATTAGATTAAATCGGTTATTGTTTAAACGAAGCATGTTTGCTTTAATTGAAATAATAAACCAGCTTTGAAACCGATTGATTGAAAATCTAATTGAATTTGTTCTAGACATATCCTGAAAATTATAAAATTTTCTTGTCTTGGTTTACCCTGTAAAAGGGGGAAGGAATCAGTTTTTGCTTTATGATCTTTGAAAACCAAATATCCTCATGCATTAGGAATCACATATAGATTGTTTAAGTCCAATGCTTAGTTCTGAACATGCATTCAGCTATTTCTTGATCCATGCATTTGCTTGATTTCATCCATCTTGCTTGATCTCATTTAATAAAATGATGATTGATCCTTATTCAAATTCTAAAGGGCCTTAATACCCTATATATATAATCAATCCAGTTTGAATTATAATTAAAAGGATTACTAGATGCAATGATCAATTGATCATTCTCATACTAAGATTGCTTAAGCAAATAGATTATATGATTTGGGGGAAAGCCTTATTGAAATCATATACATTGATTTATTCTATTGCTTACATAGAATTCTGAGTGCTTGAATTACTCGTTAAATATTCAGATGTCGAGATTTGAACCCTCAGATTACTCTGCCCTAAATCTCTCTGGAGATAATTACCTAGAATGGGTAAAGAATACTCTTGTTGCCCTGAGATCCAGAGGACTCGGACAATGCATCAATGAGTACAATGATATCATTGACAGTGAAAGGCATAGAGCTATAACGATTATTCGTTATCATCTCACTGAGGAATTAAGAGACCTGTATCTCCATGTTGAGGATCCTTGTGACCTTTGGTTACAGTTAAGGAAAAGGTTCAAACCGGTATCGTGGCAAAAGGCCAACCATGAATGGGAGATCCTCAGATTCCAGGATTTTGAATCCGTGGACAAATATAATTCTGCTCTGATGGATATTGCTTATAGTCTTGAACTATGTGGTGAAAGGATAACACATTATTCTTTATTATATAAGACCTACTCCACATTCCATCCAAAGGATGTGCTGTTGCTACACACGGCTAAGAAGTTCACCACTTATAATGACCTTTTGTCATATCTTTTGGCTTCTGAACAAAGAAAGCAGAAAATCAAAGATACCATCAACAGATTTGACAAGCTTCAGAAAAGATACATTGAGCTAAAGAATATTGAGATGAGGCCTCCTATAGCTGATGAAGCTGAAGTTGAGCGCCATATGGCAACACATGCATTGTGAAGGCCGTATTATATAATTGTCTTTTGACATTCTCATTTTCATGTTTCCTGAGTTTATGTTTCATGAATTGTTTTGATACTTTGCTTTATACACGACTTCATTAATAAAATTAATTACTTTGAGTTCATCATTATCTTATTCAAACTGTTGTTTGATAAGAAACTATATTTATATGCTTTTATTGTGCCAATATAAATATGATTGAGGATTAATACCCCAACTCACTTTTCCAAAGAGTTCAAAGAAGCCTTTGACAAATGGCACGACATGCTCTGCCATCCAGGCTCAGTTATAAAATACTCTTGAACTCAACTGGACATTCCTTGAAAGAAAGGAAAAGAAGCTCGACCAAGGCTTTGCCTAAATGGCATTATATTCACCCTATAAGGTCCACTGAATTAAGAAGAAAAAATGGTTTCCAACAATGGACAAAAATGGAATAAGAGTACCTAAATTAAAATCGCCTAAGTAGTCGAGACTACATTCTCTATTGATCTAGTGATCAATATGATATTAGGCAAATAGCCAGGGCAATCATGTTTGATTAACCCACGAAATTTATCACTTAGATGGCATTACCATACTTAGCCATTCGGATTATGATGCAAATATTTAAAAGGGCACAAATGTTATCCCATAAGATCTCACGTGTGTGCAATATATCTATGCACAAGGGAATTTATTGTCCCAAGCACCACGAATTTGAGTATGTTCATGAGGGGGAGTGAGGACAAATCCCATGATACATGACCATACTAAAATCCGTGAAACATGGTCCACAACCATATTACATATTGGTTGAATTTGATATAAAGACCATTACCTATAAGGTTCAAATTCTAAAAGTCCATATGCTTGGGGACACCATGAGTTATAAAAGAATGAACCTGCATCAGGCCATAGTAATTATATCAGGCCATATAAGTGATCATAGATATTCCCACCTCAGACTGATACGGGTCATGAGTCCAGACATATATCATCTTAAGATATTATGAAAGAATCCACCACAAATATATGTGCCATCTAAGATCATGTGATCTTAGAATCTCATAAAAGAGGATTGGGAATATATGTTAGATATATATTATGAATATACTTTGTCCATAAGTTTAAAAGAAACCTTGAGCCAAAATGAGTGATCTAATTATAGACCAAGGAATAAGGATTACATAAGGTTTATGAATCTGAATATCCAACAATGAAAGGAGAGAAATAATAAGCTGGTATAAAGAATGATAAAGAATAGTATCTACCATCTGGTATCAACCATCAATGTCTTGGCAAAGATCCTCGGACTAGAAAATAATTTATAGACGTCCATATGCTACAATGATAGCAAAATAAAATGCCAGACACATTGACCCGAGAGAAAGAATGACTATGTCATCCCAACTTAGCACCATACGGTTTTGATGTCTTAAAGACACAACCAAGTTGCTACAAAGTCTATATAAGATAGACCAAATAAATGTTCCAAATAAAGTTCCATAAATTCTAAGGAACCTCGGAAAGAAAGAAAGGTGCATGAGATAAAATCCGAGTTTTATTAAAGGAAACCATTCCAGACATTGAGATATAAGGCTGGCCAGCTGAACAACTAGGTACCATACCATATAGCTTGGGACGCCAAGTTATAAGGTTATTAAGGTCCTAGATAATGAAATCTCAAATTGATTTATACCATGTCTGGAACTAAAAGGAACTATATATATATATAAGTGTGTCGACACATACATTCATAGAAAATGCGCAAGTATGTAGCACATGAATACAAAGATATGTATCGAGGATCATAAACCCACACAAGAGTACTCATAATGAATAATGAAAGAAACGTGGGGTTTAAAGTGATATATAAAAGGCGTATTGTATTGGCCATGAATATGTAAACGCCATATGATGCCCAGTGAATATATAAATCCTGAAAGAAGGATAAATCGTGAGACAGACCGGGAAAGGTCTATATAATCCAATGTGGTGGATACTACTACATATTTCACTACATATGATGTCTGGAAGAAATTCAAAAGATGTAGTATGCTATATATGACTCACTGGATGATGATGATAATATTATTGGTACCAAAAGGTTTACCAAACGGTATTGAGCTCAGAATCAAAAGATGAGAAAAGAAGTTCTCTTGAACAGCATTTTCCTAAAGTTGTTCATGGACTGAATTAAATTACTACATGTAAGCAAGTGAAGAGTTCTATAAGAACAATTCAAATCAGTCCATAGAGGAATTTTAAATTCCTTGTGTTTTATACTAACCAGCCTAAGATAGGTTAAATGGTTATTCATTAAACCTTAGAAAAGGTTATAGACCATCACCACAAATTAGCCAAATTTTGGTAATACTTATGGTTGGTCGAATTCTCAGCATGAACCAACCAAGTTGTGGTATGAATGAATAAGCTATCATAAAGATAAGCTATAAGATCGAAGTTCATCTTTGAACAAAAGGTATAGGACCACATTATGCGTCCATATGCGACCCAACGGGTCCGACCATCATATATGAAGATAATGCAGCTTGCATTGCTCAACTCAAAGACGGGTATATCAAAGGTGACCGAACCAAAACGTATTCTACCCAAGTTCTTCTTTACCCATGAGTTGCAGAAAGCTGGAGAGGTCAACGTCCTTTAGATCCGGTCTAGTGAAAACTCAGCCGACCTCTTCACCAAATCATTGCCCTCTTCCACATTCAGGAAGTTCACGCAACAAGATTGGCACGCGTAGACTCAAGGACCTTCAGTGATGTCCAAATCAGGGGGAGTGATGTGTGTTGTACTCTTTTTCCTTTCTCTGGTTTCCCTTTTTACCACATTGGGTTTTGGGTTTTGGGTTTTCCGGGAGAGGTTTTAATCAGGTAACATTAGCATGTTACAAATCCTATATGGTTATGGCATCCAAGGGGGAGTGTTATGAATCATGAAGTGGATGGTCCATAACCTAGAACATACAAGTTCAAGACTAGAGTCCATTGGGGGTTTACATCCAGCCACATGGAAGATCCATTCAACCTTATGTCTTTATGAGTTTGACCATGTCATTATGTAGAGTATCTTTGTAATTAATTATCTCTTTGACTCCACCTTGTATGAACCACTATATATAGTGGTGTAAGCAATAAGAAATATACAACACATTCTCACAAATCTTCTCTCAAATCTTAACACTATTACTTTATTTTACTCAGTAATACTAATATAATTTTTAAAATATAAATCTGAAATATGAAATTTAATATGCTATTACTGAGATTTATAGACAATTATTTTATTTCAAAAAATTATAATTTCTCTAGTTGTCTTTACACAAAATTTAATTAAGATATCAGTGATACTAATTTAATTTAAACAACTATTTTATTTAATTTCTTCATCATATCCACATATTTTCTCATCTAAAATATCGTATTTTTAAATTTCAAAATTGTATTTAGACCTAGGTACATTTATCTGGAACCAAACAAGACCGAACCGAAAAATGAAGTTCGGTTTAAGTTTGGATCCTATCAATTATACTAGTGAATCATATCTGAACCGTTTTTTGGATCAGTTCCAATTCAGGTTTTCAGATCCGAATAAAATACCCAAACCTAAACTTGTTTATTTTGTTTCAAATATTTTTTTATTGGATAAAGTATAGTATTTCAACTATGTTTTTTGGTATCCTGATACACATAATTTATTTCATAATTTTATGATCATTAGTTAGTGTACATATTTATAAAAAAATTAAAATGTAAAAAACAGTAAAATTCCACCTTGACCGCATCAAAAGTGATGCATAACAAGAAGATTGTGCGGGACTTCATTTTGTTCTTTAAACATAACCGCCACAGTAGAAACTTTATTGATATATTATTCTTTTTTTGTTTTGATTATATAATTAGATTCGGGATAAATTTTGTTTGAATGGCAACACAAACTGTGTTATAACGCACCGCATACGGCGTCTTTGCTTCCCAGTCATACGGCGTCTTTGCTACCAGATGATAATCCTCGCGGAGTGAGTTTCTTTATAATAATGTTGGTTCATTAAATGATTTTAACATTTTGAAACACTACAACTTTTATCGATTGTAAAATGATGAAAATAAATGTTGGTCTTTTAAATGTATCATCGTTATTGAAGAGTTAACGTATTACATTTCATTTTAATTATTTTTAAGACTTCATATGCACAAAAGAAAATTAAGTTTTGCAGCTAAGACAAATAACAAAACTAGATAGGCAACATTGATTGTAAAATGACGAAAGAGAATAAGGTTTTATGCTCTTGATTTGTTTGTTATTGACTCTCCATAAGTTATTTCCTTTTCTACTTCTATAAAATTGTGTTTTCATTCTCGTTTATGTTTCACTGATATGAGTTTTGTTTATTTTTTTTTAACTTCTTCTGTAAATTCGGTGAATTACATAAGTGTCAATAAAAAAATGGACATCTGTAACAAATTAGTTCCACTGCATATACATATCTAAGAATCAAATTTTTGAAGAAGATCACCGGCAAACTTTATTCATATGTTTTTGAATCTAAGTGCAAACTCGAAATATAAATATATGTCTAGTATATATTCACCAGCTCGGTCTAAAATCATCTAATTCTAGAACAACAAAACAAATTACTTATTTTATTACTCTTCGCGTTTGAGGTTTAGTTATTTAAGAGTATACCGATAAAAAATATATAATACTTTACCATTTTATGGTATGTAAACTATGTATAAAGTGCAGACTCGAAATTGAGAGCAGAAAACCTCAAGATTATCTATATTCAGTGGCCAAAACTGCACGTTTCATAGAAATTTATGTTTTTTGGTTGTTTTATTTCTGTTTGGATTCTAAAACCATATTTTTTTAACAAATAAAATGTTCTTTCAATGGCAAAAAAATGGCACAAGTTACTAAATCCACAAAAAATGGTCCCTCTCTTAGATAAAAGCCTTTCTTTTTATCTTTTTTTCCTTAGGCTACTACAAGTTTACTGACTTTCCTCGTATATTACTTTATATATATATATATATATGCACACTCGATAAGAAACTGTATTACCAATGTTTGAAATAATATTTGCAACTCAATGAATAGATTATTGCCTAAAAATAAAACCATCTACATCTAAAGCCTGGTTAATTATTAGTAACCAAACTTATGTAAATGTGAGTACCTTTTTGTTGTTTCAAAGAAGAAAAAAAACTGGGACCTTTTTGTCTGAAAAAAAAAATCAAATGTGAGTGACTTTTTGGATAAATTTAAGTATTTTTAATTTGCATGTGCTATCTATGTTTCATCCATAACGATAATGTAAGTAGCTTTTTCATGAGCTATTTATGTTTCATCCATTAAATAAAGAATAACAAAGAAAGAAAATAAATAGTTATGTAAGAAGAAACAAATAAATAGATAGTATTTTTTGCGTTGCTCTCTCTCTCTCTCTCTCTCTCTCTCTCTCTCTCTCTCTCTCTCTCTCTCTCTCTCTCTCTCTCTCTCTCTCTCTCTCTCTCTCTCTCTCTCCGTTTGAGGCAAAGACTGAAACACTGCTCGATACTATTATTTACTGTCAGACGAGCACACGAAGTCCACAAAATGTCAAAAGTATATATCCATGTTCGGAACTACGCTGGACGCTAATCGGGCGGCAGCTCCGAGCCTAGCGAATTACCGAAAAATCGGGGTATACGCGGGGACTAGTTTATTAATAATTTTATTTTATTTGTATTTAAAATCCAATATATAATATACAACATATTATAATGTGATAATTTGGGTATATACTAATACTGAAAACTATATATATTAAGCTCTAACAAAATTTCATTGTTAAAATAAATGTATATCATCCGGTTACAAATAGTCAGACAAACAAACTAAATTAATTTCACATACATTGTACAAATATAATATATTTGTATAATATCATCAAAGTCACACTTTCTAGATTTCTATTGGTAAAAACTTAACCAATAAGATATGTCAAAATGTAAAATATTGGAACACAGGTATTTAGTGTGATGTATTCTAATCCTGTCAAATGAGAAAATATAAAGCAAAGAAAAACGGAAAAACTTGAAAACCTAAAGTCCCACATCGACTACTATAAACAAAAACACTTCTCGAGACATCTATAAATAAACTCACGCTCCCTTGGTTAATCTACAAGCTGGGCTAATAACGTCCACTAACTTCCAAAAGAATGATCGGTTAAAAATTGGTATAGTACCGATTAATCAGATTACGCGGCCGAGTTAGTGGGGTCCGATTAAATAAGCTGACTTGAGCTTATTGGCCACAGAACCTTAACGCCGAGCGCCTAGGCGACCGATTATTCGGCTAGGCGTCCGCGTTTTTGAACAGAGGTATATATTATTAATTCATCATTACATTATCATTTCAACTTTGAACCAACGTACACACTCTTTCATTAACGTGTCCTGATCTCAACGTTTGATTTGTTGGGTGTCTGCTGCTCTGCCAGCCGTCAGATCTGATATTGCCAACTGCTGCAAAGATGTTATACTGAACAAAAGAAAGTGTTCTGCTTCCGTAACAATGGGTTGTCCTCAAGACCCAGGAGAACAACGTCGGAGGCAAGAAGGTGTTACCAAGCTGAAATCTCATTATTTGAACAGAAAAAAAGAGAAATCTACTTCTGCTTCCTTTTATTATTTTTTCTTGTTTCCAAAAATATAACGTCTAATTGCAAAAAGTTATAACGATAAGAAAGTGTTTTTCTTTCCTTTTTGCGTAAAATCTGATCGTCGATCGAGCATTTTCAAGAAATATAGAATTTTCTATAGGCTTTGAATAAATTCACCTCTTATTTAGCTTGATTTTAAAATATTCATCACTAAGGAATTCAATGAATTTCTTAAACAAAATTCAACAAAAATAATCTTAGCATATCTAAATATTTGATTAATAAAACATGCATATGTAGCGATATATAGAATTCAGTGTTAGAGGAAAAGTCCAGATTGAACATTCAATATCAATAATTAAAGAAAAAATATAATGAGACTGCAATTTGAGGGAATAAAACTTCGTTTCAGGCCTTCAAAAATACCAAGGCCATACATTTAAAGAACTTTCTTTTCTTTTCTAACACATCTATAATCTACACGGTAGAAGAAGCTAGTATAGAATGTAATGTGAAATCAAACTTAGCCAAGAATAATCCTTTAGCAAAAAAAAAAACAAAAAAAAATAAAAACTTTAGCCAAGAACTGTAGAAAACAACGTTCTCAAAAGAAAATGTAGAAAACAGAAGTGGACGAAGCATTGGAATTTGCAGTGTTAATTGAGTAGCTCGAGGAACCTTTGCATGGGGTGAAGATGTTAGAGCATGTGCAATGGTGAGACCAACCCATGAATTCTTAGCATTTTTTTAATAATTTTTTTTCTTTTTGGTTGTTGTTTGAATAGTTAAGGATTCAAATCAAAATTGCTCGTCCAATGGTGTTACCGAAGATGGAGTCCTTAGGAATAAATTTTTTCTTTTTAAATTGAAATTGAAATTTTATTAATTGCATGATTAAAAATAAAGATACAAAAAAAGAAAAGTTTAAAAATGTATAAGTTTAAAAACTATAAGTTTTACAATGTCAATTTTTTTAAAAAAAATTTATAAGCTATAAGGTAAAGAATTTCTATTAGTTTTTCTTATCTTATGTATAAGTTTATCTTCTTAAAACTATAAGTTTCATTTAGTATGGTTTCTATAAGTGTGATAGAAGTTTAAAAATATCTACGTTTGATACAAGTTTAAAAATGTTTACAAGCCAAATTCAAGTTTAACACAGTAGCCTTAGCCGAAAATAACATAAGAGAAGCATGTAAGATAAGAAACAAGATTACACTTGTGGCAACTTCGAGTTGTAGCAACAAGATTTTACAGTAGTACCAAAAGGAAAGAAAAGGAAACAAGTTCTGATAGAGACGAAACAAACCGAAAGAGATAACTAGCAAGAGAGGAAACAAGTTTGATAGAGAGGAAACACAGCAAAAGAGATATCTATTTCCGGTCACAATCACTCCTAAATCATCCGTGAGCTAGAAGCAATGTGAGCTGCAGAACAAGACAAAACAAGTTAAAGCAGAAGCAATGTAGTAAAAGAGGAAACAAGTTTGATTGAAACTTACTAATCTCATTGTCATCAGCATCACCCGCGTCGGCTTCTTCCTTCTTGATGTCAGGATCTGTATATTGAATCTCACAACAGCTAGGACCAAAAGGAGTGACATGAAACACCATGTCTCCTTCGTGTTTGAAGATGACAGTGTCACCGATTCGAAGGTCATGTGCTGTGGCGAAATCTTTCAAACCTCCGGTGAGTCTCATGCCTTCTTGTATCACTTCCCAAATTTTATCTGAAGCGTCCGATCTTAGTTTCCATGTTTTCTGGTTCGTCTTCCTTTCTATGTGCTTTGAGAAGAAGCCAAGTGGTATTGTCTGCAAGAAAAGGCAAAGTTAATCAAACAAGAAATACATCTAATCAATAAACGAATGTAAACAAATAGAGAGAGTGAGGTTCTTACGATGCCACTGTGGAAACCAGGAAGCAGAAGCTTTAAGAAATGAGGTTCATGTGGATTCGCCATCTGCAAACAAGAAACGAATGTAAACAATATCAACAATGAGTTTCCAAGCAAACTAAATCAGAGTAAAGGGATAAAAGAACAAACGAGAAGATTATCAAATCAATTAAAAACCCGAGTAAGAACAAAGGACAACAAATCATCACCAAAGATTATCAAATCAGAGGGATCGAGTTAAGAACAAACGAAAACACTTGAGCAGAAAACACAAAACTCTAACTACAAACGACCTAAACCCCAAATCGTTTGAAACCAAAATGCTTTTCAAACCCTAACTACAAACGACCTAAACCCCAAATCGATTGAAAACCTAGTTTTTCGAAAACCTAATTTCAAACGTAAATGACCCCAAATCGATTGAAAACACAAAACCGAACACTAAATTGACAGGAAAACAACATCGAACCTAATCTAAATCCCTAAATCGGCAAGAGAAGGGTTCGATTTTACCTTCGTAGCGGGACGGTTCCAATTCGCCTTTCCTCGAGAGCTTTTTTTTTCTCCGCTTCGATCGAAAATGATTTTTTTTTTGGTATACGAAAGACGAAAGCCGACCAACGAATCACCCGCTGCCACGTCTCTAAGGATCAAATCCTTTAAATCCTTATGTAAGGATTAATCCTTAGCTTATTTAGCTCAAATAATATTATTATAATCCCAAAAGCATATGATTATGCGCTAAGGACCATCAACGATCTCCCGTTGCAGCTGCTCTTATTGGGGTCGTCCTCGTCCCATCAACGTTAATTCAAACGTCAATGCGGAAGACTGTGCATAAATTAGAGCATCTTTATCGCATATACGTTTTTTTATTATTATTATTTTTTTTTTTTAATTTAAAAAAAAAATTAAAATCAAACCATTTGCGGATCGCCACGTGTCAGTGGGATCCGCGAACAGTTCAACAGACGTCTCCTATTTCGCGATTTCTGGAGATGTTTTCTCTGGTTTCAGTGGGACCCACACCCACTTTTTCCTAAAAACTCATCCTAGAAACGTGGGATAAATGTGCTCTTAATGCTTGCATAGGATACATATATTTGAGAATAATAATAGTATAAAAGTTTGTCTTTTTTTTCTTGTAGAAGTATAAAAGTTTGTCTTGAATAGATTCAATAATGTCAATCATTTTTCTACTCCCTCTGTATCCCTTTAAGTTTCCAAATCATTAAAAAATAACACATAAAAATAAAAATAAAACAAAATTGTTATATTTTTTATTATCTAATCTATTCCGATAAAAACAAGAGATTTTTTTTTCAAATATGACCTAAAATTTTAAATCAAACACAAAAATAACTCATGTTTTTTTTTCTATTCACCCTAGAAGTTCGAGTTATTCACGAAAATGTCATTATATTTTTTTCTTTTTTTTTTGAAAATGATTCTTTTACCTTATCATCCTTATCTTTACAAAGTATTTACAATATTACCATTGCCATCAATACACTAACCACCATGAACAACCAATTTGATGCTCTTAATGCACCAAAGTTTCGATTTTTACTCTTCATATCTCATTAGATATGCACACGAATCACATCTCTTTCACTCTCTCTTCAAATTCATCCAAAAAAAATTAAGATTTTGATTCCAAGTTTTGTAAGGTTCATAGAGACATTGAAACTCATGATTCGTGGTCATTAACGACTTGGTAGCTTTTGCAGTGAAGTTCTGGGTGCTTGGAGAAACAAAGCAAGTAATCTCACATGCTCAAAGTATGAAATCATTTTTTTTCTCAGATCTGTTCGCGAAGACATTCAGAAGACTTCGGGAAGACTTTCAGAAGACTTCCCTAGATATGTTCTCCATAAAGAAGACTTCCCTAGAAGTCTTCTAACTTTCCTTTATTAAGAAAAAAAACGAAAATCCCAGAGAAGACTTCTCGGATAAATAGGTTAGTTTTGCAATTGATCGAAGTTTGTCAGAAATTTGATTTTTTATAGAAGACTTCTCAGGAAGTATTCTCGGGAAAAACTTCTATAGAAGTCGTCTCAAAGTTTTCCTGAAGTCTACTCACTGTCGAAAGAAGTCTGCGTGGGTTACGTTTAAAACTGAAAAATAATAGTGAAACATTTAATATTTATGAGAAGACTTCTTGAGAAGTCTTCTGGAAGAAGACATCTTTAGAAGTCTTCTCAAATTTTATTCCGGGTGTTGGTCAAACCTTTGGTTATAGAAGTCTTCTCTTGAAAAGTCAAATATAGTCAATTGAAAAACTATTTCAGGTAGACTTCTTGCGACATTGAGAAGACTTTCAGAGACTTTTATAGAAGTCTTCTCTGAGAAGATTTCCCAAGAAGTCTTCTGTAAAAGTCAAGTTTCTGAAAAACTTTAGTCAATTACAAAACTAACTAGTTTATCCGAGAAGTCTTCTCTAGCATTTTCGAGATTTTTTTAAATTAAAAATTAAACCAATATTTACAATGGATTCCTTCGTAAATTTGCAATTGCAAAAACGACCTAAATAGAAGATATCGTGAGAAGCCTTCTCGGAGCAGGCTTCCGTAGAAGTACATCAATGTTTAATAAACTTTCATTTTCTCTACAAGTAAACTGACTTTTTAATATTATTTTATTAATTCATGTGTATTAGACAATATTGGGGCTTCTGGATAAAATTCATAACTAATTTGGTGATAATTATGAGATTTCAAATATTTATATTTACTAATGTTTCTAACTAATCCGAGAAGACTTCTGGAGAAGTCTTCTCTAGAAGATTTCTGTAGAAGTCTTCTACGTTAAAATTTCAAGAGTGTTAAGTAACTTCAAAGTATGTATTTAACTTTCAAAAGTGTTAAGTAACTTCAAAAATATCAAGTCATGTGGTTTAATGTGTCTTTTTAGATTATAAGGTATAATTTTTAATTTACATGAGATTTAAAATTTCAACTTTCACTTATATTTCAAGTTTGATCTTTTCTGAATTTGACTAAGTTTTCTTGTGAAGTCTTCTCTCTTAGTTTTAGTAATTTTGACTAAGTTTTTATGTTGTTGTGTTTTGTTATGAGTGGGTAGAATGGTTAAAAAAGTTTCTTAGTATGTTGTATCAATAATTTCAATAATTTCCAGTATTTTGGAAAAAACATGAACATATATACCAAATTATTTTGATTAACATCTCTTCAAGTTTACAAAAGAATTCAAAACTAAAATAGTACACATACAAATCATAAAACAGACCATAAACAAAACTATTACACATGGAGCTAGATATCATTCCTCGACATAGATAAGTTTGAACTCCACTTGACATCATTCTTTTGTACCACTTTGGGCATAAGACTTCGAAAGACTTCCCGAAGACTTTGTGGGAAGTTTTCTAGAATAAAATACATTAGAAGACTTCCAAGAATCTTTCAAGAGTCTTCTGAGAAGTCTTTCAAAGTCAGACTTAGATCTTGAAAAATCTGCATATTCAAAAGCATTCAAATGGCTTCAAAACAGAGAAAACTTCAAAAATTTCTTTATGCTTAAATAATAAACAAAACAATCACATTAGGTTGAATCTATAACTTTTTAGAATCTAATATATAAAACAAAAAAAATATATATCCAAAATTTGTATTACTTTGGGCAGAAGACTTCCTGAAGATTTTTCAAAAAGTCTTCTGGGAAGTATTCTCAAGTGTGATTCAGATCTGAAAAATCTGCATATTCAAAAATATTCAAATGGCTTGAAAACAGAGAAAGCTTCAAAAATAAAAATTTTATGCTTAAATAATAAACAAAACAATCAAATTAGGCTGAATCTATAACTTTTTAGAATCTAATATATAAACATACACATACATATATAAAATTTGTACCAATTTGGACAGAAGACTTCCTGAAGCTTCTAGCAAAAAAATGCATTAGAAGACTTGCCTAAAGTCTTCTGAGAAGTCTTTTAAAGTCTGTCTCAGATCTGAAAACTCTGCAAATTCAAAAACATTCAAATGACTTCAAAACAAAGAAAAACTTCAAAAATATAATTTTATGCTTAAATAATAAACAAAACAGTCACATTAAGTTGAATTAGCATTTTGGAATCTAATATATAAAACACACAATAATACATATCCAAAATTTATAGATCTACCTTTGAAAGAGTGAAAGATGAGAACCATGTAATGAAAAATCTGCAAAAAAAAGATAAATTAGTGAGAAGACATAAGAAAAAAATGTGAAATGGATTTAAAGTTTGGTGTTTTGATGTTCAAAGAGATTTGAGAGAGGTTGGAGAGTTTTAGAGTGAGAAACATTACATTTTTGTTGCAGCCATTTGAGAGGAAGAAAGAGAATATTTAAATTTTCTTTATATATGGAAACAAAAATTTCAATTAGGTTAAATATTTTCGATACAGAAGACTTCCTTCTAGACCCTAAAATCAAATACATGAGAAGATTTATGGAAGACTTCGCTTTAGGCGGGAAACTAAAATTCTACTAAAATTTAGGCGGGAAGTCTTCTGAAAGCCTCCCTAAAAAGTCTCTAGAAGTTTTCCAAATCATAACCTAATCAAATAACTAAATAGCCAAAAACAATTCATTAAACTTAAAATCAACTTATAAAGCGGTTAATACACAGAACTAAACACATGTAGGATTGTAATGGTAAATATCAATACATGTTTTTGTTTAGTCATAAGAAAATTGTTGTAATTTCACTAGTTTTTTTTTGTTACTTTTGTATTTGACTGAATTTAAAGTACATCTTTATATTCAAAATCTAGTTTTGAATCATTTCTGGCAATTTCCCTAAAAACAATCACCTAAAAAAAACAGATTGATTTCAAGCTCATCGACGAGGTTAGCCATTTTTATATTATTTATACACGTGAATATATTTCTTATTTTCTCACGAAAGACAATAATACATTATTATTAGTTTAAGCTATTTTTACCGTTAACAATTATTTAAACCAACATGTCATAGACTTGTTTTCAACACATTGATATCGGTTATATTATCAACACTATAATGGAAGAATTGCCAAGTGTGACTCAAAATTTGGAGTCAAACCCAAAACAATACCCCTACTTGGGTCAAAGGCAAAAGTAACCTAAAAGGCTATTGAAATTACAACTATCCCCTTGTGACCAAACAAAAAAACGGAATTTTTTTTACGTTTCTACCCCTCGCAAGTCGTCTGTTTAGACGACTTGAAAATAAGTCGTCCAGACGACTTAACTGAAAGTCGTCTGGACAGTTAGTCTTAAACATAATTTAAAAATCTTGTAAAAAATATTTTGATAAGTGAAAAATAGGAATTATGTAATTAACATATGTCTTAGGAGGTATAAATTAAGATATAACAAATTTCAATTGTTTTCAGCATAGATGAGTGAAAGTAGTGAGTCATGATATTCTTTAGTTTATGTTTCATCAACATATGTTGTAGTATTGTATGTGTTCTTAGGGTTAGATTTTGGAAAGCATTAAAACCGTTTTTGAAAATTTTTAAAATTACTTATGCGTGTTCATTTCTGTGTATAGTAAACACTATTTAAGTATAATTTGATTTTATAACGTGGTTAGTTAGTTAATCTAGTCATTTTAGTTTAGGGGTTCATTTTAGGGTCTAGGACGACTTAATATTTTGTCGTCTGAAAACAGACGACTAAATATTAAGTCGTCTGTTGTACATTATCAGCCAGAATAAGTCGTCTAAACCGGACCAAACCTTAAAGTTTACCAATGTACTTTTAAAGCTAACCGGATTATTTACCCAATATATAAGGTGATTTTTATTTTTTTTGTTTCATTTTTGCGAAATTCAGAAACCCTAACAGTTCTCTCTCAAAGGCGATTTCGAATTCCCACGATTTCCGAACAAACCATCGTTCTCAACGTCAGCTATCTATCTCACTTCATTCTCACCGTTGTCGCCGCAGCTTCTTCTAACCCTAGCGCCGCCGATTCCTCTAAACCCTAGCGCCGCCGATTCCTCTAAACCCTAGCGCCGCCGCTTCCACTATTTCCGAACAAACCGTCGCCCTCGCCACCGTGGTCACCAACGTTCTCACCGCCGCTTCCTCTAAACACTAGCGCCGCCGCTTCTTCTAAACCCTAGCGCCGCCGCTTCTTCTCTGTAAACCTTAGCGCCGTTTCTCTGTAAACCCTAACGCCGCTAAGTCATCAATCTCGAGGAAAAGATGAACATAAAACGTTGTCTCTATCAATTTACTCATTCTCACCGTTTCACGTTTATTTTTTCAGATCTATAACCGCAATGACGAGTACTCCAACTCCTTCTGCGACTGGAAGACTTGTAAGTAATTTAAGTCGTCTGGAAAGTCTTCCAACTGGACGACTTAGTAGATGACTTAAATATAAGTCGTCCATTTGGAAGACTTTCCAGACGACGACTTCCAGACGACTTAAATTTAAGTCGTCTACTAAGTCGTCTGGACTTATATTGTTGTCTTTGATTATTTTGCAGACAAAAAGGATGGATATTCCAGAACTCCCCCGTAGGTTATACACATCAGGGGAAGAGCCAGAAGCCCACAATAGCATTTCGTATCATACGGATAACAGCAAGTTGCATACTGCTCTTAGGAAAGCTCTTACTGATGACGAATTTGAAGAGCTCAAGGAGTCGAGTTTGGGAGTTTTCATCAAGTTCAAGGAGCAGGGATTTGGTTGGGCTTCAAGGCTGGTTCACTACATGCTCAGTTTCAAGCTGGACATTAAGAAGAAGTATGAGATGTGGTCTCTCGTTGGTCCAGAACCTTTGAGGTTTTCACTGTTAGAGTTTGAAAACCTCACTGGTCTAAACTGCGAGTACATCGAGGACCTTGAGACACCAAAATGTGACGTTACCCCAGAGATGGTTTCTTTCTGGGGGATGTGGGAGTTCATCTGGAAGCTGGGCCAACTACTGATCAGATAATAGCAGCACTGAAGAGATGCGGGGATTGGTCCAGGGAAGATCGCAAGCGGCTCGCGTACCTCTCCATCTTCACTGGATTCATTGAAGGGAGAAAGTTTTCAACCGCTACACGATCTACTCTGGCAAGGCTAGTGATGGATTTAGAACGGTTTGAGAATTATCCATGGGGGAGAGTCGCGTTTAAGGTGCTGATGGACTCTTTGTGGAACAAAGAAATTGCTGGCTGTTACACCGTGGATGGGTTTATACAAGTTCTTCAGGTCTGGACGTACACAGCTATGCCGGAATTGGGTGCTAGTATTGGTGGTCCCAGAGCAGACAGTCCGTCTCCACCGATACTGGCTTACGAGGGCAGCAGAGGCCGCAGATCAATGAAAGCTGCTATCTTGAGTCAGGTATTTACTTCAATCCAAAAGACTGCGCAGACGACTTATTATAAGTCGTCTGGAAGGTCGTCCAGCTGGACGACTTATCGGACGACTTATAATAAGTCGTCTGGAAAGTCTTCCCAGCTGGACGACTTATCGGACGACTTAATTAAGTCGTCTGGAAAGTCTTCCATCTGGACGACTTATTAGACGACTTATTATAAGTCGTCTGGAAGGTCTTCCAGCTGGACGACTTAGTAGACGACTTATAATTAAGTCGTCTATTTAGTATTTTTTTTCAAATATCTAACTCGATTCTTCTATTTACTGCAGACCCGCGTGATCAACTTTGTTGAGAAGGACATTAGTGAAATGTGGCCAAAATGGGACTCTGAGGTTGAGGACCTGCCCGCGGAGAACATCATTAAAGTCATGTATGAGCGGAGACCGTGGAAGTGGACCATGGATTGCTGGGAAGTCACTGGTACTAAGGTCAATACAAAACCTAAGGTTGTGACTCCATCGAAGAAGGCCAAAGAGATGGTTGTGTTGGAGGAGGAGGAGGAGGAGGAGGAAGACAATCCAAGACCTCGGAAGAAAGCTCGTAAAGAGGCTCCTAAAGTGGCTAGTGAAGAGGCTAGAGAAGAGGCTAGAGGGGTGACCAGAGAGGAGTTGGAAATTATGTTCAAGGGCGTAGCTGACTGCATGAAAAAAGGGTTTAATAAGTGCATGAGGGAGTTTAGGAAGTTGTCCGATAGATTGGAAGCTGTGGAGAAGAAGGTTGGTGTCACCAATCAGGCTACCCCTCCACCTCTAACCAATCAGGCTACCCCTCAAGATAAACAGCCTACCCCTCTTGCCAAAGAAACCGGGGGTAGAAACAAACAGGCTACCCCTCATGCCAATGAAACCGTGGTTAGTAACCAGCCTCCTCCTCATCAAACCAAACAGCAGCCTCCTCCTCCTCAAAAGAAACAGCAGCAGCCTCCTCCTCCTCATCAAACCAAACAGCAGCCTCCTCCTCCTCAAAAGAAACAGCAGCAGCCTCCTCCTCCTCAAAAGAAACAGCCTCCTCCTCAAAAGAAACAGCCTCCTCAAATCAAAGAGGTTAGTATCAAATCCAGGGTTAACTAGTTGTCCAGACGACTGTAAAAGTTGTCTGGACGACTAGTTGACCCTGGACGACTTAAACGTAAGTTGTCTGGACGACTAGTTGACCACGGAAGACTTAATTTTAAGTCGTCCAGGGTCAACTAGTCGTCCAGACAACTTTTATTTAAGTCGTCCAGGGTTAACTTGTGTGCAACTTTTATTGCAGAGATGGTTGCCGGAGGATACAGCAACCGAGGCGAACTCGGTAAATAAGATCTTGCCGGAGGATAAAGCAGATGGTGTCACCTCCAAAGAGATTGTTGCTGTCACTTCCACCGATCACCAACCGAGCCTCGCTTCCACCGATCAACAACCGAGCCTCGCTTCCACCGAGCCAAGCGATCCAGTTTCAGAACCGAGCCTGGTTGTATTGGACAAGCGTGCAAAGAGTAAACGAGCGAAGAAACCTGCTCCCACTGTGAGATCTCCTTATACGGCAGAGAAAAAAAAAGATAAAGTGGCAGCCTATAATCCATTTCCGCCAGTAAACAAAGATAAGTTGAAGGAACTCGCTGATTGGTTGAAAACTGATCCGTAAGTGATTGCTTTACCCATAATAGCTTGATTTAGTCGTCCAAAACTGATTGCTTTTTTGTTTGCAGTCATTATTTAACTAAGACCGAGGACAAACCACGTACATCACCAACAAGGTGGTACCACTTCCTCCGGACAGCCAGAGGATGGCTGGAAGACTGCGTAAGTCTTCTGCACACGACTTATATTTAAGTCGTCTGGTAACTTCTAACTTGTTATATTTAATATGCAGCATATAGATGCTTGGATTAATGTGCTAAGGCAGAGGTATCAGGAGAACCCACAAGCTTTCAGGAGCGAGCGAATGTGCTTCCTGGATCACAACTTTTCCCAGTCTTGGAGAGAGCAGTATCAGCTCTTCAAAACATCGGAACCTGATCACAAAGGTTTAGGAAGAGTTCTACCTGGTGGGGCGTCGAATTTTTATGACGGATCAATACCTTCATTTTGCCAATCAAACAAGAAGTGGGGGGAGGACATTGATGATATCTATGCGCCAGTGAACTTGGACGACAAGCATTGGGTTGCTATTTGGATATCGATCCCTAAGAGGCACATAGTCGTCTGGGACAGCATACCTTCATCTAGTGTACCAGACGCATGGGATGCGATAATGGAGCCTTTTCTCCAGATGGTCCCTTATCTGCTTGTTGAGTGCGCAGCCACCGACGAAATACGGGTCAAATACGGGTTGGAGCCATACACATATGAGAGACCGCTGAAAGGTGTACCCACGGCCAACAATGGTGATTGTGGCGTGTACACTGTAAAGTACATTGAATGTCATGCTCTTGGGCTCTCCTTTGACCCTAAAGACTTTGCTAGGTGCAACGCGAAGAAAATGAGGGATAATATGGCGGTGGATATATGGAAGGAGCTTGTTGATCAGCATCTGAAAGAAAATGTGGATGGTGATAAGTTCGTGGGCATGTATGATTAGATTTGTGTTTGTATTTGAACTTGTCTTTGTATTTGAACATGATTTTTTAACGAGCGAAGTATTTGTATTTCAGCTTGTCTTTGTATAGATTTGTAAATATATAAGTTGTCTGGAAGAAATAAGTCGTCTGGAAGGTTTTCCAACTGGACGACTTACAAATAAGTCGTCTAGAAGGTTTGGACGACTTATTATAAGTCGTCTGGAAGGTTTTCCAACTGGACGACTTACAAATAAGTCGTCTAGAAGGTTTGGACGACTTATTATAAGTCGTCTGGAAGGTTTTCCAACTGGACGACTTACAAATAAGTCGTCTAGAAGGTTTGGACGACTTGAAGGGATAGTAGAAGGTAGTCTAAAAATAAAATACACTTGAAGGGATAGTAGAAGGTCGTCTAAAAATAAAATACACTGGACGACTTAGTAGAAGGTCGTCTAAAAATAAAATACACTGGACGACTAAAATTTAGTCGTCTGGACGGGTAATCAAGACTGGACGACTTAAATTTAGGTCGTCTGGACAACTAGTCAACTGGTTGTGTACATTGTGGTTTCGTATGGCCAGTTTCCTTGCAGTTTGAGCATCTCCGTGCCCTGTGTTTCTTCCTGGGTTTGTGTCCTCTCATCCTAGATAGCTCCAACCAAGATTGCCATCTTGATTTCTTCGGTCTCCCCCGACCACGCTTTAGTTCTGGAGGAAAGCATTCTCGTTCCTCAATATGTTGTGACACGATAGGATATATATTCTCTGAGTATCCTGCATACAGATAATTCTTTGAGTACAGTGGACATACAAGTGTGGAGATATGCAAACCAGCATGTATTCCAGCAGCTATAGCATGAGAGCAAGGTATTTTCTCCACTCCATAGACACCACAATCACACTTTGCATGTTCCAAATCAACCACACAGTCCATTTTGCCACCTTTGACAAAGAAATGCCATCCATCAATTGGTTCGACCGTCATCGTACCCGCTATCTCTTCTCGAACAGCAAGCAAGTATTCAACACCCCCGCTATGTTCAGTTGTGAGACTCAAAGCATCTTGTCTCCTTTTCCAATACCATTTTCCTAACTTCTGCCTTATGAACTCCAGCAGGAACGTAATCGGAAATCCTCTTGCTCGCTTCAGTGCGGAATTAATAGATTCAGCAATGTTGCTTGTTTTTATGTTGAACCTGTTCCCCTTACAATAAACCCTTGACCATAGCCTGACGTCGGCTTTCTCCAAATACGTTGCAAGTTCCGGGTTTGCACTCCGTATCTCAGCCATGTACCGGTCAAAATCGTAAACCGTGTGAGCATAAGCAGCCCCTTTCACCAAGTACATGAGATGTTTCCCTTTAAACTTTTTGACAATGTTATCTTGAAGGTGATAATAACATATTCCTCGGGTTGCCCAAGGAAACACCTTATCACACGCACTTTTAATGGCCTTGTGCCGGTCGGAGACTATCACCAGAGGCTTGTCATGAGATATACAACTAGCCAATTTTGTGAAAAACCATTCCCAAGAAGGTATATCTTCCTCATCCACGATCCCAAAAGCCAATGGGAATATCTGAAAATTGCCATCTTGTGCGGCTGCAACTAACATAGTTCCTCCATACTTTCCACTTAGGTGAGTTCCATCCACCACAATGACCCTTCTCTGATACTTAAAACCTTTGATAGAAGCTCCAAAAGAGAGAAATAGATACTTAAATCTTTTCATAGAATCAAGTTCTATCGCCGTGATAGAATCAGGATTTGCAATGGAGATTTGCTCGAGATATGATGCCAGACGCGAATACCCTTCTTCTGCTGATCCTCTCACCAATCTTTGTGCATATAACAGTGCTCTGTATGAAGTGGTGTAATCAAGCGCCATGCCAAACATGTTCCTCATTGCATCAGTGATATGCTGCGGAGTTATCCCATCAATGATTCCAACACGATCAATGAAAAGACTACCTACATACTTCGGAGTACAGTGTCTCCGCTGAGCGATTCGGTCTCCCGCTGAGCATAAATGTTTTTCCACATACTTTGTTACCCAAAACGTGTTTGTCCCATGTTTGACACTCGCTCTGACCTTCCATCCACAATAGCTAACCGGACATGTTGCCACAACGAGAGTTTTCGTTGATTTGTATAATCTGAAAGAAAACTTGCCCTCTCGTTTTCGTTGATTTGTATAATCTGAAAGAAAACTTGCCCCTCACTGCTGCCAACCGCAGCTCTGAAAGCAGTGCACCCTTGCTAACAAAACTCTGGTTGACATAGATACTGGTACCATTCGATTTTCCTCCTTCAATAGCATTTGTCTTAGCATATGTCTTTTGGATTTCTTCAAAACAAATATTATCATCATCTTCCTCGTCCTCATCTGGAACCTTTCCATAAAGACTGTAATCCCCACCATTCTGATCCGTTTCACCAACAATAGAATTATCAGCATCCTCCTCCCCATTTTCCTCCTCCCCATCTTGATTTTCATCTTCAACAAACTCATTATCACCAACATCTTCAAAACATTCATCAGCTTCATCATCATCACCAACATCTTCTTCCCATTCACCAGCTTCATCATCATCACCAACATCTTCTTCCCATTCACCAGCTTCATCATTATCACCAACATCTTTTTCCCATTCACCAGCTTCATCAATATCCCTTTTCTCTGAAACCGTTTCGACCTTGCTGCGGCTTGATACACAAAGACATACTCTATGGGTTTTGAGTATCTCCAGCAAGTTTCGAACTTGTCTATCACTTGTAACATGAATGGGAAGACTGCCTGGAGCCATCATCATTTCTGCTGGTAATGAGTAGCTAATCTCCACACTCACTGTTCTCATGTCCAGGTTATAATCTTCTTGAGCCATTGCAACAAGTTCAGCATGTGTTGAATCTTCATTCAATAAAAACAATCTTGCTCCTTTGAGATCATCAACCACAAAATCCCAACGGAAATCTCTCAACAACCATTCTCCATACACTGCATGTAACTGAAAAATCATCTGCAAATATTCAAAATAAAACACATTAGTAAACATAGAGAAAATGAAGAAGTTCAATAAACATTGCCGCAGACGACTTAGCATTAAGTCGTCCAGAAGACTTAAAGGTAAGTCGTCTAAAGAGGTCACTTTTGCAATTGAAAATTAAAAGGGACGACTTAATTCTAAGTCGTCCGGCTTTGTTTGTTAAAAAAAAAACTTCAGACGACTTATATATAAGTCGTCTACGAGAAACGGGCTAGTTTTGCATTTGACCGAATCGTGTCAGATCTTTGACTATTTCTGGACGACTTATAATTCAGTCGTCTCTGGGAAAGTTAAAATTTCAATATTTTATGAAAACTTGACGACTTACGTGTAAGTCGTCCTAGGTTAGTTTTGTAATTGAAAAATAAAACTTGAAATTTAACTTTCTCCAGACGACTTAGATGAAAGTCGTCCAGCTAAACGACTTAATTTAAGGTCGTCCGGGATAAGCAAGGTTTGACCAGAAAATTGGGAAAAATTCTGGACGACTTTGCTTTCCCCGGACGACTTTAAATTAAGTCTTCTGGAGGGACGACTTTATATTAAGTCGTCTGGTTAAAGTTAAATTATGAAGTTTTATTTTTCAATTACAAAACTAACCTAGGACGACTTACACGTAAGTCGTCAAGTTTTCATAAAATATTGAAATTTTAACTTTCCCAGAGACGACTGAATTATAAGTCGTCCAGAAATAGTCAAAGATCTGACACGATTCGGTCAAATGCAAAACTAGCCCGTTTCTCGTAGACGACTTATATATAAGTCGTCTGGAGTGTTTTTTTTTAACAAACAAAGCTGGACGACTTAATTTAAGTCGTCCGTTTGACCAGAAGACTCATCAGTAAGTCTTCTACATACAGATGACTTACTAGTAAGTCTTCTACGCGAACAGATCTTGAAAAAAAATTCAAATTCGTACCTTAAACTAGGTGAGATGACTTCGTTTGCACACAGGGTCTTCTCCAACCACCCAGAACCTCAAACGAAAGCAACCGTAAGTCAAAACGAAAGAAATATGGCTCTGTCAACCATAGCCCATATTTTGAATCAAAAGCTTGAGTTTTTTGGATGAATATAGAGAGAAAGTGAAAGAAATGTTGTTTTTAGTTCATAACAATTGAAACAGAGAGAGTGTAAAGAGATTTACGTGCATTAAAGGGCATTAAAAGCTCCAAACAGTTCGTACAAGGTTGTTGCCACTATTCATTGCAGTGGCAATATTGTAAATACTTGAAGAAGATGAGGTTGAGACAGTAAAGAAGCCATTTTCGAAAAAAAGAAAAAAAAAATGTTAATGGCATTTTCGTAGATAAAATGCAGGTGTGGGGTTAAAATCTCAAAAAAAAAAGGAGTCAAAAGAAAAGGTTAGTTTTCTGTTTGACTTCAAGTTTTGAGTCACTTTTGCAAAAAAGCCCCACTATAATAATTCTTTTGGTTAAATTTATACGGTTTACGTCATCGCTTTAATCAATCAATCCGGTTAATTCCTCTAAAACCAAATGTGTAGTTATGGAAAATTAAGCCCAGCTCTACTCATTCATGGCTGGTGAAGAAGCTGATAAAGACTAGAGACCTCTGCTACCCTCTTATCAAGCGAAGGTTAGGTAATGGGCTCTCGACTAGCTTCTGGTATGACAATTGGTCGCCTTTTGGCTGCCTGAACTCCTTCCTACAAGGCAACACGACGAGACTAGGGATCCCCGAAACTGCTACAATAGCATCGCTCCACAACAATGGTCATTGGTCACTGCCACCTGCTAGAACAGAAGAGCAATTGGCGATTCAGATTCACCTAACTACTGTCTCCTTAACGGACCTCCCAGACAGTTTCGAGTGGGAGATTGATGGGAAAATAATGGAGAAGTTCTCAACTGGTTCAGTTTATACTTAAGAGATGTTACTACCAAGCTTTGGTCGAAGATTGTCTGGTGCTCCTACACGGGATCCCCCGCCACAACTTCCTCACTTGGCTAGTCATGCTCAACAGATGTCCCACAAAGGACAGACTAGTAAGCTGGGGACTCCAGGTTGATACACTTTGTGTGTTATGTAACTCTGGCCAAGACGCTCGCGATCACCTCTTCTTTGAATGTCCGTTTAGCTTCCAAATCTGGAATCGGATGGCGTTGCGATGCGGACACCACGCAAGGCCGAGATGGGAAGAAACTGTCAACCAGCTGCAACTCTTTCAAGGCAGCAGGAACAAGCGTAAACTACTCCTTCTAGTGTGGCAAGCAACGATCTACTCTATTTGGAAAGAGCGAAACATGCGTATCCATCAGCAGGTGTACCGATCGACTGACGCTATCCTCACCCTCCTGGACAGACTGATTAGGAACAAGATTCAAAGTCTCGGGGAATCATTGCCTCGCTAATCTTCTCTCTTGATGCAGTTGTGGTTCTCAACTGACGGACGATGATCGTCTCCCCGACTCTCCGTCTCTCGTAATCATCGTCATCATCTCCTTTACCAACTCATGGGCTTTACTTGGGTAATTGATAGTTCTTTACTATGTGTTTAACTATAAACTTAATGGGCTAGGCTCTAAATACACTAAAGTCCAAGGGGCTTTGTATCAGTTCTATTTCTTTCTGCAATTTTAAATATGAACACACAAAAAAAGGTTATGTTAAATGTTTATATTTATCTTTGATAGTTTCTTTTATAGATTATTGTACATATGTATGTACTAGGTGTTTTGTCCGCACATACGGGCATAATCATCTTATGAATACTTATTATTTTATATTTTATTAATCCAAAAATCAGCATTATAAAACTCTAATTGGTGAACATGTTGAAGGAAAAAAATTATGGTGAATTTTTTGTTCCTCAAAATTTATACGAGATATGCTGAAATTTTATTCAAATTATTGAAAGGTAGATCCCACTTTTTTCTTCTAAATTCCCCGTGGAGGAATGAATTTATAAGAAAAAATTTCCCTATGCAATTTTGATAAGGAACAAATTGAACATAATTCATATTTTTTTTTTTTTTCAATTCCTCAAATGAAATTTTATTTTTTATTTTGTTCATTTTTTGTCATTCTTCTAGTGGTCACCAACTGAAACTATAGTGTTTCACAGATTAAACTTAAACTGGTTTGAAGTAAAAGCAAAAAAAATTGTTTTGAACTCAATCACAAGTTAAGTTATTATTTATGATTTTAAATAGTTAAATAGAACATCAAATTATTTATATATGTCAAAAAAACGTCCATCAAACTATGTACTTATTATTGTGTTAAAAGTTTTAAAACACTCATATATTAGAAATAGTTTAGAAAATATATTTATATAAATATTTTTTGTTTGACTAATATTTAATTATAAACTGTTTTATATCTTAGTTTTATAACTTTATAATAAAAAAAATATTGTTTTCAGATAGCAACACAATATATATAAGAATTCTTTTAATTTTTAAATATATTTTCACAATTTTATTATATTAGTTTATAATTAATTATTTAATATAACATATAAATTTAATATTATTAAAATAAAATGTGTGTTTTATTATATATAAAATTCATTACGGGTTTTGTGAAAATTAATAAATACTCAGTTAAAAACTTATAATAAATCAATGACCTATATAAAAGTTTAAAACCTAATAAAATGTGAAAAATAAGAAAATAAGAATTTTAATATAACATATAGATTTAAATATTATTAAATCAAATTTCGTTTTTAATTATATATAAAATTCATTACGGATATTTTTTTTAAATTAATAAATTAGTGATTCAGCTAAAAATTATTAATAAATCAATGACTAAGCTAAAACCTTAAAAAAACATGAAAAATAAGCAAAATTGACTAAAATCATGGAAAACATGAAAAATAAGCAAAATCAAAATAATTATATATGTAATTACATATTTTATAGTTATATTATTTAAATTAATAAATTATGAACTCAACTAAAAACTATTAATAAATTAATGACTCAGCTTAAACCTAATTAAAACATGACAAATAAGCAAAATTAGCTAAAATCATGGAAATCATGACAAATAAGCTAAATCACTTCATAAATAATAGTATTGATATCTCCTATACAGTGTTCAAGAAAGCGCTATAGGCAGCCATCTAGGCGGCAGCAAAGCCTAGGCATTTGATCTGATATCCAAATCCGTATCCAAATCCAACATGAAAAATTTCGAACTGAAGTAGGAAAATAATTGAACTAGTATTGAATTGGGAGAGATTGGATATCCGAATCCGAACAGACAACATCCAACCCCGAATGGATATCCGAAGATAACCAAACACATGTACACTTGATCTTATATTTCTAGTTTATTTCTCTCCTTTTATTAAAAATATTTATATTCATGTTGCACATTGCTCAAGATCATATGATATACATATAATTACAGACAAAGTGATTTGCTACTCACTTAAAATGCACGTCAAGCTCTTATTTCGTGCATTAATAAAAGTTGCATCCAAATTTTTAAACAACAACCAAATTAGTATCTTTCTATTTTAAAAACTTTTATCTCCAAACCTATTAATTGTTCAATCTATTAAAAGTAAGAAAATCAGTTAAAGGAAAGATATATTTTAAATACAACAAACTTGAGCAATAAAAAATTTAATTTTATTCAAAATCTAAATATTCGAATCCGATCCGACACAAGCAAACCCGAACTATACACAAACCTGACCGAAGTGTAGAAATACCTGAATAGTTTCTATACCACTATATTGAAAGCCCGAAAATCTGAAATACTCGATCTGAACCCAAACGAGTATCCAAACGCCCACCCTTAGACATCGATTTGGCTTTAGGCCTTATAAGATCTTGATGATTACCTTCTAAACCGCCAAGATAATTACAATATTGCAATAATAAATAATATATAGTTTATTTTTCATAAAATAATTAATATGTTATTATATAGAATCTTATGTAAATAACATAATATAAATTTCATCATTGGTAAATAAATATATTTAATATAGAACATCACATGCATGTAGTATATTTTTATAATATATAAATGCCTAAACCGTATAACTAATAGTTTAGGCGTCTGCTTAGTTCTTTTACGTGCTAGGCACTGAGTCACCGACAACTTAGCACCGATCGTTCTCTTGAACAGTGATCCTATATAACATGTTTATATATTTTCAGATTGATATTTCAAACAGATTTACGTTATTGTTTTAGTCAAATTAACCAATTCAAAAAAAAAAAGAAAAAAAAAACTAACCAGTTCAAGTATTTTGGATTTATATTCATTTATAGTTAGAAAATTTAATCTATAGTTGGTAAGATTCATCCCAATACATTTACGGTTCATGGTTTAGGTTCACTAAAAATATTATGCATACGATTCAGATCTAGCTCTAGTTCAGATTAAAAATATAAGAAAAGAAAAAGGAATAATGCAGAAAGAAGATAAGACATATAATGGAAATGATTGATAATGGTTTTAGCTTTATATTTTTCTTTGTAGAATTTAATCTGTTGATTTATTTGTTATAACTTTCATTGCTGTAGTTTTCTAAAGCATTAATTTTTTTACTCTTAAAATAAAATTCTCTACGACATTTTTTAATTTTCTAGAAATATTTTTTGCTGTAAGTTTTTTAAAGAAAAAAAGATTGATTAGTCGACATATATGATTTTGAACTAAATATTGGGTTTTTAAAACATCTAAAACAACAACCAATCATCCCAATAACAAAAAATAATAGTTTACTTACGGGACAACGGATAATAAGGCTAAATTCTCGCGGGAACCAACCCCTCCTTTCTATCCCTTCCGTAATTAATGAAACAGACAAGAGAAATACGTACAAACACAGATACTCATATACACACACATTCTCTCATTATATATAATATTATATGGACCTTTTTGATAAATCACCTTAAAGTTTTTTTTGAAACTTATTTACCTTCAAGTTTTCTTTGAGTGATACCTTCAAGTTTAATACTTGGATTCGATTTTAATTTACGCTCGATTTACTGATCATTTTATGGTAACTGCTACTGTTCCATTAAAATATTCATTTTTATAAATTATCATGCTTATCTTATATAGATATTTTTTTTCTTATCTTACATATATATATATATATATACTTTATTTTTCAGCAAATATTCATCCTAATAACTGATTAATGATTAAATATATATGTCTAGCGTCAACATTTTATCATATTTAATCACATGGTTGTCCACGTTGACTACCAGAGAACTATGTTATTCCAGAGAATATACCCTTTATTAGAAGTTTGGCCATAACCTCAATTCATCACAAAGATTCTTTCTGCTGGAATTATACCAAAAATGATCAATACACAATTAAATCGGGATATTGGGTAACTCGTAATCTAATAAAAAATGATGATGAGTTAGAGATTCTGGAACCCAGCATAATCAAACTCCAAGCCTTTTGTTTGGAAAGTAAAAGCACCTGAGGAGATATGCCATCTTATGCGGCAATTGATAACATGACTAGTTGTTGTTACAAGAAATCTAGTACGCCGGAATATGAGATACGACAATTACTTTCCAAGATGTGGAGAACCATAAGAAACTGCTACTCATGCCATATTTGAATGTCCTTCAGCTCTGCAAGTATGGTCCCTAGCATCAACACCATTGGCTCCTGGCATTTTTCCTTTGTCTAGTATCTATGCTAACATGGATTATCTCTTCTGGAGGAAGAATGACATTACTGAACCAGAGCTTGGCAGAGACCCTTATCCTTGGATAATTTGGTATAATTTGATGTTAGGAGTTTTCAAGGCTCCTAAGACAAATGTTGTAGTATAGTGATTGTCGAACCAGTTCTGAGGGATATCAAAGCACTGAGAATGCAAGTACTCACTTAATCTGAGTGCAACCAATGATTTAGATGAGTTTTAAGCTATGACTAAAACTAGAAAGCAATAACAGAATGATACTTCTTGACTAAGGGAAAAGAGAACTCATGGGCATAGGGATTAGACCTTGGGTGATCAAGTATCGAACTAAGGATGGCAAATGATCAATCAAACTATCAACCTTAAGCCTAGACACAATTCTAAGCAAGCTCTATGTCTAGATGAATGCTCATTTGCTAACATATCTCAAACATCAAATGTCTTTGGTTGAATAATATGAAAGCAATCATTACGAACAAGTCTATTAGCTATCTTAGCATCTTTAACAACAAATGTCTTTGGCAAAGTATACTAAAAGCCTAGGAGAGTTGTCTCAGGCATTTCATCAAACACCTTTTGGGTGGGAAATGCCTATTGATCAACTTTTGAGTGGCCAACTCAGAAGATGCATTATGAATACTCTACTAGCAAGGAACAAGAATGATCTACACTAAAACATCCTAGAACTAACCTAATCACCCTTAATCTCCCTAACCCATGAATTCAAAAGGTGATTACTCACTAATCTCCATGATTCCTCTTAAACCCATATTGGATTTCAGATTAATCATTCAGAGAAAATACAGATAATAGAATAGAAATCAACAGTAGAACATGTGATCAATGAATCAAAGAGATCCCCTTTTTCAAGGTTTTTGGTGGTTTTCTTCAGAACAAAGATAGATCTGCCTCCTGGTGGCTTACAGAGTATTAAAACATAGGTTTAGAAAATAAAAACGTGCATCATGAAATGACCAAAAGGCCCTTGAGAAATCATAAGTTCGAGCAGAAATAAGACGCGGAGCGACCTCCGCTCGTCGCTCCGAGTAGTCGCTCCACACTTCGGGAGCGACCTCGCTGTGTCGCTGCGAGAGGTCGCTCCGGACTCGTTCTCGCGTTCCCGAGTGATGAAAATGCGAGCGACCTCCGCTCGTCGCTTCGAGTAGTCGCTCCATGCTTCGGGAGCGACCTCGCTGTGTCGCTGCGAGAGGTCGCTCTGGCTCCATTGTGTTGTCGTCATGCGATAGAAATGCGAGCGACCTCGGGGTGTCACTCTGGCCAAGTCGCTCTGGGCTTCGGGAGCGACCTGGAGTGGTCGCTCTGATAGGTCGCTCCGGGTCAGTTTTCGGCTTCCACCGGGATGAAATGGCGAGCGACTTCTCCGCATCGCTCTGGTAAGGTCGCTCTGAAAAGGCAGGTCAGAGCGACTTGCTGGTGTCGCTCCGGGAAGTCGCTCCCAACGCTCTGCTCGTCCAATGATCATCTTTACACCTCTTTCGAGCTCCAAACACACCCAAATGTCTCCGAGAACTCCATGTGGTACTCCAATACCTGATAAAGACTTATGTATGCAAAATGCAACCTAAACATGGCTAAATCCTAGTCTATATGATCAAAATGCACATGGATGAATGGATAAGATAATGGAAATATACAAGATATCAACTCCCCCAAACTTGTTCTTTTACTTGTCCACAAGTGAACTTTCTAGAACTCATAGGGAGAGAGGTTTGAAGGTGGGAGCTCATAGCCAAAAGAAACACAACTAGTACTCGATTCAACATCTAATCCAGCACGAGCACACTCTCTTATTACACTCTAGCTTCTCTAGGTCTATCTGAACTCTTTTCATCCCTACACTCATCATCATGCATCCACACATTCAAATCAACCAACTCTCACATTCATTAAGCACAAAACATCAGGTGAATTCTTGCAAATGGTAAGTTGGTCCAAGTCATTTGGTTGGGTGAGGGAAGACTTTTATTCAAGTGATTCAAGAGGTTCGAAACATAAAATCTTTAAGGTGGTTTACTCTCGAAACAAGTAGCCTTGACATTGCACATAATATATCTAAGAAAGGGATCAACTCATGCATACAATGCTCAATCTCCATTGTTCTACCCTTTTCCCAAACATACAATTACACAATCATTCTCAAATGCCAAACCCAACTCACATCTCTCACCAAAAGATCCTAAGAACATTAACTCCTTCTCTTTGAAATCTACAAGGGATTTTTCACAACCTCAAAACATTACTTAGCTCCTAACAACTTTGCTAGCCCCCTTTTTCTTTCTTTTTCGTTTCTTTTCATATTTTATTTCTTTTTTTTTTTTTTTTTTTTTTTTAGATGGGGGCCAAGACTTTTCATAACTTGAGCTAGAGGTTTTTCTACTTATCCCAATAAGACAATTCACTTAAACACAAAGAGTCATTTCTTTTCCTTTTTCATTGCTCCCAAATCATAATCACAACTCTCACCTCCCACCTATAGCTAGACAATAGAGTGCCCAATCTAGCAAGAATGAAGATCAAGCATTGTCGTTCCCGATACTCTCAACATTATGCACATGTAAGACTTTCCGAAGAAGGCCTCACTCATCAAACAATGAAAGCTTAAAAGGAGGGAAAGGTTTTGGGAGTGGTCTACCACTAGAGTTTGTCAGAATAAGATTGGCATAAAGGATGTGACAACTCAGGTGTGTATAGCCATGACTCAGTACACAAGGGACCATGAGCAAGAAGCATTAAGTTCGTTCAGTTCAAATAAGGTTGTAGTTGGCTTCAAAGACTGAGTTTCAGCAATCAACAAGTTTCAGGAAGAGTCTTCAAGGCTCGAAGCATACAAGTGTTTTTGAGAGGTGCATAAGCTATTCAGGTGCAAAGTAATGTCTTTACAAGGCATTTCAAATCATTGCTCCCAATGCAAGTAAATGCAACCTATATGCTCTAGACTCTCCTAGAAATGCCAATGATGCAAACTAAATGAATTTTTTTTTTTTTTTTTATGCAAATATATATGTATAATGCAATGCATGAGACTCAAAATCATCAAAGCAAACGTGATCAAATACTTGGTACCTCCCCCAAACTTAAATGACACAGTCTCTGTGTTGTCAAGGAGAGAGAGATACCCAAAAAGAGAAAACTAATATGCAAAAAACGAAATGGTATATACAAGGGAAAGTAGTGGGTTACCTTCTATGGAGAATGAGTAGAGGGAGATGCTCCCTCCTCGTCGTCCTCAGGTGGTAACTCTTCAAGGTGCTCATCAGTAAGAGTGCCCATCTCTTCAATGTAGAAGGCTTGCCCGAACACAGTTGGTTTCTTCATTTTCTCCTTGATGTCAAAGTGGAGAACATGCCCTTTACCCAAATGGAGATCAATCGTGCCCTCTTTCACCTTAACAATTGCTCCTGCTGTAGCTAAGAATGGCCTTCCAAGAATCAATGGGTCCTGAGCCTCCTCACCCATCTCAAGCACCACAAAATCTGTAGGTATCTCATACCTTCCAATCTTCACAGGTAGGTCCTCTAAGATGCCCACAGGGTACTTCACTGAACGATCAGCTAACACCAGAGAGAGTTTACACTTCTTGTACTGAGTGAATCCAAGCTTCTTTGCAACAGACAAAGGCATCACGCTGACACTAGCTCCCAAATCGCAGAGACATTTCTCAAATACCATAGGTCCAAGAGCACAAGGTAGTGTGAAGCATCCTGGATCCTCTAACTTCTCTGGAACATCAAGCCTTTGGATGATGGCACTGCACTCATGGGTAAGAATCATCATGCTTTCCATTTCCTTCTTCTTTGCAGCTACAACATCTTTCAGGAACTTGTTGTATTGAGGAATCAACATGAAAGCATCGATGATGGGCATTGCAACCTGAGCTTCACTCATTTGCTTGTCAAACAAAGCCTTGTACTTCTCTAGCAGCTGCCTCTTGAATCTACCAGGGAATGGTAGTTTGGGTTCATAGGGAGGAGGAACAAAAGAATTCTCACTTGCTGGAGCAAGAACTTCACCATCCTTCACTGTTTTCTTCTCTTCCCCAACCTTTCCTTTACCCTTGGCTTCCACAATCTTCTCCAAGATTTCATCATTGAATTTCTCATCAACAATCACCACTTCATCATCTAAGTTGATGGCCACCTCCTCACCTAGTTTCTCAGCATCCCTGGTGAGGGTTGTAGGAGGTAACTGCTTACCACTCCTAAGGGTGATAGCTTTGGCCTCCTTGGGTTTTGGTCAGATTTTCCAGGTAGAGATCCTTGCTGGCGAGTCTGGTGAGTGTTCATGGAAGCAAACTGATTCTCTAAATTCTTGACTGTAGAAGCAAGATGTGAGAACTTGTTGTTGAGCTCATTGTAGCTCCCATCAATCTTGGAATGAAGGTTCTTCAACTCATAACCAACATGCTTCTCACTTCTAGTCTGAGACTCCAAGATTTGTTTCAGCAGGGTGTCAGTGCTGCTCTCTTGAGGAGCAGAGGAACCAGATGAGGGGTTTTGATGAGGTTGATAGCTGCCTTGCTGGTTGTTTCGAGGCGGATAACCACTCTGTTGGTTGTTGGGATAGGATTTCTGTTGGTAGTTGTTGTACTGAAAGTTGGGCTCTTTTTTGTACCAGCTACCATTGTTGTTGATGAAACACAGCTCTTCCTGACCTTCCAAACCCTCAACCTCATGGACAACAGGTGGTGTATCTTGGCTTGGGTTACCAACAAAGTGCAGCTGCTCTTGTGTGGCTTTATCAGCAAGGAGGATGTCTATCTTATCCTGTAGAGCTTTCAACTCCTTCCTCGTCTGCTTATCATCTGTTCGACTGCTTCTGTCGTGGTCTCCACTGTAGACTGCATCACTCTTTACCATGTTGTCAACCAGCTCCTCTGCATCTTCCTCAGTTCTCCCCAAGAAGAACCCATTGCTAGCTGTATCCAGTCTGGCCCTGTACTTAGGAAGAGCACCACGGTAGAATGTGCTCAGCAAGCTCTCCTTAGAGAAACCATGGTGTGGGCATTGAGCTTGGTAGCCCTTGAATCTCTCCCAGGCTTCACTGAATCCTTCCAAGTTCTTCTGTTGGAAACTGGAGATCTCATTTCTCAGCTTAGCAGTTCTTGAGGATGAGAAGAATTTCTCCAAGAATGCTCTCTTGCACTCATCCCAAGTGGTGATAGAGTGGCTGGGTAGAGACTTCTCCCACTGACGTGCCTTATCCCCCAAAGAGAAAGGGAATAGCTTGAGCTTTAAGGCATCTTCGGACACACCATTGGTTTTTGACAACCCACAGTAGCTGTCGAACCTATCCAAGTGATCAAATGGGTCCTCCAGAGCCAAGCCATGATACTTGTTGTTCTCGATCACGTTGAGGAGTCCTGACTTGACCTCAAAGTTGTTGGCTGCCACAGCTGGTGCTCGGATTCCGAATCTGTGACCATGTATGTTGGGGCGGTCGTAAGTGCCAATGGGTCGAGCTGCCCGCGGTTGGTGTTCTGCCCCTTGCGGTGGATCTGCCATATCAATATCCAAGTGGGCCTGGTGTTCTTCTTCTCTTCTAGCTCTAGCACACTCCCTCTCAAAAGCTCTGATGTCTGCTACTATTGGAACTAGGTTTGATGGACCCCTGCTCCTCAAGTTCATACACCTGAAAGTGAAAGGTAGGTGAAGAAGAAGAATCAGTAACAAAACAAAATTAAAATGACTTAGTCTCAAGCAAGTGACTAAATCTCAATGTTTAAATCTACTCAGAATTTGGCAACGGCGCCAATTTGATGTTAGGAGTTTTCAAGGCTCCTAAGACAAATGTTGTAGTATAGTGATTGTCGAACCAGTTCTGAGGGATATCAAAGCACTGAGAATGCAAGTACTCACTTAATCTAAGTGCAACCAATGATTTAGATGGGTTTTAAGCTATGACTAAAACTAGAAAGCAATAACAGAATGATACTTCTTGACTAAGGGAAAAGAGAACTCATGGGCATAGGGATTAGACCTTGGGTGATCAAGTATCGAACTAAGGATGGCAAATGATCAATCAAACTATCAACCTTAAGCCTAGACACAATTCTAAGCAAGCTCTATGTCTAGATGAATGCTCATTTGCTAACATATCTCAAACATCAAATGTCTTTGGTTGAATAATATGAAAGCAATCATTACTAACAAGTCTATTAGCTATCTTAGCATCTTTAACAACAAATGTCTTTGGCAAAGTATACTAAAAGCCTAGGAGAGTTGTCTCAGGCATTTCATCAAACACCTTTTGGGTGGGAAATGCCTATTGATCAACTTTTGAGTGGCCAACTCAGAAGATGCATTATGAATACTCTACTAGCAAGGAACAAGAATGATCTACACTAAAACATCCTAGAACTAACCTAATCACCCTTAATCTCCCTAACCCATGAATTCAAAAGGTGATTACTCACTAATCTCCATGATTCCTCTTAAACCCATATTGGATTTCAGATTAATCATTCAGAGAAAATACAGATAATAGAATAGAAATCAACAGTAGAACATGTGATCAATGAATCAAAGAGATCCCCTTTTTCAAGGTTTTTGGTGGTTTTCTTCAGAACAAAGATAGATCTGCCTCCTGGTGGCTTACAGAGTATTAAAACATAGGTTTAGAAAATAAAAACGTGCATCATGAAATGACCAAAAGGCCCTTGAGAAATCATAAGTTCGAGCAGAAATAAGACGCGGAGCGACCTCCGCTCGTCGCTCCGAGTAGTCGCTCCACACTTCGGGAGCGACCTCGCTGTGTCGCTGCGAGAGGTCGCTCCGGACTCGTTCTCGCGTTCCCGAGTGATGAAAATGCGAGCGACCTCCGCTCGTCGCTCCGAGTAGTCGCTCCATGCTTCGGGAGCGACCTCGCTGTGTCGCTGCGAGAGGTCGCTCTGGCTCCATTGTGTTGTCGTCATGCGATAGAAATGCGAGCGACCTCGGGGTGTCACTCTGGCCAAGTCGCTCTGGGCTTCGGGAGCGACCTGGAGTGGTCGCTCTGATAGGTCGCTCCGGGTCAGTTTTCGGCTTCCACCGGGATGAAATGGCGAGCGACTTCTCCGCATCGCTCTGGTAAGGTCGCTCTGAAAAGGCAGGTCAGAGCGACTTGCTGGTGTCGCTCCGGGAAGTCGCTCCCAACGCTCTGCTCGTCCAATGATCATCTTTACACCTCTTTCGAGCTCCAAACACACCCAAATGTCTCCGAGAACTCCATGTGGTACTCCAATACCTGATAAAGACTTATGTATGCAAAATGCAACCTAAACATGGCTAAATCCTAGTCTATATGATCAAAATGCACATGGATGAATGGATAAGATAATGGAAATATACAAGATATCATATTTGGAAGACCCGAAACGATAAACGTTTTAGGGGAATTGACAGAGATCCTCTGGAGCTAGTCAGATATGCTGAAAGCGAATGTCAGGCTTGGTTTAATGCAAATGAGATGGCACCGAACACCCCACAAGAGCTTCACAATGATGAAGCCCAAGCCATATGCTTGGATAATATATGTATGGTGGATGGATCATGGACTTCCATGGCACAATTTAGTGGCTGCATATGGGTTTGGAAGGATAGCCTAGGACAAATACAACTCATGAGAATGCGTAACTTCAGTAGGCGAGAGTCTGCCCTACATTCGGAAGTGGAGGCACTGAGGTGGGCAATGGAGAGCATGCTTCTACATTCCTCGTGTCAGAGCTTTGGAACAGATTGCAAAGATCTAATAGAAATGATAAGAGGACATCAAGCGTGGCCAAGTTTTGTGAATGAATTGGAGACAAAAAAAACGCTCCAGCTATGCTTTCCGGAATTCAAGATCTCTCACATCCCAAGAGCACAAAATGGAATATTTGTTCGTTAGCTAAGTGTGCTAGATCATTTCATAGGAAGCTTTGTTACATTGGCTGTTCTATTCCGGTCTGGTTACCCAGACCACCTCAAGTTTCTTTAGTAATAGAATAGTCGTTCGATGAAAAAAAAAGGTGATGATTGTTTGTTTGGTTTCTAGATTTTGAATTTTGATTTTTGATTTTAGTTTCTGGTTTTTGGTTTTTGAATTTTAGATTTTTTTTTTATTTTTGGTTTAAAACTTCCCAAGTCAGATGTACCATCAAGTAACAAAAAAATTCGAAATATGACACAAGGTAGGCCTGAGACTTTTATCCGAGATCCGGATTCGATCCGAGATCCGATCCGGATCCGATCCGAAAATCAGGATATCCGGAGAGGCCGAGTCCGGATCCGGATAGTAAAATGTTGGATCCGTCAAAGCCGAATCCAGATCCGGATATCTTGATTTTTTAGTCCGGATATCCGGATCCGTAAATTTTATTAATAATTATTTTAAAAATAGTAATATCTATATATAAAAACTAATTTTATTTAATATATTTTCATTTTTATAATAGTATATATAATTTTTATGTAAATTTTGTAATATTATACATAGAAATAATTAAAAACATTATATATATTTTTTTTTTAATTATTGTTAATATTTTATATATATTAATATTATTATTTTATTTATTTTAGGATCCAAATCCGGATTCGGATATCCGCCGGATATTCTAATTTTTAGAAGGATATCCGACACCTGGATATCCGCGAACCCCGGATCCGGATAAGGATAGTAAAATTATGGATCCGCCGGATAAGGATCCGGATCCGGATATCTTAAAATTGCCCGGATATCCGATCCGTCCCAGGCCTAACACAAGGTGATAAAATATGTATTGCAGGAAAGCATATGTATAGTATATAAACGATACCAATATACCATAATAGTTAGAAAACATTTTAAAAAATAAAAATATAAATGATGATGCTTATCGTTATATACTTTTTTATCGTTGCAGTCTGAATTTACCAATCGAAACCATAACAATATATTCTCTTAAATTTATTTACTTCATCGCATTTTCGAAGTAACTTATTCGCATTTACAAAAATTATTCATCACATTTATATTCGTTTCTATACTATTGTAAGGTTATGGTAAAAACACATAGATGTAGTCCATAATACTGCCGTTAAGAAGTGATAAAACAAAGATTTAAAAAAGCCCTAGGAGCTCTGGTGGCGATAATGGCGATATTGGCGACGCCGCATTGAGATCGTTATCTCAATTCATCGATCCACTCTTGGGTGGCTGATTAACCATCCTCAGATTAATCTTTTTCATCTGACGGAGAGTTTGATTCCATTAGCACACAAACCTGCAATTTCTTCTTCAACAAGTTATCACCTCGGTGTTCACTCCATCATTGTTTTCTCGGTGTTATATTGATTCTTTTTCTCGGATCTGCTTGTTTCCGTGAGCGACTTTGAGATTGTGATCCCCTTTGATCGTGCTTGTGATCTCCAGTGTTCGTCGACGCGGGATCACCGTATCTGCGCAGCTGTAAGTGTTGAAAAATAAACTTGATTTGGATCAAACATTATTGGGTTAATTGTGTTGATCCAAAACTTAGTCCAAATTCTAGAAAAATCATCCAGCTCCTTAAAATAAAAATCTAGATATTCTTATAGAATTATCTAGATAATTAAGATAAAATAATCTAGATTTTTAAGTAGAATTCTCTAGATTTAAGATTAAAATATGTAAGATATTTTGTACTTTGGAGGCTATAAATACCTCCACTCTCTTTTCATTTTGTATCACCAAGAAATAAACAAAGCTTGTAACAAGTAATAAAAATCTTCTTCTAAATTATAAAAGCTTTCTTCTTCACAAAATTTCTTTCTCTTCAAACACTTAAAACACTTTCTCCATCTCTACAAAGTTTTTCATTCCAACAAAGTGGTATCAGAGCTACAAGTTCCTTTTGAAGATGGCAAACAATAGTGTTCCCTTCCAAGTTCCATTGCTCACTAAGAGCAACTATGACAATTGGAGTCTTAGGCTGATGGCTATCCTAGGAGCACATGATGTGTGGGAGATAGTCGAGAAAGGCTTCAATGAACCGGAGAATGATGGTGGTCTATCTCAAACTCAAAAGGATGGTTTGAGTGATTCAAGGAAGAGAGACAAGAAGGCTCTCTGTCTAATCTATCAAGGATTAGATGAAGATACATTTGAGAAGGTTGCTGGTGCAAGGACGTCCAAAGAAGCATGGGAGAAGCTTCAAACATCTTACAAGGGAGCGGAACAAGTTAAGAAGGTACGTCTTCAAACTCTAAGAGGAGAATTTGAAGCGTTACAAATGAAGGAAGGAGAACTCATCTCAGATTACTTCTCAAGAGTCTTGACGGTTACTAATAACCTAAAAAGAAATGGTGAGAAGTTAGATGAGGTGAGAATCATGGAGAAAGTTCTTAGATCATTGGATTCAAAATTCGAGCATATCGTCACCGTGATTGAAGAGACAAAAGACTTGGAGACTATGACAATGGAGCAACTTCTTGGATCACTACAAGCTTATGAAGAAAAGAAGAAGAAGAAAGAAGATATTGTGGAGCAAGTTCTCAAGATGAGAATTGATCACAAGGAAGAAAGTGGCCGAAGCAATCCAAGACGTGGTGGCGGTCATTTCCGAGGACGAGGCCGTGGTGTAAATGGACGAGGTTGGAGACCATATGAAGATAACTTTAACCAAAGAGGAGAAAACTCATCAAGAGGTCGTGGAAGAGGAAACCCAAAATCAAGGTACGATAAATCAAGCATCAAATGCTATAGTTGCGGAAAGTTTGGACATTATGCTTCTGAATGCAAAACTCCAAACAACAATAGAGTTGAAGAGAAGTCCAACTATGTTGAAGAAAGGAGTAAAGAAGAAGATATGCTATTGATGGCTTACAAGAAAGATGAACCAAATGAGGTTCACAAGTGGTACCTTGATAGTGGTGCAAGCAGCCACATGTGTGGAAATAAAAGCATGTTCGTGGAGCTTGATGAATCGATGAAAACCAATGTGGCTTTGGGAGATGAATCGAAGATGGAAGTGAAAGGTAAAGGAAATATTCTCATCCGCTTGAAGAATGGAGATCATCAATTCATTTCCAACGTTTACTATATTCCAAGCATGAAGACCAACATCTTGAGCCTAGGACAACTCTTAGAGAAAGGTTATGACATTCGACTAAAAGATAATAGCCTTTCTTTAAGAGATAATGCAAATAATCTCATCACAAAGGTGCCGATGTCAAGTAATAGAATGTTTGTCCTAAACATTCAAAATGACATTGCACGATGTCTCAAGATGTGCTACAAGGAGGAATCTTGGCTTTGGCATCTTCGATTCGGGCATCTCAACTTTGGAGGCTTAGAACTACTTTCCAAGAAAGAAATGGTGAAAGGATTACCTTGCATCAATCATCCAAATCAAGTGTGTGAAGGTTGCTTACTTGGAAAGCAATTCAAGCTGAGTTTTCCAAAGGAGTCGGAGACAAGAGCAAGAAAGCCACTAGAACTCATACATACAGATGTATGTGGTCCAATCAAACCAAATTCACTTGGTAAGAGTAACTACTTCCTTCTCTTTATTGATGACTTTTCAAGAAAAATATGGGTTTACTTTTTGAAACAAAAATCAGAAGTGTTTGAAAATTTCAAAAAGTTCAAAGCCCATGTTGAGAAGGAAAGTGGTCTTAAGATCAAGTCCATGAGATCGGATCGAGGAGGAGAATTTATGTCCAAGGAGTTTCTGAAGTATTGTGAAGATAATGGCATCCGAAGACAATTGACGGTGCCAGGAACCCCTCAACAAAATGGAGTAGCGGAAAGAAAGAATAGGACAATACTTGAGATGGCAAGAAGCATGCTCAAGAGTAAGAAGCTACCAAAGGAGTTTTGGGCGGAAGCAGTTGCTTGTGCGGTTTATATATCAAACCGTTCTCCAACAAAGAGTGTTTAAGAAAAGACACCACAAGAAGCTTGGAGCGGAAGGAGCCTGGAGTCTCACACCTAAGAGTTTTTGGAAGCATTGTTCACGCTCATGTTCCAGACGAGAAGCGGAGCAAACTAGATGATAAAAGTGAGAAGTACATCTTCATTGGGTATGACGCTAACTCCAAAGGCTACAAGCTCTACAATCCTGAAACAAAGAAGACAATCATTAGTCGGAATGTCATCTTTGATGAAGAAGGAGAATGGGATTGGAGATCAAATAATGAAGACTACAACTTCTTTCCATCCTTTGAAGAAGAGAATGTGGAGCAACCGAGAGAAGAGCCAGCTACACCACCAACTTCACCAACAACAAGTTCTCAAGGAGATGAAAGATCAAGTGAAAGGACTCCACGTTTTAGAAGTCTACAAGACATCTACGAGGTAACCGAAAATCAAGACAATCTTACTCTATTTTGTCTATTTGCGGATTGCGAGCCTATGAACTTTGAAGAAGCCCAAGAAAAGAAGTCATGGAGAAGTGCAATGGATGAGGAAATCAAGTCGATTCAAAAGAATGATACATGGGAGTTAGCTTCACTTCCAAATGGACACAAGGCAATTGGTGTGAAGTGGGTGTACAAGGCAAAGAAGAACTCTAAAGGAGAAGTTGAAAGGTACAAGGCAAGATTGGTGGCAAAAGGCTATAGTCAAAGAGCCGGGATCGACTATGATGAGGTATTTGCTCCAGTTGCTCGCTTAGAAACGGTTAGACTAATCATTTCATTGGCAGCCCAAAAGAGTTGGAGGATACATCAAATGGATGTAAAATCAGCCTTCTTAAATGGAGACCTTGAGGAAGAAGTCTACATTGAGCAACCACAAGGCTACATAGTTAAAGAAGAAGAAGACAAAGTCTTAAGGCTGAAGAAGGCGCTTTATGGATTAAAGCAAGCACCAAGAGCATGGAACACTCGGATTGATAAGTACTTCAAGGAGAAATGCTTCATCAAGTGTCCATATGAGCATGCACTTTATATCAAAACTCAAAACTATGATCTATTGATTGCATGCTTATATGTTGATGACTTGATATTTACTGGCAACAATCCGATTATGTTTGAAGATTTCAAGATGGAGATGACAAAGGAGTTTGAGATGACCGACATTGGATTGATGTCATACTACCTTGGCATTGAAGTAAAGCAAGAAGAAAATGGAATCTTCATTACTCAAGAAGGCTATGCTAAAGAGGTGCTTAAGAAGTTCAAGATGGATGACTCAAATCCAGTTTGCACGCCAATGGAATGTGGAGTCAAGTTATCAAAAGAAGAAGAAGGAGAGAGTGTGGATCCAACACTCTTTAAGAGTCTAGTTGGAAGCTTACGCTATCTAACGTGCACAAGGCCCGACATCCTACACGCAGTTGGAGTTGTGAGTCGATACATGGAGCATCCAACAACAACTCATTTCAAAGCAGCGAAGAGGATCCTACGCTATATCAAAGGTACAATCAACTTTGGCTTGTACTACTCTATTTCTGACGATTACAAGCTTGTTGGATATAGCGATAGCGATTGGGGTGGAGATGTAGATGACCGGAAAAGCACAAGTGGCTTCGTGTTTTTCATTGGAGAAACTGCTTTCACATGGATGTCAAAGAAGCAACCAATTGTCACTCTTTCTACTTGTGAAGCGGAGTATGTGGCAGCTACTTCATGTGTTTGCCATGCTATTTGGCTACGAAACTTGCTAAAGGAGTTGAACCTACCACAAGAGGAGCCAACGAAGATCTTTGTGGATAACAAGTCGGCAATAGCATTGGCGAAAAATCCAGTCTTCCATGATCGAAGTAAGCACATCGACACTCGTTATCACTACATTCGAGAATGTGTTACTAAGATGGATGTGCAATTGGAGTATGTGAAGACAAATGATCAAGTAGCTGATATCTTCACCAAACCACTCAAGCGAAAAGACTTTATCAAGATGAGGAGCTTGCTCGGAGTAACCAAATCAAGTTTAAGAGGGGGTGTTGAAAAATAAACTTGATTTGGATCAAACATTATTGGGTTAATCATGTGTTGATCCAAAACTTAGCCCAAATTCTAGAAAAATCATCCACTTCCTTAAAATAAAAATCTAGATATTCTTATAGAATTATCTAGATAATTAAGATAAAATAATCTAGATTTTTAAGTAGAATTCTCTAGATTTAAGATTAAAATATGTAAGATATTTTGTACTTTGGAGACTATAAATACATCCACTCTCTTTTCATTTTGTATCACCAAGAAATAAACAAAGCTTGTAACAAGTAATAAAAATCTTCTTCTAAATTATAAAAGCTTTCTTCTTCACAAAATTTCTTTCTTTTCAAACACTTAAAACACTTTCTCCATCTCTACAAAGTTTTTCATTCCAACAGTAAGTCCGTACACTTGAGATTACATGATTCGCTCAACGCATCGTCTTGGATCTGCTCATATGGCAGACCTAAAATGCAAAGGTATTTGGTATGACAATGATGATGAGCCAATTCAGTTAACGGATCAAGATGATTCACATACGATCCGAGATTTTCAGCGCTCATTGATAGGGAAAGTTCTGAACCCTACGAAGCAGAATGTTGTTAAGCTGATTCAGCATGTGCCGACAGAATGGAAGCTACAGAATCGTATTACAGCTAATGACCTAGGTAATGGAAAGTTTCTTTTCAATTTTGAAAGCGAGGAGGATCTGGAATATGTACTGCAACAAGGACCTTTTCACTACAACTTATGCATGTTTGTTCTTGTTCGTTGGGGTATGATGGAGTTCCCATTTACTGGGAACATGCTATCATGGGTGGGAAAGAGAGCGGGAGGATCAACTGTTAGATGTCGTCTCGACAGAGATTCCCTCATTTTGCTGTAAAATATATGAGGCTATGGGGATCGCATCATCGTCTGATCCTTGCAGATATTCTCACAAGACCGGTAATCAAATTGAAGAAATTCAAATTTGACAAAAGGTGGTTGGACAATGAGGAATGAGACAATTAATTCTGGATGGGTGGAAATCTCCAGATCTTCCACCCGACGTAAATATTATGTAGCATATTTCGAGTTGTCGTAAAGCCTTGAGCCAGTGGAGGAGAGAGCATAATTTAAACTCAGAGAAACTAGTGGAGGAACTTAAATAGAAGGTTAGGGGTTGTATTCGAATGATGATGCGACAACTGAGGAAATAGCAGAAGCCTTGAAGGAACTCTCTGATACTCTTAAGGCAGAAGAGATATTCTGGAAGCAAAATAGTCGAGTTTTTTTGGCTAAGAGAAAGTGATAGAAACCCAAAATTCTTCCATGCATTGATAAAGCAGAGGAGAGATAGGAATAAAATCATACAGCTTAAAGATGCAAATGGAAATGTTATACAAGATGAGGAAGGATTGGTAGCCATTGCTACTAGTTACTTTAGACATATCTTTGAATCCTCCAACCCAGAATATATAGAGGATGCGCTATCAGAGGTATCCACATCGATTACTGGGTCGCTAAATAGTGATCTTATAGCTCCGGTCACTGAATGGGAAGTCAAATTAGCACTTTTTGCGATGCATCCAGAAAAGGCTCCTGGACCAGATGAGATGACAGCTCTCTTTTATCAAAAATTCTGGGATATAGTAAAAAATAATTTAATTCATATGGTTAATCAATTTCTTTTTGATGGATCAATGGCGAGTGGTTAGACCGATACTAATATCTTCCTCATCCCAAAAACGAACAATCCTAATGACATGTCCCAATTCCGACCGATCATGTAACGTTAGCTAGAATATTATTTCTAAGGTCTTATGCCAGAGATTAAAGAAAGTTATACCAGATAGAATTTCAGAAAACCAGTCAACCTTTGTTGCCGAAAGACAAACTTATGACAATATTATGATTGCCCATGAAATGTTTCATGCCCTAAGAACTAAGCCAAGCGGAAGAAACAAAAGGATGACCATTAAAACGGATATGAGTAAGGCATATGACAGAATGGAGTGGTCGTTCATTGATGAAGTTATGCGAAAGATGGGGTTCTCTAAGGTTTGGATTACCTGGATTATGAGGTGTGTTACATTGGTGAAATACAAGGTACTTATGAATGGAAAACCAAGAGGAAATATAGTTCCAGAGAGAGGCCTACGTAAAGAAGATCATTTGTCTCCTTTCATCTTTATTCTACGCACGGAAGCGCTCATTGGCCTTCTTAATCATGCAAAGAACCAAGGGAAGATAACGAGGATACGCGTTACACGCGCGTGTCCTTCTATGTCCCACCTTCTCTTTGCTGATGATAGCCTTTTCATCTGTAAGGCGGAGCCCCGTGAATGTGAATAAGTGATGAAAGTAGTTAGGAAATACGGACAAGCATCATGACAATGCATTAATTTTGAAAAACCCTCCCTGCTTTTGGGTAAGAGGATTAACGAAAATGTTAGACAACAGATTAAAGATACTCTTGGGGTCCAGAATGAAGGAGGAATGAGAACATATCTAGAAATTCCATAAGATATTAGCGGACTCAAATGCAAACTTTTTGCAGTTTTGAAGGATAAATTAATGCATAGAGTGAATGGATGGACATGCAGATGGCTATCCAAAGGTGGAAAGGAGGTTCTAATTAAATCTATCTTGTTAGCGCTTCCAACATATGTTATGTCTAGTTTCCAGCTCCCTTTAGAGATATGCAAAAACCTTTCCCCCCCCCCCCCCACCCCAAAGAGAGGAATTTACTGGACAAAGTGGGAAAAAGTCTGCAGACCACGAGAAGAGGGATGGATTGGTTTCTGTATGATCCATGAGTTTAACCTTACTCTACTAGCAAAACAATTATGGAGGCTATTGCAATACCCTGATCCGCTGGTGGCTAGAGTGTGAGAACCGAAATTCGCACTGTCGATTTCCGTTTAAATTAGGAAACTAGGAAAACCCTAATTTCCCAGAGGTCCCAGATCTCTGCGAGAGCCAACGGCAAGTGGCCAAATATATGCGGAAATCGTGAAAAGATCACAAACGAATTTAGAGAAAACAGTAGATCTTATTTCGACTCCGCGTAAGAGCGTTGCGATCATTACAAGAGATCATAAAAGCTTTGGCCGCAAAGGCTGTCAGTGAGTAACCTAGTTCTAGCGGCCTAAAAGCTCAAACCTAGTTGAGTCGCAGCTCGATAACAAAAGACGAAGAAAATACAGAAAAGCTTTTGATTGATTTCGGACTGAACCTTATGAAAGGCTGGCTACGTATCCCTTTCGAGGATCAAGCCGACCGTAGTTCAAGAGTGAACCAAGATATCGAACTGCTTGTGCGCGTTCGTCTGGTAATCGGGTGCCAGTCATGGAAACAAAGCATGTCGAGAATAATGCCTCCGAGTTTCTAAGTGCCGAGAGTTCTGAGTCTCCAAAATTCCCCTCCGTGCCTCTCGCCTAGGACTCCTTATATACTCGCTCCTAGGTCGGTTTACGATTTTTTCTCTTCTGCCCTTAAGCCGTCATAACTTAAAAATGGAGATATTCCATTTTTCCCGATCTTTCTAATTATCTTAGAATACTTCATATTTATCCGCGGAAACTTGACATTTATCTTTCCTTGCGAACCAAGCATAAACCATCCTACGGTTTATGGGCTTTTGGTTAAGAAAACGTAAGTGGGTTTTGAGTCACGTCCTAGGTCTCTTTGGGCCGTTGTTTGACTCGAAACGTTTATTACGGCTTCTTTCGATAAAAACGAATTTTCCGCGGTTTTTATCGTAAAGTTCGATTGATGACTTCAAATGACGAGAAACATGAAATGGGTTGGCTACAGTCTTCGGGAGATAGCATTAAAGAGCAGACGAGAATGCATGGATTTGTGTCGTATCGATTTTTAAGAAAGCACGGTCGCTACGTAGCGACCGAGCCGTGTGCGTGCTTGGTCGCTACGTAGCGACCGAGCCGTGTACGTGCTCGGTCGCTACGTAGCGACCGAACTTCGGGGAGAGCTCGGTCGCTACTTAGCGACCGAGCTTCAGGGAGAGCTCGGTCTCTACGTAGCGACCGAGCTTCAGGGAGAGCTCGGTCGCTACGTAGCGACCGAGCCGTGTAGGTGCTCGGTCGTGAAGCTCGGTCGCTACGTAGCGACCGAGCTTCGGGGAGAGCTCGGTCGCTACGCAGCGACCGAGCCGTGTACGTGTTCGGTCGCTACGTAGCGACCGAGCGCGCTACGTAGCGACCGAGCGCGCTACGTAGCGACCGAACGCGCTACGTAGCGACCGAGCGCGCTACAAAGCGACAGAGCGCGCTACGTAGCGACAGAGCGCGCTACGTAGCGACCGAGCGCGCTACGTAGCGACCGAACGCGCTACGTAGCGACCGAGCGCGCTACGTAGCGACCGAGCGCGCTACGTAGCGACCTAGCGCGCTACGTAGCGACCTAGCGCGCTACGTAGCGACCGAGCGCGCTACGTAGCGACCGAGCGCGCTACGTAGCGACCGAGCGCGCTACGTAGCGACCGAGCGCGCTACGTAGCGACCGAGCGCGCTACGTAGCGACCGAGCGCGCTACGTAGCGACCGAGCGCGCTACGTAGCGACCGAGCGCACTACGTAGCGACCGAGCGCGCTACGTAGCGACCGATCGCGCTACGTAGCGACCGAGCGCGCTACGTAGCGACCGAGCGCGCTACGTAGCGACCGAGCGCGCTACGTAGCGACCGAGCGCGCTACGTAGCGACCGAGCGCGCTACGTAGCGACCGAGCGCGCTACGTAGCGACCGAGCGCGCTACGTAGCGACCGAGCGCGCTACGTAGCGACCGAGCGCGCTACGTAGCGACCGAGCGCGCTACGTAGCGACCGAGCGCGCTACGTAGCGACCGAGCGCGCTACGTAGCGACCGAGCGCGCTACGTAGCGACCGAGCGCGCTACGTAGCGACCGAGCGCGCTACGTAGCGACCGAGCGCGCTACGTAGCGACCGAGCGCGCTACGTAGCGACCGAGCGCGCTACGTAGCGACCGAGCGCGCTACGTAGCGACCGAGCGCGCTACGTAGCGACCGAGCGCGCTACGTAGCGACCGAGCGCGCTACGTAGCGACCGAGCGCTCTACGTAGCGACGGAGCGCGCTAACATAGCGACCGAGCGCGCTACATAGCGACCGAGTACGCTACGTAGCGACCGAGCTTTGGTGAGAGCTCGGTCGCTACGTAGCGACCAGCTTTTGCGCTGGTTGCTACGTGGCAACCTTGTTCGCGTCTTTCTCCGAATTTTCGTGAATGTGTTTTCTCCGCAAGATTCTTCGTAAAAATAGATCTTTTTCTAAGATTTATCTTTCGTAAAAACGTTCATGCCGATTTTTACGGACTTTCAGACAGTGATTCCGTCGTGACCGATTTTGACCCCAACAGTTAGCCCCCCAGCTCATTACAACCATGAGCTTCTAGCGTGAGGTTTTAGCGAGTGGCTTGGCAAGTTAGGCAAGTTAGGTGAGTTAGGCGGAATTAATGGTCGAAAAGGTCTGTGGTAAGTGGTCTTCTCGCTCTTCTAAAAGTAGAACGCAATAAGATTGGGGCTGCGCCTTATGACGGCTGCCTATGTACCCTTGTTGAAGGGATCAAGCCTTTCGTAGTTCGTCTTGGAGTTAAGGTTTGTATGACTAGTTTTCCAGCGAGACCTTTACGGTCTGGTTTTTATGTAGAGGTTATCAGGCGTGTTGCTGCCGATGGCATTTTATATGAGTGGAGAAGGAAGACTACGAGTTATCATCTCGTAATCTAACTCTGTGTGAACTGCTATATCCGTGATCTGTTTCGAGAGTTTTCCGCAGTGTGTAAACTTGCGAGATTTTTGAAGACGCTCGAATATTGGCAAAGAGACAAATTTTGGGATCTTGTATCAAGGTTTTTGATACTATGCCTAGAGATGTTAGAGACCAGTGCGCTGGGTTTAGGGCAGGACCTAGGTTTACTCCTGGTTTTAGGGGGTGCGATGACTAATTCGACTTACGTATCCCGTTTCAGTTTCATCCTGATTCCATACCGATTTAAAGTCCGCGATAGGTTCTCGGCTTATACGACTTGTATGGTTGGAACCGAGCATCTCTCCAAGGATAATTTTTAAGCCTCCTACAAGTGCTGACCAAAAATTTTGGGTTTCTTTTATAACGTTATTATCCTTGTGTCGGATGTACGAGAGTCATCTCTACGAGATGGCTAAGTCTGTTTAGGACGTTACGAGTTTGTTGTGATCAGCAACAAACTTAATGGTTAAAATAACCATTTTGAGTCTTCGCGAAGGATATGTTTTGAGAAGATGTTAGTGCGTATGACTGTCTGGTCTTCCAAGAAAGTGCTTTTATCGAGGAAGGAAATTTCGTCGAAGAACGAATCTTTAGGCGTCTGCGACGTCTCGCGATGCTGAAGATTTGTTATTCTTTCGTATGCCGCGTTTCGTGCTTAAAATGTTCGCGGGCTTGAAGATGTTTCGAGATGTTGCAAGGGATTAGTCTTAGCCCTGCGTTTGGGAAACATTCTGGTTTGACTACGGATGTTCGCAGCCAGAATTGTTGTTCCTGTTTGGATTTGATTTGCGATCGAGGAGTTAGGACCAAGGGGTCGCGTAAATTTGTCCCCGGAAAGAGGCGTCCTCCTATACCGTGCTTTGTGTGGTGTTGGCCTTCCGAGATTTCTTTCGTGTTTATTTGAGGATGTTCCGTATAGCTATAGGAGCTCTGTTACGAGTTTTCCTTACATGCCGCATTTTACGAGTAAAACATAGAGGGCTTAAAGTGAATCGTAGTATATGGAACTTGGTCGATTTTTGACAAGTGGAACCTTTCCGTTAACTGTTTGGTTGTTAGGACTGAGTTTTGTTATGACGAATTTACCGTATGATTCCCGTTTTTGGGTGGTACGATAATTGTTTGTGTAATCGTTACTTGGCGTTTCAAGACAAATTCCGGATTACCGTTTAGCCGTCAAGTTATTGGAGCGGTGGTCGCTCAATTGTTTTGGCTTTGCATGAAGGCTGTGCTCAGCTTTATAGCCAAGGATGTTGTTGCCAAAGGATTAGACCATGACACTTTCGTGCTGTCAATAAGGTCAAGTCGGTTAGAATCGTCCTTAAAGGGGATGCTGTAACCTAGTTCGGCTTCGAAGGAAAGGCATAATTTGGCGAGTGACGAATGGCGTTTATCGAGATTGATAGGCCGAGTATGCCCATGGTGGTAGAAAATGTTTTTCCACTTTAGGGTAAATTTATACGATGAAAGTTTCGTATAATGTTTCCTTTATTCGTATGGAAGTTGTTTCATTTGTTTCTGAGGGAGATAAAGCCTAAGAAGCTCGATACATAGCCCGTGCGGAGTCAGTTGCGGGGTGATTTCCTGCTCGGACGTGACCAAGCGGAATGAGAGCGGATGCCAGAGAGTCGCAGGGCTAAAGAATGAGACCTTTCAGATCGTGGTGCGAGGAAGTAAAGTTTATATTGGTCGTCCAATGTCGGATCATACAGCTTGGTTTTTTTCTATAAGGAAATAACTTTTTCGTAAAACCTTTTACTTTTACTTTCGAAAGTTACTTCGTATGACATGATCTGATTATACGAAGGATTTTTTGCGTAAGTAACGGGCGACCGGTTTTTACGAATTTATTAAATTGATGCGACATATGGAGATGTCAAAATAACGATGTTTCCGCAGATTTTTGAGAAACGTTTTCGCTTTTGTTTTTATTCTTCAGTGAAAGTTTCTCTAAGTCACTCATGGAGTTTTACCAAAGATTATTTCACCGAGATCTAGTCGCGAAATGTTTTTGATGTTTTTCCGTGAGTCGGTTGGTTCAACGGAAAATGAGAGTGATGCTTTGATGCCTGAAGATTTTTCGTATAATGATTCTTATACGAAACTCGTTTTATCAAATCGGAAAAGATCTTTATGACTTCAGTAAATCATCGACTTTCTTTCTGAAGTTTGGCAAAGGCTTTCTAAACGAATGATTGCGATGATAGATGCTGTATAGTCTTTGAGAATTTTTCCAACATGGTTTGGATCAGTTCCTAGCGTTTAGACGAATCTCAGATTGTTGTTTGCTTTTAGGATGATCTTGACGAGACATCGCATTGTATGAATATTTTTCCGTATATTTCTACGAGAGTTTGCTTTGTCGAAAGCGTTTTCTTGTTGAAAGTGTTTTCTTGATCTTGATGAGACATCGCATTGTTTGAATATGTTTTTGAAGTATGGGAGTATACGAGTATAGTATACGCATCTACTCGGTCCCTTTTTTCTCGAGGAATAGAATGATCGACAGTCCGAGTCGGTTGGAAGATGACGCTTGGACTGTGATTTGGTTGTTTCCAGGTTGAAGACTTGGAATATGTCGGTTCCGAGAGAATTGTCAGAAACGAATCGGTTTTAAGACGACGTTCATGTCTCTAGTTTTTTCTCTCCTTAGGAAGCGAGCTTGATATGCGTGGCGATCGTTTCTTGATTTTTGGAGAGTTTAGATCGGTTTGCAAGATCTGGACGAACAGTTATGGGACAATATATCGAGACAGGAAAAATCACCTAAGACTTAGTTCGCTAGACTATCCACCTAGGTTTTACGTTCCCTAAAGTTCTATGACAGCCTAAAAAGCGTTTTTTATTTCTTAGTAATTTCCTACGAAAACTCCAAGTCTGATTTCAACAATTTCAAGTCGCAAATACCTTAGTTCTCTCGAAGATGCAGTTTTGTCTCTTCTCAGTTTTGCTTGCTCGTTTCCCCTTCCTCTTCTTGTGTATGTTCGCCTCTTTCGATATTGGCGTTTATCCTTTGAGACTTGACATTTATCTTCCGAACTTGACTGATATGAAGTCAATAAAAAGGTTCAACGTAATCGTATAGTTTAGGCGGCTAAGGTGTTAAGTTAACCGTTGCCGTATTATACGATTAATCTGAATCCACGCGAGAAAACTAGTCTTCGCGGGTTTTTTTTTATCGTAAAGTTTCAATGGTAACTCCAATCGTGACGAAACAAGAGACATTTCGATCGAGGTTTGAAGGAGAACACAAAGATGGAGGTAAGGGCGAGTCGGAGCAAGCAAAGGAGTTTAGACGAGTCTTACTTGTTTTCGCCGTAAAATCTCAACGGAAACTCCGGTTGAGACGAAACGAAAAGCGTTTCGATCGGGATTCAAAAGAGAACACAAAGGAGGAGCTTTTTTAGGCCTGACAGGTCGCTATGTAGCGATCTGGAGGCCTGACAGGTCGCTACGTAGCGAGCTGGAGGCCTGAGAAGTCGCTACGTAGCGAGGGGAAGCAAGCCAAGAAGAGTCCTACCTGTTTTCGTCGTAAAATCTCAACGGAAACACCGACTGAGACGAAACGAAAAGCGTTACGATGATGATTCAAAAGGGAACGCAAAGGAGGACCCTTTTTAGGCTTGACAGGTCGCTACATAGCGAGTGGAGAGTTGGCTTGAGCTCGGTCGCTACGTAGCAACCGAGCCGTGTGCTTGCTCGGTCGCTACGTAGCGACTGAGCTGTGTAATCGATTTGTTTCGCTTCCTTTTTCCGCGATTAACCTAGGGGTTTTCTACGGTTTTTGGGAGAACAAGTTTTACCCTTCCGAAATGTTTTTGGAAAACGTGCTTTGGTAAAATCCTTACGCATTGAGATTTCTTTTGTTCGGCAATGAGCCAAATTTACGGGGTTTGATAAGATTTATCGTTTCCCTTTATAAAAGAGAAATCGCGAGATCGTTTCATTGCACGTCCTGTGGCGAAAAGTCGCAGCAAGGTTTTCGATTTTCTCAAGAACTGTGGTGTTTGCGTAGGCGTTGGCCATAGGCGCAGTGGCGGTTGGAGTTTTCTTACCAGCGTTGTTGCGAACCGCGATTTTCTCTTTCATATTTCCAGCATTGTTTTGATCAAGCGTTTTGCGGCTATGAGTTAGAGTAATCCGTACCCCCCCCCCTCCTTCTAGCGCCAAACTGTGAGAACCGAAATTCGCACTGTCGATTTCCGCTTAAATTAGGAAACTAGGAAAACCCTAATTTCCCAGAGGTCCCGGATCTCTGTGAGAGCCAACGGCAAGTGACCAAATATATGCGGAAATCGTGAAAAGATCACAAACGAATTTAGAGAAAACAGTAGATCTTATTTCGAGTCCGCGTAAGAGCGTTGCGATCTTTACAAGAGATCATAAAAGCTTTGGCCGCAAAGGCTGTCAGCGAGTAACCTAGTTCTAGCGGCCTAAAAGCTCAAACCTAGTTGAGTCGCAGCTCGATAACAAAAGACGAAGAAAATACAGAAAAGCTTTTGATTGATTTCGGACTGAACCTTATGTAAGGCTGCCTACGTACCCCTTTCGAGGATCAAGCCGAACGTAGTTCAAGAGTGAACCAAGAGATCGAACTGCTTGTGCGCGTTCGTCTGGTAATCGGGTGCCAGTCATGGAAACAGAGTATGTCGAGAATAATGCCTCCGAGTTTCTAAGTGCCGAGAGTTCTGAGTCTCCAAAATTCCCCTCAGTGCCTCTCGCCTAGGACTCCTTATATACTCGCTCCTAGGTCGGTTTACGCTTTTTCGTCTTCTGCCCTTAAGCCGTCATAACTTAAAAATGGAGATATTCCGTTTTTCCAGATCTTTCTAATTATCTTCGAATACTTCATATTTATTCGCGGAAACTTGACATTTATCTTTCCTTGCGAACCAAGCATAAACCGTCCTATGGTTTATGGGCTTTTGGTTAAGAAAACGTAAGTGGGTTTCGAGTCACGTCCTAGGTCTCTTTGGGCCGTTGTTTGACTCGAAACGTTTATTACGGCTTCTTTCGATAAAAACGAACTTTCCGCGGTTTTTATCGTAAAGTTCGATTGATGACTTCAAATGACAAGAAACATGAAATGGGTTGGCTACAGTCTTCGGGAGATAGCAGTAAAGAGTATACGAGAATGCATGGATTCGTGTCGTATCAATTTTTAAGAAAGCACGGTCGCTACGTAGCGACCGAGCCGTGTGCACATGTTAGATCTGTAATTTTACAAGCCCATGATTAGAACTAGGTCCATGACCATATCAAACTCAAGAGCAAACATGAGGCCCACGGGGTTGAATCGGAGCCCGGAGCTCTGCGCTTCAGTTTGCGAAATGAGAGAAAACACACACAGACACACAATTATACGTTTTGTTCTATTTTTGTAGATGACTAATTTTTCAATATCATTTTTTGTACACATGTTAAATTTATTTCCGAATGTTTATGTTTGACGAACGATATAGAGAACAAGTTCAGGAATTTCATGTTCGATTCACCTGCCGTGCGAAACTAAGTCACATTTTCTTGGCCACCCTACAAGGATATGGGCTATTGCTTTTCGATCCATTTGAATACCCGGGAGATGGTCTATTCGTGGGGTGTACCTCCCACCTGGAAATTAGATCTGTATTTTTAATAGACTCCTACCCGGAAGTTAGATCTGTGTTTTTAATAGATTCAGGTTTAACCTTTTTTCTTATAAAACAAAAAACAATTTCAAACTGTTTTTTTTTTTGCATTAAGTTTTTTCCAGCTTGCTCTGATTGTAGTTATTTCGTAAAATTGATCATCTGAATTAATGTATAGATAAACCAATTTTTTTCCTTTGTTGATTAATACATATTACATTTCAACAAAAACAATGATATAGAGAAATTAGAACTGATAAACTAACTGAAATCAAAACTAACGCCATAAACGACAGTAGAATGGAAGTGTCTATAACTCTGTCAAGGAGTAAACCAAACTTTTAGATCCGAAAGCCTTGAACCAACCATAAGGAAGACACACTGCTGACTAAAAAAAATTACCACGGATGTAGCGCACTGTTTAACAATTATAGATTTCTTTTATTATTTTCAATATCATCTTTTCTTTTTCTCTACAGCAAACAGTTATTTTATTACTCAAACTTGAGGTGTTCTAGTTAACCAGACTGGAATAGAACAATCAATGTAACAAAGCTTTTTATGAGTAGAACATGCATTTCTAGCTAAAGAATCAGTTATTCCATTTTTCGCTCTTGAGATGTACGAGATTTTAAACTTCGAAAAGCATAGCTGAAGAGTCTGAATCGCCTCCAGTTCTGTTACGAAACTTGGCCAATCTATGGGTTCATTTATCATTGCAATCAGGTCTTTACAATCTGTCCTAAAGTTCTAGCATAATGTTGGAGCATATTTTTCATAGCCCATCTTAGTGCTTCCAATTCTGGGTGCAAGTTGGATCTTTCCCAAGTTATCCATCCAAACCCATCCGCATCGTTTGAACTGAGATGTCGAGGTCCATGAACCATCTACCATACAAATATTACACAAGCTTAAGACTTGTAGTTCCTCAATCTTATGTTCATGTGGAGATGATGGTACCGTCTCATTTTCATTAAGCCAAGTTTGACATTTACTTTCCGCATATCTGACAAGCTCCAAAGGATCCCTATATATCTCCCTAAAGAATATATCATTCCGAACCTTCCATATATACCTGATTATCTAAGGATAAGTATTTCTGTCCAATTCTGGTTCTTTAATGATGTTCTTCCTCCAGAATAGATAGTCCATGTTGGCATATATTTTCAATATCATCTTACAACTTAAAACTCATCCATATATATGATGTCTATTGGGTTAGTACATATAGAAAACATATATTATACTACAAAAATAGGCTATTTTAACTTTTTCGATTAAATTTTAACTTTTTCTTATGTAAAAATTTGTGAGGTTTGATTATATTTTCATTTTTGTTTAAGTTTTATTTTTTTTATATAATTATAGTGTATCTTGTTATAAAGCGGTAAATATATATATATATAATGGCCTTAGATAGCCTTGTAGCAACATTACTTCTCATTATAGACTCCAAGGGCCAAAAGTCACAAAAATGTTTCATTTAATAGAATAAATTACCTTTTTACCCCATTCACTAATTCTCCAATTATATTTATTAACTTGAAACGATCATTGATTCAATCATCGGCGTCATCGTCTTCACTTCTCACCGTCATCACCTTCGGCTTTACTCTGCTTCATCGTCCCTCAGTCGTCGTCTTCCCTCAAATATGCCGTCATTGTCCCTCAGATCCGTCGTCGTCGTCCCTCAACTCTGCCATCACTGTCGTTCTTTAGCTTCGCGGCAATCTCCTTCAGCTTCGTCGAAAGTCAGTTACGACGGTCTCCCTCAGCTCTGCCGTCGACGATCTCTCAGCTCTGCTGCCGATGATCTCCCTCAGCTCCGCCGTACGATCTCCCTCAGCTCCGCTGTCGACTATCTCTCTCAGTTCCGTTGCATCTTATTATAATCGTTGTCAAGGTATATCATATCCATTGTCCTCTTCGATTGATTATTTTGTTTTGAATTGCTTTTCAAATTATTTTGGAAGGTTTTCAAATAGATTGATTTTGTTGTTTACGGATTAGTATAACGATAAATCAACTTGAATGAATTGTGATTTTTGTTTCAATTTACAGTGATTATGTTACTAGGAAAACTATTAGGAACAGTCTCTCTTTGTAGCCAATGACATGTGTTTGTTTGTAGCTAATTACATATGTTTGTTTGTAGATCAATGTTCTCTACTTGTAGCAAATGAAGTCTATTTAGTGACTTTTGTACCCAGTGAATTCACTCGTAGAGTTTGACTGTAGCCAAGTTACTCTGTTTGTTTGTAGATTAATGTTCTATGTTTGACATGTGTTCTCTGTTTTGCAGGCAATGAACTCTATTTAGTGACCTCTATAGCCACCAAATTTTCCTATTGATTTTGATTATGTATGTTTTTCTTTGCTTGTTTTAGAAGATTTAGTTCCAATTTAGGATAGCCATCGGAACAAGGAATGCCTTACATTTCCTTGCATGCTTTTTAAACTGTTTTGGAAGATTTATTTCAAATTTAGGATAGTCATCCAGAACCAAGATTACCTTAAGATTACCTTACACGCTTTTTGTTTTGAAATATTTAGTTCAAATTTAGGAATGTCGTAGCGACCGAGCGCGCTACGTAGCGACCGAGCGCGCTACGTAGCGACCGAGCGCGCTACGTAGCGACCGAGCGCGCTACGTAGCGACCGAGCGCGCTACGTAGCGACCGAGCTTTTGTGAGAGCTCGGTCGCTACGTAGCGACCAGCTTTTGCGCTGGTTGCTACGTGGCAACCTTGTTCGCGTCTTTCTCCGAATTTTCGTGAATATGTTTTCTCCGCAAGATTCTTCGTAAAAATAGATCTTTTTCTAAGATTTATTTTTCGTAAAAACATTCATGCCGATTTTTACGGACTTTCAGACATTGATTCCATCGTGACTGATTTTGACCCCAACATAGAGTATTGAAGGGAAGATACTGTAGAATGTGTTCGCCTTTACGAACAATCTTTGTAAATAGCTCATCATATGTGTGGGCCAGTATCTCAGCAATACAAAAATTATTATTATTGGGAATCAGACATAAGGTACATTCAAGAATTGAGGTTAAGGTATGGGATGATCCTTGGATCCTGACAACGCTAGCTAGACCAGCACGGCCCTTGGCCCCAGCACTGCATCCGAATATGAGAGTCAGTGATCTCATTAACTAGCATACGAAAGAATGGAATGTTGGGCTAATGGAGAACCATGTGGACCCTGCTGATATGCCCTACATAAGGAGTCAGGCCATAAGCACCATTCATTTCCGGGATACATTCTGCTGGAACTATACTAAAAATGGACAGTATACAATCAAATCAAGATATTGGGTAGCTCGGAACTTACTAAAGGCTGATGAAGAGAAGGAGGTCCTTGAACCTAGTATAACAAAGCTCCAAGCCTTTGCTTGGAAGACAAAAGCTCCTCAAAAGATTTGTCATCTTATATGGCAACTGATAACTGGTTATGTTGCAGTGACAAGGAATCTGGTACGGCGTAACATGAGATGTGATAATTATTGTCCCCGATGTGGAGAGCCAGAAGAATCTGTAACTCATGCAATTTTCGAATGTTCACCATCTTTACAAGCTTGGTCTCTCTCAGCGACACCAACAAGTCAAGATGTGTTTACTCTTCCGAGCATATATGCTAATATGGATTATCTCTTCTGGAGAAAGAATAATATTGCTGAACCAAAATTGACCCATATCCATGGATAATTTGGTATCTTTGGAAGGCCAGAAACGATAAACTCTTTAGGGAAATTGACAGGGTTTCTTTGGAGCTAGTCCGATACGCGGAGAGTGAGTGTCAAGCCTGGTTTAACACAAATGAGATAATACCAACAGCTCCACAAGCCCTTAATATTGAAGAACTTCAAGTTGTAAGCTTGAGTAATATCTGCATGATTGATGGGTCATGGACATCTACTGCACAGTTTAGTGGATATGGATGGGTCTGGCTTGATTGTTTGGGGAAGATTCAACTTATGGGGACACAGAATTATATTCGAAGAGAGTATGCCTTACATTCAGAGATGGAAGCACTGAGCTGGGCGATGGAGAGTATGCTCCAGCATTCGACTTGTCAAAGTTTTGGAACGGACTGCAAGGATTTGATTGCAATGATCAACGAGCCTTATGTTTGGCCGAGCTTTGCGACAAAATTGGAGAGGATAGAGACTCTCAAGATAAGCTTCCCGAGATTACTCATATTCCACGAGCGCAGAATCAGACTTCAGATTTCTTAGCTAGGACTGTAAGATTTTTCCATAAAGTACTCTATTTCATTGGTTGTTCTATTTCGGTTTGGTTACCCAAACCACTTCAAGTTTGAGTAATAGAATAGCCTTTTGATGAAAAAAAAAAGGTGATAAAACGAAAATATTGTTAGCAAAGGATAAATAATGAAAAGGTCAAAAGAAAAAAATAAAGAGAAAACTTAAATTTATTTATTTCATCGCAGTTTCGTACTAATTTATTCGCAATTAAAAATTTTATTCATCACATTTATATTCATTTCCATACTATTGTAAGGTTATGGTAAAAACACATAGGTGTAGTCTATAATACTACGGTTAAGAATTGATAAAACGAAAATATTGTTAGCAAAATGATAAATAAGGAAAATGTCAAAATACAAAAATAAAGAGGAAATGTCAGACGGTGGGGGAAGAAGTGACGTGTTAAGAGTAGGAAGTGGAACCCAAAGGGAAATGGGAATGACCATCACGAGTTAGTAAGGAGTAGTAGTAGGGGACCAAACAGCGACAAAACTTCCTCAATCGCTTTGTGATCTTATTGATGCCTCTTTCACAGTCCTGTCATTGTATAACTTTCTTTTTTTTTTGGGTAGGAATATGGGAGAATGACTCCAAATTTATTTAAAAAAGAAATCCAAACTTCAGCTTACAAGACGAGTTTGTCGTGGTCGCAACGGTCTAACAACATCTTCATGAACTAAAACAGCGACCTCAATCGGTGCCACAACAAAACTATGAAAACCAAACGGAAGAGAAAATGTAAGGTTCGCCAAACCATCAGCTAAGCGGTTTGCTTCCCTATACACATGAACGAATCGGACCAGCCAGTCCCTTGTCAAGAAGCCATGGCACAAGCGTACTAGGAAAGACACCGGATGAGTATCCCCAATCCCTATCGTAAGAAACTCCATCACCATCATATAATCGACCTCTACCTCCAGCCTTCTCACCCCTTTCTCCCAAGCAACCACTAAACCATAGTACACACCCCATAACTCCGCTAATGGTGCCGTACAACTACCTATATTAATCGCAAAACCACCATACCACTCGCCTTCTCCTTTTCGCAGTGCTCCCCCTGCAGCCGCCGGCCCCGGGTTCCCATGTGATGCCCCGTCCGTGTTCAGTTTCATCCACCCCACACAAGGTGGCTTCCATCCCACCATTATCTCAACCATATGTCTCTCCTTTATGTGAGCATTCTCTGCTCTATTCGCTGCTATAACTCCCTTAGCCAAGTCACGTAAGAACTTGACTCTATCTCTCCACAGTCGGGTATCACCAAATACATTTCCACATCTCCACTTCCATCTCCACCACAGAGTCAAAGTGAATATAGTAGCCCACGGAATACCACCACCTGCATTGTTGTCACATAGGTTCTCATATAACCATTCCAGTAACTGAATTCTGAAGAAAGCATCCCTTCTCGTTCTCGGAACAAATCTCTCCCATATACCTTTTATCGCAGGACAATCACGTAACACATGTATTATAGTCTCAATTCCTCCTCTGCAGACTTGGCATAAGTCAGTCCCACTCAGGTGCCTTCTATGTCTCTTTGTATTCGTCATGATTGCTTGGTTTGCCACTAGCCAGAGGAACATTCGAACTCTCTCAGGTGCTACAACGCGCCACATAGATCGAAAGAAACTCCCCATCTGCGGTCTTGGATTCTCATATCTTGTAAGCAAGACGTATGCAGACTTCACCGTAAACTGCCCATTCGGAGTCTGCCCCCATGCCAAACGGTCCTTTGCTCCAGTAACAGTATCCACTACTACTGCCATAAGCGCTAGTCTTCTCTCAGCTGTTACCAACCGGGTAATTCTATCAAAATCCCAACCTCCACCTTCCCCCCCCCACATATCTCTAACTGTTATATCTTCATATCCTTCTGGAAGCCCTGCAATCACTTCAGTTATGAGTGGTTGGCCTGCTATCCAACTATCCGTCCAGAACATGATATTTCTCCCATTACCAGTGACCCAGCTATGGCCCACAAGAACCACTTCTCTTATCCCCATTACCACACTTTTCCATGTTGACGAGCTAGAGCTACTCCCTACCATCCAATCTGTGTCATGTATGTCCTCCACACCGTACTTACTTCGTAAAACTTTGGCCCATAAGCTCTCAATATCGTGTAACAGATGCCATCCCACTTTAGCTAACAAGGCTTTGTTCATATCTCTCGACACCCTGATCCCCAAACCTCCGGCCGCATTCGGTTTGCATATTTTATCCCAAGAGACTAAGTGTTGTCCACTTCCCGACACAAAGCTCCTCGCTAGGCTATCAAGCTTCTCCAGTATACCCACTGGCATGCTAATCGTACTCATCGTATGCACCGGGATTGATGACAGAACCGACTTTGTCAATGTTACCCTTCCTGCAAGGCTTAATGTTTGTTTCTTCCATCCTGCTAGCCGTGAAGCTACTTTCTCCAGTACCTCCCCAAAAGTATCTTTATTAATTCTTTTCTGTAGTATCGGCATCCCCAAGTATTTTCCCAACTCCTTTGTTGATGCAATACCACTTTCTCTGCTTAGTCTCTCTTCTCTTCCTCTAGAGACATTATTAGAAAAGAAAATCTACGATTTCTTGAGGCTTACTTTCTGACCAGAGGCTTTACAAAACTTCTCCAACACTTTCTTGATCACTCGAATCTGCGTCACCGATGCCTCTGCAAATAGGATTAGATCATCTGCGAAGCAAATGTGAGAAAGTTGTGGACCACCTCTCGACAATCTTATCGGTTTCCATCTTTTATCCTCCACTGCTTTCTCAATCAGTTGACATAATCTCTCCATGCATAAGACAAACAGGTACAAGGAGAGTGGATCACCTTGTCGCAGTCCTCTTGATGGCTTAAACGGCTCAGATTTTTCCCCATTCCACAAAATACACATTGATGGACCAGACACACATTCCATCATCCTCTTGACCCAATTCTCAGACAAACCAGCAGCCCTTAGTGTATCTTCTAGAAAATCCCAGCGCAGCCTATCATATGCTTTCTCCAAATCTAGTTTCAGCAGCATCCAACCCTTGCGGCCTTGCTTCTTTTTCATCGAATGAACAGCTTCCTGAACCACAACAATGTTATCCGCACTCAATCTACCCGGGATGAAACTAGACTGAGCAGGACCAATCAGTTTAGGCATAATACTCTTCAGTCTCCCTACCATGGCCTTCATGATAGTTTTAAACAACATGTTGCAGAGACTTATCGGTCGAAACTGAGTAATATACTCAGGTTTCGTCACTTTCGGAATTAGCACCACGAGTGCATCATTACTATTCTCCGGCAACTTCCCCGTCTCAAAGAAAAGAAGGAGAAACCTGATCACAGATGCACCAACTGTCTCCCAGCACCTCTGATAGAAAACAGGTTGAAACCCATCCGGACCTGGTGCCTTGAAGATGCCCATAGCTCTCACCGCTTTCTCTACTTCCTCCGCAGAAAACGTTTTGTCAAGATCCATTTTCTCTTGTCTTGTAAGCCCCACAAATCTCCTCTCCATTAGCATTTGTATGTTTGTATCCACGTCTTCAAGAGAATATAGTTTTCTGAAATAATCCACCGCTAGCTTCTCAAGTTCTTTTGCATCTGATACCCACTGAGTTTCATCTTTCTTTAGCATCTCCACTCGATTTCGCTTTCTCCTAATGATTGTCGACATATGAAAGAACTTGGTATTTCTATCTCCATGCACACACCACTTCTCCCGCGGCTTTTGGAGCCAGAGCACTTCTTCTTGCTCGAGGACGATCTCAAGTTCTTTTAATAGCTCTCCCTCCTTTACCAAGATCTCACCAGAGAGGTCTTGCTCAATTTTGTCCTGTATCTCTGTAATCTCCATCAACAAGTCCTCTTTTTTTCTTTGGACATTTCCGAAAACTTCTCTGTTCCACTTTCAGAGTGTCACTTCCAACCTCTGCAAAGCCTCTCTTGTATCAATATCACGATCCCATGAAGCTGTTAGCAAGTCTTGAAACTCATTGTGTTGTAGCCATGCCGCCTCAAAACGAAATGGACGTCGACGTGCATCACCCTTAACCTCCGGTGTGAGCTGTAGATACAAAGGAGCGTGGTATGATGCTAAGAAAGGTAAATGCCTCACACTTGCCTCCTGCCACCTGAGTCTAGACTGGGCACAACATAATATTCTATCCAGCCCCTTCGCTACAAATGTGCTTTCAGTTTTTTCTCTTTTCCATGTGAATTGATTGCCATGAAATCCCATATCAATCAGTGACATATCATTTATCCAATCACCAAACTTTAGAGAATCCTCGGACAATCTCCCATTCCCACCACTCCTTTCATCTATCCTCACTATTGTATTAAAGTCTCCCCCAACGAACACCGGACCCTCTGCATTACGCAAAACTTCTTCTAACGCAGCCCATAAGCCACTTCTACGGCTCGATGAAGGAGCCGCATACACAACAATCATATTAATCACCTCTGCTCCATTCCCGATTCGAGCATGTATAAACTGATTCGACGATTTGACCACCTCAAGCTCTCCAATCTCCTCCCTCCATAACAGCCATAAACCTCCACTCTGGCCACACGCATCCACCCGAAACGAGTTCTCAAACCCTAGACCACGACAAATCCGGCCTGCCGCTTCTCCACCAGCATGAGTTTCAAAAACAGCAAGGATATCTGTCTTGAACTTCTTCACCAAATATCTAATCGATCTTCGAAATTGGGGTTTATTTGCCCCCCGGTAATTCCACAGAATGCACTTCATCAGATCTTTATAATCAATAGATAGAATCACCGGGGCAAAATGTTATGCCACCACACTCTCCAGGACTTCTCGTCCTTGGCTCGCACTAGCTTCTGCCTCATCAACCTCCAGATTCTCCATCTCTGCAAGTTGCTCCTGAGCGTTGCTTTTATTGTACACATGCTCAGAATTCTTCTCATTTCTGTCTAGCTCCCCATCTCCTGCGAAAACACCACCTGGTCGGCCGACATTTTCCTTCTCTACTCGTAGACTCTTCCCTCTCGCCGACATGCCACTCTCCCCACTTATTGGGCCAAACACCAAACCCCGCATAGGCCCAACATTTCTAAGTTTGGTCTTAGGAGGATTTGGGCCTCTCATGTTGCTAATCTTCTGATCTTTTGGACCCAATCGAGCTGGTTGTTGGTTCCCTCTGTTCCCATACTTTCCAAACGAGAATTCCTTCCCAGTCTCTTTGCTTGCTCCTCCAGAAACTATATTAGTAGTATTCTCATTTTCTTTATTCTCTTCTCTATTCCCACTCTCCTCCACTTGTTCCTCCATATACTCCTCCACATTCAACCCTCCAAACCTATTCGAAACCCTTATCTCCTCCGACATACTCTCTTGACGAGCCCCCCGACTTTTACTACCGATCAACGTCTTATTTCCTACCATCTCCCTACTTTCATTACTCCGCAGTGTAACTCCTCTCTGCCCATTCTGAGTTAGCCCTTTACTCGCCTGTCTCACTGGGATAAAATCTGTATCCATACATGTAACCTCTGTATTCTTTTGTGTCATGTCCACTGGAACAACCACATTTATAGGATTTTCCTCCAGTACCTTACGTGGGCATGAATAGGCTAGATGTCCATACATACCACATGACGAGCAGATCGTCGAGATTCTTTCATATGATACGCAGTACCTCTCACCATTAATCATAAATGTCCCTTTCAATGGCTTATTAAGGTTAACCTCCACACAAATTCTCGCAAATCTAGCTCTTTCGACTTTTAGCGTGGTGCAGTCAACCTTAATCGGTTTTCCTAACCCCTTGGCAATCCCCATCAGTATCTTTTTATGATAAAAATTAACTGGGATATGTGCTAAACGAACCCAAACCGGTGTCGTAACTATCTCATCCCTCAGCGGATCAAACTCAGGCGTCCATGCTTGCACCATAAGGTAACTCCCAAAAGCCCTCCATGGGCCACCTGATAGCGCATTCATATACTCCTCCTCTACTCCAAAACGAACCATGAAAAAATTCTTCGGGAGATCCATCACAAACATTGATCCCGCAGGTTTCCATAGCTCCTTCAGTCTTCTCGTTAAGCTCAATAATGGGATACTCCTCCCCAAGACCTTAACAATCATACATCTCTTCCATAAACCATTCATAGCAATCAAAACCTCCTCTCCAATCGTTATCACCGGTTCTCCATCCTCACCATTCGGGAACTCTAGTTTCAGATTTGATTCCACAAAAGACTCGTCCACAATCTCCTCCGGTACATGCATCCCTCCTTCATTGCACCATAATACCTTCTTCACCCAAGAGTCTGGAGTATCCGGTGGATCTCCGGGCGGTCTCCCATGATCCCCGATCTCCTCCATATTCTCATCATGCACTTCCTCACCCAAAACCCTAAAATCACCACCCAAAGTTCTAGCCGTCATATTTTTTCTAACCTATTTTCTTGTATAATTTTCTTACCTTTCCTTTTTTTTGTTCTTTCTAAAACATACACAAGAATTGTCAATTCTAGTTTGTCCTAAAAAATAGAAAAAATAATTGTCAATTCAATTATAATTTCTTTTCATTATATTCACATTTGTTTTTTGATAAATTCTTTGGGGGCTTTCAAATGGCTAACATACGTGAAAATTCATCCCAAATTTTACAAGCCCATGATTAGAACTAGGTCCATGACCATATCAAACTCAAGAGCAAACATGAGGCCCACGGGGTTGAATCGGAGCCCGGAGCTCTGCGCTTCAGTTTGCGAAATGAGAGAAAACACACACAGACACACAATTATACGTTTTGTTCTATTTTTGTAGATGACTAATTTTTCAATATCATTTTTTGTACACATGTTAAATTTATTTCCGAATGTTTATGTTTGACGAACGATATAGAGAACAAGTTCAAGAATTTCATGTTCGATTCACCTGCCGTGCGAAACTAAGTCACATTTTCTTGGCCACCCTACAAGGATATGGGCTATTGCTTTTCGATCCATTTGAATACCCGGGAGATGGTCTATTCGTGGGGTGTACCTCCCACCTGGAAATTAGATCTGTATTTTTAATAGACTCCTACCCGGAAGTTAGATCTGTGTTTTTAATAGATTCGGGTTTAACCTTTTTTTTTATAAAAAAAAAAACAATTTCGAACTGTTTTTTTTTTTTGCATTAAGTTTTTTCCAGCTTGCTCTGATTGTAGTTATTTCGTAAAATTGATCATCTGAATTAATGTATAGATAAACCAATTTTTTTCCTTTGTTGATTAATACATATTACATTTCAACAAAAACAATGATATAGAGAAATTAGAACTGATAAACTAACTGAAATCAAAACTAACGCCATAAACGACAGTAGAATGGAAGTGTCTAGAACTCTGTCAAGGAGTAAACCAAACTTTTAGATCCGAAAGCCTTGAACCAACCATAAGGAAGACACACTGCTGACTAAAAAAAATTACCACGGATGTAGCGCATTGTTTAACAATTATAGATTTCTTTTATTATTTTCAATATCATCTTTTCTTTTTCTCTACAGCAAACAGTTATTTTATTACTCAAACTTGAGGTGTTCTAGTTAACCAGACTGGAATAGAACAATCAATGTAACAAAGCTTTTTATGAGTAGAACATGCATTTTAATCAGTTATTCCATTTTTCGCTCTTGAGATGTACGAGATTTTAAACTTCGAAAAGCATAGCTGAAGAGTCTGAATCGCCTCCAGTTCTGTTACGAAACTTGGCCAATCTATGGGTTCATTTATCATTGCAATCAGGTCTTTACAATCTGTCCTAAAGTTCTAGCATAATGTTGGAGCATATTTTTCATAGCCCATCTTAGTGCTTCCAATTCTGGGTGCAAGTTGGATCTTTCCCAAGTTATCCATCCAAACCCATCCGCACCGTTTGAACTGAGATGTCGAGGTCCATGAACCATCTACCATACAAATATTACACAAGCTTAAGACTTCTAGTTCCTCAATCTTATGTTCATGTGGAGATGATGGTACCGTCTCATTTTCATTAAGCCAAGTTTGACATTTACTTTCCGCATATCTGACAAGCTCCAAAGGATCCCTATATATCTCCCTAAAGAATATATCATTCCGAACCTTCCATATATACCTGATTATCTAAGGATAAGTATTTCTGTCCAATTCTGGTTCTTTAATGATGTTCTTCCTCCAGAATAGATAGTCCATGTTGGCATATATTTTCAATATCATCTTACAACTTAAAACTCATCCATATATATGATGTCTATTGGGTTAGTACATATAGAAAACATATATTATACTACAAAAATAGGCTATTTTAACTTTTTCGATTAAATTTTAACTTTTTCTTATGTAAAAATTTGTGAGGTTTGATTATATTTTCATTTTTGTTTAAGTTTTATTTTTTTTATATAATTATAGTGTATCTTGTTATAAAGCGGTAAATATATATATATATAATGGCCTTAGATAGCCTTGTAGCAACATTACTTCTCATTATAGACTCCAAGGGCCAAAAGTCACAAAAATGTTTCATTTAATAGAATAAATTACCTTTTTACCCCATTCACTAATTCTCCAATTATATTTATTAACTTGAAACGATCATTGATTCAATCATCGGCGTCATCGTCTTCACTTCTCACCGTCATCACCTTCGGCTTTACTCTGCTTCATCGTCCCTCAGTCGTCGTCTTCCCTCAAATATGCCGTCATTGTCCCTCAGATCCGTCGTCGTCGTCCCTCAACTCTGCCATCACTGTCGTTCTTTAGCTTCGCGGCAATCTCCTTCAGCTTCGTCGAAAGTCAGTTACGACGGTCTCCCTCAGCTCTGCCGTCGACGATCTCTCAGCTCTGCTGCCGATGATCTCCCTCAGCTCCGCCGTACGATCTCCCTCAGCTCCGCTGTCGACTATCTCTCTCAGTTCCGTTGTATCTTATTATAATCGTTGTCAAGGTATATCATATCCATTGTCCTCTTCGATTGATTATTTTGTTTTGAATTGCTTTTCAAATTATTTTGGAAGGTTTTCAAATAGATTGATTATGTTGTTTACGGATTAGTATAACGATAAATCAACTTGAATGAATTGTGATTTTTGTTTCAATTTACAGTGATTATGTTACTAGGAAAACTATTAGGAACAGTCTCTCTTTGTAGCCAATGACATGTGTTTGTTTGTAGCTAATTACATATGTTTGTTTGTAGATCAATGTTCTCTACTTGTAGCAAATGAAGTCTATTTAGTGACTTTTGTACCCAGTGAATTCACTCGTAGAGTTTGACTGTAGCCAAGTTACTCTGTTTGTTTGTAGATTAATGTTCTATGTTTGACATGTGTTCTCTGTTTTGCAGGCAATGAATTCTATTTAGTGACCTCTATAGCCACCAAATTTTCCTATTGATTTTGATTATGTATGTTTTTCTTTGCTTGTTTTAGAAGATTTAGTTCCAATTTAGGATAACCATCGGAACAAGGAATGCCTTACATTTCCTTGCATGCTTTTTAAACTGTTTTGGAAGATTTATTTCAAATTTAGGATAGTCATCCAGAACCAAGATTACCTTAAGATTACCTTACACGCTTTTTGTTTTGAAATATTTAGTTCAAATGTCTTTGATTCACAGCCGGTTGATCTTTTTGAGACTTGTTTTTGATTTTGTAACAGGTTTTTGAAATGTGGTTGAAGTTTTTGTGTTTGTGGAGAATGAAGTTCAAAGGAAACTTTCCAGTGGGAGTTCTATGTGGATAAGAATATGACTGCATGTTTTATTCACTTGGAAGAAGAACTTAAATATGAAGATTTGCTAAACATGGTTTCGTATACAAGAGCAAGCTATAACTTTGAGCGATGGAATTTCTTAGGAGGTGAAAATTATGGTTGAAGATGTTCCCTCAATCTCCATAGAAAATACTCGGCAACTAATATATTTACATCCTTAGTTTTAGGTAAAGACCTGTGTAAGAAAGTACACTCATTTTATTTTTTGGAAACTCATTCTAAAAGTACCACAAGCTTTCCTAGATAGCATATGTATTTTATAATGATACCACATTTAACACTTTCCTGATTGAATTACTGAAAATGTTTCAAGATATTCTGAAACTTCTTCAGTAACAACCTAAATGAAATAAAAGTCTTCATAATTCATAACAAACTTCTTAGGAACATTCCATACTTGCCAAAGTCAACATTAATAGCAAACAAAGTTCAAAAACATAGTCACAGCTAAACAGAAAATGAGTGTGACATGTTCACTTTCTTTATCCTTACTTGAAATCTTTCTTCTGCTTGATTCGGTTTGGATGGCGTCTCATTCGATGGTTTTGTGTCAATATGTCAAAATCAGGAAGGCTATCATGATTATGTACAAAAGCTTCCAAAATTACATGAAAACTCCAAAAATAAAACAAGAATGAGCATATACGTGTTGTGTCACATTAGGTAAAAAATATTGAGTCCCAATATATGTGTGAGCTTATAAGGCAAAAGAAGTCTGTAGGAATTTTTTCAGAATAAATCTTACCTCATCGTCAAGTTTTTCTTCTGTTTGATTTGGATTGTCTCATTCGATGGCTCTGTCTCATTCTGAAAAAAATCAGGAAGCATATCATGATTATGTACAAAACCTTCCAAAAATACTTGAAAACTCAAAGTGTAAAACAAGATTTGAGCATATACGATTTGTGTCACATTAGGGGGGAAAACTTGAGCCCAGTCTGTGGAGAAAATGGAGAGGCAGTTATCTCATTCGATGGCTTTGTCTCATTCTGCAAAAATCAGGAAGCCTATCATGATTATATACAAAAGCTTTTAAAAAATCAGGAAGACAATTTTTTTGAGTTTTTTGGAATTTTTAGTTCAAATTTCTCTGATACACAGTTGGTTGATTTTTTAACAAGTTTTCAAAATATGGTTGAAGTTTTTGTGTTTGTGAGAATGGAGTTCAAAGGAAGCATTCCAGTGGGAGTTTGTTGTGGATAAGAACATGACTGCATCGTTTATTAACTTAGAAGAAGATCTTCAATATGAAGATTTGCTGAAGATGTATTCCAAAGATTTCCATATTCAATTGGAAGACATAACTTTGAGCTATGAGATTTATTTGGAGTTTAAAAGCACAGTTGAAGATGTTCCCCCAATTTCCATTGGAAACACTCGTCAATTAAGAATTTTCATCGGCAAGATTAGAGTATTTGAAGGAATCTGTCGGTTGTGGTATAAAGGTTTGTTGCTTTATATCAACAAAGCACTAATCAGGATAACTTTCCTAATTATGTACTAAACCTTCCAAAACAACTTTACTCCTGCTGTGCTTCTCCAGTTCCTTTGAATTATATTCCAAATTTTGGTTCGACTATGCAGAGAGAACAATATGTACATTGTTTCAAATCTCTTTTTGTGTTTGTATGATTTTATTCTTCTTTGGACTATTCATGACAGCCTTCCTAATCATGTACTAATCCTTCCTAAACAACTTGAATTTTGCAGATTTTGCCTTTTCAAGGTGTCTCTGCGTGCTACTTAGCTGTCTTGTTCAGATTTTTTTTTTGTGATTAAGAAATATGTGCATGAGCATACATGTGACATAACACATAAGAATGCGAACCACAATGATTCTCTTCAGCATAGCGGCCAAAATACGATATTCCCCTTCCCTAAAGCTCTCGGATTTTGTTGAACACTTTTTCTGTGAGAATCTTCTTAACAGTCTTGATATAAGCAGCGCTTGAATGTTGGTTTATTGACACTCTTTCCTCTGGCTCTGAACTAATAGGGTACTTCGGCTCAGGTAGTGCTAGTTTGAGAGGTAATGAATCTCTCATCGTGTTACTATCCTACTTAACCAAACAAACAAAAAATCTAAAATTTGTTAACATCAGAGTTTATGGAAAGCCTTCCTGAAACTATACAAATCTTTCATAAAAAAAAACCACAAAGTTTCACAAGCACAAGCAATCGACTAGAAATGTCATAAGCAAATTCACGAGCCTACCAAACATATCAACATGCGTAAGCAAAACAAAACACCAAGCAAAAAAAATATTAAAATTTGTTAACATCGAATTTTCTGGAAAGCTTTCCTGAAACTACTCAAATCCTTCCTAAAATTTAAAAAAAAAACTACACATTTTCACAAGCACAAGCAAGAGACTAACAGTGTCGTAAACAAATTCACGAGCCTACCAAACAGATCAACATGCTTAAGCCAAATATGTAAAATAAAGAACATTTTTACCAAAATTTCTATGCATCATTGGGTGTTCAACATTTCTTACCAAATTTTGTAGAGGTCACGAGCTTTTTGTAGGTGGTTTAAACTCCAATACTTGTTTGTAGATCCTTCCTGAAATCAAACAAGTAAAATAAAGAACAACTTCTCAGAGAAATGAATAAACACTTTTCTCAAAGAAATTATTATCTAAAGATCTTTCCTTGTTAAATAGGCCTTTCACCACAGTGTTGCAGCTACTAGCCTACTACGACTAGGCTGCAATTTTCAAATGCCAAAAGTTAACATGAAATCGTATCAAATTCTTAGACGTGAGACTAAACAGGATTAAGACCTTGCAGATGAGCTGCTATCATTAGTATTAAACTAGCCTATCTGAGACATATCCCACAAACAAGCTTAGCATAAAACTACTAGACAAGATCAAATAAAATACATAAACACACAAAAAGAGCAATCTTTTGAGAGACTAGGAAAAAGCGAGTACCTTGGAGGGAAATGGAAGCTTACGCTTAGCAAAGAGAACGAAAAAACGTTTCGAGAGAGACGAGAGTTGCTTAGTTACTAATATCTTTGAGATATGTGTTTATCTGTTCAAAAATTCAAATTAAATAAGGTAACATTAAACATCCATTTGCGAAACATCCAATTTTTCAATTAAGAACCCTAATTTTGTTTTTGAATTGGAAATGTTTAATACTTACATGGCTTAGTTCGATTTCGACCGATAAAAGTGTCGACGGTTGTAGATTCGCCGTGATTTATCTCTGGCGTCGTCGAGAGAAGAAGGCGATGATGGTGGAGACGTCGATCTTCGTCGTCCTAGACATTCGTCGAGTTCTTTTCTGTTTTTTTAAGCTTTATTAAGAGGGTAGTTTAGACTTTTGATCTATTAATGAAGGCGCTATTAATCTGATTTCTAATTTGAATGACTATTTTTGAGACAGAAACTTAAATAAGTCTATTTAAGAGAATTGCCCAATATATATATAGGATAATGTTGTGAAATAGTCTTTTTTAAGTTTCTGTCAACAGAATAACCCTAAAAAATGACCAAAATAGCTTCATTTTATTTTGAATTTGAATTTTTGAATTTTTAAAATTTGAAACCCCGTACTAGCTGCTTATCCAAATAATACAACATAATCTTTTCAAATTTACTATTTTTTAAATTTGACATAAATACTAGATATATATCACAACTCAAGTTTCTATTTATAATTTTTACCTTTTCATAATTATGAGATGTATGTGTTAAGATGATTAATATAATGTAGTAAAATTTAAGTTATTTTTACATTATTAACCAATCAAAATTTCTCAATCGATTTTTATCAATAAATTTAATTATAAATTATTATAAATTTCAAATATATACAAAACTTACTTATCTCAGATAATATTTAAATGATATAATCCTGCGATATCGCGGAATGTTATCTAGTAAACACAAAAACTAGAGTTTGATATCGAAAACTAAAGGCGTTCAAAGATAATTGAGTGTGTATCTAATATCTTGAAACACTGAGAGAGACATAAAAAAGTCTTCTATAACTAGAACTTTATGACTTGAGACTGTCGTTTGGCCATCTTTCTTAATGTTTTATATCCAATTCGTTGTTTACACATTATCACATAGGGTAATACTTGTTTCAAGTTCAATTTGTGATCATGTGCATGCTGCTCCAGCCATGTACCTAGGCTTGCTAGCAGCGCACTGGGCCTGGAAATGCCCTAACGTTAGAGCCTAACAAGTGGGGTTGCATATGAGACCACAATTCTGACAGCTAGATTCGTGAGCTAACTGTAATGCCCTGCTCCGCGACGTCCGAGCCAGGTTTTCGAGAGGATGTTATGGACACACGTCTACTCACTTTAGACAGCCCAACCTGTCTTGTTACTGGTCCCATGAGCTATCAGACACACTGTCTTATGTGAAATACTTTCCACCCATATCCATATACTTCTACGTACAGTCCTCCACACATGGGAAATGGAGAGGAGGGGGCATGAGTAAATGGGCTACTTAGTGAAGTGGTTCTAGACAGTCTCCCTGCATGACACTCTACACTACTCGATACGGAAAAGAGAGCTGGCTGGCCACTACAATCAACCAAATGCAACATAACATAACATAACATCTCATCAGCATTACTATCAACCTAGCGATCAATCATTGCTACACATGAACTCGACTGGCTCGACATAATCAACTCCAAGCAACCTAGACGTAAGGACCTACGACTCACTAACAATCGTCCTCTTTGTGTCGGCCAAACCCAAGAGATCTTACGTTAAATAACAGTCTCCCAGCTTCCTACATGACCACCCACACACAGCTCGTTGGCCCCGTATGACATTGTCTACCCCGCGGTTCCCGTCCGTACACGGTCTAATGGTCATCTCTGCCACGACTCGGCATGACTCGATCCTACGGCGCCCTTAACATTTTATATCCCGCATTTTGCGGTCACTAAATTTGCCTTTCACATTTTCTATCCCGCCTATCGCAGTCACCGAATTTACATGGCCTTTCACATAGATCCCATCATTTCACGGTCACCGTCCGTTCACGACCCTTCACTTAACTCAATCACATCACCTTCAAGATGCCACCCGTTCTCGGTGTCTTAACACATCATATCATTTCTCATTAACTCATTATTCTCATTAACTCATTCATTAGATGCCATCTGTTCTCGGTGTTGCATACAATTCACTTCACATTCTAATTCCCATTCATAACATTCAACATTCGCTCATCAAATACCAATTGTAATTTCATTCACTTCTGATATCAATTCTGATATCAATTGTGCATCCATTATCAACCTAGGCGTGCATTTCTTTCTAGCAACCCAGCTTTCCGTCATACAATCATCACTTAGAATCATAACAACCCATCACACAAACATTTATTTATATTCATCCACATTAACACAAGGCAGTCCGTTAAATCCTTTAAAACAGTGTGAAGATTCTTATGCATAATGATCCCTTCATCTAACACTCTAACATTCATTATGATCTAGTATCCTAACTTTTAAACAGTATCCAAACTCTAATTCCAATATAAAAAGAATAGAGAGCAAGAAAAAGAGAAAGAGAAAGAGAGAGATCTGGTTCGAATCACCTCACCTTAGAATAGATCTGGATCTGAAAACAAGAATATGGATCGGTGAGAATCCAAAAACTCCGATTTAAGCTGCTCACAACAACGAGCACCACCACTCGGCGCCGACGAAGAAAGAGAAAGAAAGACGGCGAGGAGAGAAAGAGAGAGAGACGCGAGGACAGAGATAGAGACAAAGAGAGGAGAGAGAGAGAGAGAAGCGGCTAGAGCTTTAGTTCTCCGATAGTTCTCTGCAAAATTCCGTTTCAAGTTTCTAATAAGACAAAAAAAAACTCTGTATTTATAATGACAAGGAAGAGGACCCAAATCATTTATCCTAATGGGCTGTGAAAAAGCTAGTTTTCCTTAGAAAATTTTACGGTCAGTTTTGGGATGCTACGCTAAGAATGTGGCATCTATATATATAACAATAAATGAGACTTTTCTCCTTTCTCATGCTGCCACGTCACCACATAGGTGAGGCATTTCGCGACACGTGTCAGAATACCAAGCTACTTTCGATTTTGTTTCCTGCCGGATCTCGTAATCCCCTGGGCTTTTATTACTTTTTCAAATTAAGCCCAAAATTTAGCATACATGTTAGAAACCCACATGGGATAAGGTTTTCCTTATCCGTCTTCGTCTTGCGCCTCGACCTCCACGATGAAATCCCACAGCAGCTTAAAGCGACGTTTCGATTTACATAATGTCTGCACCATCCATAACCATTCAGCAGCCCTGCGTTTTCTGATCAATTTCTTTCAGTAAACAAAAAGTGAGGACCCCGAGAACCTTGTCATCTCTCTTTCCATGCTCTATCTAGAAACAGCTACGATTATGGTGAATTCTCAACTTCTTCTCTCTCAGTTGAAGGCTGGTTGGTGTAGGGCGGCTGTTGTCACACGGCTTTTTCGTTTTTAGGAAGTTAGGCATGTGAAGAACTTATGAGGTTGATAGGGTTCTGGTAGATGAGTAGGTATTGCTCTCCATTGTATTTATCATATATGTTATACGGTTTAGGAAATTCCGTTCTTTGCTAAAGCTTGATTCTTTTAAATGAATGGCAGCCACCGCTTGATTCAGGGATCTATTAGCGTTCACAACCTGAACATATTCCCACACTTACTCAGAGAGATAGGGAGGCTGTTTGTTCTATGTTACGAACAGCAACCCATCTCAATAGTTTCACGGAGTATACCACCTTTGTAGAGATTGCACAAGCCATCAATCATATTCCTACAGAGCTGTTCATGTTCCAAAATCATGAGCAGACATATGTTGCTTGCAAATACAAACACCCACTTACCAGCCCTGTTACAAAACTTTGCCTCCATACAGGTTTGATTAGATTAGGTTGATTCGCAATGTTTATTTGTTAATTTTCACTGATCTGTATTAGATATCATTGGGGAAGTCATGGCCATTAAACTTAGAAAATTCAGCGTATTATGGCTTATCATTAGCTAATTCTATTATCATGTTTTTGTTCTAGGTGATCACTCTTTTATGATTCATTCGCAGGAAGATTAGCCTGGAGCAGGAGTCGTTACAAATTAGCTCTGTAATGGTGTGACTAGGGGTGCCCGTCCTACAAATCCTGCAATGAATGCTTGTGTGTCGATGGATGGAGCCTCGGGCGCTATAGATACCTTGCATGATGAACCTATTCATATTGACTTATCTTCTGCTGGTCCACCATTTCCAAAGGATGATCCAGCAGGGAACAAATCCCGTAGAGCTTAAGTCCCAGCATCGTGAGCCAACTCCAACGTCCACCACTGCTACTACTTAGGATTTTGTCTTCACTTGAGTTTGAATAAATTGTTTAAGGTTTTGCTACGTATTAGATTCCGTTGGTTTTTTTTTTCACTTTTCTTCTACTTGCATTCTTATCTCAAAAAGACTTTGTCCCAGCAGTGGTTTCTTATAAAAAAAATTATTGCTCTTTACTGCAGCCAATTTACTGTTGTTATCTGAGATCCGGTACAACCAGTTAAATACATATAGAGATAAATCCTCATGATTTAGTTTCTTAACTTAGACAAGTAGATTTCACAAAACAAACTTTTGTCAAATTGAAATTTTTTTTTTATTGCCTCTGTCATGGTTTCCAGGTGATCAAACCAATGTCTACCACTCATCAAATCTAAACCGATTTCTTCCATACACATTTAGACACTGTTATTGTGTGACACGATCAAGTGTCTTATTCCGAAGCTCTCTAACCATATTCCAGGAGATATATGATGAGACTGGTTGTCATGCTGATGTTTATTTTTGCTTTCGCTATAATAAAAACGCCTGATTCTTACTTTGTTTTCTTTATAAATTGATGTGTTGGCAAGACTCTTTCCTTTCAATCATATATACTCCTTGTTCTAAAAATCTCCCGCATAGGCGATTTATCGTCCGAGAAATCGTAATACGTTAGGTCACCGTGGCGAATTGCATTGATTCGGTTGTGTTATACAGTAATCCAATTTCTAACCGCCTAGAGCATCGCTTTTCAAAACGTGGCCGATTATTTACTTGAACGGTGTTGTTCAAAATCCGTAATTCTTTCCGTATTGTTGTTCTTGAACCTTATTCAAGAGTAAATACAAAAAAATATGTGAATCATTTGAGTTTTAAAGTGACAGATTGATGAAAAAGATGTTAAATCAATAAACAAAACTGAAACACAGTCGATTGCCATTTTTTAGGTTTCAAAATTGGCAGTGAAGAAGATGAATTCATATTTACAATTATACCCTTTATTAAAAATGAAAAAAAAATGTACAGAGCTTGGGCTTTAAACAAAGGGCCACAGCATAATATGTAAAGAACACGAGCCAATATACTATTTAAACGTTTAATGTTTTGTTCTAAATATATATAATTACAATAATAAGGAGTAGTTTATATGTAAATTCTTTGTAAAAGTATGAAATCATAGATATATAGGGACTACAACTAAAATGTAGTGTATATGAATAAAGTATGGTATTTATACGTATAAAAGTACAAAAAATTCCTCCCCGCGTATTCCCCGTGTTTTTCCTGTTTTTTCAATAAATCGCTAGGCCAGAGTGTACCGCACGCGTAGCGCCTAACGAGTTTCCGAACAAGGTATATACCTAAGGAGTTACATTACAATTTGTCCCAGAGCAGTCTTGCTTAAACGTTTACAATTATTATCATTAAGCAATAAAGATATAAGACCCATATTAACAAAAAACAAAGTGTTAACTGAAGAGACTCAAAGTATAAGATAATAACCTGATGGTCTGAACCCTGCAAGAAACTCGCGTACGACTTCAAGAAACAGAGCCACTTGATTGGCGCTTGATACTCTAACAATGTTGGTGATCGTTATCTTCCTCAACTGATGCGCTTCAACGAAGATTCTCACAAACTCCTCATCCAATGTCAGTGAATCTGCCACCTCCTTAACCGTTATCATGCTGAGAATACAGAGGACGAAACCAAATTATCCTAGAAACATTTGATGAAACGCTCCTGTGCAAACAAGGGAAGAACATATGCTTAACTACCTCTGCTTTAATTATGGCAAAGATGATGTCTGAACCACTCTATGCATGAATACATATCAACGCAGATGTTTGTGCATAGTAAGAGTAACTCTATTCAAGAGGATGGGAAGAATGACTTACATAGATGCTCCTAGCTCCAAGAGAAAAGCTTTTAATAAAAAAAATGGTTGCATTAAACGACCAACCGCATAGATCGCCCCGAGGGAAGAAGTGCAGACCTAAACTCAGAGGACGAGAATTTAAAACAGAGAACAATGCAACTACGCCAAATGAGCAAACACCTCCAAGGCTAAGATAATCAAAGCAAGAAAAGTCTCGAAAGTTCAAATGTTGAAAACTCACGTAGCGATAAGATCAATCATGTGACTTATAGCGTGTGGTTGGACTAAGAATAATAGAAGTTTCATAGACTTCAATTGTATTCCCGTTATTGGCTCTGTGCTTAAAATCTCAGTTGTTGCATTGGTACTGAAAAGAGATCATTTTCAAGGACAGAAAAAAAAGGATTCTTGGAGAGGCTTAGACAGATTCAATCTTTTCTTTTGTTTTTTTCCAATGCCTCGAATAATTCTTTCACTGTTTTATCTTCTTTCTGGATCAAATAAAACCAAAGGAAGAAGAAAAACATACTATCTAAGTCAATTCTAGAAAGCCAACAATAACACATCGCGCAACCACTTCTTAAGCACTACAACAAAAATTACCAACAAAGAACCACCACCACTCACAAGTAAGCCAGGTGAGCAGTAATATAACAAAATTAGGGGGACATTTGCTAAAACCAACCCAAATATTCAAGTCAAATCTAAAAGTGTATTCCACTTACAGTCAAATGCAAAACCCACCTAAAGGGTAGTGAAAGTACTATTTAACTCTTATGACCAAACAAAAAAACAGAAATGTATTTTACGTTTCTATTCTTCGTAAGTCTACACGTAATAAAAAAATCTACATATATATAGATTTCCTACGAAGTCTATCTTATAGATTTATTTTGTAGTCTACACTCTAATTTGATCTAATAATTTAATTTTGAAAATGTATAAAAATAATTATTGTGATACTTTTAACTAATCATCGATACAAATGGATAATATGAAATAAATAAATTACTTACTTACTTACTCTCTCTCATGGCGAAGGCGACGACGACAAGTTTCTAGGGTTTGATGGATTTTCGAAATTGGGATCCAGGGAATCAAGGGGTCACAGGATTTTCTTATGGGATTTTACATCATCACAAGGGAATCGAAGGATCTGGGATTTACTATGCGATTGTGCGGGGAGATCTAAGGCAAGCAGGAAAGTCGGGAATCGAAGGATCTGGGATTTTATTGGGAGTTTATTCTCCGATGTATACAAGGGAAGTACGGATTATCATATCTCACGCTTTGTTCATCGATTTGCTAAGGAAATTGGTTGTTTTGGAGATCAAAGAAGATATCTATGGATCCTTTTGGGCTCAAGTTTGGAAAGTTTTTATTGGAGTGTTGATATATATTACGATATCTCCATATCACCGCTGGGTAGGGGGCTATCGGTGAAGGGATTTGCAGAATCAATCAGATATTATCGGCTTTAACAGGTTTAATGCGGTTGCGTGGGAAGGTGGATCTCCAGGTTTGCTATAAAAGGAAGAGGGCCGCAGAGGAATCAAACATATTTTTATACTCTTCTCTCTTCAAGCGCTTCAATCTTAACGGTGATTTTGGTGCTATTGGTCTTCTGGTTGAAATGTCTCAGAGTCAACTCATTGGAAAGTCTGGTGATGTTAGGGGTGCTGAGGGTACTCGGAAGAGGCTGAAGATCTCGGTTCCTAATTTTGACAACACCGAACTGATCAAGCAGTATGACAAGACTCTTATCGGAAGGTGTATGAATCCTGCAGTTCAGGATGTGAAGGCGCTCATTGTGATGCTACCAAAGATTTGGAAGGTGGAAGATCGTGTGGCGGGTACAGATCTGGGGCTTGGGAGGTTCCAGTTCGACTTTGTGGAGGAGGAAGATATTGAGACTGTTCTCAGGTCTCAGCCCTTCCACTTTGACTACTAGATGGTTGCATTGGCTCGGTGGCAGCCGAGGATGCCACAGAGCTATCCCTCCACAATACCATTTTGGATCAAACCTATGGGAATTCCCCTGGAATTCTGGGATGCTCCAACGTTTCAGAGTATTGGTGATGCCCTTGGGGAAACCGTGGAGGTGGATCTCGACTATGGCAGAATCAAGGTGGTCATTGACGGGTGCAAAGAGCTGAGCTTCGACACAACGGTGGATTTTGTTGGGGGAGAATTTCATGAAGGGGATAAAGCTTTTATTTCGTTAAAATACGAGAAGTTGTTCGGTTTTTGCGAAACGTGTTTCAGTCTCTCTCCCATGACGCTGATCACTGCCCATTAACCACAACGAGTCCTCAGAATAAGAAGGAGACTCGAGAGATACCGCAGGATGATCGCGCCAGGAGCTATAAGGGGGTGGTGATTAACGGAGAGATGGGCCAGCAGAGTAAGGGGAGAGACCACATAGAGTATGATGGCAAGGGTAAGGGGAAGATGTACGACGAGCAAGATACAAAATGGGTTAAAATTCCGGAGAAAGGGAGCAACAGACATCACTCATACCGTAACAGTTACAGAGGAGAGGAAGGAGGTTCAAGACTAAGGAGTTCTCGCAGTGCTCGCCCTAGAGGTTTCAATCCAGAGGAAGATACTAGGGCTGCTCGAGGGTTGAGACGAGGCACAAGCCCAAGAGCGGGGGCACCAAAGGAGGCTCGGGAAGAGGGAGATATACAGCAGCAGGAGCGGGCGAGGTCTTCCCGTAGGGAACAGGAGGCGCCTCCTATGATTCCATTGCAAGAAAACCTTGCTAGTTCAATCATCCTAGCGGATGTCCAAAAGGTAACCTTGGCTCCTGAGTGTGAGGAAAATGGTTTAGATGTGGTAAATGAATTACTGGGGGATGAGAATAATGATGTTGAGAATGATGTAATGGAGTTAGATGAGGAACGGGTTACTAGAGTGGGGAATGATGAGGGTAGTGGTGAGGGTAGTGGTGATGGGTTTCAAAATTTATCTGATGGGGAAGTGGAAGTGAACAGCGATCAGGCCACGGAGGGTCTGAATCTAGCGATTGGGGATGTGGTTAATGACTTACAAGAGGACAAGGAACCCGCTGTTAGTGAAGCGGAGAAGAAAAAGGTGGTGCGCAAACGTCTGTTTAAGTCCACTGTTGTTGCAGGGGGCTCTACAAAGGCACGAATGGTCCAGGCCCTCATAGCTACTCGTAAACATACGGTTACTAAACCTGCAACCCGTCAAGGAGAGGGAGCTAAACAGCAGGAGGAAAAGGGTTCCTCAAACCCCAATCCAACCTCTTCCAAACCTTAGGAGTTTTATGGAGGTACAAGCAATGGTGGAGTTATGCAAGCAAGGGGTGCTTTCCAGTCTTTTCTTTTTATTTGGCATAATAAGCTCTAGGAGCAACTTTGTTAGTTTTGGTTTTGGCTTTTCGTTGAGTTCCTTTTATTTGAGTTTCTATTATATTCCATGTTTTATTAGATCATGTTATAAGATCTTGAGTTGGAATAAGACTGGTCTTCTTGGTTTTTGGTATTGTTCTGGATTTGAATTATGGTTATTTGGTCTTCTTTGGTCAGATCTTGCACCTCTGCGTTTCTATCAAGTGCTACAAAATGGGTTTACTGTACAGCAGCTAATGTGTTTGGTCCCTTTAAACCAAACACAAAGATCATACAAGTGTCTGGAGATGGTTGCTTTTGCGGGATATGGTTGTAAGGATAGCAGGTTTATGCTTAATCGGTTAAGAACGGAAAGGCTCTGGTCACTATTTTGGATCATTGCATATCAGCTTTACATTGTTCAAGATACAAACAAGCTTTGGGTTTTTTTAAGGTTCAATAATTTAGGGAATATGGAAAGGACGTATCATGGCTCAAAGAAAGTCGCAAGATGTCTCATGTGGAATAATTTAAGGAATACTTTGAGGTTAATTATGTCTCATGTCTCAATGGATGTCACAAGATGTCTCATGTGGAATAATTTAAGGAATAAGTTAAGGTTCATCATGTCCCAAGTGCGTTTAGGTTCTGGCTGTTACAGTGAGATTCAGAAAACATTTCTTGGTTTATGTTATCCACATTTAGTAAAAGTTATTATCCAAGTGGAGGAGTGGTGCGAAAATAAGTGGGTGCTTGTTTTATATGGGATTGACGAATACTTGGATGCAGTTAAGCTATGGTGGCAGTGGGGAATTGATGTTAAAATATTTATGGGTCTCATTAAACCTGCATCTTCTGGCTCCATGAAGCAATACATATATTATTATATATGAAAATACTAAGCTGGAATTGTAGAGGACTAAGAAGTCATTGGACCATAAGTTATCTCCGGGAAATATGGCACAAAATAAACCAGATTTTTTATTCTTATCTGAAACGAAACAGGATTTCGATTTCGTACAAAGGTTTCAATCTCATTTTGGATATGATAGGTTGGTTACTGTGGATCCAAATGGGAGAAGCAGTGGTTTGGCTCTTTTTTATAACAATGAATTTCAAGTTAAAATTTTATATTCTAGCAACATAATGATAGATATCGAGGCGGTGGTCAAAGGAAAACAAGTGTTCCTTACTTTTGTCTATGGGGAACCGGTACAAGAGCTAAGAGAGCAGGTTTGGGAGAGATTAACTAGATTTGGATTGTCACGATCGGAACCTTGGTTTATTATTGGAGATCAAAATGAAATCACTGGGAATCATGAAAAGGATGGGGGTTCCCTACGATGTACAACTTCTTTCATTCCTTTTAACAACATGATAAGGAATAGTGGACTTCTGGAGTTTCCGGCTCGAGGTAATATACTGTCTTGGCAAGGAAGAAAGGGCAAAGGAAAAGGAGCAGTGATGGTCAGATGTCGTTTGGATCGGGCTTTGGCAAATGAGGAATGGCATACGCTTTTCTCATGTTCTTACACAGAATATTTGAAGATGGTGGGTTCTGATCATCTCCCCGTGGTTGCTTTTTTGGAGGATAATCTATCAAGGAAAAAAAGGGACAGTTCAGGTTTGATAAGAGATGGATTGGACAAGAGGATCTTATGGAATCAATTGTGGCAGGCTGGACGGAAAGTCAGGGAGGACAAACAGGGGATTTTGTTACAAAAATCAGTAATTGTCGTCATGAGATATCTTCATGGCGAAAAGATAATCAGCCATATGGGAAGGACAAAATTAAAGATCTTCAACAGGCTCTAGAAGAAGTTCAAATGGATAATAGCAGATCACAAGAAGAGATTCTTGAGGTTTCCAGGAAGTTACAAGAGGCCTATAAGGATGAGGAGGAATATTGGCATCAGAAAAGCCGGAATATGTGGCACTCGTCTGGAGATCGCAATACTAAGTTTTACCATGCTTTGACAAAGCAGCTTAGGGTTCGTAATAAAATAGTGGAGCTCCATGATGAATTGGGTAATTGGATAACCGAAGAGAACGAAGTTGAGAAGGTGGCCGTCGATTATTTTGAAAGTTTGTTTAGTTCCACGGACCCAATGGAATTTGATAGCTTCTTGGAAGAGATAGTTCCATCTATTTCCCCCCAAATGAATCAAATTTTATTGAGAATGGCAACGGAAGAAGATGTTCGACTAGCTTTATTCATGATGCACCCAGAGAAAGCGCCAGGTCCGGATGGGATGACAGCTCTTTTTTTTCAACATTCCTGGCATGTTATTAAGAAGGATGTGGTTGAGATGGTGAATAATTTTCTCCTCACAGGAAATATGGATCCACGTTTAAATATTACTAATATCTATACGATTCCGAAAATAGAGAGGCCCACAAGGATGACGGATCTAAGGCCGATTAGTCTATGTAATGTTGGTTACAAGATTATCTCGAAAGTTTTGTGTCAAAGATTGAAAATTTGCCTACCACGGCAAATTTCGGAGACACAATCGGCTTTTGTGGTGGACAGGTTAATATCAGATAATATTCTTATAGCACAGGAAATGTTTCATGGACTGATAACCAATAAGTCTTGTCAAAATAAGTTTATGGCGATCAAAACGGATATGAGTAAGGCATATGATAGGATAGAGTGGAGCTTTATTGAGGCTCTTCTTCATAAGATGGGATTTGATCCTCGTTGGATCAACTTAATGTTGGAGTGTATTTCTTCGGTTCAATATAGGGTCCTTCTCAATGGTCAACCAAGAGGTCTTATCATCCCACAGCGGGGTTTACGGCAAGGGGATCCTTTTTCTTCGTATTTATTTATTACGTGCACTGAGGCACTAATCGTGAATATTAAGAAGGCGGAGAGAGTGAAACAATTAACTGGTCTAAAGGTAACAAGAGCTTGTCCAGCAATATCTCATTTGCTATTTGCAGATGATAGTCTTTTCTTCTGTAAGGCAAATAAGGAGGAGTGTCAAACCATTCTCAGGATTTTGAAGGAATATGAGGCTGTCTCAGGGCAACAAATTAATTTCTAGAAATCTTCAATTCAGTTTTGACATACGATTGAAGAAGCTAGTCGTCAAGAATTGAGAGATATTTTGGGAATTCAAAATATAGGAGGTATGGGATCTTACTTAGGGTTACCAGAAAGTCTTGGAAGATCTAAGGTACAAGTGTTTGGTTTTGTACAAGAACGCTTGAATAGTAGGGTTAATGGATGGACGTTTAGATTTTTTACTAAAGGAGGAAAATAGGTAATTATTAAGTCGGTGGTTACGGCCCTGCCAAACCATGTTATGTTTGTTTATCGGTTGCCGAAGGCTACAGTAAAAAAGTTAACGAGTGTTGTAGCTCAGTTTTGGTGGAGTCCAGGAGGAAGTACAAAAGGTATGCATTGGAAATCATGGAATGAATTATGTATGTGTGTCTAAAGATTATGGTGGACTGGGCTTTAAGGATCTTGTTGATTTTAACACAGCAATGCTTGGTAAGCAATTGTGGAGGCTGATTGAGAAGCCAAATACTCTTTTTTCAAGAGTTTTCAAAGGACGGTACTATAGGAATGCTTCACCCCTGGAACCGATTCGCTCATACTCCCCGTCATATGGCTGGAGGAGTATTATTTCTGCTAGATCTTTGGTTTGTAAAGGACTAATTAAAAGGGTGGGCACATGTTCATCTATATCAGTATGGAATGATCCTTGGATCCCAGCCACTCGCCCGAGACCAGCAAACAAAAACCTTCAACACAGTTACCCGGATCTCACAGTGGATTCCCTCATTAATCAGGAATCCCGAACATGGAATTTACAGGCAATCAGGGCTTTGGTGGATCCTCATGATGTAAAAATTATTGAAAGTATCCCATTAAGTCGAAATCAGATGGAGGATAGAAATGGATGGCATTTTAACAACAATGGGAAATATTCGGTCCAATCAGGTGACTAAGTAGAAAGGGTCTACCCTGATAAAGAAAAACCACCAGAATTTTATGGGCCCACGGAGGATACATTAAAAGCTTTCTGCTGGAAAGTACGATGTCCCCCGAAAATAAAACACTTCTTATGGCAATTCCTTTCAGGATGTATAGCGGTAATGAAAAATCTAAAATCAAGAGGGATACAAGGGGATATATGCTGTGCCCGATGCGGAGATCCGGAGGAATCAATAAATCTTGTGTGTTTTTGAATGTCCTCGAGCACGTCAAGTATGGGCTCTATCTAAGATACCATCGCATCCCAATATTTTTCCTATCAATTCGTTTTTTGCTAATATGGACCATCTTTTTTGGAGTGTTAATCCAAAGATGGATGACCATCAATTTGCATGGATATTATAGTATATATGGAAAGGTCAGAATAATAAAGTTTTTAGCAACCTAGATATTGATCCGAGGGAAACACTTAAATTGGCAGAATTAGAATCATCACTCTGGGCTGAGGCACAAGTAGTAAATGATCCAATGAGGGGGCATAAGGTACATACCACTTCCACATTAGCGACGTCAGGAAGATGATGTTTCATAGATGGATCATGGAAAGATAAGGATTTATTTTCAGGGCAAGGATGGTATATCACTTTACCGGGTTTCGATGGTTTATTAGGGGAAAGGAATGTAAGCGCATGTCTCTCACCTCTTCATTCGGAGGTGGAGGCCTTAATTTGGGCAATAGAATGTATGAAAGATTTAAGACAGTCTCAGGTGACGTTTGCAACGGATTGTTCTCAATTGGTGAAGATGGTTTCGGAACCAGAAGAATGACCAGCATTTGAAAGCTATCTGGAAAACATTAAGCTCTTAAAAAGAAGTTTCTTCAACTCAAACATCGTTCATGTACCACGGACGGAGAACCTACGGGCGGATAGCTTAGCACGCAGTGCTAGGAAACAACCGTCTTTCGTCGTTCACATGGATGCGAAGTTACCGATTTGGTTTACAAAGTCAAGTTGAGTCTGTAAATGTTTTTGTTGTAAAAAAAAATGAAGTAAATAAATTAAAATTTCATATAATCAAACAATTTTGAAGAATATATACTAATTTGGTTATCATGTGTTAGACAATGTTCATAGTTTAGAAACAAAAAGTTATAACATGTTATGTCTTTTAGTGGTAGATTTCTTAGGGTTAGATTTTAGATTGAGATTTTTTTTGTTTTACTGACAAGAATTTGAAAATTAGTGTTTGATATTTGTGATATTTGATACAGTAATTGAGATTTTTTCAATTATCAAGCAAAACATTTAAGATTTGAGATTTGTGGTTTAGAGTTTCGTAGACTCACAATAAAGTCTACTTCACTGTAGACGTTGTTTTCAGTCTACTTTAGTTGATTACAAAAAATATTATTTTAAAATTAAATATAGTTTTTTATGAACAAAAATGTGAAATCATATATTATAACTATTTTTAAAAAATTAGTAAATCATATATTTACATTATTAAAACAATAAATTACTAGACGAATGAATAACATTTTTAAAAATAATTTACATATTTGTTTAAATAATAAAAGATAAGGGAAAGAAAAAAAATAATTATAGTCTACTTATAAATAAGTCTACCAAACCGAAAATAATTTAGCTAACCAGATTTTACCAAAATAATTAAACTTAACCAAAATTAAACCATAAACGTTTTAACCTAACCGAATCAAGTATCCGACATATAAATACTTTTTTTTGGAGTTTGGTAAGAAACATAAAACCTAGCGCCGTTGGTCTCTCTCTCTCTAGAATAGGCGATTTTCGGCGGTCTGACCCTATCGAGTCTCTCTTCCTTCTTCTCCCACTCGCCGTCCTCTCTGAATCACCATCATTACCATCACCACTATCCTCTCCCATCCGTCAGCTATATCCATGTTGTCTCCGTCCACCTAGTCACCCCTCTCCTTGTCTTCTCCAGTCGTAATCTCTCTTTCTTTATCTCTCTCTCTCTATTTTCTTAGACAGTATCAAGCTCCGGTTTTTCCTTAAAATCCAATGTAAGCACCTTTTGTCTGATTACTTTACATCAAGTCTCAGGAGTGACGAGAGTGGTGAGTCGGAGATGAGCAGCGGCGGTGAGGAGACATAGCTTAACTTTGACTTCCATGGAGTTTTGCTGTGTGTTCGAGCTTCAAACTTGAGGGATGAGATGGAGTCTAGTGAGAAGAGAAGGGAGGAGATGGATTTGGCTCAGAGACGAGGGAGGAGATGGAGTTGGATTCAAACATAAGTCTCTTACCCTCTTTCTCAGAATCAGTTTTATTTCTGATTTAATGTATTGATTATGGAGAAAACTGACAGTTTCAAAATCTGTAACCACAGTTTCAGGTACGTTTAGGCGAGAATAACTGCCACAAACCAGCTGAGGACTGAGGACATCGTTGTAAGTGTATACATTTTCTCGATCTATTGTTATTTCGTTGTGTCTGGACAATGGTTTCTTAGTGATTGTATCTCAGCTGATTTGTATATTCATTCAGGAAAATTTGGGATGTGCTTCATTCTCTTTATCACAAGCATAGGGGATGTGCTTCATTCTAAGCTGCTCAAAGGTAAAAGGTTGTAACTGTATCCATGTTGTTTTTTTGTTTAGCCTATGAGTGTTTATTGGCATTGATGCACCAATACCCTTGTTTGTCTCGTTTACAACAGGCTGTATATTATGGTCGCAGGTCTGAAATACTAGTGCGAAGAGCTTCTTTTCCTGATGAATTCACACGGTTAACAACCATCATGTGGGTAAGAAGAAAAAAATGCTTCTGCTAGGCCTCTTCTATTTACGTATATGGGTGTTACCTTGACTTTCCAGATCAATATTCTCTAAATATGTGTGTTTAATGTACTTTTGTAGATAAACGAGATTGTCTTAAAGCATGCTTATTATAAGAATCAAGCATGCTTATTATAAGAATCAAGCATGCATGTCCACAAGTTACAGATTCAGTGATTGTGCAACCACTTTTTGGCTAGAATTGGAAGATAGATGAAGTTGGTTATAATTATCCTCAGAGAGAATATCTGTAGATGTTTGTAATAGGCATGGGTATTGTAGTTTTGTACCAGACTACATTGTATTGTTCTCTTTGTATCAAACTGATGTATTATGTAATTTACTTGGAGTAGATTTCAAAAGACTAATACTGAAATAGACATATGTATTGTTCTTCTGTACCAAACTACATTGTATTGGCTTTTGTATCAAACTACCCTTTATAAAGCAGACTTGTTTAAATAACTTCAAAAAAATACAAAAAAAAAATTAAGATCTCCAAGTTTAACATAGGTTCATCAGTTCACACAACTCTAAAACAATATAATACAAGAGTCGCACATAACAGCGACTCAAGATCCACAAATTCAACATAAATTTCACATAACCTACGATTACAAATTCAACATAAGTTTCACATAACCTCCAATTACGCAACTAGACTTACAAAGACGTCTACACTTATTACTTAACTACATAATTAAACCAAAAAGTTGATAATTTCATAATTATAACATATTATTTTCTCAAAATCACCCAAGACCAGTAGGTAACTACATATTTAAACCAAAAAGTTGATAATTTCATAATTATAACATATTATTTTCTCAAAATCACCCAAGACCAGTAGGATTAACTTACATTCCCTGTCAACAAAAAAAATCTTGAAAAAACTTAATGAATAATACACAAATTCACATTTTTATAGATTTTTCTATCTAGACTTAATATTCAGTCTACAAAGATGTAGACGTTCTTTTCAGTTTACTAATGTAGACTGTCAAATAGGTCTACTCTTTGGGTTGGTTTTTGCAATTGCAAATTTTACGGGTTGCTTTTTATATTTGAAAAAAAGGTTATGATTTTATACAAATAGACTTCCATTTCAATCTACATTTTAAAAATGTCAGTTTTTGCTATTGACAAGAATTCACCCAGGATTTGACTTTCAGAAGTAGACTTCATATGCAGTCTACATGTTTGATTTTTTTAAAAAGAGATTAGTTTTGCAATTGACGACTTTCAACGAGTAGATTGAAATGAATGTCTACAAGTGTGTAGACTTCACGTGAAGTATCTTTCAAATCCGATGGGTTAGTTTTGCATTTGACCAAAATAAATAAGTAGACTTTACACACAGTCTACATTTTTTTTTCTAAGATAAGAAGATTGCATATGAAGTCTACAATTTAATAAATTTTTGATTACTTTTTAAACTTTTTAGTCAAACACAAAACGAACCTATTCAACGAAGTCAAAGTTTCTGTCAAATGCAAAACTAACATTTTGTATACTTCTCGTACAGTCTTCATTTTGTAGACATCCGATGAAGTCTACTTTGAAAAACTAACAAAAGTTCGGTCAAATGCAAAACTAACCTCTTTTACGTAGACGTTTTGGGAAGTCTACCGAAATTTTTGTTTTTGTTGTCAAAGATAAAGACGAAGACTGTTGGGAAAGTCTGCGTTACAAAAAAAAAACTGTTTGGTCAATTGCAAAACTGACATGTGCGTTGACAAGTAGACTGCATCGTAGGTCTACACAGAGCCGTAGACATAGAAAACAGTCTACTATCGCGGCATAGATCTGAAAATTGACGAAAATCATGTAAATAGTTACCTTTTTCCGGTGTAAAGCTAGTTTCCAACCATTTCAGCCTTCCAAACTCTAAATATGAGCAAAAAGAAACACCTTTGACGATTCACTAATGAAGAAACTCGAAAATATGAAGTTTGTGATTATGAAAATGAAAGTTATGAGAGTTTTTTAGATGGAAATGTAGAGGAAATAAGAGGAAATGAAGATTTGTTGGTTTAGAATGAGAAAAAAGTGGTTGAAAATTGAATTCTAGAGCTTTAAGAGCTCAAAAATGGTGGTTCATGGTGATTGGAAAAATTGATGATGATTGCATTATTGTAAATAAGAAGAAATGGTTAGGGTGTATTTAGTTTTTTGCTAATTTCGAAATTAATAAAAAATTAAATAATAATGACAATTTTGTAAATAATTCAAAAACATAAGGATAATATGAAAAATTCATTGATGAATAGTAATGACAAAAAAAGTTGGTTTTAGGTTTGACTTGAAAAAGTGGGTTGGTTTTGAAAAACTCCCAAAATTAGGATGTCTTTCGCTCAGCACAAAAAACAATATAAAGAAGAGTTAACTCTCTTCTAGTGAGGACACGTCAGCATCCACGTCAGTAAGTCGATGGCCCTGAGAGCGATACGTGTCCAAGTTTCTGAATTGTTTTTTTGTTTGGCGAAACAATTGATTTTGGGCTTGGACAATTTAGTCACTTGGACTGCAACAAAAATATTTGATGCCCAACATTTTTTGTCTTTATTTTCAACACCGTGACTAATCATTTCTAGGGTTCCAACCATTTTTGAACCGATAATGGAGCCTAAATTACGTTACGGAGGAAAACTATGTCTGGCCAATCCCCGGTCTAAGTTGTCGTCGTGTCGAATCGACTAGATTTCTTCCCTCTTGCATTGGAAAATTAGCAACGTTACGGAATTCAACCGGATTCAGTCTGTGTCATTAAAGTTATTTTTAAGTTTATCTCTCCCACTCCCTGCACGATTCTCATTCAATGCTCTCAACTTGCTTCCAGTCGGTGAATCTATAGATATAAATAGGTGAGACTTGATTCACTAAACCTCATCATTTCATTTGTCACAATTATATTTACTCTAAAAACTTTGACAGACAAACTCCCCTTGCTTATGAGCTCTCGCCTATGAGAGGAAGACAATCATCTGAAACAAGTGCGGCACGATAGGAGGAGGAAAGCGGCGGCGATGACGGAGAGGAAGAGGGTGAAGGCAGTGGAGGATAAAGGAAGCGATGATGGTGAAAAGGATAGAAGAAAGTATCAATGGAGAGTGGGCGGAGGTTTCTGCATAAAGTAGGACCTTTCATTATACTCTTTTGTGATCTTCGTTTTAATTTTTTTATAAAAAGTAAATATTCCATATATGATTTCTTGAATCTGAAATAAATATTCATAGTTATCGCTATTGTGATCTGAAATAAACAGGTTCTAGATTCGTTCGGGTAAATATCTTACAACTACGTGGACCTCTCTACTTATATATCTGTGGGAGAGTGTAGCCCTGTTCTTTTGATAAACGCTGCGTCTAGCGTCAGCGTCTCCAAAAGCCCTGTAATTTTTGTTGCTTTAAAAGCATGATTGCAGAGACCACTGAAGCCGGTGTTAAATAAACGAGACGCAGCGTCAAATTTCCTATGATATTTGATCGCTTGAAATTCTAGCGTCAATCACGACTCACCGCGGCGACTCTTTTTACTGTTACGGCTACATTTTTTTTTCGTCGTCACTGTCCGCGTTTTTTTTACAAAGCAGTTGATGTGAATATTTGGAGACGCTGACGCTAAATGCAGCGTTTATCAAAAGAACAGGGCTTGTATAGCCCAATTGATCAGAGACATTTCTCTACGGCCTATAAAATCTACTAAATTAATAATGAGCTCACTTATTAAATTAGCCGACTTATCTAGAATTCGTCGGTCACAAATTTTGGGGCTTACTGATCTTTACCATCTAGCTAGCAGTTTACGTATTTAAAAAATATATTTAACCTAATGGATATATATTGTTAACAGATCAATTGGTAACCCAACAAACAACCTACGATAGCTTCTTTTTTACAACAAAACCTACAATAGCTAACACAAATTGTTAAACTAAAATAACAATTACTAAAAGTATGTTACGAAGTAGTACTATAAACTGTATGTAATATTAGTTACTTAGCCAAACTCTTAAGTAAAAACTTTTTTATTGAACAATATCTTATAAAATTTGTCAAAAAAAAAAAATATCTTATAAACATTTTTGTCATATATAACGATAACCTTATATATAATATATCCAAGCTACATAAATTTATCTTTAACAATCTATAAAAATACATAGAAAATTAATTATACTTATATATAATACATTGGGTTACATAAATTAATCTTTAAATTGTATTGTTTTGGATGTCTTATCATTATCAAAAACTATAATAAGCAATCTTAAATTATTTTTCAATTATATCGTTTTGGATGTTTAATCATTATTTTTCAATTATATTGTTTTGGACAATCCCCTATATCACAAAGAAAGAGGATCGTCTACCGAATTCCTCACCATATAATAATCAACCACTGTGGAAGTAATGTTGGGATTAGAGAAGGTAAGGATTGACGAAGAAGTCTCAGTACTGGATTCCGACTACAAGTAATCTAAAAATATACAATTTAGATCTATATATTTAAAATTTATATTTTTATGATTATATTCAAATAAAGTTATTGATTCAAACTCTATGTTTTTATTTTACTACTATTTTATCTTATAAATGCTATTTTGATTCTTTCATATTTAAAGCTATTTTCTCATTTCCAAATGTATAGAATTTTCAGATCTAAAAAATATTCGATAAAATAGACTTATAATGAAGTTTGCTTAAAATTTAAAGATAGTAGACTTCATAAGCCATAAATTGTAAACAGACTTTATTAAAAGTCTACTAAATATGATTTTAACTTTTTTTGTTTTATGTTTTTTTCTTATGATTTTATATTATTTTACAGATATTTATTCCATGGTTTTCAAATCCTTCCCAGTAAATGTAAAATTTACATGTGTCAAATATGAATGTGCATTTTGTGTTTATTTAAAATAAATTTATAAATTCAAACTTTATTTTTTTGCTTTGCTAATATTCTAGCTTAAAATATATTTAACAAATCTAAATCTATTTTTCAAGTTTTGAAGCTATTTTTGCAAGTTTTATAAATTTGCATGTTATTTTCACTCAGGCCTATCCGGAGCGGTACTTGGGCTCACTATCTGATTATAAGTATGGCAGAATCTGAAGTCGATTTGAAGCGTGATTAACTCATCAGCTATTGGGATTCTCGGAGGAGGTAGCGGCAATGCGTGGGAGCTACCAAAACGCAGAAATTAAATATTATAAAGTATACAAAGGTGATAGTATAGAAAAGTTAAAAGAGAACTTAGTTCCACGAAAGACCGCCGTCTAAGATTCTATTTAAACATACGATTAAATATTTAGTCAGAGTATTTTTCTTCGCTTTCTTATTTTAATTGTAACATAGAGGATTTAAAATATCCCAAAACCATTCAGTTCAGATCGATGACTGTAAAACTCACTGTACGAGATTAAGTAAGAAAATATTTACTTAATCTATACAAGAATTATTATTAGAAAAAAAAAATTGACATTGTAACAAACCCGCAACAAGTACTAAAACATCTTCGCATATTGGAAAACATCAATTGTGGTATAGGTAATTATATCTATACTACAATTTTGCTATGCACAAGAGAGCACGAGGAATGCATGAAATTTATGGATTTCTATGAACGGTGGCAACTGACATGTTTGGAGCTGAAAAATGTCTTTATAAGGAAAAAGAAGTGTTATGGAACTATATATGATCTTTTATAATGCCATCAAAAAAGTGTTATCTCAATAATCAGTGAAATCGATGTAGTGATTATTACTTTAAGCAAATGGAGAAGTTCTTGGAGTTGGTTTTACGGTGACTAACAAGTGCCTACACTCATTGACCACTACTCAATTTTCATACTTTCCAGTTTCAACGTTTTCTGATTTTGATTAGCTTTGTTTGACTACCTTCTTTGCATTCAATATAACATTCTACTTTAATAAGAAATGCAACTTCAAATAATCAATACTTCCACCCTAATAATATGTCCAAAGACTATGATTTCAACATAATCCTTCATGAAGCAAAATATTTAAACCACAAATAAACGCACCAAATATGAGATCAATTTTTTTGTAAAAAAAAATAACATGAAGACCATTTGAAGCCCTCACAACATATCAATGCTACAATTTTTTAATATAGAAACAACTATTGTAACCAAGCAAAATATATCTTATCATATATAATTCTTACTCACCTAAAACTTTTCAAAAGACAAAAATCATTATCATACATATCACTTGCAAATGCAAACCTAAAACACAAACCATAAAATCATGCAAAAAATAATAATTTAGATCACAAGTAAAGTATATCCTACCCGTAGGACGGAAAAATAAGCCACCGATTCAGACCACACTAGCAGCCCTACTAATCACTCATCAGCAGCAAAGACCATTATTTAATATTACGTCAAGGGTCACCTATTTCTCCCTCCTACATGAAGGGAAACTTATGAAATAATATGGATCATGTCACTACTACACCTAATATCCAAAATGCCATCTGTATAGAAACATTATATGATTTCAAGGCTATGGCTTCATCAATATCCAATGTTCTTCATTTGTAATACCACCACATTTAGCTCGAAAACAATAAAAATTTCTGCAATGCATTTACAACTACACAGTTCAAAAAGGATCCCTCTGTTCAAACTCTCAGAATCCTGTAAATATAAAACTACGTTCGGACCACACCGACTAACAAACATATAAATGTGATATCAGAAATTCAGCATTACAAATACTACTGAAAAGTAACTTAACTGAATACATAACAACAGAAATAACGTAATAGTTGTAGGACAAAATCTTTCATAAAACAAAAACAAAATACTAATTTACTTTTTCGAATAGACTATTACGTGTTCTACTTTACACATAATCTCTCATTTTTCGACCACGAAACCAGAAATAAATAAACCATCTTTTACTACATAACACAATGATATGAACTAAACGTGTTCCTCACAATAAAATAAAGAACATCAAAATGCCACACCTGATAATATCATATAAAAATAATTATGAACTGAAACAAACATATATTCTACTCTGTTTATTACTCCCTCCGTGTCACAAAGATTGTCACTTAGGAGGTGTTATTGGTTTATATATTTTCATTGACTTAGAAATCCATATACTATTTATAAATCCAAGTAAAATATACAAATTCGGAGGTTTTCCCTCGGATTTGAGTCTTTGTATTTTTAACTAAAAAATTCAAACAAATCCATTCAAATCCATTATAAAATCAAATATATTAGTAAATCCGTACGATTGAATAACACTTGATTTGATATAGAATTTATGAATCATTAAACCAATAACACATGATTTTAATACATATTTTAAAATCATAGAACCAATAACACTAGATTTAGTTCGGATTTTTAAATCCATTAAAATACAACAACCAATAACCCCTACTTAGACATTTTTCACACATATTAAAGAACTCATTAAAATGTATTTATGTTTTCATTAATAACACATGTCTAACCAATAGTATTTTAGATAAATCGATTTATTTATAAAATCAATGCATTTTACAATTAATTTTGAGCTGAAAAATTGTATAAATTGCATTGATATTATAGAATGACACTTTTTGTGAAACAAAAAAAATGAGCTAAACTGACACTTAATATGAAGCAGAAAGAATATTTGTTAGTTTATAATATTGTTTTCAATCTAGAATATATATATATATATATTTTTTTAACTGCTTCATAAAATTTAAAAAATACTTTTTCGATTTCGAATATTTTCTTAAAAATGCTTCATAAAATATTTTCCTAAATTTATACACCCCGCCAATAGAGCGGACCAACTAAGTATAAGGTAAACCGAAGAATTATAAATAACAGTAAAGAGAACTTGGACAATAGACTCAACAGTCAACGACTTCCACAACAAGGTTTTGCAACTAATAAAAGAAAGACCCAACGACATCAATATGACAAGTACGTTTTTTTTTTCACGACAGAATAGTCGGCACATTCAACTCATAACCCCCCGACCCAAACACAGACGTAAGAACCAAAAGTCTACTAAAAGTTAGAGAAAAGACATTATATAAAGAAGTCGAAAGGATAACTAACAACCACAAAGGGAGGGGTAAGATAAAAAGCGGCTTCCTTTTGATATTCGTCATCATCATCATATCATCATCCCGCCTGCACCTTGTTCAACCTCTCTCATGCTTCCCGGAATATCATTCGTCAACTTTGGCTGAAGTCAAACACACCCAAAAAAATAGAGAGCCGTCTTGTTAGCTTATGATTTCCCTTATCCTATAAACGAAATCTCCACTACTACTAACAAACTTGCCTGGTTTTCAAGAGCTGTTATGGTGGACCTAAGGAGATCATCTCCTACGATCCCACGCAGTTTCCTCACAAACTCTGCTCGCGTCATCTTTTTCCCCTGCAAAACAGAGAGACTCCAGCTTTCAGGCAATTCTCAAGATGTATATAGCAAAAACTCTCCCAAATCAGTTTCTACCCTCAGTTGTTGGTAGTCAGCATTGATTAAAGACATGTCTTTCTCTGAAATCTTATGTGAGATTGCTGCAAACACAACAGGAAAAGGCATCCGTGGAGAGTTGGGTTTCGTAGTGCTCGAACCAACACTGTTTGCGCTCCCGCTCCCTGAACCTCCTTCAGGTCCCTGTATTTAAACAAACAAACCAAAGTATAGTTGTTCAATCCCTTTGATAACATCATAGAAAGCAGAAAAAGAACCAAACTCACGTGTGACACCAACTGTGGAGAAACATCCTTTGGTCCTTCCAAAGTTACACCCGAGTTATCATTCCTAGCAACCAAATTACCTGCAGAAACCAGTGTATGTCATCGATTTCTTATACATCACAAAACAGTATGTGATGGAACGGAATACCCATTAAGCCCGTGAGTATCTCCATCCGACCCCCGGATGATGAAAATCACAGACGTGTCTCTTGAAAACCAAATGTGTTCAATAACACCGGAGGTCGTTAGAATTTAAGGGACAGACAATGGATTATTTATTTTTTCTTTCTCAAATTACAAAGTCGAGACCTGAGCTTCAGCCAGATCTCTAAGCCGTCTCCCTTTCAATGCGTCATCAGTTATGATTTTAATTTGTGAGAAGATTTCATGAAAAGAAAACAAACTAATCACCTTCAGCATTGGTGGGAACAGACAGCTTGAACCTAACAACAAATTCCGGGAATACATGGGTGTTCATATTGATGTTCCACACAACGTAATTCTTTGGTTTCTCGACATCATCCACTCCATTGTCATATTCTTCTCCACCAGAGAAGAACTGCGCTTTGTCACCACGAAGAGGCTCCATGTTCCCCATTATTACACGGCATAAAACCATGTATCGTACTCCGTTTTCGTCAATATCACAGTACCTAGCACTGGAAACAAGTTTTTCAGTAACGTATATATATTGAAGGTCGGAGCTTAAAATATAAGTAGAGCTAAACTAGTATGCGGAAGAATCAGTGAACATAGCAAGGGTAAACCTGAAATAAGGGCAGTCCGCAGCAGTTAGATGTATTCCAACACCGTACATGGACTTTCTAATAAATGTTCCTCCAACTCCAAGTCCCTGCATCATAACCGCAGATAAGACTTCCCTCTTTGCAGGAAGCCATGCGTATCTAACGTTTGCATCCCCTCGACGTTTCTTAGTGATTTCAACCTGCTTCTCGAAAAGAGCTAGACGAGCTTCAGCAATCTCACTGGAAAAGCGGCCAACATCAAGCACGGCTACAGGCCCTAGAGAAGCTGTACCTATGGCAAACATCTTTTGAACAGCATCTTTATCAAGTCCTTCGGCTCCAGCAGGCTTAGGACCAGAGACTGCAACAGCATCCGTCTCATCCCATTTCGAAACAGCAGCTCCAATCTTACGGCTGCAGCTATCCTCTGCTGGAACATCATCCATACCGTCACCAGCTTCATCACTGCACTCCTCCAAATTCAACCTCGGTGACTCCCCACCGTTAACATCAATCTCAAGGCGCAAGTTGATCTCATGCGAAGAAGACCGTTTCAAATCTTCAGTGCAGTTACGACGGCAGCAATAGTTCCTTTCATCGCTCTCGTAAATTTCAGGGAAAAAACATTTGCCTCCAATGTCAATCCATGCAAGCGGAGTTTTTGACCCTGTTTCCAAATCTAGCTTATACATGTGCAAGAAATCCAAGAGAAAACGATGACCACACCACTCAAACTCAATTGCTGCTCTCTTTTCATCTAAATCCTTCTGGATGGCACAGATAATATGAGCGGGAACATCATTCCATTCACCCTTCTCGTAGATCATAACACGCTTTGCGATCCCTGACTTCTTAAAGTAAGTGTAGTATCTGACAAGCGACTTCCCAGAGCGATTCTCAGAAGAACAAATCTTGTTTTCACCTTCCAATTTCCTTCTTTTGTCAGGAAGTTGGCTCTGCGGGTTCGGTGGGGGAACATCTTGCAGCTTGGCACACGATACTCCATTAACATAAGCAGCATAGCTTGGTGGGCGCTTCCTCTTCTTACCGAAACCATTTTCACATCTACTATCCAACCCCTTGACGATCTTGACTTCCATATCTAGTTGTTAACAACGCTAAACCTATAACCTTGAAAGAAAAAGTCAACTGTAGCTCTAACTCGCTGTAAGTCCTAAAGATAGTGCCTTGCCGACAGCATTAAAAAACACTGCATAAAAGAAATGGAAACGTTCAAGGAGTGTTAGATAACAATATTATATAAGTTATAAGTAGGAAAATAGAGTCCAAGAAAAAACTCCCCACAGTTTACATAACATTCGGATGCACACACACAATCAAAAACATGAAAAGCTGCAAACTTAGCGAAGATAGAACAGTAAAGCCAAGAATAATGAGCTTGAAACTCACCCAACGGAAACAGTTAGAGTCTGATAGATAGAGACAAGTGTGTTCATCTTCTTTGTCATATAAAATAAACACAATCAGAGAAGAAACGCCACCGTCTTAGTAAGTTTCTACACCCGTCGGCAAGAAAGTTCCTGCAATACAAGCCAAACAAAAAAACTTAGTCATCATCTTTTTTTAACATGTGGCTTCTTCAGAGAATCAATAAACCAAAAACAAGTCAAATCGCAGTTTCATAGATTCTCTTTCGTGAAAACTCAGATCGTGGACACGAAGGATCCATCAATTTAAACCCAAACGACTCAAACACGTCTCTGAATCACACGAATCTAAGCCGATCTACCAGAAACAATTGACGAGAAAACAAAAATTAACCTGATGAAATATTCGGATCGATCGCTCAGGCAAGGGTTTTTCTTCGAAAGCTAAACGACAAATCACGGAGGGAGATAAGACGACTAGAGAAGATAGATATGCTTATAGAGGAGAAAACCCTAAGCCGGCGATAACGAAGAAGAAACTGTTTCGAATCATTTATATTCGGCGATTCTGAGGACGAAGAAGAAAAAAAAAAAGAGTTAAGTCGGCGATTCCTGATCTTTCCTCCTCTCCTGACCAAAAATTTGCTTGGATGGAAAGCAAATCAAGTAGGTATTTTAATATCACATGTCGTTCACCTATTTTAAAGTCAAAGTCGATATTTGATTGGACGGTGATATGTTTATAAGTCGGTCAATACACGGAGAAAAGATATGGTCGAATAAATAAATGGAATAATATATCATCATTGAGTAGAAAAATATACAAACCCTCGCGGAATAGGATAGCACTAAAAAAGTTTTTGTCACAAATATAGTTTTTAAAAATAAAAATGACTAAAATAACATTTAATATTTTATCAAAAGAGATAAATATACACTTATACCCCAAAGGTAAATTAATTTAGACATTACGGTTTAGAGTTAAGGGGTGGAGTTTAGGATTTAGAGTTTAGGATTTAGGGTTTAGAGTTAAGGGGTGAAGTTTAGGATTTAGGATTTAGGGTTTAAGGTTTAGAGTTTAGGGTTTAGGATTTAGGTTTTAGGGTTTAGAGTTGGGGAGTGAGATTTTGGGATAAGATTTCAAATTTTGAAAAATAAAAAAAAATTAAATTTTTCAAAAGATAAAACGTTATTTTGGGCATTTTAGTTATTGAAGATTGTTTTTGTGACATAAATTTAGAAATGTCATATTTTGGATATTTGGCCTTGCTGATTTATTTAATTGTAAATTTGTAATGTAACGGGACAAACATAATAAAATAACGTGTGTAGACTGATAAGGACCATGATTAGATTGTGAAGCGAAGGGGATAACTATAGAAATAAATAACAGTATTTTAAATTGCATAGAGATCTACATTGTATTTACTGATTATTAATGAATGAAGTTTTAGTGATTTTGCAAATGATTTTGTTTACTAGTTGGGAGATTTTTAGATGATTTTTAAATAGTAAATATAAAAAATTGAAAATATTTAAACAATAAAAATATTTAAAATAAATTTCTAATGTAAAATATTTTGGCGGCAAAATATATAGATTGTGTATTCCAACAGTACATTTATTATAACGGTTATTCAAAATTTTGTCGGGGTTTTTAACGGTTGTTGTTTTCCTATATCATAAATAGTATATTTTGTAACATTTTTATTATTTAATTTATATATATGGATTATCATAAATAAAAGGAAATAAAATATTATTTCTATTTCTATTTAACTTTTTTTTATGTTGGATATTTAATCTATTAATTTAGAGTCGTATTTAAAATTTATTGTTGTATGTTTAATATTAATTAAACATGTTGTGACTTAACATAAAAATGCACTTTATATACAAGTTTATATGGTAGTCAATATACTTAAACTAAACAAACTTATAATTATACCATCGTTTATAACTTCCATTAACCAAAATCGCAAACAAATCGATTTTTTTATGTTTATCTAATATAATAGGCGGGAACTACAAATCTACATGCGGTATGTCATAAATGTTCCTTAAATATCTCAATTATATTAATATTCTATAATCGATTTCTAAACAATATAAAAATATAAACCTTAACCAAACTAGTATTGGTACAATATTCCGGATGATTAGTTGATGAACTTATGATAATATTGTACACTTGATTTTAAGACGATATACAAATTTTAAAACTAACAAATCAAAACAACTTATTTTAAACGATATAAAAATCTTTAAGCTAACAAATCAAAACAACATATCTTTCAAACAATTACCAAACTTATAAACAATATATGATTAAAGAATAATTTGATTCTTTCTTTCACCATAGTATATCTAAAAATAACTAATCATCCGGAACAAGCTAACAAACAATATATTTTGTCCCTAAAAAGTATAATGAATATGTATATCATCGAACAATCTAACAAATAACAAGCAACATATTTTGTTCTTAAAGGCAATAAAATAAATACAGCTTCTCGGATTATAACTTCACCAAAAGCTCTCATATGACTTTAAAAGATCAAAACATTAAAAATGACAATGGTTTCTCCTAACGAGATAATTTTTTTGAAAGATCTCAAACCATACAAAACTGCATGGTGAATAGAGATTAAAGTTATCTATTCATGGGTTCAAACACACAACTTTCGGTAGCGATTCTTTGGAACTTTAGCAGATCAAAGTGTAAGTTTCATTATTAGTTTTTTATGTATTGTTCTTATTCCAAGTTAAATATTTCCTATAAAACGTATCTAAGTTTTTTTGTATATTGTTTATCTGTTATTAACCATAATGAGTTTATTAGGGTGTTAAGATATTCTGCTCATGCAAAAAAATCTTTATACCTCACGTAAAGAAGCATCTTCAGGTTGGCATATGGAAGATTATTGATGAATTATCAGCTGCATCAGCTATTCGGAAACTACAGACCTACAAGCCATAATTACAAGCTTAACTTCACCAACAATACTACAGTCACCGATTCATCTGTCAAACTTGATGATAATTTTTTATCATACACCATTTGAATCTATTTTTAGTGGAAGTTTGAAAGCAATTTTTCTAATTAGCAATATATTTTATAGCATAATCATTGTAAAACATATATGTTTTGCTAATCTCTAACATTTGGCAATTATATATGTTATCAGTGAAGCTATTAATATTGGAGATCTTCAAATTTTTCACGCACATGGTAAAGAAAGTAAAAAAAAAAAATCAGCTATCTTTAAGAGACAAAGTAATATTAAATTCTTATCTATTTTTGAAGTCGTATATATCTTTTTGAAAATCCATCTTATTATTGTTGGATATGGATATCTGCAGTGATCAAAATGTGTCATGTTGTCCATAGAGTCATTTTGCTAAAAAAAAGTCTTAATTGATTACCAAAAATCTAAAGAAACTAAATTCATGACTTTGGTGAGATTTGCTAAAATAAATTTTTACAAAAGTAAAAGAATTTTGTATGTGAGCTATAATTAATTAGGCTAAATAATTAATTATGTGATCATTCATCTATAAATGATGTCGTTTATAAATATTTGCAGGGAAATTCCAAATAACAAATGCATTTGACATATCCAATGTGATCATAAACCCTCAAGGATCTGATGTTGAAGAGTTTCTCAAAATATAAGTTAGTAAATTTTGTATTGCAAATGTTGTTTGTTAGTTTTAAGTGATACTGATTTTGTCATCTGAAATATTACAGATCATCTAGTAATAATTTGGCTCTAACAAGTTTGAGTGACGAAGATTTGAAAATTGTTAAGAGATACAAAAAAGACCACTGGAGGCATTGTCCAGAAATATCAATATCAGAAATCCTAATGACTAATAAAATATTTTAAAACATTTAGTGATAAACACATATAATACTTAGACATCTTTCAAAAAATTTACCAAGATTTGTTTTAGTGCAAGTCCATCTTTTTATATATATTTCCAAAAAGCCTTAGCCCTTTACAAAAAAGAGGGCCAAATGTTTTTTACTAGAATATTATGTATGTTGGACTCAATTTCGGTCAACACTTTGATCGGGCCTGAATGATTCAGGCAGTGCGACCTACGAAAAAGCCCAATCCATGCTAGTGAGTCCTGATCGATTTGAAGAGCCGAAGATCGCGGGGAAGTTGAGAGAAATTCGAGATCGATTGGTTATAAAAGGAGATCGTCAGAAACAAGGAAAGGGACGGACAGAAAACCCTAGAGAGAGCTTAACACACATCGAACTCATTTCACTTCGCTTTAAGTCTTTTCTCTTATGGATTTCATTTGTAATATTGGATCTCGTTTCTCTTATTGTATTCAGTCTTATTCATCAATAAAATTCATCTTTGCCTACTGAAATCTGATTACATATTGTTTCCCACATCATCCTCTCTTCTCCAGATTAAACTTTTGATCACTATTAAATACTTAGTGTAGATTTTAGGATCTATAATGTCTATAAAAAGAGAAATGCATTATTAAGACAACCATTTGTAAAGTAAACGGTAATTAGGGTTGGTATTATATTGCATGTATGTCTTGCAACAATAAAGAAAAATCAATTTCAAAATTCAGCAATTGAGAATGTCACCAAGTCAAAACTAAGAAAATAAAGAAATTAGAGAGAATTGGATAGGAATCACATAACATTGTATTTGAAAAAGTCTTATGGACCGTCTCAGATTACAATACGAAAAGAAGCAAATCCGTTAAATGAATGATTATGATCAATGCATCATAAATAAAAATACAGTAATAACAATATACTTCCTCTGTAGATTATTAGTCATTTATGTTCACACCAATTATCTAAATTAACAGTAATCAGCATGTATAATCAAGAACAACAATTAACATGGTAAAAGTAACCAAATCGTAAATTAGGTTGTATATTATCTGCATGTAACTGTAGATTGAAAACATTATGAAACCAACGATAACATCTAGAATAAGCATAGAGCATAACATCTATGATATTTAAATGATTTTCAGAACACTTGACATCCACTTTGTCCGACGGATTCGAGATTGTGTAAAATTATTGAGAATCAGTTAAATTAAGATTAGTGTAAAGGATAAATAGAACATATATAAGAAATATGAAGAACCATGATATTTGATCTTACAACACCATAATTTTCAGACATATAACAGAGATATAAAAGTATTATACATTTGAGATTCTGACGGAAATGCAACTAAGGTACATAGTCAAACACACAGTCAATCTTGTCTATGATCGAAAGGACTTAATGACACACAAGAATGTCATCTTAATGCTTAAATACACTCAAATTCTTCCTTTAAAACTAAAAACGAAAAGCAAAGACTATAAATTAATTAGGGTTCCATGTAAAATTAAGAATACGAAAATAACAAGAAAATCTGAATTTAAATGATTCAGTCAAACTTTGTGGTTCGTGATTATTGTCATTCTAATGTCACCAATGTTGCACCAAAATAAGTATTAAGTAAACATAAATATCTTTTTTCAAAACTTTTCATTTACATTTTTAGATATTTTATTTTGTCCACTAGATTCAAGCTCCATCTATTCATTAAGGAGGACAATGACGAGACTAGATAATGTTGCACAATCTTTTTAAATAGGAAAAATTCCTTAAAAACACACAAACTAATTTTCATTTCCTAATAAAATACACAATTATTTTGGATCCTCGTTTAATACATGAACTCATTTTTGTTTTCTATTAAATACACAAAATTTTAAAATTTGTAAATTTTATACGTCGCTTTAGACGACGTAAACCCTGTTTAACAGAAGTGATGATGAATTTAATGTTTAACCAAACATGTGGTTAAAAATACATGAACTAATTTTCATTTTCTCATAAAATACATGAACTATTTTGGATCTCCATTTAATGCACAAACTAATTTTTGTATCCATTAAATATACAAATTTTTAAAATTTACAGATTTTACACATTGATTTAGATGACATCAACTATGTTTAACAGAAGTGAAGATGATATTAGTGTTTAATTTTTGTATCCACTAAATACACAAACTTTTAAAATTTACAGATTTTACACAGTGATTTAGACGACATCAACTGTGTTTAAGCGAAGACAACATTAGTGTTTAATTAAACACATATAAACTATGAAAAGCACGCTCACCCTCAGCCAAAAAAATCAAATCAATTGAGCTGTAATTCAATTTATAATTCAAGTTAGTTTCAATGCAAGTTAGGAACCCTAATATGTATTAACTTCTCTTATTCTCCAAATGTTCTTTCTTCTTCTTCTTCACTTTTATTTTCCTTTATATCGTTTCGAAGTGTAGTCGATTTCCATATCGTGAAAAAGGACGAAAATGAGGTAATTTCCAAACGATTTTCTGATTTTGGAATTAGTTTAATGTTATGCGTTTCTGATTCTTATTCTTCACTTTGATTGCAATGATAATGAGTCAATTAAAATTAATTTACACTATGGAAGCATAACGGAGAAGAAAGCTAACAATATAATCTATATGAGAGGATTTTTAAGAATTTTACGTGAAAGGTAACATCGTTTTCACTTCTGTTAAACACAGTTGACGTCATCTAAACCAATCTTGTCTAGTGGTTCCCCTACCAGATCAAGCGGAACCTCGAATCCATTCACTTTTCGTTTCCGGTATATGAAACCTGATCTCAACACAACTCCTACAAGAACAAGAACAAGGAGTTAAGAGATCATAAAAAACACAAGGTGGGTTTCTGATAAGAAGGTGGCTTGAATCTATTGATTTACCGGAGTTATGTATTTGGATAGAAGTTCTGCCTCTGCATTACGTTTTTCGGTGAAATAACCGCTGGATAGAACAACTGGCGAAAGATTGTAGTCGTGAACAGTGAGCAAGACAAACTTAAGAACCCATGCACACACGATAAGAGATGTCTGAAATGAAACACAACGAAGATGATGACTAGAAGTTTTTAGCTTGTTCTCCATTTCCAAAACCACCAATGGTGGAAACTATAACAGTAGCACCGAGAAGTACTTCATTCCAATTCAAATAGAAAACATCACCTAACAAAAAAAAACTCAGACACATTAAGAAACCAAACTTGGATTCGTTTATATGAATAGTATAATGAAAGAGAAGTGGTTACCAGTAACCCATGTAACCTGATCCAACCATGAATCTTGGAAGTTGGGATGACCAGACTTAAAGAATCAACAGAGGCTGATAGCTAAAAAAGTGAAGATTTTGTTACACACTAGTGTTGATACTCTCTTTCTTTTACTTGCTGACACTTAAAACCTCGATTCTGTTGGAGATTGCTGCTTTGCAGATAGCTGAGCCAACGAAACCATTTCCTCCAAGAAGTACAACCTAAACAAGACAAGAAATGCCATCTTAACTAAGACATGAAATGTTATAATGTCTTCTCCCTTAGTACCCTTTCAGATTTGATATCCGCCACAATATCAATCGAAGCTTCAGCATAACTGCACTTAACACAAGACAAGACTTAAATAACATGTAAACACAACAAGCACAAAAAAGAGCTTTATTTCACAATATAATGAAAGTGTGACGTCTCTTTAGTACATCCTTAATAGCTTTCTAAAGAAAAATTTGATCAATTTCTCATCTTTTTGATTTGAGGGATTCAGAGTCTCTAGCTAGTTTTGTGAATTTAATTACATACTACTACAAAGGATGGTAACTGTCAAGCCTCCCATTGTCCAAAATTATCAATTATTGCATAGAGTTAATGAAACTCAATGAACAAATGTATTTTACAGAGAGAGTGATGAGAGAGAACGAGGACGAAATAAAGCAGATGGGAGAAGTGAAATAGCCGGAAAAATGAAAAATGAAGTCATTGTTCTGACAAAAAGTAACAACTGAACTTATTTGAACAGAAAGTTGTATCTGAAAATCGCCGGAGAAGACTGTAGAAGCAAGAAGAACTACGCGGTGGAAATGAAGCGAGAAAAATATATTTATTTTTTATTTGGTTTAAAGGATCTATTGGCTAGTTCAGATGGGTGTTCATTAATAAGGCCCAAAATATTTAAATCGGCCCGTTTGTAAAGCGAAGCCATTACGAGAGGTTCGTTAAGAGTGTCAAGTCTCGTGAAGACGAAGACGAAAGCAGTAGTAGGACAGAAGAAGAAGAAGATTAGGAGATCTGTATTCGATCATTGAGAAGAATGGTGAAATTGACAAGTAAGGATGCTCAGGATCTGTTCCGATCTATTCACTCCGCTTATTCCGCTACTCCGACTAATCTCAAGGTTCGCCAATCGCCATTTTTGAATTTCCCTTCCCTTTTTGCGCATCCTTCTTCGTCTTTATGGAACTTGTTTTCTTTTCTTTCTTTTTTTTTTGCAGATCATCGACTTGTATGTTGTATTCGCCGTCTTCACTGCTTTGATTCAGGTACGCTTATCTATGGCTTATAAATCTACGATGGCTTATAGATCTACGATTCTCGAGTCGATCTGTTGGAATTTTTCAGGTCTCAAAAGTCTACGATGGCTTATAGATCTACGATTCTCGAGTCGATCTGTTGGAATCTTTCATAGTCATCTAGTGCAAATTCCCTAAAATCTTTACGTGATTTTTTGTTCTTGACATCACATGATTTATATTTAGATATTGTTGTGTGTACACACAAATATGAAATATGACTTCTTCAAACCAAGAAAAGGCTAGAAACAAGTACGGACGAAGGAAGTAAGGAAGAAAAAACAAGATACAAGAACTTTTAATCTGGTCTTCAAAATGTTGAAAAAAAAGAAAATTTGGTCTTCTTGACTCTACATTATTTATTTTTTTTTTTTTGACATCAAATGCATTCTTCTTGACTCTACATATATCCACATTTTAGTATTTAAAAATTGTTATGTGTCCCCTCCCATTTAAAATGTTTATGAAGTGTTTAAAGAAGATAGATTTTAGAATTTTATATGCATTTTCTTTTAAATACTAACTGTTTATTATTTATAAATGTATAAAATAATTAAATTGAATAATTTTTGATTTAATTTATTGAAAATAGTTAATCAAAGAAAAATGCATTTATAATTAATTTCAATGTTTATATCTGAAAATTATTTTTATAAAATATAGAGTATTAAATATGTGAAGTCTTGTGCACAAAAAAATGTGGTCTTTAGATAAATAAATGGATATGGTCATGGATGAGTTTAGAATAGATGGTGGAACATGTGTCCATGGCTTGACTATTCATCGTCACCGGTTTTTTCTTCAGTTCCTCGTAGAGAAAAAGATTAAGACAAAACAATGGTAAAGAACACGATGAATAGACGTGATTTTTATTTGAAAATCGTCGATAATGAAAGTGGATAGAATTTTTTGTTCGACACGAAATGAAAAGAGAAGAGATGAATTAGGTTGATTAAAATATTTTTTATATTTACCTTAGGAGTTAAAAATGAAAATGGATAGAGTTTATTGTTTTACGTTTTTGTTCGACAAGTTAAAAGATATATTAGACATTTTGACAAAAGAAAGTACTCTACGTGCTCAAAATATGTCATAGCGTATATAGATGTATGTCGCAATGTAATTTTCTCTATTTTCATATACACACTAAATAGAGGAAAAGAAAAGGGGGGAAGGAAGAGGAGTCCTGGTGGGGGATAATAAAAAAAAAAAAAGTGAGGAAGCGATCTCCTTCACACACACGCCCTCTCTCTCTCTCTCACTGCTTCGTCCAAAATCACGTTTTAATGACTCTCACATTTTACTCCTCCGCCGCAACCGTTGCTTCCTCGCCTAGGGTTCCGTTTCACCCTCTCGCTTCTCCGGCTCGTCGCGGCTTCGTGTCCTTCAGATTAACCGCCAAGAAGCTGCCTCTTCGTTCACATGGCGCATCGTCGCTGAGTGTGAGAGCGATGTCCGAGCTCGTTCAGGATAAGGAATCTGTCGTCGCGGCTAGCACTTCTTTCACTGAGAGTAGTAATACGAGGGCGAGTGAGCTCAACCATTCCCGTACCTTCTTGGATGCGCGAACTGAAGAAGGTTAGTCTTCTTCTTCTCCGAGGAACTTGAATGTACTCCTTAGTTCTTAATACGAAATCGAAAGCTTTGGAGGTTGTACATTCTGGTGATTGCTTGTGCTCAGAGTATCCGAATCCTTTATCTTATCGCAGATTGCAATACCTTACAGAAGTACAATCGAAATCGTATTTCTTGAATTGTGCTTCTGATCTAGCTCCATTCTTGATATATAATGGCTTGATGCATAGACACTGAGTTATGCAATCCAAGAAATGCCTAATAAATGTTTGATAGCGTAGGAGAGTCTCTGGATCTGTAACAGTGCCTGCATTTTCATTTGCAGATCTTATTTCTGGTATAAACAAGGAAAAAGAAGCTGGAAGGTTGCCTCCCAATGTTGCATCAGGGATGGAAGAATTGTATTGGAACTACAAAAATGCCGTAAATGAATTTGCTTCTTTTTTTTTTTATCACTCATTAGTCTGTGCAGATAGGTTTGCTTGGTTTGAAGAACTGAACTTTTCATGTCAATAGGTTTTAAGTAGCGGAGCTCCAGGGGCAGATAAGACTGTTATATCAAACATGTCTGTTGCTTTCGATCGCATGCTTCTTGGTGTCGAGGTACTTCTTTTCCATCAATCTTGGAGAAAATCATCTGACTTCTATGTTACTTGATTTTCCTTTGCTGTTAAATATTTCAGGATCCTTATACTTTTAATCCGTATCATAAAGCTGTGAGAGAACCATTTGACTACTACCAGTTTGTCCATATGTACATCAGTCCCCTTATTGATTTCAAGTACGCTGGAATCTGCACTCTTATTTGTTCTTATTCGTTTGATTAGTGGATCTTCTACCAACGGCCTTTAAAATGTATTTGTTGTGCAGAAACTCTTACGTTGGAAATGTTTCTATTTTCTCCGAGCTGGAAGATAAGCTTCGGCAGGTCCTCTTCCCTCTCTCTCTCTCTCTCTCTCTCTCTTGTGCACTAGTGTACAGACTTGAAGTTTTTTAACGCCTTTTGCTTCCATCAACAGTTGACTTCTTTTCTTTTAGGACTATAACGTTTAACTGGTTGATATCAGGGACACAATGTCGTGTTAATATCAAATCATCAAAGTGAAGCTGATCCAGCTGTCATTTCCTTGTTACTTGAAGCGCAATGTCCATACATAGGCGAGAACATTGTAAGCTTCGAGCCTTGTTCTGAGCTATACGTTACTATCTCTGTACTTATCCCTTTTTTGTGTGTGGCTGCAGAAATGTGTGGCTGGTGATCGAGTCATCACTGATCCTCTTTGTAAGCCGTTTAGTATGGGAAGGTACCGTATCACAACCTTTCTTTTGACAATGGTATGCTACCTTATGGGCTGAACTGTAATATAAGCAACCTTGTAAGACTTCCGGGATTCCTTCTGCTTTCAGGAATCTCATATGTGTCTACTCGAAAAAGCACATGAACGATGATCCTGAGCTTGTTGATATGAAACGAAAAGCAAACACACGAAGCTTAAAGGAGATGGCTACATTGCTAAGGTTAGAGGAAGTATAATAGAAATCTTTTTATTACTTTTGTAAAGACTCAGAAAATAAAGGAATTAGGTTGATGTTATTCTCCTAATGTAGCATGAACCACACTGTAGGTCTGGCTCCCAACTAATATGGATTGCACCAAGCGGTGGAAGGGACCGCCCGGATCCTTCTACTGGGGAATGGTTTCCTGTAAGTTAACCTAATGGAATGCACAGATCTTATCTGTGTCTGGTGAATATCATAGAGACACTGATGTATAAAAACAACTGTTCAGGCACCCTTTGATGCTTCTTCGGTGGACAACATGAGAAGACTAGTTGAACATTCTGGTGCTCCTGGACATATCTATCCAATGTCTTTGCTTTGCTATGACATAATGCCTCCTCCACCCAAAGTATTGCTACTCTTTTTCTTCTTCTCTGCTTTACTTCCCTCTCATCACCTAACTCACTGTGAATCTACAGGTTGAGAAAGAAATTGGAGAGAAAAGATTAGTTGGGTACCATGGTACCGGACTATCAATTGCTCCTGAAATCAGCTTCTCAGATGTAACGGCAGACTGCAGCAACCCGAATGAGGTTTTGTCTGTTTACTTTAAAATCAGCAAATGTATTAATCTAGTTTCTCCAAGTCCATTGTGCATCTCATCATTCATGGATATATTTGCTTGGTATATGGCAGGCGAAAGAAGCATACAGCCAAGCTCTGTACAAGTCGGTGGATGAACAATACAAGACTCTGAACTCTGCAATCAATCACAGAAGAGGAATAGAAGCATCAACTTCAACAGTATCTTTGTCACAACCCTGGAATTAAGCTCTCAAGTTGTTCGGGTAACACTTTCTAAACACCTTTCGTCTCAAAAGTTTGTAATTATGTACATCATATAAGAAAGTTCCCCAGACAAGGTTGTTCCTGTATCTGCAGGATACACAAACAAATGCAGATATAATCACACGTTGTCGTAAGGGAAGTTACTTCACTATCTTCAGAAAATATATTACGAAGCCTCTCTCCCTGATGAAACAAAGAAACAGTTACCATCTTGGTTTCTAACGTGGGAACAAAAGTTGGGTTTGTGTACATATGAATAGTGAGAGACGACATGCACTCTTCCTAGGCTCATTTTAGATCATCACATATACTTTCTTCATATGTAATATTCTTTTTTTTTTCTGCTCTCGACTATATTGAGCCTGATGAATAATTCATTTTTTTTTTTTGCTTCCTTCCTACTCATGCGTTATGATCTTATTCCAACTTAAAATTTCTGGTATAGATATCTGGGCTTTTGAACAAAAAAAAAAAAAAAAATATCTGGGCTTTTGTAGTGATCGATCGGTAAACTGCCAAATATGCTTCTGCAGTTTTTCTAACTCAGTTATTCAAAAGGAACTTTATCTGTTCAATTATTCCACCATCTTGACCAAAACCAACTTAAAAAATATATATTGACTTCTTGCAATTTGATTATTATTCATATTTGCCATTCACTATTTTGTTGTGATCTTAATAATAACTTCATAGACCGCGTAGAGGGAGTGTGTTGTACTATCAGTGAATTGCCAAGTTGACAGAGTGGGACTGTCTGGTCTGGTTTGGATCTTATGTCACAATATAACCTTCAAGCTTCTGTCTCTGTATCACGTGTCCGTTTTCTGTTTTCTTCTTTCCACTATCCTCTCTCACTTTCTGATTTTCAGAAACAAACATTCAAGCTTAAAAAAGCAAAAAAAATCAGTGAGGTATTAAAGTTTATTATTATCTTATTCTTTACCATTAGTTTACATTATGGCAGTGGCTGGCGATATTACTACGACTATTCAAGATTGGATTCTGTTCATCTGAGTAATTTACAGATTAGAAAAAGGAAAAGCGGCAGCAACACCACTCAAAATTTTATCATCTGCCTGTTTTAGTCAACAATTAACACTTTCTTCACAGTTAATTAGTGGTCAAATTATTTAATATATCTTCAAAAACAAAGCTTACTTGCTTGACAAACTCCTCATCATTATAATCATTCCGTTTTTCTCTCAAGATGATGTGATATTCGGCTATCTTTTTGTAGTGTGAAAATGATATGAGGATTTAATAGAATTGTGTGTGATCAATGTGTTTCTTCTTTTCCTTTATTTTCTGCATATAGATATGCCAAATTTTATGATTTGAAACCGTACCTTATTCTGCTTCTTTGTCGTTCTTCTTTTATTTAAACTCAAACGCATATGTCTTTATCAAATCGAAGATGGAGCTATATTCAGGCTGATCGTTTGATGTTTTTATAAACTAACTAGTGCTCTCTGTGTTTCTTTACATAAGATAGTTCAGTGATTCGTTTTATTTAGATTTTTCATATTTATATACAAAATTTTATTAATTTTACTATTTTGACCATTTGGGTTATACAATATATTTTTTTAGTTTAAGATGTTAACTAATAACTAGATAATAGTATATTATGTGAAGGATATTAACTGATATTATAGAGAATTTGATTTATAAATTTGGATGATGTTTTCAATTTATAATGCAATATTAGTTAGTTTCAATACAATTATATTATATAACATTAATATTACTTAGATTTTTAAAGAAAAGTATTAAATGATGTCTCAGACTCTCAGGTTAGAAAAAACAAATTAAATATTTTTTTATCTATGTAAAAACCTATGTATATTGTAATACACTATGAGTGTGTATTTAAATAGAAAAGAAACATATAGTATTTATGGGAGAATTTACCATTTTAATGCTAAATATACTAATCAAAATTGCCATTCAACGGCTTACAAAATTATGCTAAATACTTTCGTTAAATTAGTCTAGGAATCCCATGATTCTAATCATTTTACCGTTCTGATCTACTATTTTCCTGAACAATTAAATTGTGATGGTAAGTGAAAGTTACTGTGACAAATTTACCGTTCTGATCTACTATTCCAAGGCACACGGGTTCGACTCCTCCGGGATTCCAGAGAGCGTCCAGTGAAAAAAAAAAAAAAAAAAAAAAAAAAAAAAAGAGTGAAAGTTACTGTTGTTTTCACTTTTCTCAGCTTGATATCCACATACAGTTATCACGAGTACAATCACCTCTTTCGCGTCAACCTCAAGAATCAAAAGTGGTTCTTTTATTTTCCTTTTTAGTTTTTGTAAGCAAGATTACAAAATTCTTTTTTAATTCTCGAAAAATGCCAAAGGAAACTGTTTGTAAATTGCATCTAAATAAGTAAAGAAAATGCTCTGTGCTAGTAATTTCCGTTGGCTAAAAATGTAAATCCATGAGTCCGAATGTCAACATACGAAAAAACTGTTGCGGTGTGGTATTAATAGTAACATAAACATATATATATATATATATATATATATATTTTTCTTTTTTGGGTAAACAAATTTTATTACTGCTAACTATGGTGCAATGCAGTTTGTAATATTCAAACTCTATATTTCTGTGCAAACAAACTAGTTTATTTATTTATATGCATTACAATTGGATTTAACTCTTAGAGTTTCTTTTCTTTTTCGTTTTCATGTGTAACTTAGTTGATGTTGTTTTATGAGAAGTTAAGTCTTGCCATGAAATCTAACTGCAGATGGCAAGAAATTTTTTGGAGAAAACCAAGAAATTTTTTGGAGAAAATCATGACAATAAATATAGAATCCTAATAGTAACAAAAACATATAAATAAATAGATATATTAGAAAATTTTGTTACTATTAACTATGGTGTGATAAGGTTTGTAACATTTGGACTCTATATTTCTGTGAAAACAAACTAGCTTATTTATTTACAACTAGATTTAACTCTAGATTCTCTTTTTCGTTTTTATGTGAACTTAAGTAGTTGATGCTGTTTTATGAGAAGTTAGTCTTGCGATGAAATCATAACCACGAATGGCATGAGAAATTTTGTGAATGAATCCCACCCACCCCATCTATTTGTCTCATATTAATGTCTGTACACTTTTATTGTTAGTTTCTTGATTAAACGCGATTGGCATCGCACGTGCCTCTCGAACAGTGTCACATTCACATACCATGTTTATTTATTTTTTAGTTCATGTCAGTTTTAAATTTGGGAATAATTATTTACTCGTTTATCGATCGGTTTTAAATCGTTCGTGTCCTTCGCAGATTTTTCTTGAAAAAATAATATACAGATGCATCGATGTTGGAATCCACGACGTAAAACGTCAAAACCTTCACAGGCAAACGATTTTATTATTCAATATGAACACAGATTAAAAAAAATTGTCCATAGTTGGCCTTATTCGAATATACATACACGCAATGTAAGCTACTACTATAATTCACCCTCTTTCTATATAGATTCTGATTTGACCTTTTTGCTAAAAAGTTAAGCAAATATTCACTTATTCAATCGCTAGTCGTGAATCTAGCTAAAGAAAATGAAATAATTTGTTTTATTGTTTTCTGATGCCAAACTATGAAACTTGTGTTTATTCACGTTTACATGAGTCATCTTTTATATTACAAGAGTTTTATGTCAAGTAACCTAGATAACAGAGAAAATGAAATATACAATATTTGGAGAATATATACTTTGATAAGGAGATATCGTAATACTCTCTCTCAAGTTGGAGCGTGAAGTCACAAACGCCTAACTTGCCAAGTAAATAAGAAAATTGATGTCGTCCGAGAGCTTTAGTGAGTAAATCCGCAAGTTGTTTCGTTGTACTGACATGAGATGTGACAATGTTGCCAGATTTGATTTCATCTCGTATGAAATGGCAATCTTTCTCAATATGTTTCGTACGCTCATGAAAGACAGGATTTGCCGCAATATGCAAAGCATATTTACTATCACAGTTAAGCTTCATGGGAGTCTTGTGAGAAATGCCGATTGATTCAAGAAGCTCTTTAATCCACATAAGTTCTTGAACAGCGGCAGTCATAGCTCGATACTCTGCTTCGGCAGAAGAAAGTGACACTGTATCTTGCTTTTTCGTCTTCCACGAAACAGGTGAGTGGCCGAGAAGGACTATATAGCAGCTGAGAGATTGTCTTGAAGTAGGACATGATGCCCAGTCAGAGTCGCAGTAGGCTGTGAGTTGAAGATCAGAGATAGATGAAAGTAGCACACCTTGGCCCGAACAGCCTTTAAGATATCGAACAACCCGCAAAGCTGCATCCCAATGAGCCTGTCGTGGAGCTTGCATGAACTGAGCTAAGATATTAACACAATAACTTAGTTCTGGACGAGTTATAGCAAGGTAGACTAGTCGACCAACCAACCGCCTATATCTTGATGGATTTAAATAGAAAGGACTTTTGTCGGATGGTAGCCGGTGATTTTGTTCGATTGGTGTATCAAATGGACGAGAACCCGTTAGACCACACTCAGCTATAATGTCAAGACAATATTTCCTTTGCGAGAGATATATGCCATCAGGTCCACAAGCGACTTCAATGCCCAAAAAATACTTGAGCTGACCCAAATCTTTCATACGGAAACAAGAATGAAGATAATCTTTGAACTGAGTTATCATTGAAGAGTCATTGCCAATGATGACCAAATCATCAACATATATGAGTATGTGAAGAACAGTCTTTCCGGCACTGAACAAATCCATATTTAAGTAACGCAGTTGAGAGTTTGGAAAACCAACAGCGAGGTGCTTGGCGTAACCCATATAATGACTTGTGTAGCTTACAAACAAGAGAAGGATCCGAAGGCTGAAAACCAGGTGGAGGTTTCATGTAAATTTCTTCTTCAAGATCACCATGTAAGAAAGCATTGTGGACATCCATTTGATGAAGTTCCCAATTTTTAGCAGCAGCAACTTCAAGAAGAATTCGAATTGTATTCATCTTGACAACGGGAGCAAACGTTTCATCATAATCGATTCCTTATTCTTGATGATTTCCCATGACTACCAGCCTGGATTTATGGCGCTCTATAGTTTCGTCAGCATTGTATTTAATCTTGTAAACCCATTTGGATGTAAGAGATTTCTTTCCAGGAGGAAGTTTAGTAAGCGACCAAGTGTGATTTATCTCAAGTGCATCAACTTCATAGCCCATTGATTTTCGCCAGACTTCAAACTGAACAGCATCTTTGAAATAAAGTGGTTCCGTATTGAGGGTAATATTAGCTAAAAACGCTGCATGTTTACTGGAAAACCGTTCACAATTGACAAAGTTAGCGATAGGATAAAGACATGTACCTGAAGAGGCCGATGCAGAGCTTGTGTCGTCGAGAACATGGTTGATTTCGCAGGAGGCAGAGTAGGTAACGTAAGGCTTAAGACGTGTTGACGGTTCCTTTTGTCTCATGCCTCGACCTAGTTCTTCTGTTATAGGAGCAACTGGGACTACTGGAGCAGCTGGAACTGTATTTACAGGAGATTCATTAGGTGATGTTTCCGTGGGGGCATTACTTTCCATCGTGGTAGTGGCCATCGGAGGAGAGGTAATAGTCGTGTCTGCAGAGCTCCCCCTGAAGTCAATATCAGGTGAAGGTGGCGAGTGAGAAAACTCGTCTATTATAATAGGATTCGGTGGAGATGGTTGAGAAACAATTTCTGGAGATGGAGATGACGAACTCATGTCTGACTCTTTTGACGCATACGGAAAAAAATGTCTCTTTAAAAATAACATCTCTAGAAACAAATATAGAGTTTGTTTCAAGATCAAGGACCTTTCACCCTTTTTGTCCTTGCGGATACCCGAGGAACACACAACGCTTACTTCGTGCATCAAACTTGTTTGTCCGTGCCGTTTGACGCTTTGCAAAACATAAGCTCCCAAATATGCGAAGACTGGAGTGATGTGGTAAGGACTTGTAAAGAACTTCATAAGGTGATTTTACATCAAGGAGAGGTGTAGGAGTACGGTTAATGAGATACGCAGCGGTAAGAATACTTTCACCCCAAAACTTTGTAGGTAAATTACTTTGAAAGAGAAGAGCCCTTGCCATATTTAAAATTTGTCTATGTTTGCGTTCTGCTCTTCCATTTTGTTGAGGTGTCTCAACACAGGAGGTTTAATGAAGAATACCATTAGCAGAGAAATAAAATTTCATGCATGTGAACTCGGTTCCATTGTCACTGCGAACCATTTGTACCTTCTTTCCAAACTGGCGTTCGGTCATTGAAAAAAAATTCTTAAGGACCAAGGCAACTTCGCTCTTTGCAAGTAAGAGGTGTGTCCATACAGCCCTGGAGTGGTCGTCTACGATGGTAAGAAAATAGTAAGCACCACAAGAAGATGGAATGCTGTAGGGTCCCCAAACGTCGCAATAAATTAAAGAAAAACACTCGGCTTCTTTATTAGTACTATTGGTAAAAGAATCTCGAGTTTGTTTTGCTCGAATGCAAACATCACAAAGCTCCGTAAAATCAAAATCTTTAACATTAAAACCCTCTAAGGTAGACAAAAACAGAGACAACACTTTCTTGCTGGGATGTCCTAAGCGTTGATGCCACAAAACTGCTTCTGCCACTGATGAAGCTTTGTTTGCTCGTGCCTGAACAACCCCGCGAAGATGATAAACCCCGTTCTCTTCTTCACCTGCTCCAATCGGCATCTTCGAAGAACGGTTATGTATAACGCAAAACTTGTCAGTGAATATAGCAAAACAAGAGAGCTCTTTCAGTAAACGAGCTAGTGATATAAGTGTGCATGCCAAATCAGGAACATAAAGGACACGACTCAAAATCGTATCGCCTCCGAGATGAATTGATCCTTCTTTTGTGGCGAACGAGTGTTTACCATTTGGTAACACAACAATGCAACGAGATATATCACGAAGATTTGTTAGGAGATCCTCATCACCAGTCATGTGATGTGATGCTCCCGAGTCTAAGAGAAAATCGACATTACCAGACAGTTTTTCGGAGGGAGATGAGTTGTCAGGTTTTAGCAAGTTTACTATCGCTGACCATGCTTCTTTGCTAACACCAGGAATATTTGGATATTCTGTTGCTGAGGTTGTAACCTGAGCATTATTAGCTCGAGGTGGAGCTGAACGTCCTCTACCGCGGCCTCCTCTGCCACGACCACGTCCTCTGCCTTCATTCTGCGAGTCAAACCAGCCGTCTGGGTATCCATGTTTTGCAAAACATGTGTCGACTGTGTGGTTGGTGCAACCGCAATGTGTGCATAGTAGATTATTTCGACCTCGACCCACTGAATTTATCGCAGTCACCCCAGTTTGAACAGCAAAACTAACTGCGTTGATGCGCTCTTCTTTGCTTCTGGAAACACTGAGATGTCTTTCTTATGGGACGAGTTCCGAATAAATTTGATCAACAGTGAGGTCTTTTTCCCGAGTGAGACGTCCCAACAGATTTGTGCGAGTGGTACCAAATCTTGAAGCATCTAAACCCATGAGAAACTGATGTATCGTTTCATGATCACACCTCTTGTTGTGAGAGAGAAGGATGGAGCAGTCGATTTTGTTGCAACAACACCCGAGTGCAGGTTCATAATCATCAAGGTCATCCCAGATAACTTTGAGTTTGCCGAAATAAGATGCAATGTCTTGTCCTTCTTGACGGCATGCGATGATATCAGCTTTTAATTCATGCACTCGAGGAGCATTACCTGCTGAGAATCGAGTTTTCAAGCTCTCCCACATAACTTGAGAATTTTCCACCACAGAGATAGCATGATGAATTTTGGGTTCAATACTTGCGTATAGCCACCCGATTAACATAGAGTTGACGGTAACCCATCTGTTGTAATCTTTCGACTCAACTGATGGTTGTTTAATAGTTCCATCTATGGAACCAAGTTTCTGCTTGGCTCGAAGATTGTTCCTTGCAAGTTTTGCCCATCGTTCATATTTGTCTCCATTCAAAAGAATTGGAGTAAGGACGTGATGAGGATGATCCGATGGATGCAAATAGAAAGGTGATGAGGAGATCTCATCTTTGTTTGATTGAGAGGATTCGGTGGAAGTCACCATTAGAGAAGAAGATCAAAGAGAAACGATTTGCAGTCTTAGGATCAATTAGGGTGTGGCTCTGATATCATGCCAAACTTGATATGAACCTTGTGTTTATTCACGTTTACATGAGTCGTCTTTTATATTACAAGAGTTTTAGGTCAAGTAACCTAGATAACAGAGAAAAGGAAATATACAATATTTGGAGAATATCTACTTTGATAAGGAGATATCGTAATATCTGATTATGTATTTCAGATTTGAAATCAATAACTGCTTATTTCATCCGTCATTTTGATTTGCCTATCAACAATTTTACAATTGCTATTAACCAGAACTTTGGTTTCTCCCCTGCACCATTTAATTTTAAAAATAAGATTATGTATTTCAGATTTAAAGATACTTTTTTTTTGAAACTGTAATACTCATACATTTATGTAAATAAAAAAGCAAGTATTTGATATTTTTGGATTATTCAATACCTACATAAATCACCAATTTAATATGAGTCAAAATTTGCATAACGTAATAGTTTGTTTTTTCAAATAAATTAATGTCTTTTGGACATCAGAAGGTACCATTTGTAAACTGTTTGTGTATTAAGGGAAAAGGGTAACTATCTGACAATTAATCGATTTATGCCATGTTTTCGGTGGATTAATATATATAGCGGAACAAAAGATGTTCAAAAAGTTTAGCAATGTCACAATCTCTGCCACCGTTTTTGAAAATTTGTAAAGACAGTTAAAAACATAATTATGATAATATGTTTTAATCACTATATAAAGCAAGATTTGATCAAATTAAAACTACGGCAATTAAGTGACGAGATGTTTCTTAGTCCTATTATATGTCCACTTAATTTGTCTGGGATTATTAATTGTGCCTTCCACTTTCGAGTATCTTTTTAATTTATAAACTCCTTAATAATTACCTATCATTGTTAAAAAATTTTTTTTGATAAACCTGGCTGATCCGGTTGGTCCCGGAAAGAACACACTTAATGCTACATAATGGATTAGCTACCATACTACCTGATCCGAGTTTGGAATATCTTCCGACTAATACCAGAAGGCGAATCGATCATATCTTACGATCCACCGTGTAATCCACTTGGGCCGAGTAATAATAATTTAGTTTCTGAGGGAAATCGAACCTAGGAATCATTGTTAAATTTACCCTTGTGATTCAAATATGTATTAGCTAAATACAGATGCGGAAAAATTAGCATGGTAGTGCTTCAAATTTTTCTGTGTCTTATGTTGATTTTGTATTCTCGATTATATTTTATGAATCGAGTTTAGTTTAAATTAGTATAGTTATTATTGACAACAAAAAATTTGTTTAGCCTATTTCATCGGATGCTTGTTAATTTAATTTTAGGAAATTATAACGAAACCTTATTTATTTTTGCACCAAATCATTATTTTCATTCAATTTTTTTTTCGAATAAATCTATCTATCTATACCATTATTTGCAAAGTAATCTTATAATTAATTATATAATCTTATAAGATTACTCTGATCTATAATTAATTATATAATCTTATACACATAATCTTAAAGAATTTTGATCTTTAATTAACTATATAATCAAAAACAAATTTTTAGTAATAATATTATTAAAACATATTTTCAATTATAAAAGATAAAAATAAGATATAAAACAATTTATAATAATTAAGTGGTTAAAGTCAATGTTACCCTTAATAAATTCTATATATAATTAATTATATAATTAAAACGAATTTTTATTAATGATATTCGAATTTTATAAATAAGAATAATTATTAGGGAAATTCTTTCAAATAGCTATTTTTAAGTTTTTGTCACAAAATAACTCTCAAGAAAGAAAATGACCAAAATAGACCTTTTTTATTTTAAAATTTTAATTTTAATTTTTCTTTATTTTTTAACATTTGAAACCCTATCCCCAAAGCGCCACCCCTTAACTCTAAACCCTAAGTCTAGATTAGTTAACCCTAGATATTTTTACCCCTTAATAAAATTTATTTTGGTTATTTTCTTCATAGAATGCTATTTTTGTGACAAAAACTTAAAAAGAGCTATCCTAGGGAATTTCTCTAATTATTATACATTGTGTTGTTATCTTAAATTTTTTTTTCAATTATTAAAGTTATAAAATAACATATAAACAATTTATAATTGAATATTAATCAACTAAAAACATTTTGTATAAATATATTTTCTAAAATATTTTTAATATGTAAATGTTTTCTGTTACAATTTCAACACAATAATAAACATATATATTTTAATGAATTTTTTTCATGCATATATATATATATATATATATATAATTTGATGTTTGATCTAATTTTTTTGAAAACATAAATAATAAGTTATCATGATGGTTTTTCAATTAATAAAATATAAAGTAATAAATATTTGTAAAACGATTAAGCTCACACGTACGGGCAAAAAAACTAGTGATTATGTATTTTTGTATTCATTTTTAACGGTCTTACAGCTTTTTAAGATTTATTTTAACTAATTTTAACCGTATATATCTACAAAATGACAAAAATATTTTATAGAAAGTTACAACAAATCATCATCAGAATTATCATCTATCTTATTAAAATTGAAGTACAATAAAAATAACTTTTAAAACTAATATTTATTTACAAGTAAATGCCGCTGAATAATTTATAACCCTAAATTTAAGATTTTTTCGTCTTTTCCTAATTTAATAAATCATTTCCTAATTTGATCCTAAACTAAAACAACTAATTAATTACATTTTAAATATCAATGAAAAACTACATAATCCAAACTTTTAGAACTTACTACATTTTCAAATTAAAAACCATAAAATATACCAAAATTTATTTCCAAAATAATTATTGTTCAAACATAAACCTAAAATAACTAATTAATAAACCGAAAAAACAATAATGATATATTGATTAGTTAAACAACTATAAGACCATGAAAAAATAATTTATATATATTAATTTTATATCTAATCTGTTAAAACACTAGTACAAATATAAACTAATCCTTAAACTTGCACAATATTTAAATTCCATTAAAAATTAATTAAATCAATCTTTCATTAATGTTTGTCTTTTTTAAGAAGTAAATTATTTTCTAAAATAATTTGAGCATTAATATACCAAACAAGGTGTGCAGATACTTTTTAATTATGATTAAAAATGATCACTTTTTAAAAAAAATTGAATTCATTCCTCTTTTAGTCCAAACAATTTCCTATAATCTAGCTTATCAATAAATGATCTTATTATATAAAGTTTGGTTCTTCAAAGTTGCTAATTAATATGATCGCGATACATAGACATTATATATTTAAGATTGTGATATGTGTTAATCTATCTCATAATTAAAAATATATATACTAAGATATTAACAAAAACGAATTTTATTAAAATCTCATTATATATATATATATATATATATATATTTATTTAATAGTAATTTTCCTTTTTTAAAATCCTATTCAAAAGATAATTGCAAAAGATTATTTGATAATAATTTTTTTTCTAATATTGTGACATGTGTTTAAATAAATAATGATTAAAAAATATATAATAAGATAATAAAAACGAATTTTGAAAAAACTACTTTTAAAAATTATTTAATAGTAAAAACAATTTTTAAAAATATTTAGTAGTAATCTTTTTAGAAATTTTTCTTTTTCAAAATCCTAAAAAATAGATTTGAAAACAATTTATTTAATATAATTTTTATTTTCTAAACTTTTAATAAAAATATAATTATAAAAGATTATATTGAGCTTGGTTCTTCAAAATTGCTAATTAACATGATTGTGATACATGGTAGTCATATATTTAAAAAATATGATATGTGTTAAACTATATCACAATCAAAAATATATATACTAAAATAATAAAAACGATTTTTCTTAAAAATTAATTATAAATATTATTTAATAGTCTGATTAATATTATTATTATTATTATTATTATGATTATTTTTATTATTATTTTTATTATAATGTTTGTTTCAAAAGATACTAATGATAGAGAATTATAAAAGATAAACATTAACTTTTAAGAAAAAATGTTAAACAAAAACGAATTGTAAAATGCTACAAGTACAATAATTTTTTTAATAAAAACATGAATAAAAACTAACTTTAAAATAAATAATATTACTTGATATTCCGGTCTGGTTCCCAATACCACCTCAAGCTTGAGTAATAGATCAGCCGTACGATGTTAAAAAAACAAAAAACAAAAGAATATAAATAATATTACTTTTTAAGAGCACAATTAAAATAAAATTGTAAAAGTACTCTTATTATTTTCTTATAAGTAAATAACTTTCCTTTTTTAATAGATATTTGTATATTAAAAAATTATGACAAAAAATATCTATAAATATTTCACATCTTTATTTAGGTTTAAGCTTGCACATATTATTTTTACAAAACACAATAGTATTTACCTGAAAAGTATTTACCTGAGTATTTTCTTTTAATTTCTTGATAAAACTCAACTTTTTATTATCCTTATTATACATCTTATGATGGTAGAATAACTTTTAATTTTGATGTTATTGTCGTACATGAGTATGTGTAAATATGATAAATATATGTTTGTATGTATAAGACAAAATATATATATAATTAAACATAATTTTCTATTAAAACTAAAATAGTTGTATTAAAATGTAAAAGAAATAAATAATTAATTTTCTTTTTAAAAGTCTAAATAAAATGAAAACGTGAAAATAATCATATTTATATTATAATTAACTAAATTTAATTTTTAATAATTTTGTGTTAAAAAATATAAACCAAAATTAATTTCAAATATTTCACCTAATATGATTGTGATATGTGTCAATTAAAAAATTAGATTGTGAATGTGTCAATAAAAACTTTCATTATTTGAAAATAACTTGTTCTTTTCCTAAAATCTTAAATAAAAGAGATCTCTAAAATAATTTTTTTTTCAAATCTTAACCAATTAAGAATCTTAATTTTTCTTTTTTTTTTAAATCGTGACCAGAGAAAATTTTAAAATTTTGTTTAATAGTAATTTTTACTTCAAAAATTTAATGATAAACATGATAGTAAAAATTATTTAATTAACAAGAAAAATTGTAAAAATATTAATGATATTGAAAAAACAAATTTTTAAAATTGCAACTTTTAGAAATGGTTAATATTAACTGGAAATAGTTATTTGATAGAAATTTTATTTTTTAAAATCCTAGACAAAATATAATTGTAAAAGATTATGTAATATTAATTTAATGTTCTAAAATCCAACAAAACTGTAAAATAATATTTAATAGTTCTTTTCATTTTTTATAAAAAAAAAACCTAAAGAGAAGAAATTTGTATGATATTTTTAAGTCCTAACCAAAAGAGAATTGTAAAAATTTATTTGATCATATTTTTAAGAGAGTGTTTGATGATGAACATGATACTAAGAATTATTTAATTAACAAAAGAAGTGTAAAATTAGTATTAATACGAATTGCAAAAATAGCAATTTTAAAATTATTTATTAATAACTAAAAATTATTATTTGATAGCAATATTTTGTTTTTCTGAAATTTTAAAGAGAAAATAATTGTAATATGTTATATGACAGTAATTTTTTTTTTAATTTTAAACAAAATTGTAAAAGAGTATATAATATTATTTTTTTAATTTTTTAATTGTAAATAAAAGGAGATTTATAAAATAGAATGTGTTCCTTTTTTAAAAAATCCTAGCAAAATAAAAATTTAAAGACTTATTTAAGAAAACATTAAATTAGTACATAAGAACATGTATAATGTTGTCATTGATTCGATTGGTGTATTTAACTTTCATCTCTTTTTATTTTTCATTTCTTATTTCGGTTTGTGTTCAGTTTAAATGTTTATGTATAGTATTTTCTCTAATCCTTGGTATAAAGTTCATAACAACTCATCTACGCACCATGATTATAAAATATAAATATTAATTTGAACTTATAGGTGAAAACGATTTTTAATTATAAAATAAATCTCAAACAACATATGCAAAAAAAAAAAACAATCATAATACTATAATAAAATGATTTATTATTTTATGGGTTTTATTAAATTAAAACATCAAACAAAACTCGTTGCAACGCAACAAGCTCTTATCTTGTATTATATAATTTAATTAAGCTTACCCCTTAATATCTTCAACTTTTACATTCTTTCATAAAAATAAATAAAAATATATATTTTCAATTTCAGACTTTGATTATAAACGTTTTGTAATTAATCTAATAAACATATACGAAAAACATGTGAATAAAATCAGAGAGTGTCCATAATTTCTTTAGTATCATTTTTCATAATTTCAATAATATTTGGAATTAGTTTATTCATTTAAAAAACTTATAGCATAATATTTTTTTACACATCTATAGTTATATTCTCATTATCTAATAAATAAAAAATAAAAACCACAAAATAATCAATTTTAAAATATATAAATAAAATACAATTATTCTGTTTTTTTTTTTTAACTTCTTCATTAGAAAGGTAAAGGCATGGAGGGAAACAATCTCACAATTACAAAGTAGAAAAGGAAACAAAGCAAAAAGCTCAACCTTAAATAAGATATACGAGCTGTTCAACAATGCTTCCCTTAAAATCCTTTGGTGAAGCCAAGCTGGTCCTCCTAAGGCCAAATAAGATTGGAAACGGCCATCTCGAAGGACACTCTTTGCAATCTCTCTTGCAATCTGATTTGAAGAATACGACTCTAATTCAAAGGCTATCGAACGGAAAAGAACACATAATGTGTCTATCTTTTGAAGGAGCACTCTGAATAGGGGCCAGTCTAAGGGCTTCTTTATTGCTTCAACGATCTCTCAAAAATCTGAACCAATCACAACATCCTGATAGCCCAGATCCTTCAAACTCTGTAAGGTCCATACCAGACATCGAAGTTCAGCAGTTGCTCTGTTCGGAGAGAAAGTGTTAGCGTCTCTGGCATGGTGGAGGACAATGCCACTCTGATCACGAACAATGAAAGCCACTCCACTATGAAGCTTTGCGTTTCTCCAATTTGCATGGATGTTGCATTTCACATAACCTGGTAAAGGTGGATCCCATTTCTTCGTTTCTTCATTCAGACCGTGTAGAATCTCAAGAGTTTGTTGCTGCATATTCAACTCCTTCCAAAGATGGGCCTCTTCAACCGCCTTTTGAATTTGAATGATCAGAGACTCCTGTGTATCAGCATACAGGATCATGTTCCTGTTTTTCCAGATCGTCCAAAGAATCCAGGGGATGGCTTGTCTCTGCGCTAACGGAACAGTCTCGTCGGACACCTTCTGAATATAAGCAGTAAGTAATTCCAGCAAGGAGAGCTGCATTTGAAAAGGGAGAGGCTAGAATCCTGCAATGGACCACGCTTCTTGTGCCATCGTGCATTTAAAAGCACATGCTCAATATTTTCTACTGCAGACTTGCAGATTTTGCAACTTGTGTCTAAATTTAAACCTCAAGAGTTCAGCCTCTTTGTCACTGTGAGAGCACCAGACGCAGCTCACCATAGGAAGTTCCGTATCTTTGGAAGCGTTGGAACTTTCCAAATGAGTCTTTTGAGTTCCAGAACACCTGGTGATGACTCCATTTCACGTACAGCTTCAGACTCTTTCAACTTCGACGCCAAGGCATAACCACTTTTCACTGTATAAAATCCTTGTGGTGTATACACCCATATGTCCTTATCAGCAACGTTTCCAATCTGCATTTGAAGGATTAGATTGACCTCATTGACCGGAAACAGAAGCTGGAGCTTGTTCTCCTCCCATTGCCCATCACTCCCCATTAAAGATGCAACACGTAGGTTCACATCAGTGTCTCTTTGTTTGTTGATAGGTCTTCTAGGGCCGTCATCCATAATCCAGTTATGAGACCATACGTATGTTGAGCTTCCATTCCCAATGGACTTAACAAGACCTCAGTTGAGCAATTCTCTCCCAAAAATTATGCTTCTCCACGCGTAAGAAGGTCTAAAGCCTTTACCACATTTCAGAAAGCTTGACCTTGTGAAGTATCTTCCTTTATAGATTCGAGATATTAGGCTGTTTGGATCGTTAAGTATTCTCCACGCCTGCTTAGCAAGGAGAGCCTGATTAAAGTCCTCGATATCCCGGAATCCCAACCCACCATTCTCTTTAGATATACACAGCTTCTTCCAAGAGACCCAATGAATCTTTTTTCTTCTCACCATTCTTATCCCACCAGAAACTTGTCATAGCACTCATAAGTTTTTGACAATGATGCTTTGCTAGTCTGAAACATAACATGACATAGACAAGGAGAGCCATTGCTATAGACTTCAAAAGAATTTCCTTGCCTCCAAATGATAGCTTTTTAGCAAACCAACCTTTGAGTCTCTTACTCATCTTTTCTCCAATGAAGGCCAGCAGCTGTTGTTTGGAACCACTGAAGCACTCTGGAAGACCAAGGTATTTGCCATCATCATCTTCCTAGTCAATACTTAAAAATTCAGCCAGGAGACGTCTCATTATTGGATCAATGCCTGCTCCAAAGGTAATAGCTGACTTTTGGAAGTTAATCATTTGTCCTGAAGAGTCTCCATATAGTTTCAGCCGACGCAGAAACTCCGCACATTCAGTCAATGTTGCACGACACATGAAGAAACTATCGTCAGCAAACAAGAGATGCTGAGCCGATGGACAGCCTGGTGCGATTTTCATTCCTGTGATCGAACCAATTTGCTCTACCTGACTCATTGTATGCACTAAGGCCTCAGCACACAAGATGAAAAGAAAAGGAGAGAGAGGATCTCCATGTCTGATACCTCGTTTAGGCATGAAATGTCCATAAGATTGTCCATTGAGCAAGACGGAGTACGAGACAGAGCAGACACATATCATGATCCAAGAAACCCATTTCGTATGAAAGCCCAACTTGAGAAACAAAGCTTCCAAGAAATCCCATTCCACTCTATCATAAGCCTTGAACATATATGTTTTGATGGCAATGAAATTTGATTTACACAATGGATTCGTTCTCAGGCCATGCACCATCTCATGTGCAATCAAGAGATTATCAGAGATCAATCTTCCCTCAACAAAATGTCCTTGTGTTGGTGAGACAATGTGAGGAAGAACCACCTTCAACCGCTCGCACAACACTTTATAAACAATTTTATAAACCACTGAACAGAGGCTGATCGGTCTCAGATCCTTCATTTGATTCGGGTTCTGGAATTTAGGTAATAGACATAGCTCAGTGTAGTTCCAGTCAGATGGGAGTTGTCCAGAATCAAGAACCTTCGAACCTCCTGGGTGACATGATTGCCAACTATGTTCCAGAAGTTTTGAAAGAAAAGCCCAGTCATGCCGTCGACTTCAGGGGTGCTGTCACTCTTTATAGCCTTGACTGCCTTTTTGATTTCAGCATCCGAGATGGGTTTGATGAGATTCCTGTTCATGCGCTCAGTGACTCTAGGAGCCATGCCGTCAAGGAGTTCAGATGTGTCTGCTGAACCATTCGAGTGAAAGAGATCTTTAAAATAAGCCACAGCCACCTCTCCCATCGCGTCTTCTGAGAAATGTTCAGTCCCATGGTTATCAATGAGATAATGAATCTTGTTCTTCATTCTCCTCGATTCCACCCATCCATGAAATACCTTTGTATTTTTGTCTCCAACTTGCAGCCAAGAATTCTTGCATTTTTGCTTCCAAAAGGTCTCTTCCTCATCATAAGCTTTCTCCAATTCCAAACGTAAAGAAGGGAGAGAAGCGAGGTTAGGAGATATTTTGCTTTCCTCCATTTCAAGTTTCCACCTTAGCCTCTTTATGTTTATATTGGAGTTCACATTCGCATGCCTTTTCCACTTGCATAACTCCTGTCTGTAAGCTTTAATTCTTTCAGATACCGAGCCTTGCACTGAGATAGCATTGTTATACCATCCTCGTCGAATTACCTCTGTCACCCCATGTTTCTTGCACCAGCGCTTGTCAAACATGAATCTTCATGTTCTCCTCTGGCCGGCGTTAGCTAGACTTGTAAATATAGGTCTATAATCAGACCCGGTCTTTTCCAGGTACACTGTGTGAGATTGAGGAAAGAGCTTGAACCATTCAGCGTTACCAAAAGCTCTATCAAAGCGGCATTGTACCCATACTTTCTCTTTCAGCCCATTACTCATGATCTCCTTTACTCCACCCCAAGAGAGCCGATTCCCTGAACTCGGAACTTTTTTAAGTCTACAGTTTCTAGCCATAGCTCTGAAGTCAAAGAAAGAGCTTTCTTGTCTCGGAGGACCTCCAACCTTTTCTGTGTTATTCATCAACTCATTAAAGTCTCCAGCAAGAAACCACCCACCACTCCTATTCAATCCAATGAGTTTAAGCTCCTCCCACACCAACCCCCCGCGGTTGACGTATGGGATCACCATAAACAAAAGACATATAAAAAACTTGTACTCCAAGTTTAACTTCAGCATCAATGATTCTCGCTGAAGCAGAAAGAACCTTGACATCATACTTCTCTTTCCAAAATAGCGCCAAACCTCCACTAAGTCCCACTGGATCCACCAAGTAGCAATGGTCATAACCCAACGAAATACGGAGTTTCAGAACGTGATCACTAGAGTTTTTAGTCTCTAGGAGAAACAAAAAATCCGGGAGATGTTCACGACACATCTCCTCCAGGCGTCGAACTGTCAGGTTGCTCCTCAATCCCCGACAGTTCCAACTGAGCGTACTCACTGGGGATTGGATGGTTTCAGGTGAACCATCAAACCCTTGTTGTGTCGTGACATTTTTGAGGAGACTTCTCCCTCTTCATCTGCCTTGCGTTTACCAGTTCCGTCCTCCCTGTCGACGTGAGCTTCGCCGTGATCCGCTGAAGAGATTCTTCTCTTGTTTTGGTTCCTTCTAGTCCACGATGCTCTGCTCCTATGAGAGCTCTTGCTTCTGCTGCTACGTTCTCCTGATTGAAAATCACCAGCCCCCACAGTAAAACCACCAGACAAAGTGTGTGGTGTTTTCAAAACATCCTCGGGCTCATTGAGATTAGATGGTGTTGTAACAAATTGGCCGCTTGTACGATGGAGGCCAGACTCTTGTCTGTGGTCACTGGATATCACCATCCCACTCGTTTCTACTATCTCCTTCCTCCGGTATCTTTCTGTTTGATCTCTGGACATTTGGTCTATGTGGTTAGCAGTGTCCTTAGATGATGATTCTGCACTGTCAATGAGCGGTTCTGGCTGCACTCTGCTGAAATCAAAGATTCTCCCTCTGCCTTCAGATGTCATCCGTGCTACTTTTGGAGCAGATTCCAGACGCAAGCAAGAACGTTGAGCAATGGGGTCCTAAGATAACTCATTGAGTGTTTTCTTCATCTTTGCTTCGCTGATAATCCTTTCTTCTGGATCAGAACAATTCATGTAAAGTCTCATCTGCTCAAAGACCTCAGGAGCAACTATTGAAGAGTGTGGCTCAAAACCAGAAGGAATAGATGGAGCAAGAAGAGGCATGATCTTGTCAGCCAGATTAGTATGATGCTGTCTAGCTCCTGACGGCAAATTATCCGAGCCAGACTGACGACCAGCAATGCCTTTACCCTTGTTCCAGATTAGTAAGGTGCTGATGGACTCTGTGAAAAAAAGATTTGACAAGGTCCTATACTGTTGATGGGTTTATACAAGTTCTCCAAGTACGGCAGAAGACATCCGTGTAAGTCATCTGACAGAAGACCTCCAGGAAGTCTTCTGTATGGGTCATTTTTGCAATTGCAAATTTACAAAGGAGAACTTCCAAAGAAGTCTACTCTACAAAAGACTTCTATGGAAGTCTTCCTTTATAAATATTGGATTATTTTTGTTTTTGAATTTTTTTTTTGAAAATACCACAGAAGATTTTCAGGGAAGTCTTCCACGAGAAAAATAAAAATTTCTCGAGAAACATGTTAGTTTTGCAATTGACCGAATTGTGTCAGATATTTGACTTTGTCGAGAAGACTTACATGGAAGTCTTCCACGAGAAAATAAAACTTAAATATATGATTTTCCTACTTTTGCAATTGAAAATAAAACTTAAATATTAAGTTTTAAGTAGACGACTGACATGTAAGTCTTCTAGTAGACGACTTACACGAAAGTATTCCGTGATAACCAAGGTTTGACCAGAATCTCGGAATGAAATTTTGGAAGACTTCCGTGTAAGTCGTTTTCCGGAAGACTTACATAGAAGTCGTTTTCCGGAACTAAAATTAAATATTTAAGTTTTTTTATCAATTGCAAAAGTAACCTGAGACGACTTTGCTCCGCCAGTTAGAATACTTCTGTCGATAGTTAGGAAGACTTACATGGAAGTCTTCTGACGGAAGACTTCTGTGTAAGTCTTCTATAGAAAGTCAAATTTCTGATACAATCGGGTCAATTTTAAAACTAACATGTTTATCCAGAAAACTTTCAGGGAAGTGTTCTGGTTTATTTTTTATTAATAAAGAAAACGTGGAAGCTTTCCAGGGAAGTCGTCTCTATAAAAGACAGATAAAGTCAATTGCAAAACTAACCTATGCATTGATTAGAAGACTTTCATGTAAGTCTTCTACGTCGAGAAGACTTACGTGGAAGTCTTCTGACGAACAGATCTGGGGAAAAATTGATTTCATACCTTCAACTGGTAAGATAACTTGATTATCTTTTCCTAGCACACATAACTTCACTGCGAAACCGACCCACTTGTTAATGACCACGAATCATGAGCTTGAACCTTAAAAAGTTTAAAACCAAAATCTTGGGTTTTTTGGATGAATATAGAGAGAAAGTGAAAGAGATGTAGGTTTCTGAGCATATGAAATGAGATATGAGGTTTGAAAATCGATTTTTAGGTGCATTAAAAGCTTCAAATTTGTTGTTCATGGTGGTTGGTGTATTGATGACAATGACAATATTGTAAATACTTAAAGAAGATGAGGATGATAGAGTAAAACACTCATTTAAAAAAAAAGTAAGGGTATTTCCGTGAATAATCCAACTTTTGGGGTGAATAGGGCAAATGAAAGTTTCAAAAGAATCAAAGGTTAGTTTTGTGTTTGGCTTTTTGTTTTGGGTTATATTTGAAAAAAAGCCCTTACTTATTTTTATTAATAAAATATTTATTTAATAATTATTAGTAACAAAATAAATGCATATAAAATAGTTAAATAATTGTATAAAATTAAGCTATTAAATATATTGAAATAATTTATTTTAATTTATTAAATATTGTTATATGTTAAAATTGTAAATATTTATTTAAAAAATAAATTATGTGTGATATATTTTTGTTCAATATAATTACATAACAAAATTTATTAATTTTATATATATTAAATAATTATTATTTTAGTTTAATAATAAAAAATAAAAAATATTTTTTGGTGTAACTTTTGGTGCTATAGTTGGAGTAGGAAAAACTTTTGGTAAAATTATACTAAAATAGTGTAGTTTTCACACCAAAATATTGTAATTTTCACACCAAAATAGTGTAATGGGTTGGAGATGTCTTAACAAAATAAATTTTAAGAAAGAGAAAAAAATAGTAAAAAAATGAAGAAGAAACAGTGGCTACGATTGGTAACCATCGCTTAATCACGGAATCGTAGAAAAATAGTTAAGCGGTGGAAAAAATTAAGTAAGCTTCGGAAAAATTTAAAATTTGCGGAATGGTGGAATACATACTAAATTAATTAAAATGCTTTATTATATGAAAATAATAAATATCAATAATTAAATGAATTACTACAAATTTTGAAAATAATTAAAATCTATTTACAATATTTTACTTTGTATTACAAATATCTATTTATTATGATTTTTAAATAGATTAACATCTTATAATATTATAAAATAATTATAGTATCTTTTTATTTACAACTAAATTATTTATCATTACAAAATTTATTGCTATTTATTTTAAATTTTAAAATGGTATTATCATATAATAATTTAACTAGAGATTGATCCGTGCATCCGCATGAAAATTGGTTCTTATATTTTTATACGTCGAACTTTTTTATAATTAATGTTATATATTTTAGATGGATCGTAATATAACTAATTATATCCAAATGACTTGGACCGAATTGGGTAATATGATTATTTTTGGTACAAATATTCAGATACATTTGTTATTTAGATATTTTTAGGTTCTTATACATCAGAACCGAACTCATCCAGACCCAGGAGAACTTAACTCAAAACTCACACATAAATTTATAATATTTATGCGGAGCCTAATTTCTAAACAAAAAAAAACGATACTCAAAAAGAACAACTCATACCTAAATGGATAGCCAATGTTCATGCCTAATTAATTTTATAAACTAATAAAATGACTCTTTCTATGTGTTTGACTAAATTAAGTGAAATAGAAAGAATTTTTAATTTAGTAAAATAATTATATGGAGTAAAAAATTAAGTGACAATAAATGTAATAAATATTTATTATTTTTATTTAAGTTATTATTTTATTTACAAAACATGTATTTAGATTATGTTTTGGTTACGTAATTTTCCACCTATTGAAACTAAAATTAAAAAAAATTAGTAAATAAACTAAACCGAACGTTTAACCCTATGCAAAACCAGTTATTTTACATTTTTGATTTTATAATTGGCACAAAGTTAATGTTGATTAACTAATAAATAAAAATATGTACTATTATTTTTATGGTAATATAATTAATGATGTGATGTATTGTTAAAGTAATACTCCATCCGTTTGCAAAAGTAAGATTTTCTAGAGTTTATTCTTGTTGCAAAAAATAGATTTTCTACATTTTTAATGTACTTTTGTATACTTTTGAGAAACATTAATTATAAATATTTGAATTGATTAAATTTTATTGGATGATAGTTATTGGAAAGTGTATTGACAAATAAATTGTAAATTAAATTGTAAACATTTATTATATTCTTAATAAACTCGAAAACTCTAGAAAATCTTACTTTCGGGAACGTATGAAGTATAATTAATGAAATTGTTGAATTAATTGAAATATAGAAAGCCAACTAATGTAATTATATTAATAAAATTGATAAAAAGACATTATACTTCTTTTTTATAAGACATTATACTTCTTTTTTATATTGTTATTCATGTTTCTAAACAGTACCAAAATCGTGGAAATCCCCTTGGTCCAGTGGTTTGACCAATGGTTCATTAATGGTTCTACACCAGAAAGTCTGAATTTCAATTCCCGGAGAATGCAAAATTATGCAAATTAAGGGAGAAAAAAGCTTACAATAGATCTGCAGCATGACGCAAGGAGTACCGTCAAACGTGGATCCCATAGGCCAGCTCAGGTGAAGCAGTCAGATGTGAATCCTCATACCGCAAGTAGAATTGTCGGCTGTACAATCATCTGTAATATTTCTCATAGTTGTAATAACATAATTATTCAGCGTTAGAAAAAAAAAACAATACCAAAATGTTCTTTAATTTTAATAATATAGATAACATAAAAATGTTGATTTTGTCAATAATCAACTAAAACTTACTTTTCTATTTAATGAATTTTTTCTTCATAGTTTTGTCATTCCATAACATTTTCATAATTGGCAAAATGCTTGGCAAAATGCTTGAATAAACCAATTACCTAGGAAACGCACGTTCACTCTCTCTCTCTCTCTCTATCTTTCTGCTTCCTCTGGTCTCTTTCATATAGCTCAGAGCCTTCCTCTCTTTCTCTCTCTTGCTTCTGCTTAATTTCTCTCTTTATCAAAAACATTTTCCGTTCTTTACTCTTTTTATATTTCCATCACTCTATTTTTTCCTCTGCAATCTTTGTGTTCCCTTCTCTCTCTCTTAACGGCTGACTGATGCACTCTCTCCCTTTGGTGTCTCCGCCGTGATTAAATGGGGTGCATGTTCTCTCACCTCGCCGCCAAGTTCGCCTTTTTCCCTCCCTCTCCTCCCACCTACCACGTCACAACAACACCTGACGGAAAACTCACAGCCGTTTCCTCCTCCACTTCCTCAACTTTTCCCGCCGCCGGAGACGCATCGCTCGACGTCAGGGTGGTGAAGACGAGACGTGGAAACAAAGTCACAGCTTTTTACCTGAGAAACCATAACGCGAGACTCACGCTTCTGTATTCACATGGGAACGCCGCAGACTTGGGACAACTCTTCGATCTCTTCCTTCAACTCAAAGTCAATCTCCGAGTCAATCTCATGGGGTCTCTCTCACTCTTTCGCTCAGATGTTCATACTCTTCATAACCCGTCGTCGTTTCATGTCGAGCAAAACATCTCATTGGCTTATTGGATTTTCTTGGAAATGTTTATATTTTTAATGCTTGGGAGTTCTGCACATAGACAGCTTCATAAATGACTATGACTAGAATTAAAATAAGCGTACTTGTTTCGTAATATTGATTGTTTTTTCTTTTGATTTATATATTTATTTTTATAAAAAACATTAAAGTTTCTCCGTTTTTTACTCCGTCAATAAGTTTTTTGTTGTTGTTTTTTTTTTTTTTTGAATTTTTGAGAAGCTCACGCTTTTGGGAAATGAGTTCTCGTCTTTGCCCCAAAAGCTCAGATTTGGTGATGTTCCCGAAATTTTTTCCTTTTTTCTTTTTTTTTCTCTTTCTGATTCTCCACAATTTTAGTAAAATGTTTTTTCCCTTGGTTTATTGACATTTTAGATTTGCGAATATGACGTTTTGTTTACCCTTTAATTCAGTTTCAAAGTTTTTCACCTACCAGGCTACCACCATCAATTTGTATTTACTCTTTTATAACCGTTTTCTTCAGTTTGTGACGGTCCATTTGTTGTTTCGATACTTAGAATTTTAATTTTGTTATATGCAGGTATGATTATTCAGGATACGGAGCTTCTACCGGTAAGGTGTGTAGCGTCTACTTCATTATACTTATTAGTTAGATTTAATCTCGAGAACATTTATTCCCGTGTAAAATGTGATTTAGTTAGCTTCTTAGGTTGTTGGGATGTTCTGCATCGAGCTCCTCGAGCCTTGGAAAGTCTCTTACATTTTTGACTAACTGTGGTTTATAATCTGTATGCTTGCTTGCAGCCGAGTGAGTACAATACATATGCGGATATTGAGGCGGTTTACGAGTGTTTGCAGACAGAATATGGGGTTGGGCAAGAAGATTTGATCTTGTATGGTCAATCCGTTGGCAGTGGACCGACTTTGCACCTTGCTTCTAAGCTTCCTCGGCTTAGAGGTGTGGTCCTTCATAGTGGCATTCTCTCTGGTCTTCGTGTTCTCTGTCACGTCAAGTTCAAGTTTTGTTGCGACATTTATTCGGTAAAGTTTTTGGTTTTGCTGGTTTATGGGCTTTATATTCTCGGTTTAGGAAGTGGCACTGGAAGCAAACCGGTCTTGTCCCTCTCGGTTTAGGAAGTGGCACTAGTACTATCCTTTTAGTGATTAGTGTTGTGTAATTGCAGAACATAAACAAGATCAAGAAGGTGAAATGTCCGGTTCTTGTCATACACGTAAGTTAAAAGCTTAAAATAAGTCTCTTGTTTAAATTCTCAGTCTATCTGATGAAACTTTACTGATCTTATTACTATTTTTCGGTTACGCAGGGAACAGAGGATGATGTGGTAAATTGGCTACACGGAAACAGACTATGGAAGATGGCAAAGGAACCGTATGAACCGCTTTGGATAAAAGGTGGTGGACATTGCAACCTCGAGATTTATCCGGAATACATTAGACATCTCTATCGGTTTATACAAGACATGGAGAATACAACCACTAAATCTCGTCTCAAGAAGATTTGGCAAGAAATCCGTAGAAGAGACGAATCCAAAGGATGTTGTAGTTTTAGACTGTGCAGACCGAAATGCCCTCGGTGTCCTAAACCTAGTTGCGATTGTAGCTGCGGTTGTTGCAAGTGGTCATGTCCGTCGTTGAAGGGATGTTTCTCTTGCTGTAAGAAACCGAGCTGTGTTAGTAGCTGTTGCAAGTGCTCGTGTCTGTCGTTGAAGGGGTGTTTCACTTGCTGGAAGAAACCGAGCTGTGTTAGTAATTGCTGCTTTCCCAAGGTTAAATGCTGCAGTTGCTTTGGGAAGCCTAGATGTCCGAAATGCTCTTGTTGGAAATGTCTAAAATGCCCTGAACCCGAGTGTTGTTGCTGTGCTGGTTGTTTTAGCTGGCTGTGTTGTTGTGGCGGAGGGAGGAGGAAGGAGGGCGAGACGAGAGGAAGGACTACGATGGCTAAGAGTGGAGGGTAATATTGGTACTTTGATATTTTTTTGTATAGATTTTGTTCAAAGATTGATGTCGATGATTCATGGGAACACTTAGTTTTGAAGAGAAAGCCTCTTTGGCTCCACCTAACCTAGCCCTTTCTGCAGCACAAATGAAACTAAAAAACCGGTGACTCTAAGTCTCTAATGGTTTCCAGCTCTAAAGATGAAACCTATAATTTCTGTAGCTGTATCGACTTGAGATACAAACCGGTAGCTAACTTTAATACTCAAAACTGTTTTAGGAGTCCAGGGTTTCCACACGCTCTTGTTTTGTAGTTGTATCAACTTCAGAACAAACCAGTTGATTCACCCTGCTAAAAATATAGTAACCAAACAAAAATTATACTCCCTCGTGAATAAAGAATGCCACTTCAACATTTTCAGATATATTAAAAATTGATTGATATGCATTTATATTTTTATTAATATCAACTATTTAACCAATAATATTTTGGATAAATAAATTTATTTATAAGATCAAAGCATTTTACAATTGATATTGGACAAATCTTCAAAATAGCACCTTTCTAAGTTTATATCACAAAAATAGCACTCAAAAACTAAAATGACCAAAATAGCAGCTTTCTAAGTTTATCATTTGAAAATTTTAATCTTTTTATTTTTCAAAATTTGAAATCTTATCCCCAAAACTTCATTTCTCAACTCTAAACCCTAAACCCTAAACTCTAAACCCTAAACGCTAAACCCTAAACCCTAAACCCTAAACCCTAAACTCTAAACTCTAAACCCTAAACCCTAAACCCTAAACGCTAAACCCTAAACCCTAAACTCTAAACCCTAAACCCTAAACTCTAAACCCTAAACCCTAAACCCTAAACCCTAAATCCTAAACCCCACCTTTTAACTCTAAACCCTAAGTTTGTGACTTTTGATAAAACATTAAGTGCTATTTTTGTGACTTTTGATCTTGAGTGCTAGTTTGGGAACAAAAACTTGATTTAGTGCTATTTTTGTCTTTTTCTCATTAATATTGAGCTAAAATAACTATAAACTGCATTTAAATTATAGAACGACATTTTTTTATGTAATAAAACAAAAAATGCTAAAGTGACGCTTAATATTAAACGGATGGAGATAATCATCACATAGTTAATGATCAGATGAGGTAACTTTGTAATAAGATACAAATCATTTAACTATTAAAATAATTTTCTTTGATTCATATAGTTTGATATTATTAGTTGCACTTGAGATGATCCAAATGACTACGTATCTCGACATTCAGTTACGCATTATATTCAGATTAGTATACAAATCACCATACACACTCCAAAGATCATCTTTATTCATTTGGATATGTAATGCGTTACAATCTAGTTAGAAGCGATCTCGAGAAAAGTTCATGCGAATGGCACTTCACTTTTTCTTTGTTTAAATAATAAAAACTTAATATATGTAACTATTCAAAATGCCTAGTTAAAGCCTTATCCACAAAATGTTGTGGACTCTATTTCGTGCAAGATTAGTTTCTTTCTTATGAGATGGCTCATTAGAAGTTAGAATATTAATAGCTAAACATAAAACACACATACAAAACCAAATGAGACTAAAAGAAATATTTATGTTTAGCAACATTGGTATTGTTATGACTTGTGAGTTATGACTTATGACCAACGATGAATTCAGTAGTGTTTTCTGTTTTTTTTTTAAGCCAATTAATAGTTTCGATAGGCATACAAAACTTGACTCGTTAAACGTTCTAACTCCCTCAGAAATAGACAAGACAACTGTTTATAGTTCAAAGTCAAACCTAACATAAATCATTTGCCAGAATGAGTACGAATTGTAAAATATTACGATCAGATGACGCTCTTCTACAACTTGTTTCTACCAAACCAAATACTTTTCATTTGTATGACTAAAACATAGTAATTTAATAAACTTTACTAGATTTTAATCCGCGCTTTAAAAACGCAGAATTTTTCAATTTGAAAATCTAATTTAATTTTTACTATAAATAATCTATTGTTGTAAATATTATAAGTTCACATTTCATACTTTCATACATATATGTGGACTAACTATTATAAAAGCATTTAAAATATTTTCAGTAAAATTCCGAAATTGATTTTTAGATATTTAAATTACATTGGAAGTGTGTTTTATTTAAAATAATGTTGACCTTATTTGTTTTTAAATAACTTTTAGGAAATATAATTATGTTTTTAAAAATGATAATTAATGATTTAAATGAAAAGGAAAAGTGAATATAGACAGTGAGTCCCATGAATATTTTTTCATTCAGTTATATCTTTAATGAATTATGTTAAATTAAAAAGAGAGTAGCGTAACTTTGTAAATAACTATAAAACCAATGGCATAATCATATTATGGATTATGCTTTAATAGTATAAATATTTCATAACGAATTAACGCTACTGCATTTAATAATAAATAAACATGTTAAAGCTTTTATTGTAAAAATATATTAAATGCTTAAAAATATATATAAATATTAATGCTTGATATTGATAAAAAAATATGATAAGCTTATTTATCAATGCATATATATATATATATATCATATAGTTCTATATAATTACTAATTAGTCAAAATATAAAAAAACGTATTAGTAATATGAGCAAGGGAGTATTTTTGCAGAAGTATGTTGATTAAGAAATTTGTTGTTCGAGGTTCACTGCCCACTTCAACATGTCACTCTTTTTTTTTTGCCAACAACGTAAATTTAATTTATCTTGCAAGCAACGCAATTAAATATCTGAGGACAAACACATGTTGAAATGGATCTCCATTTCGTTTGTAAAAAAAGTTGATATTTAAAGTTCTTCATGTACCTGCACTTCTTTTTTTTCAGGCTCATAGGTCATCAGTCTTCTTAAGCTGTTCAGTTCGGATTTCAGTTCGACTTTTCAATTTTTTGATATTTCAATTTATAAGAACTAACTACCATATTAAAACCATATCTACTTTAGTTTGGTTCGCTTTATATATTTTCGATTTATTCAGTTTTATACCAAAAAAACCATAATTTTAATTCTCTTTTATAAAATTTTGTGAATTTTAGTTTATATCAGTAGACATCAGATATATTAAAACATGAAAATATTTTCAGTACTATAGCTTTTAAATATAATGTTTTCCCAAATTTTCTTAACTATTTAAACAATAACTAGTAAAATAAAATTTAAAATTTATGATTTTTATAAAATAAAATTTTAGAAAAATTTATTAAAATCATAATATTATTAAATAACTAAAATTTAGCACATATTTTTTATCAACAAAACATATATCTTACTCAATTTCATGGTAAGTTAAAACAAAATAAAAATTATTACAATAATAAACATTTAAATATAATTAATAAAATGTATATATATATATGATCAAATGTATCATATAATTTACATATAACTGTACAATTATATTTTATTGAATCAATTTTTTTTTGCTTCGGTTTGATCGGTGTATATACCAAACTATATCCGTATGCTGATTAAAAAAAGTCAATTCACTTTGTTCGATATTACCGTATTCAAATCATTTTCTCTATTTCGGTTCAGTTTGCTTTTGATTGGTTGGGTTTTACCAAATTAAAAACACCTAAATCCTGTTAGAGTTCTTTCAAAACTTAAGAACACTTACTTCTCTTTTTTGAATCAATTTGTATATAAACATTTCTTCATTAGTTAATACATTTACCAATTTACCAAAATACTTAAATTAATGTGTTTATGAAAAAGGTTGTGATTCAAAATTGAATATGGCGTGATGATGTAAACTGACCTTTCTCCTGAATTAGATTTCTGTTGAAAACTCTTTTATCGTAATTTAACAATTGAAATAATTATGGGTCGTGTTTTAGATCTAGCACAGAATTTGGTGAACGAGTTATTCATCTTGAGAGAATAGGTTTTGAGGGTTTCGATGAGCGAGAATCTTTAAACCTTAAGGTTGATGATTGAGATATACGAAACCACACATTTGAAAATTGTGATGACTGCAATGTATGAATCATGGTTCAAAATAACCGACATGGAATTGAGTTTAATGTACTAGGAATCGAGTATGTGCTAATACACGATAATATCCTTTACCACTACAATATAAAAATGATACTTGTTATTATTTTTTTTGATACTAGTTATTTTTTTTTTGATACTTGTTATTTGAAATCAATATTTGTGTGTTTACAAAGTTTCCTCTTACATTCGACCGTTTCCATGTTTAATTTGGTCCTAATATTTCTAGGGAAATCTGTTTTTTTTAGAGCAAAAAAATGGTAATTATGTCCCTTTAGACTAATTTATACTACTTTATATCTTATTAGACTAATTTTTTCCAAAATGGCAGTAATGCCCTTAAAATTGTAATTTTTTAAAAAATATATATATTGAGTTCGACAAGGGGGATCGATCGATCCCACTTTACAAGTTATAGTGGATCGATCGATCCCGATCATTATTCAGAACAAAAAAAACGCGAAATATATACTGATCGACCTGGTCCATTTCACTCGATCGGCGAAGGTCGATTTACACAGATCGACCGATCTGTAAGAATAGATCGATCGATCCCGTGCCGAGGAAAGAATCCCAAATCGATTTTTTTGGTTTTGTACGATTATATCCGGATTGATTCCCACTTGATTTGAACCGACCAAGCATGATTTCAACTCTTTAAACTCGATTTCTCTGGGATGAAACCCATAATTTCCCATTCACGAATAAAGGGAGACAAAATAAAATTCTCACCCAAGTTCATTAACCCTAACTCACTCAATTTCACTCTGATTTGGACGATTATTTCACCCAAAGCAAATAACCTTCCCCCTTTCTTTTTATCAACATTAAAACTCCAACTTGAAGATACAACCAATTCCCAAACACCACATGAAGCATAGACATGAATCATGGTAGAAATAATGTGAAAATTTTGTGAAAATTTTGTGAACAATCAATGGAATATAGAAGACGGCGAAGAAGGTTGCCAAGGTTTTTTTTGTCGCTTTTTTTTGTTCCTTTTTCGTTTTTTTTTTAAATCAATTTTTTAAAAATATATAAAAGTAAATATTCTCAAATATTTTGTTTCCATATTTTTAGGAACTGATTTCTTATCCGTAGAATACAACTAATATGTAGAAATCAGTTTCTACAGTTTTTTAGAATTATAGTAATGTTTAGAATTTGATTTCTACATGTTTTAGATTTATAGTAAATCTGTAGAAGTCGGTTTCTACATGTTTTAGAATTAGATTAATGTGTAGATTTCGATTTCTAAGAATTTTAGAATGGTAGGTTAAGCGCGGAATGTGTATTCTACATATTTGTAGAATACTCCTATTTACGTAGATCACGTATTCTAAACATTGTAGATTCAATGAAAAAAGTAGATTTCGTTTTCTACTTCGTAGAATGTCATTTCTACTTTTTTTAGAACATAATCTGAAATTTATAATTTTAACTTTTTTATAACTGGAAAATATACCATTAAGTTCATATAGGTATTTTAACAAATGTTACTATTTTTCCAAATTTTTTTTGTTTGTAAAACTATTTATTAAAATTATTTTCATAAATATTAAAGGGTATTATAAAAAAATATGACACAAAATATAGATTAGTCTAAAGGGACATAGTTACTATTTTTTTTGCTCTGAAAAAACAGTTTTCCCATATTTCTATTGCCTGAGTCACCTAGTTGTGACAAATTCATAATCTAATGTAGAAAAAACTTATGATTGAATTCTGAAAATATCCACTATAGTTACTTGGGTTCAGAATCTTTTGTTATAAAAGAAAAAGTTAGGAAACATCAATTTATTACATTACTCATAATCTTTATATTCCATTAAAGTTCTTATTGTTATAAATGTCAAACAGACTAATCCTCATCTAAATAGCCTAATCCATAGCAGACTTGATTTTTTGATCCGTGCAGGCAGCTTTTATATATATATATATATATATGTCTAGATCTATTTTACTATTGGTACATTTTATCGCCCCTTGTGACATCTCTAGTTTTATGTACTAGGAATTGAGTATCTGCTAATACATGATAATATCTTTTTAATACTTACAATATAAAAATGATAGGCTTGTTATTTGATATCAATATTTGTGTGTTTACAAATTTTCCCCAGTTACCTTTGACCGTTTCCATGATTGGTCCTGATATTTCCCTTGTCTGAGTCACCTAGTTGTGGACGAGGTCATAATAAAATGTAGGAAAAACTTATGACTGACTTTGTTACAAAGAAAAAACTTATGACTAAATTCTGAAAATATCCCCATTACAAAGGCAATAACAACTGTCAACGCATTTTAATTAATGTCTTAAATACTAAGTTAATGTCTTAAATACTAAGTTCCAAAAATTAAAGATAATAATATATACGATTACGGAAACAAAATCTCTCCCACCATTTGTTGACCGTTCATGAAGATATCGTAGAAAACCTCAATCGCAAAAACCCTCAAGTACACACAACACTACATTAATACACCTTTCGAATTAAATTCTCCATTATATTTTCTCTGATAAGTTTCGTTTGTTCGTGCGAAAAAAAAGTTTCGTTTGCGTTTATGGTTAATGAAAAATTAGAGAAGAAAAAACATTTGCAAAATCTCGTCACTGATTCTGATTTCATCCAATAAGGTAACAGTTTCTTTTGGATTTAATTCCCAATAATCTTCAATACTAGACAAAATAAAAACAGGGTATTGATTCTTCTTGAATCTGAGAAACCTTTTGACTCAGATTCCGGAGTCTAAACAATGTTGGGTGAGACATCTAGCAAGAATCCAAGAATCAGCCACGTGTCCATTTCCACCGGAGATATCTGCAGCGAATTCGGAAGCAGCTCCGATTTCGCTAACTACACCGTCCATGTCCCTCCGACGCCGGATAACAATCCGGCTCCGCTTCACATCGCTCTCCAAGACATCGACACCGGTTCATCTTACAAAGACGACGACTTGGATCAAACCGAACTGAGAATCAGTGAAGAAGAAGATGCCTTGCTCTACAAGATATCTCAGCCCTTAACTCGTGTTGTCAAAATCTCTCCGATCATCATCGCTCTGTATCGGTATACTCTTATCTCTCTGTCTTTGAGATATTTCACTGTCGTGTCGGTTACAAACACTTTGAGATGCGATGTGTTGCGTCATAAAAAGCGTGATATTTCTTAAGATTTTCTGACAATGTTTTTTTTTTTTTTTTGTTTTGTCTTTTCAGGATTTTAATATTTGTCCGAATCGTATCACTATGTCTGTTTCTATTTTGGAGAGTCAATAACGCAAATGAGAAAGCAATCTGGCTATGGGGTCTCTCTGTAATCTGCGAAATCTGGTTTGCTTTCTCTTGGTTAATCGACCAAATCCCTAGGCTGTATCCGGTTAACCACGCAACCGATACCGAAGCCTTGAAGGCGAGATTCGAATCACCAAACCCGAACAACCCGACCGGGAAATCGGATCTTCCTGGAATCGATGTGTTTGTTTCAACTGCTGATGCAGAGAAGGAGCCACCGTTGGTTACAGCCAACACAATCCTTTCGATATTATCCGTCGATTATCCTATTGAGAAGCTTTCTTGCTATCTCTCCGACGATGGAGGCTCGCTTCTAACGTTTGAAGCAATGGCTGAAGCAGCTAGCTTTGCGAAAATATGGGTACCTTTTTGCAGGAAACATAAGGTCGAGCCGCGGAATCCGGAAAGTTACTTCGGTTTGAAGAAAGATCCTTACAAGGGTAAGGTGAGGCATGATTTTGTTAGAGAGCGAAGGTATGTGAAAAGGGGTTACGAGGAGTTTAAGGTTCGGGTTAACGCATTGTCTCATTCGATTAGAAGGAGATCTGATGCGTTTAATAGCAAAGAAGAGATCAAAGCCTTGGAGAAATGGAAGAACTGGAAAGTGAAAGTTGAGGAAGACCAAGTCAAGGAACCAAGGCCTGCTATAGTAGCTCCTAAAGCTACTTGGATGAGTGACGGCACGCATTGGCCGGGTACTTGGACTGTTCCTTGTCAGAACCATTCGAGAGGTGACCATGCTAGTATTATACAGGTAAAGAAATCACATGGTTTGAATCTCTAACTTGGTTCGTGTTTTGATTTGGAGATTAATTATGTTTATTTATTTATTTATTTGCAGGTGTTGCTTAATCCTCCTGAAGATGAACCGCTTAATGAGAGAGGCGGTGAGGAGTGCGCACTGGATTTCGAAGGAGTAGACACTCGTTTACCGATGTTTGTGTACGTGAGCCGCCAGAAACGGCCTGGTTATGATCATAACAAGAAGGCAGGAGCTATGAACGCTTTGGTCCGAGCCTCAGCTATAATGTCTAATGGACCGTTCATATTGAACTTAGACTGTGACCACTACGTCTACAACTCTATAGCCTTTAGAGATGGGATCTGTTTCATGATGGACGAAGATGGCGACCGCGTCTGCTATGTTCAGTTTCCGCAGAGGTTCGAAGGCATAGATCCCTCTGACCGCTATGCTAACAAAAACACTGTTTTCTTCGACATTAACCTGAGGGCTCTCGATGGGATTCAAGGTCCGATGTATGTCGGGACAGGGTGTTTGTTCCGAAGAACAGCGCTTTACGGTTTCGACCCGCCTGATCTTCCTGTGGAGACAGAACCGTCTGGATGCTGTTGCTGCTGTTTCCCACGGGAAAAGAAACGCAGTCCCGCAACCGTAGCTTCTCAACCAGCGTACTACGTAGACGTTGAGGAGGAAGATCAGTTTGATGTCAATCTGATTAGGAAGCATTTCGGTAGCTCGAGTATGCTAGTGAGTTCCGTAAAGGTCGCGGAGTTCCAAGGTAAGCCATTAGCCATGGGACATTCCAGCATACGTGGACGCCCTCCTGGCTCCTTGACATGCGGCCGCGAGCCACTGGACGCCGCGGCCGTGAGCGAGGCGGTTAACGTTATCTCATGCTGGTACGAGGACAAGACTGAATGGGGAATCAGCGTCGGGTGGGTCTACGGATCGGTTACCGAAGACGTGGTGACAGGTTTTAGAATGCATGAGAAAGGATGGAGATCCTTCTACTGCGTAACTGAACCAGACGCGTTCCGTGGATCCGCGCCGATAAACTTAACCGATCGGCTCCACCAGGTTCTCCGTTGGGCTACAGGATCAGTTGAGATCTTCTTCTCCAGAAACAACGCTGTTTTAGCTGGTAGGAAACTCAAGTTCCTCCAGAGAATCTCCTACCTCAACGTCGGAATCTACCCGTTCACCAGCGTTTTCATCTTAACCTACTGCTTCCTCCCTCCGTTATCTCTCTTCTCCGGCCAGTTCGTGGTTGATAGCCTTGCGCCAACGTTCCTTGTTTACCTTCTGACGATCTCTTTGTCTCTATGTGGGTTAGCTGTTCTTGAAGTCAAGTGGTCAGGGATCTCGTTAGAAGAATGGTGGAGAAACGAGCAGTTCTGGTTAATCGGTGGCACCAGCGCTCATTTAGTCGCTGTTCTTCAAGGTATCCTCAAAGTCATCGCCGGAATCGAAATCTCTTTCACGTTGACTTCGAAATCTTCTGGAGATGACGAAGACGACGAGTTCGCTGATCTCTATCTGTTTAAATGGACGTCTTTGATGATCCTCCCGTTAACGATCATAATCTTGAACATCGTGGCGATTCTTTTCGCGTTTTGTCGGACCGTTTTCAGTGATAATCCACAGTGGAGCAATCTCGTTGGTGGGACTTTCTTCGCCGCTTGGGTTTTGGTTCATATGTATCCGTTTGCCAAAGGATTGATGGGAAGAAGAGGAAGAACTCCGACAATTGTTTATGTTTGGTCGGGACTTATCGCTATTTGCATCTCTCTTCTCTACGTTACCATTAAGAACTCGGAGCTTAACGGAGGATCATTTCAGTTGACTTAAAAGATTATTTTTCTTATGGATGTTTTTGATTATTTTCTTGACTCTCTATGACGTTGATCTCGTTAATCTTTTTCGTTTTATTTGGCTCCCTTGCTTACTATTGATATTTTACTACTGCCTTGTTATGCATGTGATCACATAAAGATTACCTTTATCACCTCAATCACGTGAACTATGTGTTTTTGTGGATGGCAAGAAGTTTCTGATTCTCTATGGGTCTGACTGTATAGACATTTTAGAGTAAAATTATTATAGAGTAAAATGTGACAGTTACTCCGCTTTACTTTACGCTATCTCTTGCCAATCAGGTGAAAAATACAAAGAAAAATGTTTACTCTCATTTACGCTCAAAGTGTAAATTTTATTTTGTCTTTTCTGGTTTCACAGTTATATTTTCCCTCTTCTTTGTTGTGGAGGAATTGAAATTAACATAAAGTATTATAAATATTATATTTTTTTCTCTCTTTTACTCTAACTTTTTATCCCAACTTCGCTCTCATTTACTCCATATCACTCTGTTTTATTTACTCTAACATTTCTCCAATCACACTCTATGTTTTGCCATTTTTTTGGAAGAATGTGTATGTGCTTAGTGTTATACTATACTATGTAGGAGAGTTTGGTAAAAAGAGGGGAAAATCCTAAAAACATCTCCACTCGTAGTATTTTAAAAAAGTTCTCGATAAAATTATAATAAAATATTAATTATAATTTTATTGTATCAAAAAATTTAAACAAATACAAAATAATTATACCCGTAAATAATTTTTTTGGTGACTCATTCCAATGTTATAGATATATTTTCTGAATATATAAGGGCTCCAATTGCATCTAAATATGATGCTTTGGGACCAAATATCTCTTCATTTTCTTCAGGTGGTCGAAATTGATCATTTTTTGACATTAATTGATCTAATGACCATCAGAGTGCTAAGAACAGTTGGTTTATCCATGGTAAAACGTTTCAACACTATATTACTATATGTGGATTGATGCATAAATATATCCTTTTCAGAATGCTCAATTTGGAGGCTAAAACAATACTTTATCTTTCCAAGATCTTTCATCTCAAATTCTCATTTCAAATAGTCTGATGCTTTTTTTATTTCCTTTTTACTTCCAATAATATTAAAATCATCAACATATACCGCATTATCACAAATTCGGTTGTTGTTTTCTTCATGAAAACACATGGGTATATATGATCATTTATGTATCCTTCTGGAGTTAAATGTTCAGTGAGACAGTTATAACATAGACGTCCAGATTATTTTAGCCCATATAATGAGCTTTTTAATTTTGTAGCACATAAATCTTTAGGTTTGGAACTTAATGATTCTGGCATTTTAAATCCATATGAAATTCTAATATAGATATCAATATCTAATGATCCATATAAATATACTGTAGTGACATCCATGAGACGCATCTCGAAATTTTTATCAGCTGCTAAACTCATCAAAAATATACATTTGATTGCATCTATAACACATGAATATGTTTTTTTTCATAAACATAAACATATTCTATTTATTTAGATTCCTGGTTCTAACTTGTGAAACATTGGGAACTCGTTATGTCTAGGATTAGTTCGATAGAGCTTCCGAGCAGTGTCGATGGGAATAGAGATGATAGAGTCCGATAAGGCTAAGTCCGGGGAAAAAGGCCATTAACTTACCCAAAATATGATGATATGTTCAGTTTGTACCGACTTATACTGAGGTGGAAAAACAGACCCCATCTTTTATAAAATTCAAATTTCATGCATAATCTATTCATTTTGTGCAAAAATCTAGTGTTTCCATTAAGTTTAAAACATCCATTATGGTAACTTGATTTTTTATTTGTTTTAGTCGATTATACTAAACCGATGTTGTTTTAGTACTTACATAAAAAATAATTTGCACTTGTGGAGAATCAACCCAGGACCATACACATTCACAATATAACTCAACCACTGTGTTATGACGTAATTTAACAATTGGGTTAATAATAACAATAATAATAATAATAATAATAATAATAAACATTATAATGAGCCAGTTTCAAGGTTCCTCAGCGCGCCACGTCATCATTTTGTGGACCCCACCTTTAAAATAAGTGAAAAAATGTAAAGTTCATAGTCCGAACCCGGGTTATTAACATATAAACACAAACATTTATACCACTAGACTAAATGATACTTTGTACATTGATGGCCGAAACTAATATATATTTATGAAGGTCGGTTTAATCATGTCCCACAAATAAATAAAATGATTTACAAATCACGTTCTCTATTATTTGCTGATTGATTTGTGGGCTTATTTTTTAAACTCGCTAGCCCATCTATTACATCAGCTTATACATTTGATTAAAGCCCAAGCCTATCTTAATAAACCATAAAACTGGCCCTAAAAAGCCTACAAGTCGTCAGCTCTTCGTCTTCGACTGAGACCTATGGTTTTCTCAACTTCTCCAATCAAATCCATGGAACTTTTAGTCTCCCTCTATCTCTTCATCTCCTCATCTTTACGCACACCATAAAAAACGCTAGCGTCTCATAATTGATACGAACGGCTTCGCTATATATAGGTCATGCTAGATCCAGGAGTCCAACCTCTCATATCTACCAGCACTGTTTTTTTTCAATTGTTGAGCATGTCTGTCTCTGATGCTATTGCCGTCCTCCCCACCACCTTCAACGCTCTCCGCCTTTGTCGGTCTTCTCAAGTTTGTTGTTGGCTGTCTCCTCAGCTACTGGGATCCCCGTAACATCAATAAAAATGGTGAATTTATGGGAATCACCCTCCTTTTGCTAGAAGAAAAGGTACCGTCATCTTCACTCTAACATGAATGATTTCTTCCTTCCATATTTCATAAAAACTAAAACTATTGGTCTACGTATTTAACTCTTCTTACCGACAATCTTTACGGATGGCAGCGATCGTAGATGATAGGTTTGAAGTTGGAAGATGGACAGAGGTTCGATCATCTCCAGGCTCTTGCAAACACAAACTTAGAACCCCCGATATAGTTTTATATATCACAGTCAAATTTCTCCAACGCCGTACATTCATATTAGCTACTGATTCTTAATTCCATTTGTTAACTTTCAGATGTTGTTGGCCAAAAACGTTTTCTGCTAGGCACTGACCTCAAAAACGCCTCAACAACGACTCGGCTTATGGTATGTTTTAATCTCATTGACCCAAGCCCGCTTTTACATAGTTCTCATGTTTTTATCCATTTGCTCCTGCTTTAAGAAAACTTATATAATCTCATACACCAGTACGGTGGTCGTGTACTTGCTTTGTGTGACTGACGATGATGCGGCCCCTTTAGGGGTCTTATGAACTCAGATGATATAACCCGGTTTGTCATGGTGGTCACCACGGTCAGTCCAAAAAATATTTAGGGATAGTCATCTATTTTTTCTCAAGAAACATGTTGATGCTAAACAATTTCTGCTGAATATAGTACTTTCATGCATATATCTAACAGAATAACATCATCTAATATAACACACACGTACAAATGTGTTTCAGACTGCCAGCAGCAACAAAACTCCAGACGTGGATTCCCAATCTATACTACCAGCAGCAACTGTTAGCTACACGGTTCACGTGCCCAAGAGAGCCGAAGAAGTTGATGAGGCAATGCCAAGCTTTGAAAACGAAGAAAAGAGGCACGTGAGTGATTGTTTCAAGTTCATCAAACCGTCATCCCCACTTAGCTTATGTGTCAATGAAATAACCATTTTCGTATGTTTTTTCCTACTTTCAACTTTGGTTATCTTTAATTATCTGCAAACTATCTCCCACCAGGAGAAGAGTTGCTTGGTTTTTAAATAAAGGGGAACATTGATGGGTCTTTGCATTTCGAGAAAATAAGCATGTCTTTTGCTTCATGCATGAGAACATGTTCAGATAGTTACATGACATCGACGTTAAACAATGCAACAAAGAAACCAACTAAAATCCAATAGTCACCAAAACAAAACAAAACCCCCAGAAAAAGTGACACAAGCGCACCATCATATGTTCCTCGGTGGGAATTGAGATGCAGACAACTAAATACAAAAAATATATATGTATCAACTGGTCTTCATTCACAAAGCGTCCTACACGTAATCAACAACAAACAGCTGCCTCCCTACTAATTCCACCACCTCCGACCCTCTGCTTTGCCAAATAACTGCACGCACCAACACAAGTGTAAGAACAACATAACTAACAACGTTAACACTAAGTAAAACTGAACAACAACAGCATACACAAATAACCCCGCGGGGCTCGGCCTCTAGTAATAATAATAAGTGACATTTTGGTCTGTGTATTAAACAAAGAAAGGGAACGTTTTTGATCCTTGATATGTACAGTGTTTACGTTATTCTCGTCCGTATTGTGGAGCAGAGAAAGAGGATGAGGAAGGTGGAGTTGTTGTTCAGGAAGATTATGCTCATATGGGTAAATGGAGTTGAACTGTTATTGTGCGGTGTGGGTGGTTTCTCTCTAGGTTTATCCTTTCCTTTTTCTTTTTGGGTTTATTGGATTCATGAGAACTATCCAGATAGAGGTTCAGTAATAGATTCCAATCACAAAACCACTGATTATAACTGTTGGAAAGTAGTTGAAATGTTGATGAGAAGCAGGGCCGTGCCTGACTTTTTCGGGCCCCCAAGCACAAAATATATTTTTGTCCCTTCAATTACTTATTATGGAAAATCATTAAATTTATGGGGCAAAGAATCGAACACTCAACCCTTTGTAGGAAAGAATTGGATAAAGACCAGTAGAACTAACTACACTTTGTTAAAAGAATTGGCCCTTAAAATACTTATACACATCAGGACCCCAAGCATGTGCTTGATCAGCCTATAGTCAGGCACGGCCCTGATGAGAAGCCATGGAAGAGCCAACGATCGACAATGAGTTGGAAACACCGATTGACAGTGACCATGCGAATGAGATAAACGATTTTCCAGAAAGATCTATCAACAGTTGGGAGAATGATTACTACCAACCTAGCTTTGCTGTTCACACTTCTACACCTTCAAAGAGTAAGATGAGCGCAATGGAACCTGATGAATCTGATGAGGACTACAAAGAAGAAGCAACTATTGAGTACTGTGGTTTCATTACAAGGGAAAAAGATAAAAATACCGTACAAAGATAGCGTTTTATACGTGAATGCTATAATTGATATAACATTCAGTTGGGATATGGATTTGTAGTGATTGTTGAAATTCTCAAATTCTATTGTTATTGGTTGGTGGATTCTAAGTTTCTTACTAAAATCTAGTGTTAATGGTTTGATGATTATTTAATGACTTATAAAATCTCTTGTTATTCAAAAAGTTTGGTTTTTAATGATTCTAAGTTTCCATCAAATCTAGAGTTATTGGGAATTAGATTCTAGATAATTTTACTCATAAGACAACTTCAAAAATCTTGCATATTTCCTCTAGATTCTTAAAATCCTTGAATTAGAACATTTTCATAAACTTTTAAAATATGAAATACTCTTTATAATTCTTTACAAATTTAACAAATCTCTTGACTTTTAGAATCAACCAACTCTATAAAAATTTTACTCCTACTAACCCCCCCTAAGATAGCTTTTGAAAATACAAATGCTATCTTCTTCATTTTCATTTTCAGATTCTCAACCTTTGATTTAGATAGCATAAGTATCGTTGAAAAGCTATGATTAATTTAAGTAGAAAATTATTTCATTTCCCTCTCAAGGACTTGTCGAGAATTATTTTACTTTCCCTCTCAAACTTTGGATATTTAATAGGTGTTCTTGGTTTATATATTTTGATTGATTTAGAAATCCATGTAGTATTTATAAATCCAAGTAAAATATACATATTTTTAAATTTTTTCGGATTAGTATTTACAAATCCGGAGGTTTTCTCTCGGATTTGAGACTTTGTATTTTTAACAAAAAAATCCATTCAAATCCATTATAAAATCAAATTTATTAGTAAATCCATGTGTAAAATATACATATTTTTAATTTTTTTCGGATTAGTATTTACAAATCCGGAGGTTTTCTCTCGGAAATGCTCCCTGGCACGAGACACGAGGGCACTGTTTTGAAGTTGACTTTATCTTTGCTCCTCCTTTCGAAACCGTCGAACCTCCGCCTCCCTTAATCAACCACCGTAACAAATTTTTCCGGCGGACCTATTCCGACCTCAGGAGTTGCTACTTCACCGGATCTACCATCTCATCGGTTTAGTTTCTCATGAAAAAGGAGATAATGATGCAGATCTGGATTATAAACTGCAGCATTTATTTCTCTTTAAACCTAACCGCTCTGTTGGTTGGTGTTTGAAGACAAATTTACTTCTTACTGTCTTCTACAGTTGATCTACCTTATCACTAAGGTTACTCTTACCACTCACTGTGGTCCCATTACTGTCGACGCGCTCTCCAGTAACTACTTTCAAAAGTTTTCAACTACCTGTACCCTCCCGCCATGACTTACCGACTCTCACGGTCAGATAAAGAAAAATGGACCGTCGACCCCCGACGTCCCCACAAGCGACCTCCGGTGAAGATTCCGGCAACAAATACAAATGCCCTCATAGAAGAACACAGGTTCACCCTCATCGGAAGGGTTACTAATCCCTCGGTTCAAAAAACTAGGGCTCTAGTAGACTTTTTCCTTCAACACTGGAAGGTCACGGGAACCATCTCAGGAAGAGACCTAGGACCTTATCTATTCCAGTTTAAGTTTGACTCGGAAAAAGATCTCCAGTCGATTCTCATAGGAGCTCCTTACCACTTCAAGCGTTGGATGATTATCCTGCAGAGATGGGAGCCAATAGTCTCCGACTACTTCCCGGCTCTCATTCCCTTTTGGATTACTATCCACGGTATACCCCTACATTACTGGGACGAAAAGACCATTACGACTATCGGTGAAGCTCTTGGACCCATAGACGGCAAAGATGTGGATCATGCGAGAATCAGGGTCTTTATCAATGGCCTAAAACCACTTGAGATGAAGATGGATATAAGCTTACCGTCTGGTGAGATTAAAGAGGTTGAACTCCAGTATGAAAAACTGGAAAAACATTGTTTCTCCTGCTTCTCTCTCTCTCACGAAGTAGAAGAATGCCCATCTCAACGTGCTAGATCTAACCAGTATGGATCCCGTACATCGCATCTTGGCATCTCTCAGAGACAAACCCTTGAAAGAATTGATGCTGGGAAAAGAAGACTGGACTCTAGGAAGCAGAACATATATTCAGCTGAACCAGAGCAACCACACAGAGGACGGTCTTCATCCTACAATAGAGACAGCGAACAGGCCCCTAATTGGAGTTATGATAAAGACTTCTGTCTCCATTATGGCGCAAGACGTGACCCACATTTTACCGAGAGGCGATCAGACCTACAAACAAACGGTCATGGGAACCCACGTCCATCGGCTCGAGACAGACTGTCTCTCCCTAAAGATAGCTCTGGGTCTAAGAAAACAGGAAACCTCCGTTTACAGGGAGTATCTCAAAGAAGTGAATGGAGGCCAGTACAAGAAGGCTCTGCCTCACGTCAATCTCACGTCTCACATACTCCCTCTCCTAGACCCAACAGAGAATCGATGCACTCCTCCGGTACTAGAACTTGTGAAGACCTACATAGGTCTGGTGATCGTAACTTCCCATCAAATGAAAAAAGATCAAGCGAACGCAGGTCTGCCCTTGAACGGTTATCTGCATCTAAGGAAAGGATTCCACTCCTTCTCGATGGGGAGGCTAATACTGTATCAGGCAGACTTCAAGGCGTAACTGACCATCACCAGGAGGATGGGAGACATCGCCACTCCTCAGGGGGATCTTCAAACCCCTCAAACTCTAGAGCTGCAGGGAAAGCCCCTATGGACCAATCCCCTATAAGAACCCTCAGTGAGGATAGAAGACACGTCTCCCTCCGCCTTGGCCCGATGGTTGACTCTGAAGAAACCATTATAGAAGACATTCCACTACCAAGAAGGAGCGGATTGGGGAACATGACAAACCTTAAGGCACAAGGAAAGAAGAAATCCAGTACCCCCTCTGCCTCTAGGAAAATATCAGTGAAAAGTCCGCTTCATGGTATCAGTGTTAAGAGACGCAGAACAACAAAAGCTCAAACTACTGCCTCTGCTAGGCGTAGACTACTCCCTCCCACTGGAACGGAACCAGAAAATGAAGCAGGCCCCTCTAGAACGGCACGCCCTAAAAACAACCCTACACTGGCTACATATAAGAAAGGAGCGGATTTTCGGACCGCTCCAAAACCTCTTCCTTAGTGTGTATGAGTTGGAACTGTCAAGGAATGGGAAACAAATTGACAGTTCGTCATCTAAAGGAATTTAAATCAAAGAATTCCCCGGACATTATGTTTCTCATGGAGACAAAACGACAAGATGAAGCGGTGTTTGATCTTTATAAGGGCTCTGACTTTGTTTACCACTACACTGTCCCGCCTGTGGGACTCAGTGGCGGACTTGCACTGTCTTGGAAAAAAGAAATAAAGCTTGAAGTTCTGTTCTCTTCTGCAAATGTTATTGACACAAAACTACAGATCAATGATAAGACTGTGTTTGTTTCTTTCATTTACGGAGCACCTCAGCAAGGTGACAGAGCGAAATACTGGGAGGATTTATCAGTCCTAGGGGACCAAAGGGAATCACCTTGGCTACTAACCGGCGACTTTAATGACCTCCTAGATAACTCCGAAAAAGTTGGTGGACCATTGAGATGGGAAAGATCTTTTCTAGCATTCCGTAACTTTGTCTCCAAGAATGGTTTATGGGATCTCCAATTCTCTGGAAACTCCCTCTCTTGGAGAGGAACTAGATACAGCCACCACATCAAATCTCGACTTGACAGAGCCATGGCCAACCTTGCATGGTTTGAACAGTTTCCATCTGGACGTAGCGAGTATTTAAGATTTGAAGGGTCTGATCATCGTCCCCTACTCACCCACTTTGACCAAAACCTGATAAAGAAAAAAGGAGTTTTCAGGTTCGATAGAAGACTCCGAGAAAAGCCAGAGATCAGACAGTTGGTTGAGGAGACTTGGAACTCTGTTCCATCAAACTCGGTCCTCACGAAAATAAATGAAGTTAGGAGGAATATTGTGGAGTGGACAAAGAAGCAAGCTGCAACGAGTAAAGAACTGATCATATCCACGCAAGTTTTGCTCGAGGAAGCACTTTCAGACACAACCCCTGACCTGATCAGAATTGAAACGCTTTCTCAAACTCTCGAGAAGGCATATGAGGACGAGGAATCCTATTGGAGACAGAGAAGTAGAATTCAGTGGTTAAGTTGTGGAGATCGAAATTCAAACTTCTTCCACGCGGTCACCAGAGGAAGAAGAGCGTGTAACAAGTTCTCAGTAATAGAAACAGAGGAGGGCCAAGCATTTTATGAAGAAAAGCAAATCGTCATGGCTTTCTCTGAGTTCTACAGCTCCTTATTTACCTCAGGAAATACAATTTCCCAACAGACAGTCCAAGACGCTCTATCTTGCAAAATCTCTGATGAAATGAACTTGGCACTGATTGCCATACTTGATAATCAAGAGATCAAAAGAGTTGTCTTTTCTATTCATGCTGACAAAGCTCCGGGCCCTGATGGCTTCTCAGCCGGTTTCTACCAATCTTTTTGGGAGATAATAGGTGAGGATGTCTCCCGTGAGATCCAAGGTTTCTTTGAAACCAGTTGTCTTAACCCCAGACAGAACGAGACTCACCTGCGCCTTATACCGAAGAGTCTTAGTGCAAAAAAGGTCTCTGACTATCGCCCCATTGCGTTATGCAACACCCACTACAAGATCATCGCCAAAATCCTCACTAAGAGACTCCAACCCCTCCTGCAAGACCTCATCTCCCCATATCAATCAGCCTTTGTACCGGGCCGTGCGATTGCGGACAATGTCTTGATTACACATGAAACTCTCCACTTTTTGAGAATTTCGGGAGCAAAAAAGAGATGTTCGATGGCGGTCAAGACTGACATGAGTAAGGCCTATGATCGCATCGAGTGGAGTTTCCTCAAGGAAGTTCTCCATACCCTAGGCTTCCATGAGGTGTGGATTTCTTGGATTATGGAGTGTGTTTCTTCAGTGTCTTATTCCTTCCTCATCAATGGCGGTCCACAAGGAAAAGTAATCCCAGCGCGAGGGCTCCGACAGGGCGACCCGCTCTCGCCATATTTGTTTATCTTGTGCACAGAGGTGCTCTCCGGGCTATGTCAGAAGGCGTTGGTGAATGGCTCCCTCCCTGGTATCAAAGTCGCGAGAAACTGCCCCGCCATAAACCACTTACTTTTTGCTGACGACACAATTTTCTTCGGAAAAACCAACCCTACGAGCTGCGCTGCCTTAGTCACGATCCTGAAGAGATATGAAGCGGCCTCTGGCCAGTGCATAAACCTCGGAAAATCATCTATCACCTTCTCGTCAAAAACGCCCGCAGAAGCAAAAGCAAGAGTTAAAAGAGAGTTAAACATCAGTAATGAAGGTGGAATAGGGAAATACTTGGGGCTCCCCGAAAACTTTGGAAGAAAGAAACGAGATATTTTTGCAAGCATTGTTGATCGAATCAGACAGAAATCGCATAGCTGGACGACCCGTTACCTCTCGGGAGCAGGCAAGATGGTACTTCTGAAAGCGGTCCTCTCAGCTATGCCCTCCTATACCATGACATGCTTCAAGCTTCCCAAATCCCTTTGCAAACAAATTCAATCGATTCTCACTCGATTCTGGTGGGATCTCAAACCAAACATTCGGAAAATGTGTTGGGTTGCTTGGGATAACCTCACACTCCCAAAGAACGCAGGAGGTCTTGGGTTTAGGGAAATAGAGGTCTTTAACGATGCCTTGCTGGCAAAGATACCTTGGTGCCTTCTCCGCAACCCAAACTCTCTCCTCGGCCAAGTTCTTCGAAATAAATACTGCAAATATGAGAACCTGCTTGAGTGCTTAGCACCAGGAAATGCCTCTCATGGGTGGAGAGGAATCCTCGCGGGCAGAGAAATCATTAAGAGAGGAGTGGGATGGATCGTTGGTGGTGGTCGAAATATAAAGGTATGGGAAGATAACTGGCTGTCCACCACAGAGCAACGCTGCCCAATGGGACCAGCTCCAGAAAACCTCCAGGATCTAAGAGTCTCGGACCTGATCTCTCCACTTTCTGCTGAGTGGAACTCCCGTTCGGTCCGAACCCTTCTCCCCCAATACGAAGACATGATCAACCTCCTGGTTCCTAGTGCGCTGGGGATGCAAGATGAGAGAGCTTGGCTACCCGAGAAGTCGGGGGAGTACACTACTAAATCAGGGTACGCTCTCTCAAAACTACACGTCACCCCCGATCCCCTGAAGATTTCAGCTGGAAACAATGCATTTGGAATGTAAAGTGTTCCCCAAAGCTCAGGCATTTTTTGTGGAAAATCAAATGCAATGCTCTGTCTGTGGGTGATTCTCTGAAGAAAAGAGGCTTGGAGACCGATGGTACATGTAAGCGATGTGGAGATGATGAAACTGTCCTTCATGTCTTTCTCACTTGCCCCTTTGCAATGAAGGTTTGGGATCACGCCCCTGCTCTGTTTAAGCCAAGCCCCGCAATAGTGTTGTCTGTAACAGAACTGCTCAAACATTGTCTAAAAATGGTAAACCTCCCTCCTTCGGAGCTCTCTCAACCTCTATATCCTTGGATTCTGTGGAACCTATGGCTTAGTAGGAACCAGATTTTGTTTGAAGATAAGAGGTTCTCTGAGATTGAGACTACCAACAAAGCAATCAAAGACTGCCGTGAATGGCAATTGGCTCAGCCCCTCAAGCCTCCGACAGCACCAATAAAACCCCCTCTCCCTCCTCGCGCTCAAAACAATCATGATCCTACAAAGAATCAAACTGTATGTTTCTCTGATGGAGCTTGGGAGAGTGCGACTGGTCGGGGAGGCTCTGGTCATCGCCGGTATATTGCACCAGACAGGACTGACGCTACTCCAAGGCTCTGGTCATCGCCGGTATATTGCACCAGCCTTGGTGGCGGAAGCACTGGCCATGAAAGACTCCATCTCCGCTGCTATTAATGTAGGTTTCAAAGACTTACTCTGTCTCACAGATTGTAAAAGTCTCATTGACATGGTTACAGGAAACTCCTCTGTAACATCTATCCAAGGCATCCTCCACGACATTGGCGTGATGAGTCGATCGTTGGATTCTATCTCCTTTTCCTTTATCCCTCGCACTAGGAATGAAGCTGCTGATAGACTAGCTAAAGCAGCCATTGTTGTTTCTGTTATTGCACCTTTGGTGTAAAAGACTATTTCTTTTAATGCAAGTAATGAAAGGTTTGACCAAAAAAAGAATAAAACTTAATTTGATATAGAATTTATGAATCATTAAACCAATAACATATGATTTTAGTTCGGATTTTCAAATCCATTAAAATACAACAACCAATAACCCCTTGTTACTCTTAGATTTTTTTCAGTCTTGTTTCAGATCTATTATCTTCCGGGAGACTCTTCTCTCTCCATCTTCACATGTTCTCTTTCAGAATTCCACGCCCGCGAAGATTAGACTCGTCATCATTCTCTTACTCCTTCTCTCAATACAACCCTAATCTCAATCTCACCATCTCTTTTTCACCTAATGTCTTGGGTGCCTTTGTTTTTACAGGTAAATCTTTCTCCTTTTTCCTTTCTTTGTTTTCTCAAATCAATTGAAAATCCAAAGGATTCGTACTCAATAGCAAGTGCTATAACCCGGATTTCGCCTCCAATCCAGAGGCCAAAGGTTTTGGAAACCCTCTTTTTAGTAAACTTTAATTTGATTATTATCTGGGTCTGCTATTTTATATTTTATTTTTTAGCTAAGAAATCACCAACAAACCATCCTGGCCTGAGAGCGATTCGGGACAAGGTGATAAGTTAGCAGTCCCTTTGGCTTTCACGCAGAAGAAGCTCAGGTCGAAGAGAGTGAAGCAAAGTGGCTAGAGGAAGAAGAAGAAGCGATGAAGGGAAGCCTCCTTGTGAGTTTCATATCTATTATGAGTTATAATGCTATGTCGTTTCATTAAGTATTGATACTATGTCGTTTTGGGTTATTGTAAGCTACTTAACGGGAATTCATTTCCTGAGTATGGTATCCAATAATTAAACAATCAATCTTATCTCTTATCTATTTCTCTCTCTCCCTCCCACCCCCTTTCTTCTCGATCCTTCTCCCCTTTCTTGTTACTTAGATCGGATCCTCCCTGGATCTTATCATTGGTATTCTTAGCCAAATGCTCCGGTTGAGACAGACGGGAACAATCTCAGATTACAGGGAGCAGTCTGAAGAGTTATCAGCAGAAGTTCCTCATGTGACATATGATGTGTTGGAGGAGCTGTTCCTTCACGGGAGAGGAGTCTGCGAGAGCAGGTGGTGAGGTTAAGGCCCATTGGGATGGATGAGATAGTCGATATGGCAAAAATAATAGAAGAGCAAGAGAATGAGAGGAGCGCCTATCACTCAAGGGCGTTCTAAAGGACCAACTCCGCTCCGGCGTTGGGCTCTAATCAGAGGAACTCAAACTCAAGCCCATCAAAGCAAGGCGAGACCACCCCTGCTAGGAAGTCGTTTGAGTCACCGCGGGACACTAGAAGTTCAGAGCAACGGAGGCCCATACAGAACCCGTGTAGATATTGCCAAGAGCGATACTTCACTGGGCATCGCTGTAAGTCCTTCCAGAAGTATAAATGTATGGAGGTAGAAGAGTGTTCAAAGGATGATGAGGACGAGGAAGATGAACAAGAGGAGAAGTTGACTCAGAAACTTAACCTAGAGCCGGAGTTGCAAGTTCTTTCTCTTCAATCAATGGTGGGAATAACAACCGAACGCACCATGCGGTTAAGAGGAAAACTTGGTGAGACCAATGTGGTGGTTTTGATAGATTCTGGAGCTTTTTGGAGCTTCATAGCGAAGCATTTGGTAGACCAGTTGGGGTTAGCTGTGGTCCCTACCATTGAGTTTGGAGTGGCAATAGGAGATGGACGTGTGTTAGCCGGAAATGGGAAGTGTGTAGGAGTGAAGTTAAACATTCAAGGGGTTGAGATCAGTGAGGAGTACTTGCGGTTCGAGTTGGGTGGTACAGATCTGGTTCTCGGTTACACTTGGTTGGAGAAGTTGGGAGAGACCCGAATCAACTGGGGCATGCATTTATTAAGATTCCAAGTGGAAGATAAGTGGGTTACTCTCAACGGAGACACTGATCTGTTACGGGAATATGTTTCACTCAAGACAATGGAGAAACTTTATGATAATGAAGAAGAAGTCATTCTGTTGGAGTTACAGGCGTTGTTTGAGAATGTGCAAGAACAGTTGCCGAGCCAGACGATAAGCCTTGGAGTTCACAAGCTCTTAAAGCAGTTCCAGACTGTCTTCAATATGCCTAGTGGGCTACCTCTGAAGCGGTCTCCTGAGCACGCTATTATTCTACATGCAGGAACGTCACCCATTAATATCAGGCCTTATCGTTACTCTCACTTCCAGAAGAACGAAATTGAGAAGCTGGTGCAGGAGATGTTACAAGCTGGAATTATCCAGCCGAGCATAAGCCCTTTTTCCAGTCCTGTACACCTAGTCAAGAAGAAGGATGGAGGTTTCAGGTTCTGTGTAGACTACCGAGCGGTGAATAAGAGTACCATTCCAGACCGGTATCCTATTCCAGTGATCGAGGAGCTTATGGATGAACTAGCTGGAGCTTCTGTGTTCTCCAAGCTGGACCTGAAATCAGGCTATCACCAGATACGAGTGAAGGACAGTGATGTAGGGAAGACGGATTTCAAGACACACGAGGGGTACTATGAGTTTCTGGTGATGCCTTCCGGCCTCACCAACGCCCCGACAACGTTCCAATCGGTAATGAACGAGATTTTCAAACCTTATCTGCGTAAGTTCGTTCTGGTCTTCTTCGATGATATATTGGTCTACAGCAGGAGTGATAAGGAGCACCATTAACATCTGAGAATTGTGTTGCAAGTCCTCAAGGACCACAGGTTCACGCCAATGAGAAGAAATGCGCCTTCGCACAACCAAAGGTGGCATATTTAGGTCATATAATCTCCAAGAGAGGCCTGGAAGCTGATCCTGAAAAGATCGACGCTATGAAACAGTGGCCACAGCCGAAGAACATTACTGCTCTGAGGGGATTATTGGGGCTTATTGGTTATTACCGCCGGTTCGTGGAGGCGTGTGGGAAGATAGCAAGGACATTAACGGAGTTGTTGAAGAAGGATGGGTTCAAATGGTTAGAGGAATCAACCTAAGCCTTCGAGATCTTGAAGGGTGCCATGAGTAGCTTGCCAGTGTTGGTGTTACCTGACTGCACTAAACCATTCATGGTGGAGACTGATGCGTCGGGAACATGCATTGGAGCAGTGTTGTCCCAAGGAGACAGGCCAATAGCGTTCATCAGCAAAGGGTTTTCTAGCAGAGGAAGAGTAAAATCTTTTCTATGAAAGGGAGCTACTGGCCATTGTGTTTGCAGTAACCAAATAGAGACATTACCTCACGGGCCATCAGTTCACCATAAGGACCGATCAGAAGAGTCTTCGGTACTTGTTGGAGCAGAGAGCAGTGTCTGTGGAGCAGCAGAAATGGGCGTCGAAGCTCCTGGGGTTGAACTACACTATTGAGTACAGACCTGGGAAGGAGAACAGAGTAGCTGATGCTTTGTCTCGACGCACTGAAGTGAAAGAGGAGTCTCAGTAGTTCTTGGAGTTTCAGTTGACAGCTCCGCTATCGATCGACATGGATGAATTGACACTGCAAGTTGAGAAGGATGAGACGTTACAGAGGATAATACGTGGAGTTTTGGAGGGCGAGAAGGAGTATGAGAGCCACACGGTAGAAAATGGGGGTTTTGTTCAAGGATCGAAGGTTGGTAATTCTTGCAAAATCTCCTTTCATTCCAGCACTACTGACGCAGTTTCATGCGAGTGCTATAGGAGGGCATGAAGGGGTATTGAAAACGTTCAAGGGGATGGTGAGAGAAGTTTTCTGGCCAGGGATGAGAAGCGATATCACGGAGTTTATCAAGGCTTGTGAAATTTTTCAGAAGAACAAGTACTCTACGCTGTCTCCAGCAGGGTTTCTAACGCCATTGCCCATTCCTACTCTGGTGTGGTCGGATATAAGTCTTGATTTCGTGGAAGGGTTACCTATTTCGAAGGGGTTTGATGTGATCTTGGTGGTGGTTGATCGACTGACTAAGTATGCGCACTTCCTACCGTTGAAACACCCGTTTACAACAAAGACGGTGGCTAAGGTGTTTGCGAAGGAGATCATCAAACTGCATGGATTTCCGGAGACAATGGTTTCGGATCGAGACAAGGTATTTATGAGCCACTTTTGGTCGGCATTGTTTAAAAGCCAAGGTACTGTCCTGCACAAGAGCACTGCTTACCATCCCCAGTCAGACGGGCATACATAAGTAGTGAATCGATGCGTTGAAGCTTACTTGCGATGCTTTGCGGGGCACAAGCATTCGTCTTGGAGTCAGTGGTTGCCATGGGCAGAGTATTGGTACATCACGTCCCACCACTCGTCATCAAACACAACCCCGTTCAAGGCATTGTATGGGAGAGATCCACCACGGTTGTTGAGGTTTTGAGATGTTCCAACAAGAAATGATAAAGTAGAAGTGATGATTCAGGACCGAGATGCTCTCTTGCAAGAACTACGTGATAATTTGGCGATAGCTCAAGGTCGCATGCAGAATTCTACTAATAACAAGCGTAGGGATGTGGAATTCAGTGTGGGGGAGTGGGTTTATCTGAAGCTGAGACCGTACTAACAAGTAACTGTGGCAATGAGGTGCGCTGAGAAGCTAGCTCCACGTTTCTTCGGGCCTTATCTGATAGAGAAGAGAGTTGGAAAGGTGGCGTACAAACTAGCATTGCCTCCGACTAGTTTGATTCACCCTGTGTTCCATGTTTCTCAGCTGAAGAAAGCAGTAGCGCCACTCACTAAGGTACAAGAGCTCCCTTTGATCCTATGATCTTCATTGGAATGGAATGCAGAACCGGAAGATGTGATTGATATTAGGAGGTCGGGTGTTGATAAACAAGCAGAGGTGCTGGTCCAGTGGAAGGACCTTCCTGATTTCGAGTGTTCATGGGAACCAGTTAAGAGGTTGACAGAGCAGTATCCTAACATCCAGATTGAGGACAAGCTGAGTCTTCTTCGGGGGGGGGGGGGTATTGATAAGTTAGCAGTTCCTTTGGCTTTCACGCAGAAGAAGCTCAGGTCGAAGAGAGTGAAGCAAAGTGGCTAGAGGAAGAAGAAGAAGCGTTGAAGGGAAGCGTCCTTGTGAGAGAGAGAGTTTCATATCTATTATGAGTTATAATGCTATGTCGTTTCTTTAAGTACTGATACTATGTCGTTTTGGGTTATTGTAAGCTACTTAACGGGAATTCATTTCCTGAGTATGGTATCCAATAAATAAACAATCATTCTTATCTCTTATCTATTTCTCTCTCTCCCTCTCACCCCCTTTCTTCTCGATCCTTCTCCCCTTTCTTGTTACTTAGATCGGATCCTCCCTGGATCTTATCACAAGGCTACGAAATTCCCCTCCTTTTTGATTTGCGATTCGTTTGACTTTGAATTGGATCTAAGGACGCCGCTGTCGTCACGTCACCGGTCTCGAACTCGGAAGGAGCATGGTGGTTTTTAGCAGCGAGGGTTATTTCTTCTGAAACGGTGGCAGAGAGAGGAGGCGTGAAGGGCTCGAGGTGGCTATGGAGTTATATGTCAAGGTTCCTTGGATTTTGGATCTTCTTCAAGTCCTTCTCCTCTTCCTCGGAGATCTTATCTTCTCCCCGTCGATATATTTCTCTTCATCTTCTCTGTTTCACCCGATTGTTTTTTTTTTTTGCAATTTTCTAAACCTTTTTCTGGTGGTCTTGCTAGTGTGATTGTTGAGGCTATGAAAGTTGACACCTTGCATGCTCCTCTCTGGAACCTATTCTCCGTAGAGTTGTAAGTTCTGTTTTTGTATCTTTCTTTCTTGTTTAAATCAGACACCATCAATCTGTACTTGATTTGTAGTCTTATTGTCCGAAGGTGTATGCTGCTTGTCCAGTTTCAATGTTTTACTTTGTTTTTGTCTTAAGGTATGCACTCACTCATCAAACTGGCTGAAGATCCTGCTACAAGACCTGTTTTTGATGTTCGTTGTGTCTATGTAGTCGGCTAAAAGTTCGTTGTGAATGGCTTGTTTCATTTGAGTTAAATTTTCTTGACTTGTTCCTACTAATTCTCATAGCACTGTTTGTTTGATGATACACTACAGAACTGGAACCACAGCCATGGCAAGAAGCAGATGATAAAGTGATGTGGTGGAGATCAAACAAGTAGAGTTCAGAGACACATTTCTTTAGCGATCATTGTTTGATTACATGAGCTCTCTCTCACTGTTTCACACTTGTTGTCATGACTATGGTTCTTCTTGTTATGATTCTTCTGCTTCTTTCTTTCCTTCCTTGTTTGAGCTCTAATTGTTTATGCTTTCTGTTGATTGTAGAAGAAGGAAGACATATTAGACATAGGCAATAGATGCTCGACGTGCTGCTTCTTCTCACATTGCTCTCGTTGTTCCAGATACTTCTCCAAGTAAGCCACAATCTTTTTCATTTGTTTGTAACAGTCTTTGAGATTTCTTATCTTTTAACATTATGTGACGGTTTTTGATATTGTAGGGCTTAATATTGAAGGGGAAGCAGACAGTTACGACTTCGGTGTAGGTATGCAACGTTACATTCTGCTGACACTGATACTTAGTATCTAAGTTCTATTACATGCTTGAGTATTTCTTGACCTTTGAGTTGTACAATATTGTAGGAGAAGGCTACCTATGTAGCACTAAGGCTGATAAGCTCAAGGTTGAGTATGAGAAGACGAGAAATTTCGAGCTGCCCGAGTGATGTGGAGGAGATTACACGAGTAGAGTTCAGACTCTCTCATTTGAGATAGAGATCGAAATAAATTGAGATGTCTGCATGTAGTTGTTTCTTTTCACTTGAGTATGAGTCTTAAATCTACTCATGCCTTGTATTTTTCACTAGTGATTACATTTAGGATTTTCCTTTGACATCTGTTATTATAAAATATACAATTGCATAACAAAATAAACACTATTAAAGAAGAATTTTACATAGCACATAAAAACCGCTATATAAAGAGGCGAAAAAAGATAACGGGTGCAGACACAGCACTGTTTAGAACGCTAAGTATCTCTATAATAACGTTTTACAGACGCTATGTATGACCTTTTTCTTGTAGTGTCTTGTCATTGACGACGAAGGAGTTCTCCATACATCGCATGCAGCTGAGGACGAAGCATTGATTGACAGAGACACCAAGTCATTGATCGACATTCATCAAACAACAGAATCCGAGGTACGAGTAAATGATAATATAGATTATGGTCACCTAACTCCGGATGAATTTGGTATTTTCAGAGATCCAGAAGGCCAAGCACGAGCCATGGACGAACACATTCTCAACATATCCATGGAGGACATTGATGATTGCCATGAATGGATCTAAAAACTTCTTCAACACGCATAACAGAGAAGACGATCAACCATCGATCGACGAAGTCGTTGTACCATCGATCGACAGTCATCATGATTTTGGACAGAGAGCCTACGATTCCAAAAGAAGAAGAATATTCCATTGGGAAAAGAATGATGAATATGGTGTATACAGAGACGAGCATGGATTTGCACGAGCACCAGATAGAAGAATCATTCATGTGTCAAGGGAAGATTTCAGAGATATTCTGAAGAGAGCTACAATGTATGAGGAGACAATTATTTGTCTTCCAGACCATGCAGCGAAATTCACCAGAATATTGCTAGATCTGAGAAGCTACAGCAAAGCTGATATTGATGATATGGTACACAATATCTACAGAGCCCAGGAGATGTCTTTAGATGATACCTACAGGAGACTCGATGATGTATACTACCCACTTAATGACATCATTAAGAGGCTGACTACACGCATAGATGAGCTGAAAGAGGAGATGGACATGATTCGGAAATATAATGCAATCCGATCTGAAGCATCGATTGACAGTCTTACTCGACAAGCTAGATGAGATTAATTTTTCTCAAGACTTGATGAGAGAAGAATTTTCCCAGAGATTGGAGAACCTTGATGAAACAACTATGGCCAGACTTGGAATGCACCAGCGTAGCATCAAAACCTTCAGAATAGGATGCATGTCATTGAGGTTGATAAGGAGATACTGAAAAATCAGTGGACCAGAGGAGATGATACCATAAGAAGCTTCATTGGTACATGGTTCCAGATGAGCAAAGAAGATGTAGACACTTGTTTCCCAATAAGTAGTCATCCACCTCCTTACTAGCCAACCTACTTCCAAAGTCAAGCTAACTGACTATAACAAAGCGCTGAGTGGGAGGCAACCCACTAATAGGTAATTTTACTTAGTTTTATTTCAGAATTGTTATTTATTTTCGCATTTCATTTATTGCAGATAAAAAAAAATCAAAAATAGACCCGAAGAGACGATTGTCAAGTTTATCGACCGATGAGACCAGATCGATATCAATCGAATGTACCACACCAGAATCGACCGACAAACACTCACACACGTCGATCGACAATCAACATCAGCGACCATGTATATCATTCTACCTTGTTACTTATGCAGTTATGATTTATTTCCCACCAAACTCCGACTAGATATACATTGGGACAGTTTTGTTTAAGTCTGGGGGAAGGTTTACTGATATCTATTTTTATTGCTAATTTTTATAAATGTTTTTCAAAAAGTTTTATTGAGTCAAGAAGGGGATAATGAACTTTACAATTTTACTTATTATCTAACCACTCTCTAGCACCACTCTTAGATTTATTGACTGCATAGTGTTTTAGAGTTACCAAAGTGGACCACCTGCCCATTATCCACACTTGCTGAGAATGTTTGATGGAACCAAAGTTGATCTCCAACCTAATTGAGCTTAATCTGCTTGTCTTGGGGCTTTGTATACATAAGATCAGATTCCTCCTGCAAGTCTGGATGGTAAAGTCTGTGTGTTTCTGATTCTCTTCTCTCTCTCTCTCTTCGGCATCTATATAAAGAAAAGATTGAGATGATTTCCTCAGATGCAGAGGGGTAAGTACATTACCTATGATCCCACTATTCTAATTCAAAGGAATGATCACACATCGTTGGAAGCGAGGGGTAGGTACATTACCGATGACTCCACTATTCGCCTACACTTTGTCAAATAAAAAAAAAGAGAAAGAAAAAAAAGAAGAGAAAATCGAAAAGAAGGTGAATAAAGATGGACTGCATCAGCATCATTGTTCATTGGAATTGAGATTCAGAGAAGAGAAAAAGAGGGAAGAAAGAGATCAGATAAGACTACATGTGTGTTCAGAAACTTGCTTGAGTAAGAGTCCGTGGGCATTTTGATCGATACTACCAAGGTAAAGCCTACACCTTTTATATATGTATTAAATGAGATCAGTAGAGGGGCGAGTCAGACACTATTAGCTAAGTTGCTGGTTAGATGGATTTGGTTGCTAAGCTAGGATATGGTATATAGAATACCTCTGAAGTTAGAATTGATTTGATGTGGCTTGCAACATTGTAGAGGTGATGGTATGAGTTTTTAAAATTGTGTGAATCGCTGCTGTTTTCAAAAACCTCTTTGCAAAGGCTCCCATTTGTTTTGCTTGAAGACAAGCAAAAAAGTAAGTCTGGCGGTATGATATACCATGGATTTTACCCACTTTCAGCCATGGTATATCTGTGTTTTAGAAACTATCTATGTTGTTTGGAGTCCTTTTAGCACTACTGGTTCATCGATGATTTGGAGAAAAGTGGTGATTTGGGTGCATTTTGGAGATAAAATGAGAAGAAGCTCGAAGCTGACCATCGAACAAGTTCGAGGTCGACATTTAGAGTTCACCATCGATCGATCCACACTCTGTGCTGTCGATCGACAACGAAGCGTGTAAAGCCTGATATATGGTGTTTTAGACATCTTGTATATATGCTTTTCAATTGGTTATCAAGTCTTTATCGAGTCTTCCTAGTCCTTTTCGAGTCATTACAGGTCTGGAGTTGCGTAGGATGGGAGATGGACCAGCTGGAACAAAATATGGAGAGAAACAGTGCAATTTGGTGATTTTCGTGCAGAACGATCGCGCGGAACAACCCGAGTGCCTGTTTCAGCGGCAGAGATTTTTAAGGAAAATACAAGTCATTACGGGATTTGCCCTAATTATCCCATATTTTTCTCCCAGCCGCATGTGGCTTCTATATAACTTCTTTTTCTGTTTTTTTATTTTATTTTTCTACGCTAGTTTTTACACAAGAAACCATTGGAGACTTTTGTACTTGAAGATTTGCTACCTTGAAAGGGAGTACGCTTCATCTCTCTCGCCTTGAGAAGATTCCTGAACCCTATCTTATTTATATATTGATTCAGCATGTTTTCTTCATATATTGTCTCTGTGATTTCTCTGTTCATGGCTGAGTAGTCGCTTTTTAGGTTTAGGGTGTTAGGGATCATGGATCAATGAGTTAGACACAAATAGGATTGTTATTCTTTGATATCTCTATCTATTGCTAATCTTAATGCTTGTGTTAAACTGGCCATTTATCATCTGATCTTAGGTTTAATCTAATCATCAAAAGTGTTTTAGGTTGCTAGAAAAAGCATAGATATGCGATTTGTCCTTAGCCAACGAAAGCTGATGCTAAGGCAAATCGTGAACCAATTGAATCTGAACTTAATGCTTGTCATCATTCTCTGATCCAAACGACAGTTTAGGCATTAGGATTGCTTGATAAATTGGTAGACACCACGACAGTGGGTTTATCTATTCTTGTTGTTCGAGTTCTAGATTGGCTCTTATTGCCTTTCTGAATAGTTGTGTAGCTCATGATCCTAAGTATCCCGATGAATCACCCTGAACCTAGCTCTTTTAATCATCTGAAAACCCTTAAACTAGTCTGTTATTTTCGGTCACGATACCCTTATCTCAAAACCCCATATTGTTTTAGCTTGATATTGATCCTATAGAAATAAAGTGTAATTGTTGGTCTTTGTGGATTCGATCCTAAAGTGCTACATCGACATACCATTCGATTGTGGTAGTGTGCACATTAGGTTAATTGGTGTGCGTATACACGTAATATTAATTTGGCGCCATTGCCGGGGACCATCGTTTTACCTTTATTTTTCGGTTATTTATTTAGTGTAAGACCTCTAACTTGCTCTATCCTTTTTGTTGCAGCTAATTTTTCAGGTGCATGAGCAGTAGACATACTCGGAGAAACGCACAAGGAGGGTTAGTTACATTTAGCAACCATGAGCTAGCAAGGTTAGAAAGAACAAATCGTCAACAGCCAAGACAAACCGACACCACTATTGGTGCCAATCAGGATGATCTCACTGCTGTAATGGCACTAATGCAGCAGCAGATGCTTCAAATGCAGCAGACCATCCAAGCTCAGCAGGATGCTGCTGAACAGGCTTCTCTCGCGCGGCAGGAACAACAGGCGCAGACTGTTTCGATCGGGGAGAGAAACCTTCTGCGTAACATCCCTACTACGTGCTCTGCCATTGTTCCTCCACCATGCACCATGCATGACTTTGAAATCGAGCCTGCTTTGATCGGTCTAGTACAGAGAAAGGTGTTCTCTGGTATCTCTACAGAAATTCCAATGGAGCATATTGAGCGCTTCGAAAACGTCTGCAGGTTCACTCGCGCGAATGGCGTACCACCAGACTACATCAAGTGCATTCTATTCCCATTCTTTCTTGATGAAAAAGCTGCACAGTGGTTGAACTCCCTCCCTACCGGCTCTCTCACTTCATTGGAACATGTCCGATCAGCTCCTTCAGACAGCTCACTGATGAGTCTTTTTGTGACGCATGAGAGCGTTATAATGACTACCGCAGAGAATGCCTCACCATGGATTTGATGATGATTACCTCTTGGGAATTTTCTATGATGGAGTTGACTGGAATTTCAGAGTGCTATGAACTCTGCCAGCAATGGAGACTTCATGACTCAGACCACTGATGGAGCGTTTGAGCTGATTGAGAACATGGCTGCTACCTCAGCCAATAAGAACGAGGAGAGCGATTGCTCCAAGAAAGTGAACAGTTCTGACACCCAGAAGATAGATGAGCTGACTGCCAAGGTTGATCAGCTACTAAAAAACAACCAAGGACACGTCTTCAGCATGGAGCAAGCTACGACAAGGCAGATTCAGAACCAGAACCAGCGACAACCGCAGAGCAATCGACAAGCTGTTCTAGCTACCGGGAACAATCAACCAGATGAGCTGAAGGGTCTGGGTATGATGATGCAATAGGTGTTGCAGGGTCAGCAGGTTCAGGCCAAGGCGTTGAATCAGGTAACCACGGAAATCGACACCAGGATGGGCAACATGTTCACTGAGCTGAATACAAAGTATGATACTGTGAGCAACCACATAAAGATGATTGATGTTCAGCTTGCTCAAACAGCTGAGAGTGTCAAGAGGCAGCAAGGTACCCTCCCTGGAAAAACAGATTAAAATCCTAGGACTGAGCACTGTAATACAATAGAGAAGCCGTTCGCTGAGACTGTTCTAGGCGCAGAAGAGGAACACAGAGCAGCCTGCTAGCTTTGGAGCGACTGCTCCTAGCGAACCTGCTGAGACTCCACCAGTGCGAGTCTATGTTCCTAAGGTTCCCTATCCAATTCTACCTAAACATCTGATGAATCCTATTAGTGCAGAGCAGCTAGCTGGGTTTAGGAAGATGGTGAGAAGGCTTCCTAAAAATATCTCATTTGAACATGCTTGGGAGATTCGGCCATTGCATATGTTCTTCAAAAATTGTAGAGAATCTCAGGAGGAAATCAAGGCACTCTTTACTAAAGCACCGACACCATCGCTGAAGGTACTGCCTAAGGTTGATGATCCTGGAAAGTTTGTTTTTCCTTGTTCCATTGCTGGAGTGGAATTCATGGAAGCTCTTTGTGATTCTGGGTCTAGTGTGAACCTTGTCTCAAAAGCGATTGTAGACGAGCTGAGCATTGTTGATGCTGCGCCTTCTCAGGTGAAGCTGCCTTTTGCAAACTCTTCCATGGCAGTCCCTTATGGAACCATTCACAATCTTCCTGTCTCGGTTGGGGATTGTGTGCTCCATACCAAATTTCAAGTTGTTGAGATGAGGAAGGATCATGAGATGCCTTTGATCTTTGGAAGGTCATTTATGGCTACAGTGGGAGAAATCGTCGACATGCCTAATAAGAGAGTCTCCTTCTCCAACATCAACAAGAAGGATTTCTACAAGGCTGTCCCAACCAGATCACAAATCCGATACACCTCTTGCATCTCAGTGGTTAATTGAGAACAGCCGAAAATTGTTCCTAAGAAGTTTGGAGATAAGAGTGAGATCAAAGAAGTCCTGGATGGATATCCTCATACTGATACAAAGAAACTCAGTGAGAATGCAAAGGTGAATGAAAAAGTCCAGAAGAAAAGGGTCAAGGGTGACCCTATGATGACGTTGATACCTCGCTTGTGTGATGAGAAATCTATTGAGTATGAGGTAAAGTGCCAGGGTACCTCTAAAATTTTCCCTAAAGTCAGAGTAATTCTCACACATGAGCTGAAAGAGAAAGGAGAAGCTGCTGTGAAAGGGTTGCTGAGCAGAGTTCTGAAGCTGAACATGTCTGATTGTGGAGCTTATTTTGGAACAAGCCATCATGATCAACCCGACTGATCCCTGTCACCAAGTCAAGCTAGTGATTTAAACCAAGCGCTTGGTGGGAGGCAACCCACTGGTAAGTGTAAATATAAGTTGGTTTTGTTTTTGTTTACTTATTTTTTGTTTTAGTTTATTAAGTCTCAGGTCAAAAAGCAAAAAAATCCGAGATACTTAAAAAATTCTAGGTTGCAGCAACGGAACAACCTGCCTTCTGAAAAGAGCGGCTGTTCCAGGCGACCATCTGACGATAGAACACCCAGAATTTTCATGGAGCGCCCACTCCACTCAGGTAAGTATCTCAAACAAAAAAAATGTTTATTCTTGTTTTCACCTTCTTTCTGATTTATTTTCACACCAGAGGCGGTGCGAAGTAAGTTTGGGGGAGGGTTTTCGTCGTTTACTAACTCGTTTCTTTCTATTGTTTTTCTTTTGAGTCAGTTTGAGTCAATTTTTATGATTCGAGTCAGTCAAAACTTTGTGGAAATTAGGACCTTATTCCGTGTTGATCACTGAACACCTCGTGCTTTAGTTATCTTATTCAGTGATCTTAGCAGTGGCGAAAGACACACATGTGGACCTGGAACACCCTGACATATCTCACTTGATTCTCCAGAAGTTCTCGGCCGATCAGGTTACACTGGGTAGACTAAACTCCACCTAACTTGAACCTAATCTTGACCGAAATTCTTCTTGTTACGGGCATTAGATCAGGGAAACGAGAATACACTCAGGACTTCTTATCCTTTTTATCCATCTTGCTGATCCTGAGTGGCTAGTTCATCTTTAGCTAGTTCCCACCCTGCATCTTAGCCTTTATTCCACCTTCATGCATTTTTTGTTCAGTGTCATATGTGCAGATATGTGCAAAAAGGCCGGAGAGGAAATGATCAACGCAGCCTCTTACTCGTTACTGCTGCAGAAAGTCAGAAAGGAGAACAAGCAGATTAAGGGAGCAACCGCTCTATAACCAATAAACTGCGCAAGAGAAGGGGTGGAGAACCAGAATAGTTGCAAAATCAGAACCACCACTGGCACTCATAACCATCATGTATTACCTCATTCTTCGTCACATCACCATATCAGTCTTCAAAAAAAAAAAAAAAAATGAAAAGACGAGAATAATGTGATGGAGAAGGGGAAGAAAGAAAAGAAACATGGAGCCACTGGGAAGGTCGAGCAAGAAGTTGGTACCAAGTATTGAAGAGTATGTAGAGGAAAGTGGAAAGCAGAACAATCAGTCGCTTGTTCCGTCATCAGAACAGTCGCACCAGATATAGCAAAAACGAGTAGAGGATGTGGACATCAATGGATCTATTCTCTCTTGCCATATTGTACGATATCCTGCATCCTCTACAATGAAATTGTAGCCCCTAAACACTCTTAACTCCACCATTAAATAGCCTGTTCCACACCTAGACCGTCTACCCTGAATAGTGCATGTGATGAGAAGCTCACGCTACTCTTAATTGAATGTAAGGAGCTTAGTCTGGAAAGTGTAGCTTTTGCAGGTTTGAAATATAGAGTATGGAGCCGATCTTGAACAGCAGTCATTGGGGTTTTGGTAAGGGAGTGTTGTCCTAGTTTATTGTTTATATGGTTCAGAGATTCGTGGTTAAAGTATGGTTGCCGAGAATAGAAGAGTTCCCATACTTTCAAACCTTTCTCCCAGTTCTTGATACTTGACATTGTTTGAGGACAAACAAAGATCTAAGTCTGGGGGAATTGATATATGGTGTTTTAGACATCTTGTATATATGCTTTTCAATTGGTTATCAAGTCTTTATCGAGTCTTCCTAGTCCTTTTCGAGTCATTACAGTTCTAGAGTTGCATAGGATGGGAGATGGACCAGCTGGAACAAAAGATGGAGAGAAACAGTGCAATTTGGTGATTTTGACGCAGAACGATCGCGCGGAACAACCCGAGTGCCTGTTCCAGCGGCAGAGATTTTTAAGGAAACTACAAGTCATTACGGGATTTGCCCTAATTATCCCATATTTTTCTCCCAGCCGCCTGTGGCTTCTATATAACTTCTTTTTCTGTTTTTCTATATTTTTCAACGCTAGTTTTTACACAAGAAACCATTGGAGACTTTTGTACTTGAAGATTTGTTACCTTGAAAGGGAGAAGGCTTCATCTCTCTCGCCTTGAGAAGATTCCTGAACCCTATCTTATTTATATATTGATCCAGCATGTTTTCTTCATATATTGTCTCTGTGATTTCTTTGTTCATAGCTGAGTAGTCGCTTTTTAGGTTTAGGGTGTTAGGGATCATGGATCAATAAGTTAGACACATATAGGATTGTTATTCTTTGATATCTCTATCTATTGCTAATCTTAATGCTTGTGTTAAACTGTCCATTTATCATCTGATCTTAGGTTTAATCTAATCATCAAAAGTGTTTTAGGTTGCTAGAAAAAGCATAGATAGGCGATTTGTCCTTAGCAACCGAAAGCCGATGCTAAAGCAAATCGTGAACCAATTGAATCTGAACTTAATGCTTGTCATCATTCTCTGATCCAAACGACAGTTTAGGCATTAGGATTGCTTGATAAATTGGTAGACACCACGACAGTGGGTTTATCTATTCTTGTTGTTCAAGTTCTAGATTGGCTCATATTGCCTTCCTGAATAGTTGTGTAGCTCATGATCCTAAGTATCCCGATGAATCACCCTGAACCTAGCTCTTTTAATCATCTGAAAACCCTTAAACTAGTCTGTTATTTTCGGTCATGATACCCTTATCTCAAAACCCCATATTGTTTTAACTTGATATTGATCCTATAGAAATAAAGTGTAATCGTTGGTCTCTGTGGGTTCGATCCTATAGTGCTACATCGACATACAATTCGATTGTGGTAGTGTGCACATTAGGTTAATTGGTGTGCGTATACACGTAATATCAAAGCCCAGCCGGCTTAAAACCCAAGTCAAGACATAATTACGGAAATATCCCTGGCCGACTTTTAACCAAATATTTATGTGCTCTGCCATTGTTCTAGGCAACACACACTTTCTATTCTCTAGTTTTACACATCAAAGGTTTTTAGAAGGATTGGAGAGAAGATCCGAGACTCCTTCAGAGATTAGTATTGAAACTCCAGTATTTCTAACCTTAATCTATTTATGCATTCTTTTATAATGTTTGTTATGAATTTCCTATTGTGTCTGAGTAATTCACCTTGTTAGGTTTAGGGTTCAAATAGGATTATGAAGGATTAGCCCCAAATATAGATTGCTGAGTTGTTTGTGATATACATCAGTTGAATTGCTCTTATTGCATGTGTTCTAGAGTAGCTAACTAGAACCTTGATATTAGGATAATTAGGTGCAAGTGGAAGCATGGCCTGTTACCTGAATTAATTCACATTGTGCTAGGATTGCTAGAAACAAGCAACAACTAATTTAGTTAAACCTAATGAAAATAAGTCAAATCCGCTCGGTAAAGTTTGCTGGAAGGATCATTGATTGACAACCCTATAGGTGTATCGATCGACGATCTGAAAGGTGTATCGATCGACGATCTGAAAGGTGTATCGATCGATTTTCCATTGATAATATCGATCGACACTTTCTCCAGATCAACAAACGACAGTTGAGATCTGAGATCCAGACAATAGATATTCTAAACAAACGGAAGTTGATAGAATATTACTTTGTTTGAGTTCTAGAATATCCAATAAACTATTCTAGCTTCTATACTATTATAATCCTGATTACCTGAATAGAAACCCTAAGTCTAACGCTTTCTCATAATTGTTTACAAAACTTCAATCCAATCAACCGAACAACTTCCTTGTTCACCACTGCTATTTACAATTTACTTAATTGACCTAGCTTAAATCATAAACTGTTTTAAGATCTTTTGCGTGCCTCAGCTCCTTGTGGATTCGATCTCTAAGTACTACAACTCGACCTCTTATTTGAGAGAGTACAAATAACTTAGGGAAATTTGAGTGATATCCTCATCTCTCCAAAATTTTTGTAAAGTAGAGAAAAAAATTTGCTCTCTCTTTGCTATGAAAAACTCTTGCCTCAATGTCTCTCAACAGTTTTGGTAGAAGAGTGCCGAGATATTTTTCGCTCTCAAATCGTGATTATGAAAGTGAGTTGAATGATCGGTCTCCTGACCACATTGCCCATGAGGAGACTCACGAGGTGGGTGATGATGATGAGGTCGTGAAGGAAGAACACAGAGATCCTACTCCGGCCTTGAGGAGGCTACGGCGTATTGAAGGAATACTTACTAGATTCTGCCTCTTCCTTTTCTATTGGTTCCAAAGAGACCGAGGACGTAGCGTGGGTTCCTTGAGATGTCGAGAAGTTGTACTTCTGTGTTCCTCCGGACTATCCGAAAACTCTTTCAAATTTTGGATAATGTGATCTTTTGATATTCGTCGATCAGAAGATCGTGCGGAAAGTCCTCCACCGAGTTTCTTCACATGTCACGAGGCTCGCTTTGGTACATGTGGTTCTCTATTCCTGCATTTATAACCTGATATTTGAATAGAAGCTACGTCATATGAAGGCTGCCTACGTACCATTTTTGAAGGGATCAAGCTTTTCATACTTCATTTTAGAGATAAGGTTTGTACGACCAGCTTTCCGCATAATTTATGAGAAACATTTTTGCAATGATTCAGATCTTTAGTGAAAAATATTTCAAGTAACTTATTGAGTTTTTACTAAAGTTTTTTCATTACAATTTATACGGAAAACACTTTCGTATATTTTGCGAGAGATGCTTATGACATATTTGCTTCTTGAGCAGAACTAATTTGTCAACCAATATGAGATCTCGTAATAAACGTGGAGAAGGCTTTCCCCTTGTTGTGCTTGCTGCTACTCGCGTTTTTGGTTTTTCTTTGTCACAAAACTTTTTGATGCTTTTCCCTGATTTGTTTAGTTCTACAGAAATTGGGTGCAACCCTTTTGTGTTTGAAATTGGGTGCAACCCTGGTTTCTCCAGTGGAATCCTAAGGACTCTCTTAAGAAAACTTTCCATCTCCTTCTCATTAGCTCCCCTTTTTAGATGCTAAGCAACCTTTTCCTTTCTCTTCCTCAACGTTCCCCCCATAGGAGCCTTATCAACTTCCATAGGCTCTGGCGCATCTTCTGAATGTGTATTGGTGGTCTCTGGTGGGTTAGCTAAAGGTTTCGGTTGTGGTCTGAGTGCATTGATTCATGCGCTGTCAATCTTTGGCATCTGCACTCGGAATGTGAGAGGTGCTCATCGATCGATGGGTACTGGAGGTTGTCGATCAACGGTGGTATCTTGTTGTCAATCGACGACTGGCTCAGTTTGTCGATCGATGTTAATACATAAAGGGCTGGGCGGATGTGGGTGTCTTGCTGCGAACTCCTCGTGGGTCATGATCCTCACGGCATTGCATGATGCAACCGACTCTGAATGTGTTGTCGATCGATGTTCTGGAAAGCTTGCCGATCGGTTTTGGTTGAAGTCAGTCGATCGATGTCCTAAGTCTGACGTCGATCGCCACCAATGTGATCCGCCAAAACTCATCGAGCTTTCTAATTCAAAATCCCCTTCTTGCAGCTTCTCATGCTTTACCACTTGCCAGAAATCATCATCAATGATGGCATTCACGTGGTGCTTCATCACATCATCTCTTATCCCCCTTGCTAAAGCTTCTTGCTTCTTAACAGCTTCTCCTGTCTGAACAACCTACATCTCCAACTTCTTCAGATGAGTGTTCAAAGTCTCAAACTTTGTGTTCAGGTTGTTGTAGACCGAATCAATCTTCCCATTGAAGTCCACCGTCAGGTTCTACTCTCCTTCAAACACCCGATCAAGCATTGCTTCGATCTTGCTCTCCTGAGTCTGTGGTGGTGGCTTCTGGTAAGATGAGTTTTCATAACTCCTGCTGTTGTTGCTGTAGGGTTTCTGGTACTGCGAACTCTAGTTGAAGTTACTCATTTGTTCATTGCCATAGAAGTTTCCACCCTGGTTTCCAGACCTTTGAAATCCAGTTCTATTCTACCGATGAAGTTCACATCCTCCTCTCTGTATCTACAGCATCTGCATCCTCTACCAAGCAAGCCTGCTTCCTCAGAAGCTTGTGAACACTGTCCAACTTTGCTTTCATCTCGTCCATCTGGTCCTTCCCAAGGATAGTTGCAGATTGTCTTCTCTCAAAGTCAGTGTTCTTGGTGCTATTGCTGGATGCCAAGTTCTCAATAAGTCTCACAGCCTCTTCTGGATTCCTAGTGTTGAAGTTTCCTTCACTGGAAGCATCAAGAGCCATCTGATACAGCACTACGATGCCTCTGAAGAAGGTATTGAGCAATTATTCTTCATTGAATCCATGGTGTGGACAATCTGTCTTGTAAGACTTGAATCTGATCCAGGAGATTCTGAATGACTTTGTAGGCTCCTGAGTAAATGTAGCAATCTTGCTCCTCAAGTCTTCAGCACGTGCCTCATCAAAGAAGTTACGCATGAATGAGTTCTTGATGTCGGCCCAGGATGTAAGAGATCCTAGTAGTAGCTGCTTCGGTCGACGGTGGTGAGCGAGTGTCGGTCGACAGAATCGGTGTTTGGGTCGACGGTGGTTGGCGAGTGTCGATCGATGAACTAGCGTCGATGTCGATCGATGAGGGGCGTCTTCCTTTGCAGATCGAACGTTCCAAGCTTACGGGATCTGATGAGAATAACAGTTGAGTTTCCTTGTTGCTTCTAGTACTCCTGGGCATGCACCTGAAAAGAAAAGAAAAAATTTTATGTCAGAAAGTGGTTTAAAGAAGTAACCTAGACTAAATCATACTAAATCTATAGGCAATCAAAGCTCCCTGGCAACGGCGCCAAATTTGATCTCGCTCAAATTACCCTAATGAGTGAATTACTCTCTCAAATAAGAGGTTCTATCGTAGTACTTAGGGATCAAATCCACAAGGTGCTAGGGGACCTAATAGATCTAATCAGAGTGATTAAGCTAGGTTGATTATGTTTAAATGTAAATAAGCAGGTTGTGAGCAAGGTAGTTGCTCGGTTGATTTGATTGGGTTTTTGGTACTTAGATGAAATAGCTAGACTTAGGGTTTATATTCATGTAATCAGGATTATAATCTTATTGATGCTTAATAGTTGTATGCATGATATTATAGAGCTCAAGCTATTAATAACAAACCGATCGGCGTTCTCTTTCTAGGTTTGTCTATTGACTAGATGAATTGTCGATCAATGATTCTATAGGAATATCGATCGATACACCTTTCGCACCGTCGATCGATTATTCTATAGGAATATCGATCGAAGAGCGTTAGTCAGGCTTTACGCACAGGTTGAATAATGCTCACTAGGCTTCCTAGATCAGCTTTCGCCTTACTCTAGTACTCCTAGCTCAATTAGGACGGATTCATGGTGAGATACAAGTGATCACTTGAGCCTACAACTCCTAGGTCAAGTTTTAGCTAGCTAAACTAGAAACATGCATTACTGACAATCCTAATGATGAATATCACCACTAGGAATCTATAGTTGGGGCTAATCCATCATAACCTATTTAAACCATAAACCTAACAATAGAACTACTCCGACATATTAATCAATTCATAACAGCAATGATAAGGTAAGAACATTACATAGATAGATAGATAATAATGGAGTTCCAATCACAAATCTCCTTGGATCTTCTCTCCAATTCTATTAAAATCCTAGAAAACCTTTGCTGTGAAAATAAGAAAACAAGAAAGCATACTTTGCCTCTAACATGTTGGCAAATTATAAATATTAGGTTAAAACTCGTTAGGGGTAATCTTGTTAATTGGTGAAGTCTTGGGCTCTAAGTCGGCTTGGACCAAAACGGGCTTCTGCGCGCTTCGCTGTCGATCGATGTCACAGGGTGTGCATCTATCGATTATTTCTTCTAAATGTCGACCGCTGGTCTTGCTCGACAGTCAACTCAGATGCTCTCTCGATCTAATTATCTCCAAAATGCTCCAAAATCATCATTTTCTTCCAAAACACTCATGAACCTATAAATATATTAAAAAGACTCTAGAATATAGTAATTAGTTATTAAAACACTTATAAACCATGGGTAAAAGTGGATAAAATCCATGGCCTATCAGGTGTCCTCCGAAGATAAAACATTCTTATGGCAACTCCTCTCAGGGTGTATAGTTGTACCGAAAAATCTAAAAGCAAGAGGAATACAATGGGATATATGTTGTGCAAAGGAATCAATAAATCATGTATTCTTTGAATGTCCTCCAGCACGTCAGGTGTGGGCGCTTTCAAAGATACTATCGAATCCTCATATTTTCCCTCTCAGTTTCTTTTCGCAAATATGGACCATCTTTTTGGAGAGTTAGTCCAAAAATGGATGATCAGCAATTTGCATGGTTATTATGGTATATTTTGAAAGGTCGGAGCAATAATTTTTTTAGTAATTTGGATATTGACTCAAAAGATACGCTTAAATTAGTGGAACTAGAATCAACACTTTTGGTGGAGGCACATGCATTTTCTTGAAAGGAACATTTGAACAATCCTAATATTCTAATTAACCTGATTAGCATGTGACAAAGGTAAATATATAAATTTTTGATAAAAATATTATAATTTATAAACAGTTTACGTACATTGAGTAATCTACATAATATGTTAAAATATAATTTAATATTTCAAAAACTATGAATGTGTTTATAAACATAATTATTGCATCTTTAAATACAAATAACTAAATAGCTAATAACATGATATAATTATAAATAAACATAAATATTAAAATCAACAAATTATATTTCAAATAAGAAAATTATATAAATCAGTTAAATTGTTAGCTTCAAAGTTATTATAAAACTAAACTAAATTATTAATACAGACTCGCGCGTAGCGTGAATATAAAATCTAGTCTATACTATATAAAAATTGAGCATATAAGCCATTGATGGTGTAACCATAGGATTTAAAACAACAATCAAAATATTACAATTCATCATTATAATTTAATATTTTTCAAAATGTTAACATTTCCAAAAAAAAACTAAATGTAAAACGAAACTAGTATTATATATTTATAATTAAAGTAAAATAAGTATTAACATTTGACAAGTTACTTAAAAATTTTAAGTTTTAGTAGAATAGAAACTCAAAATCAAAATAGTAATATTAACAAGAATATTATGTTAGTTATTTTGTATAAGAAATCGAAAGTACATTTTATGAAAAATAAAATAGTAAATCAATGTTAAAATAGTTAAAGTAACAAAAACATCTAAAAACATTTACAGTGTATAAAACAAAAAAAATTCTAATATCATTTAAATTACATGAATTATTATATATAAGTGATTGTCAAACTTTTCAAATATCATTAAATAATTTATAATATATAAAAGTTGATGTTATAAACCATTTAGATTGTCTACATCAGATTTAAAATTATTACAAAAGTTCAGTTTTTCTAAAACGTCAAAATTCCAATTCTAGACTATATATATATATATATATATATATATATATATGTATATATATATAAGTTGAGCCTATAAGCCTTTCAAGGTATTCATTCAAATAAGATTTAAAACAATCAATCAAAAATATAAAAAATTATTATTATAATTTATTATTATTTTTAAAATTTTAATATTTTCAAAAGAATACAGAACGAAATAAGTATATTATATATAATTTAACTAATAAAATAAGTATTAACATTTGACAAGTTACTTAAAAATACTAAATTTTATTTTAATATAGAAAATTAAAAGAAAAATAGTAATATTAAGAAAAGTACTATGTTATCAATTTTGTATAATAAATCCAAAGTATGTTTTATGCCAAAATAAAATGGTAAATTAATGTTAAAATAGTTAAAGTAACAAAATATTTTAAAATTTTACCATTTATAACACAAGAAATTTCCTAATATCATTTAAACCACTTAAAGTATTAGTTTGATTATAAATAATTGTCAAAATTTCATAATATTAGTGAATAATTTATTATATATAAAAAATTGAGGTTATAGGCCTTAGATTATCTACATCATATTTAAAACCACCAATCTAAACATGTCAAATTATTACAAAAGTCTTTTATTTTCTAAAATGTTAAAATTTCCAAATATCAAAAAATTACAAATTTTTTACTATTTCCTAAAATGTAAAAATTTACAAATGTTAAATCATTACGAAAATCTTACTATTTTTGAGATGTCAAAATTTGTAGAAAAAAATCTTTCAAAATGAAATAGAATTCCATATAATTTAGGTAAACTAAAATAAGGAAACTGAATTAAAAATTAAATTAATATATATATACACTATGATGCTGATTTAATATTAAATTGAATAATATTTTATATTTTAAAATTTGAAGCAAAATATAATTTTTACGCATAACTATTTTTAAGCATAAAAATAGAAAAATTATTATGAAATAATGTAAAACAAATCATAGCTAAAATTTATTAAAATTAATTAACTTTATATACATGCCAATTCTTTGAAAAAAATCTTCTAAAATATGTTAAAACATAGAAATATCCTATATATCGAAATAGAAAATATATATGTAATTTATATCCATATTGATATAAAATAAGATCAACCTGAGATTTAAATATATAATTTTTTATATTTCTTAATTAGTTGTATAAAGTATAAATAATCGTCTAAATTTGTTATATACTATACAAGTTTTTGTTTAAAAAAAAATAAAACAGTGAATGGTTTCAGTTTTTGTTCTTTCGACCTAGCAATTCATTCTTTGGATTTCATTATATTAAAAAAAGTTTAATTTAAAATGATAACTGCAAGTAATAATATTCAACTTTATGTGAGATACATATTGTTATGAATTTGAAATTGTTTCTTTTCAGTCAAAAGAAATTAATAAATTTATCTACTCATAAATAATTAAAATTGTAAATATAGTTGTTAACAATTAAAAAAAAATACATGATGAGCTTTTGTAAATCGATAATCAGATTCACAGATAAAAATATAAGCTCTATATAATAATACATAAACTAAAATTATCTTATATAAGTTTAATCTAATATGTCTAATAAGTTAATTAAATAAGCCATTGAGATTGTCCACATAAAATTTAAAATCACCAGTAAAATAATGACAAATCGTTACAAAATTTTACTATTTTCTAAAATGTCAAAATTTCCAAAAAAAATAGTTACATCAAAATAATAGAATTCCATAAAAATTAAAGTAATCTAAAAACTCATTAAAATACTAAACTTAATATATGTACTAATTTTGAAATTTAACTTATAAATAATATTTTTTATAAATAATATTTTTTAAGAGAATAAAATCTTTAAAAATCAAAGCTATGAAAATTTAAACACTTATATTTTAAAATTTGAAGTTACATAGCACATAATATTAAATATTTACACAAAAGATTCAAAAATATCAAGATTTCCAAAACAATATTTTGAAAAAAAATTAATATTAAATATTGTAAAGAAACATAGGAAAACTTATTTTACAAGATCTTTTTAAATATTAAGGTCATTAAAATAAAGACAATTCAGATCCGTAAGTTGCTGTAAAAAAATGATTATTTACATTTGATAAAAAAAAGCATCCATTTGATTATTTACATTTTGTGTGTGCAGTTCTTATAAACTGCCTCTGAAAAAAAAAACCACGTAGATGTCCAAGTCGATTTTATCAGTCCTCTGAACCCCCTTAGAATGGCTGACCGACCATGTAAGTCTTCTGCTATTTTTTTACTCTTATAGTTAAGTCATCTGTAAGTCGTCTGGTAGTTTTCTGATTTGCATAAGTCGTCTGTAAGTCGTCTGGTAGTTTTCTGATTTGCATAAGTCGTCTGTAAGTCGTCTAGTAGTTTTCTGATTTGCATAAGTCGTCTGTAAGTCCTCTGGTAGTTTTCTGATTTGCATAAGTCGTCTGTAAGTCGTCTGGTAGTTTTCTGACTTGCATAAGTCGTCTGTAAGTCGTCTGGTAGTTTTCTGATTTGCATAAGTCGTCTGTAAGTCGTCTGGTAGTTTTCTGATTTGCATAAATCGTCTGTAAGTCGTCTGGTAGTTTTCTGATTTGTATAAGTCGTCTGTAAGTCGTCTGGTAGTTTTCTGACTTGCATAAGTCGTCTGTAAGTCGTTTGTTGTTTTCTGATTTGCATAAGTCGTCTGTAAGTCGTCTGGTAGTTGTCTGACTTGTATAAGTCGTCTGTTAGTCATCTGGTAGTTATCTGACTTGTATAAGTCGTATGTAAGTCGTCTGGTAGTTTTTTGACTTGTATAAGTCGTCTGTGAGTCGTCTGGTACTTTTCTGACTTGTATAAGTCGTCTGGTACTTTTCTGACTTGTATTGTTTTATATGCAGAAAATGGATGCTTTTATTAATTTACTGAGGCAACGGTACCAAGACCAATCACAACATTTCAGGAGCGACAGAATGTGCTTTCATGATCATAAATTTTCTCGGTAGTGGAGGGCCTCCTACCCTGATTTTAAGAGCGACAATGGAGATGCCAACGGTTTAGGAAGAAGACTCCCTGGTGGGGCGTGGAATTATCATGCAGGCGAGATACCTTCTTTTTACAAATCTAAGAAGGTTTTGGGGGGGGGGGTGGGGGTGGATGTGGATGATATCTATGCACCTGTGAACTTCAAGAACCAGCATTGGATTGCTATATGGATATCGATCCCTAAGAGGCACATAGTCGTCTGGGACAGCATTATTAGTCATATTAGCCTTGAAGAACTCGATGAGGTAATGGAGAATTTTGTCACAATGGTCCCTTATCTGCTTGTTGAGTGCGCGCTCTCTGACGAACAAAAGGTTCAATACACATTGGAGCCATACACATATGCGAGACAAACCGATGGAGTACCTCAGTGCCGAGCTGGTGATTGTGGCCCCTTCGCTCTGAAGTACATTGAATGTCATGCTCTTGGGATGGAATTTCCCAAAGCGTTTAACAAAAGAAGCGGGAAGAGCATCAGGGAGAAGATGGCGGTGGATATATTTCAAGAGCTTCCTATGTGCCATGAATGGGAAAACCAAGACAATGATGAGAACCTGGGAACGTATGAGTAGATATTGGATGTGTTATTTGTATTTGAACTTGATGCTTTTGTGTACTGTTGTATGCTTTTGTGTACTGTTGTATGGTAGATTAGGGGACGTTAACAGGGTCAGGATAGGATGATGTTTTTTGTAACCTATCCTCATACCAAACTAGAATTCCGTAGGAAATTAGTTTGGTAGTGCAGTAACCTTTCGGAATATGTAATGTTTGATCAGAAGGTCTTCTGGACGATTTACCACCACTTCCAACAAAAAGACATCTCAGACGACTTAAAGTTAAATCGTCTGAGAAGTCTTCCAACAAAAAGACTTCTCAGATAAGTTCATAAAACATAAATTCTACAGATAAGTTCATAAAACATAAAGTTTACAGAGACAATCATAAAACATAGAGTCTACAGAGAAGTTCATAAAACATAGAGTCTACAGAGAAGTTCATAAAACATAGAGTCTACAGATAAGTTCATAAAACATAAAGTCTACGGAGAAAATCATAAAACATAGAGTCTACAGAGAAGTTCATAAAACATAGAGTCTAGTTAAGTCGTTGGACGACTAACCAGAAGGTCTTCTGGACGACTTACTTGAAGGTCTTCCACGTCAGTTCTTACATTGTGGACTCTTATGGCTAGTTTCTTTGCAGACTGAGCACCTATAAACCATGTGTTGCTTCCGGGGTTTACGTCCTCTCATCCTGGATAGCTCCGACCAAGATTGCCATCTTGATTTCTTCCGTCTCCCCGGACCACGCTTTCAAGAGATGCTTCCCTTTATATTTTTTGACAATATTATCTTGAAGGTGATAATAACATATTCCTCGGGTTGCCCAAGGAAACACCTTTTCACACGCATTTATAATGGAGGAGTGCCTGTCGGAGACTATCACCAGAGGATACTCATCAGATACACAACTCGCCAATTTTGTGAAAAACCATTCCCAAGATTCATCATTCTCACCATCTACGATCCCAAAAGCCAATGGATATATCTGAAAATTACCGTCTTGTGCGGCTGCATCCAACATAGTACCCTCATACTTCCAACTTAGGTGAGCCCCATCCACCACAATGACCTTTCTCTGATACTTAAATCCTCTGATAGAAGCTGTAAAAGCGAGAAATAAATACTTAAATCTATTCAAAGAATCAAGTTCTATATGTGATAGAACCCGGATTTGATGCCTTAATTTGCTCAAAATATGAAGGCAATCGCTCATACCCGTCTTCCGTTGATCCTCTCACCATTTCTTGCGCATATAACAATGCTCTGTATGAAGTGGTGTAATCAAGTGTCATGCCAAACATGTTCTTCATTGCATCTTTGATATGTTGCGGATTCAACCCATCAATGATTCCAACATGATCTATGGAAAGTCACCAATGTACTTCGGAGTACAGTGTTTCCGCTGAGCGATTCTGTCTGGGATGGAACATGTATGGGTTCACACTTGCTCGGACCTTCCATTGACAACCACTAACACGACATGTTGCCACAAAGAGAGTTTTCGTTGACTTGAATATTCTGAAGGAGAACCTACGCCTCACCGCTGTCAACCGCAACTCTGAAACAGTGCATCCTTATTAGCAAAACTCTGGTTGACATAAATTCTGTCTGCAGATGATCCTTCTCCTTCACAACCATATGCTCCTTTGTAATCATCAAAACATATTTCATCATCTTCTTTCTCATCAGCGTCTTTAACCTTTCCATACTCACTATAATCCTCAGCATCAGTGACAACAGGGATGTCAGCATCCTCCTCCCCATCATGATCCTCAGCTTCATGCCCCTCCTCAGCTTCATCCCCCTCCTCAGCTTCATCCCTCACATCAGCTTCATCCCCCTCCTCAGCTTAATCCCCCTCCTCAGCCTCATCTCCCACATGATCTTCATCTCTTTCCTCTGAAACCGTTCTCATCTTGCTAAAGCTTGATACACAAAGACGTACTTCATGCGTTTTAGTTATCTCGAGAAAGTTCCAAACTTGTCTATCACTTGTAACATGAATAGGAGGAAGGTCTGGAGCCATCTGTTGTAATGAGTAGGTTAACTACACAGACTCTGTGTTCATGTCCAGGTTATAATCTTCTTGAGCCATTGCAACAAGATCAGCATGTGTCGAACCTTCACTCAAAAATAACATTCTCGCTCCTTTGAAATGATCAACCACAAAATTCCAACATCCATCTTTCAACAACCATTCTCCATACACTGCATGTAACTGACGCATCATCTGAAAAAGTCAAAATAAAACACATTAGCAAACTTAGAACAAAGAAAACGAAAGTTTATTAAAGATCGAAGCAGACGACTTCAATCTAAGTTCTCCTGACGACTAAAATATACGTCGTCTGGTCAACGCAGAGGTTATTTTTGCAATTGACTTTGAAATCTGTTATTTCAGACGACTGAAAAATAATTCGTCTACTTTTGTTTGGTTAAAAAAAACTCCAAAAAAGCTAGACGACTTACATTTCAGTCGTCATAGGTTAGTTTTGCATTTAACTGAATTATTTCAGAAGTTTGACTTTTCTGGACGACTTACATTTCAGTCGTCTCGTGAAAATTAAAATAATATTATTTTTTTAAACTAGACGACTTACAATTAAGTCGTCATAGGTTAGTTTTGCAATTGAAAAAAAAACTTCAATATTTAATTATATATAGACGACTTACAATTCAGTCGTCCGTCAGACGACTTACATGTAAGTCGTCCAGGATTTATGAGGTTTGACCAGAATCTTGGAATAAAATTCTAGACGACTTACATGTAAGTCGTCGGGCAGATGACTGAATTGTAAGTCGTATGGGTATAATTAAATATTGAAGTTTTTTTTTCAATTGCAAAACTAACCTATGACTACTTAATTGTAAGTCGTCTAGTGTTAATAAAATATTGATATTTCAATTTTCACCAGACGACTGAAATGTAAGTCGTCCGGGAAAGTCAAACTTCTGAAATAATCCAGTCAAATGCAAAACTAACCTATGACGACTGAAATGTAAGTCGTCTAGGTTCGTTGGAGATTTTTTTGTAACCAAACAAAATCAGACGACTTAACTTTCAGTCGTCTCAGAAAACAGATTTCAAAGTCAATTGCAAAAATAACCTCTGCGTTGACCGGACGACTCCCAGGTAAGTCGTCTACAGCCAGGCGACTTCCCATGTAAGTCGTCTGACGAACAGATCTGGAAAAAAACTCGATGTCATACCTTAAATTGGTGAGATAACTTCCTTAGCACACATTAGGCTTCTCCAAGCACACAGAATCTCAAACGAAAGTGACCTACCCAGAATCGTTAGCTTCTATGACTCTATGAGCCATAAAAAAATGTAGAATCAAAATCTTGGGTTTTTTTTAGCTTATTGTGAAGAGAAAGTGAGAGATATGTTGTGTTTAGTTCAAAGAAGAAGGGTAACTCGATTTTGAGAGCATTAAGAGCTTCAAATTGGTTGTTCATGGTGGTTGGGGTATTGATGACAATGACAATCTTGTAATTACTTGAAGATGATGAGGGTGAGAGAGTAAAAATGTCATTTTCGAAAAAAAAAAAAATTGATGGCATTTTCGTGAATTATATGAACTTGTGGGGTGAATAGGGCAAAACTAATTTCCAAAAAAAAGAAGAAGTTAGTTTTGTGTTTGACTTTGAGTTGTAGGTCAATTTTGCAAAAAACCCTAAGTTTTATTATATATGAGTTCAAAATTTCCTGGTATAAATTTATTTCCATAGTTTTGTGATAATATATTACGTATAAGTTTTATTATTTATGAGCTCAAAATTTCCTTAATGTTGCAGTTTTCTTATCACTGCCATAGTCAATAATCACAAAATATAATATATTAAATTACACATAAGAAGAACTTTCAAAGCGTACACACAAGAAAACTTGTCAACTAGTCTTCCTCTCTGTAAGAATAAATTATTCCAATTTTTCTTTAGTTCTAATGCTTCTTCATCTTTCTCGTCCACCGGCTCTTTAGAGCATCTCCAACAGTTTTCTCCAACAGTTTTCTATTAGCGATGTGATGCATCTGGTAGGCTTGAATTATCAACTCTACAGAAGGTAACAACTGCTATTCGGATCTTAGCATATGACATGTCTGCTGATGCGACCGATGAATACATCAAAGTAGGGGAGTACACAGAAATTGAATGCAAGAAATGAGTTTGTCGTGCAAGTGTAGCTGTGTTTTTAGAGTGATATCTCAAGTCACCAACAACATAAGACGTTTCTAGACTTTTTAGCATCGGCCATCAACGTGGAGTTCCTGGAATGTTAGGCAGTCTTGATTGTATACATTAGAAATGGAAAAATTGTCCAACGGCCAATTACACAATTTAAGGACAAAAATATAATATGGGTTATTATTTAGCCAATGGTATATATCCTGAATTGTAAACAATTGTCCAAACAATTAGCATCCCCAAGGTGCAAAAAAAGAAATTGTATGCATCAAGACAAGAATCATGTCAGAAAGATGTTGAACGAGCTTTCGGAATTCTACAATTCAAATTTGCTATTGTTGCAGGATCCTCACGTTATTGGAAAAAGAAGATATTGCATGATATAATGACATCATTTATTATAATGTATAACATGATTATTGAGGATGAACGAGATGTTAACGTACCGACTAGACACTACAAGAAAACAGCGGTATTCTGACGGACATTCCGACGGAAAATGAAATCCTCGGAATATCCCGAGGAATTTCCGAGGATATTCCGAGGAAACACAAAATTTGGTTTCCACGAAATTTCCTCGGAATATACCGACGGAATTCCGAGGAAATATTAATCCGTCCGAATATTCTTTTGGAATACCGAGGAAAAATGTATTCCTCGGAAAAAACCGATGAATTCCGAGGATATATTATAGCCGTTAAAGAGCCGTTGGAGGATTTTAAAAATTCCGAAAAAATTCCGACGAACTAGTCGTTTCCGTCGAAATTCCGTCGGAATTTCCTCGGGCTGTCGGCAGGATTTCAACTATAAATACAAGCACCCCTCTTCCTCTTCATTCACTCCATATCTTCATCCTCCCTCTTACTCTCTTTACACACGAATTTGATTCGTAAAAAACATGTCTTCTTCAAATTATTTTCGTTCTTGGATCGATCGACCTCATTTGGATCCGAACACGAGATTGCTTAAGGAAGAATACCAACGAGGTATAACCGAATTCATGGGGTTAGTTCACCGACAACCGAAAGCAAAAACAGGTATGTTAAGATGTCCTTGCTCTAATTGTAAAAATAGAAAGGTTATTAAAGAGTGGGATGTTTGGACTCATCTATATTTGAGTGGGTTTACACGAAGTTACAAAATTTGGTATCATCATGGGGAAACTGATTAAGAACATGGTAGTACTAGCGAACCTCAGCCAGTGGTTAGATTAGAAGAACCAATTAGAACGGATGTAGATTATGGTGTAGGTACTGAGCAGATGGTAAATGATCATTTTAGAGGGGAAGATTTACCCAATGCACAAGCTAGGAGATTTTATGATATGTTGGATGCTGGAAAGCAACCATTGTACGAAGGTTGCAGAGATGGTCATTCAGCTTTATCATCTACTACAAGATTGATAGGCATTAAAACAGATTATAATTTGGCTGAAGACTGTGTGGATGCGATTGCTGATTTTGTAAAAGGTATTCTACCCGAGGATAATGTAGCTCCTGGTTCATACTACGAGGTTCAGAAACTCGTAGCTGGTCTTGGTTTATCGTATCAGGTAATAGATGTATGCAGCGACAACTGCATGATTTATTGGAGGGCGGATGAACAGCGGGTTACATGCAAATTTTGTGGAAAGCCTCGTTATAAAGATACGAGTGGAAGAGTTCCAGTGCTATATAAAAGGATGTGGTATTTGCCTTTGACGGAAAGGTTGCAGAGGTTGTATCTGTCTGAACGCACAACGCAACCAATGAGATGGCATGCGGAGCACTCAACAGATGGTGAGATCAGACATCCTTCAGATGCAAAAGCGTGGAAGCATTTCCAATCAAAGTATCCCGACTTTGCGTATGAGAGAAGAAATGTCTACCTTGGTGCATGTACTGATGGTTTCAGCCCGTTTGGCAAGAGTGGAAGACAATATTCTCTATGGCCAGTCATTCTTACACCATACAACCTACCCCCAAACTTGTGCTTGCGACGAGAGTTTTTGTTTCTCTCGATTCTCGTTCCTGGACCAGAGCATCCTAAGAGATCACTTGATGTGTTTCTTCAGCCACTAATATATGAGTTGCAACAACTATGGGCTCAAGGTGCTGAAACATACGATGTTTCGTGTAAAGAAAACTTTCAAATGCGGCAGTACTAATGTGGACAATAAGTGATTTTCCAGCATATGGTATGTTATCTGGATGGACAACGCATGGAAGGCTATCATGTCCATATTGTCAAGATAACACTGATGCTTTCCAACTAAAACACGGAAGGAAAACGTGTTGGTTTGACTGTCACAGGAGATTCCTACCACCTGATCATCCATATCGTAGGAGTAGGAATTTGTTTACGAAGAACAAGAGGGTGTTTGACAGTCCACCTCCAGAAATTTGTGGGAAAAATTTGAATACACAACTAAGAGATTTTGGTGCAGAAAGGACGCCAGACGTCAGTGGACATGAGCGTTTTCCGGTATATGCTGTTGGAGACCTACATAACTGGCACAAAAAAAATATTTTCTGGGATCTGCCATACTGGGAGGATCATCTGCTAAGGCATAATTTAGATGTCATGCATATTGAGAGGAACTTTTTTGACAATCTCATGAACACGATCCTTAATGTTCAAGGTAAAACAAAGGATAATTTGAAGCCAAGACTGGATTTAGTCGATATATGTGCTCGTTCAGAACTTCATGTTGATGAGAATGGTAGGGCTCCTTTTCCCATATACCGACTTGATGCAGAGGGAAAAGATGCGTTCTTTGATTGGATTTCAAACGATGTGGAATTTCCAGACGGTTACGCATCTAATTTGCGTAACTGTATCGACAGAAAGGAAGGAAAGTTTACTGGCTTGAAAAGCCACGACTGCCATGTAATGATGCAGCGCCTCCTTCCGTTTGCCTTCAAGAAACTATTATCACGAAATGTTCATGAAGCAATTGCTGGGATAAGTGGTTTCTTCCGCGATTTATGCACGAGATCAGTGACTCTTGAAGGTATTGAAAATATGAAGACTAACATAGCCGTGATTCAGTGCAACCTTGAGAAGATATTTCCTCCCTCATTTTTTGATGTTATGGAGCATCTTGTTATTCACCTGGAAAGAGAATTGGAACTTGGTGGTCCTGTGCAGTATAGATGGATGTATCTGTATAAGCGGTATATGTTCCATTTGAAGAAGATGGTGAAAAATTTAAGTAGGGTGGAAGGTTCTATAGTCGCACAGATGATCAATGAAGAAACTTCAAACTTTGCCGAGTACTACTTTCCAGCAAAAGTTCAGACCAAAAACAGAAGACCTGCTCGGCATGATGATAGAGGCGAACGGGCAACATATCATGTTACGGTTCCAGACATTTTCACAGACGTTGGACGACTTAGCAGAAAACCAAAGGACCGTCGACTTACTGAGCAGGAGCGCAGTAATTTGCAAACATATTTGCTCACCAACTGCGAAGATGTTCTTCAATATGAGAGGTAAATAAATTAGCTTACAAATTTTTATTTTAACAAGTTGAAATTTAAATCTTAATTAATTACATTATTGTCATCATATGTACAGGATTTTCATGGCAGAAAAGAGGTTCGAATATAGATACGCCACATAGGACGAACTAAAAGAAATGAAGCAGAGAGAATTTTCTGGATGGATGTTTACTTATGTGAGTGCTTTAAACAAATTAAAATATCATTTATAACATATTTATACTAATTCACATTTATTGATATAACATATATATGTGCTATTAATATAGGTGTCTGCTGGTTTGGCCAGAGGTGAAACATTTGACGATTGGATACGCGAGATGGTCGTTGGACCAAAATTAGTTGTGAAGTCATATCCTAGATTTTGTACTCGAGGATATGCATTCACAACTCAGAAGAGGACACGTTCGAGTACGACTTATGATGCTGGCGTTTGTTCTGCATCAGGAGATGATGTATACTACGGACACATACATGAGATTTTGGAAATCAAGTATTTGGGCATGGTTGGATTGCGATGTACTGTTTTCTATTGTGATTGGCACGACAACACTCTGGATCGAGGTGTGAGAACAGATGCATTTGGTGTTACATCAGTAAATTCGAAGCGAAAGCTGCAATATTATGATCCTTTCATTCTTGCTTCTCAGGCCGATCAGGTAATTAAATGTTAATTATTTAGAATGATTCATCATCATGTGTATTAATTTATAATTTTACTAATAATTTTTTAAATGTTACAGGTTTGTTATATCAAGTACCCCCGGGTAAGGAATATAGATGATCCATGGGTTACTGTTACAAGACTCAACCGGAGAGGCCGAGTTCAGGGAAGTTCCGAGCTGGAAGACCCACTACAACCAAGCACATCCGGCAACTTAAGTGCAGCAGAAGATTTAGCTGGAGTTGACCTTGTAGTCGATTTAACCGACTTCGGAGAGGAAGCCGTCGTTCACGTAGAGGATGAACCAGTGATTGGAGAGTTTCACCAAGATCCAGATTCAGATTCATCTGGTGATGATGACTCGGAAACAGACTAGCATCGACTTTTTGTTTTTAATAGAAATACCGACGGAATTCCGAGGAAGATAAGGGTTTCCTCGGAATTCCCTCGGAATATTCCGAGGGAATTCCGAGGAAGTAGGGTTTTTAAACCGAAAATAACGTTTTGCGGTTTGAATAACACTTATATAACCCTTATTAAGTGTCTTAGACTGATTATGAAGTCAAAAATTTGTTCCTTACCCTATAATAAACACTTTTCCGATTGTATGAACGAAATCCCCACAACATAAGAGAAACACTTATACACTTTAATGAACGGTAAAGGGAATACTTACAATTCGTTTTGAAATTTTGTTATTTCATGGTTTATGATCATCTATACAAAGAATCCTCAATGGTATGCAGTACAATTGTATAAGAAATGAAATACGGCAAAAAAAAATCGATGTTTTGAAACCCCAAACACTAGTTCCTCGGTATTTCCTCGGAATATTCCGACGGAATTCCGAGGAAGATAAGGGTTTCCTCAGAATTCCCTCGGAATATTCCGAGGAAATTCCGAGGAAGTAGGGTTTTTAAACCGAAAACAACGTTTTGCGGTTTGAATAACACTTATATAACCCTAATTAAGTGTCTTAGACTGATTATGAAGTCAAAAATTTGTTCCTTACCCTATAATAAACACTTTTCCGATTGTATGAACGAAATCCCCACAACATAAGAGAAACACTTATACACTTTAATGAACGGTAAAGGGAATACTTACAATTCGTTTTGAAATTTTGTTATTTCATGGTTTATGATCATCTATACAAAGAATCCTCAATGGTATGCATTACAATTGTATAAGAAATGAAATACGGCAAAAAAATCGATGTTTTGAAACCCCAAACACTAGTTCCTCGGTATTTCCTCGGAATATTCCGACGGAATTCCGAGGAAGATAAGAGTTTCCTCGGAATTCCCTCGGAATATTCCACGGAAATTCCGAGGAAGTAGGGTTTTTAAACCGAAAATAACGTTTTGCGGTTTGAATAACACTTATATAACCCTTATTAAGTGTCTTAGACTGATTATGAAGTCAAAAATTTGTTCCTTACCCTATAATAAACACTTTTCCGATTGTATGAACGAAATCCCCACAACATAAGAGAAACACTTATACACTTTAATGAATGGTAAAGGGAATACTTACAATTCGTTTTGAAATTTTGTTATTTCATGGTTTATGATCATCTATACAAAGAATCCTCAATGGTATGCATTACAATTGTATAAGAAATAAAATACGGCAAAAAAAATCGATGTTTTGAAACCCAAACACTAGTTCCTCGGTATTTCCTCGGAATATTCCGACGGAATTCCGATGGATATTTAAGTATCCGTCGGAATTTCCTCGGAATATTTTCATTTAACCGGGCAAATATTTCGCGAAAATTGAAATTGGAATTCCGAGGAAACTCCGACGGAAACTATCCGTCGGACCCTAGGTTTTATAACCACGAGCCGCTTCTTCTTCCTCATTTCTCTTTTCTTCCTCTGCGGCTCCTCTCCCTCCTCTCCGGCGATCTCCCCCTTCTCTCCGACGATATCTCCGGCGATCTCCCCCTTCTTTTACACAAATCATGTAAGGTCCTTATCTAACTCTCTTAGGTTCTATTTGTTAGGTTTTTGTGTAGATTTGATAGATTTTTGGTAGGGTGATTGGTTAGGATTGTGATTTGGTTGTATAATAGGTTTAGAATTGTGATTTGGTTGAATAATTTGTTTTGTTGAATTGATTTATAATTTTTTTATAAATTTTTTAATTTTTTTGTATTTATAAAATCGATTTTTGTATATAAATTCGATTTTTGTGTATAAATTCGATTTTTTTATTTTACAAAACGATTTTTGTATATAAATTCGCTTTTTTGGATTTTACAAAACATTTTTTGTATATAAATTCGATTTTTTGGATTTTACAAAACATTTTTAATATCTATAAATTTTTTTGTGATTAAAAACTATTATTTGGGATTTAAAAAAAAAAAATATATATATATAATATAAATTTCTATATTTATTAAACATTTTTAATATTATTAAAACTATTTTTTGTTTATTAGAACTATTTTTATATATTTATTAAACATTTTTAATATCTATAAAACTTTTTTTTGTGATTAAAAACTATTATTTGGGATTTTTTTTTTTTTAAAAAAAATTAATTTATATATTTCTATATTTATTAAATATTTTTTTTTTAATTTACAGGTCTTGATCAGACCCGGCCTCGACAGCGTCGTGGTCGTGGTGGTACGGGGAGCCAGTCTCGGGATTCCAGCCATTTTCAGGATTCCCCTTCGCCCCACAGCTCCTACCATACATCTCCCTCTGCTGCACCCGCTTCTGCTCCTCTCGCTCCCGCTGCTGCACCCGCTCCTGCTCCTCCGGATCCTCCGGGAGTGATGAGTGTTGGGGAGTTGGTTCGACAGCCCGGTCGTGACCATCTTTCCTATCTCACTTCGTATCCACATGGACGGGGTCAAACATGGTAATTAAACATATTTTTTTTCATTAAAATTTGATTCATTATTAAGCGTTTGTTCTTTTTATTAGGTTCAACCGATCCGGGAACGGGATCAGCGCATGGATCAACCGTATGATGTACTCGGCCCTCGACAAGGGACATCCGACTTTCACTGACTTCCCTGCCGACAAGCAGCATCTGTGGTTTCGTCAGTTTGCGGTAAGTATTCTAATTTTTTACTTATATTTTTAATCTTTTTTTTAATTTTCTACTAATTGAGTTTTTTTTCCAGCAAGAATTCAACTGGAATTCCGATGAGACGCTCTTTATCTATCACCACTTCGTCCATAAAGTTATGGACAACTATGGGAAGCAGATCCACGAGTGGAAGAAGAAGTGGGAAATCAACAAGGTTTGTTTTTAATTTATTAAACAATTTTTTAATTTATTAAACTATTTTTTAATTTATTAAACTATTTTTTTTTTATTAAAAGGTCTCAAAGTCGATAAACAACACAGTCTGGACGGAGTTGTGTGCGCATTGGGATAAGGAAGAGACGAAAGAAACTTCTTCCACCAACCGCAGGAGCGACCGTAAAGGGAAAGACATCTTCAAGCATAACTTGGGTGCTCAATCTATTGCCTCTCTGGGAGATCGCATGATAAGTTCAGTCGCTTTTTTTTCAATTATTTAAGTTTTGAAATTTTATTTTTTTGTGCATTTCTTCTAATTTCTAATGTTTCTTTAATTTATATTTTTTTCAAGGCGGAAGAAAATTATGGGGAGCCGGTTGATGATCTCGCCCTAATGAAGAGGGCGTATACCAACAAGAAGACCGGCCAGATTGATGACGGTCTTGTGAGGGAAGTGGTCAGCCTGGTCCAAACTCAGTTGCAAGACGAAGTGTCTCAGCTTCAAACCGAGGATGACGATTCGACGGCTTCGACCAACTTATCCCGGTTTCGAATCAACGAAATCGTTGAATCCGTAAGTTCTTTTTTTTTAAGTTCAATTCATTTATTTCTTGATTTAAATTTGGCTATTTTCTATTTCAGTCGGTTCCAAAGAAGAAGGGACGTTTGGTCGGTTTGGATCGTCGCACCCGGTCGGTTCCTCCTTCTTCTGCACCACCGACCTTTATTGATCCAGAAGTACTTACGGCTCAGTTGAAGGACAAGGATGATCGCATATCTTTGTTGGAGACCCAGATGGCGGCTCAACAGGCGGGCTATGAGGCACAGAGGAGGCTGAACCAGCAAATGATGGAGATGATGCAGAGGATGTACCCGAACGAGGTGTTCCCGAACGTGCCAGACCCGTAGTTTTTTTTTTCAAAAACTCGGAATGTTTTATTTTTATTTGTACAACTTTGAATATTATCTAATATGTTTTCAATTTTAATTTTAATTTTATATTTTCGAATTTAAATTTCAAAACTTTTATTTTTTTAAAAAAAATTAATTTTTTTTAAATTCCGAGGAAATAAACTCTCGGAATATACCGAGGGACATGTTCCTCTGAATATACCGAGGGCCCTGTTCCTCGGAATTTTCCGAAGGCCCTGTTCCTCGGAAATTCCCGATGACAATTCCGAGGAACATTTCGTCGGAACTTCCGAGGATTGGACCAACGGAAAGTCCATCGAAATATCCCGAGGAAGTTCTCCCTCGGTATATTTCGAGGAGCTTTCCGACGAACTGGTGGTCCTCGGAGTTTCCTCGGAAATTTGTTTCCTCGGAATTCCGTCGGAAATTTCCGAGAAAATTCCGAGGAAAAATGAATTTCCGACGTTATTCCGACGACATACCGACGATTTTTTCCCTCAGTATGTCGCTGTTTTCTTGTAGTGTGAGAATATTTCTTTCTTGTAGTGTGAGAATATTTCTTTGTTAATTGGATTGTATGTGTTATTATTATCTATAATTTTATGTTTTATTATTATTATTATTACTAAGTAATTATTGTATTATAGTTTATTTATAAGAGTATATTATTGATTATATATTTAAAATGTATGTTTATTGTTTCTTTATAGAATTTTAGTAATATTTAACCAGAAGCCCATTGGGCAAAGATTACAAAAAGACTCAATTTTTGTCCAAAGCCTAAACACCAACAGATAACTTTTACATGCTAAAAGACACGTGTGAGGACTCGTGGCGTTAACTCCTTTGTCGATGAAGAAGAAAGGCGGTGCCGGACAACTCGCCGGTAATCCATCCATCTCCATCTCCGATCAGTTGAGGCTGTTTGCATGTTCTTCGTTCCTTCAATCTTCAGCGAAAGAGAGATCTTCAATCCCAATTGGTAGAGTATGAGTCAAAAGAACACTTTAGTAGACACGAGCACAGAATTTTATTGGAACACTGTCTATATGGGAGCTCCAATTCATCTAAATTCCGGACCGGATCTCCAAAGCTTGTTCCAAACCTCAGATCTTGACCTTCGTGGAAACTCCTCATGACTGAAAGTGGAGTTTAATACCACCTCAGAATCAAAAATCTAAGTTTTTCTACCCAAGAAAGAAATCAAATCTCTCAATCAACCGACATCACCATCTACCCAGAAGAAGAAGAACTATATCTGAAACTTTATTTAGGTTCAACACAAATCAGAGAGTAGATAAGATTGGTAAGTGTCTCTGATTTGGCTAACCATAACATACCAAAATCGCCTAACGAAACAAAAAATCGCCAAAGCGAAAAAGCACAGTCGACCCTTATGATCGAAGTTACATACAAAACAAAAACAAAAAGTCAGTAACCGGCGACTATAAAGCCGCCAGTCACCGGAGCGTTTCTATGGTTGAGTGTTCTAGTGAGAGGTTGGAGAAAACGAAAGGAGAGAGAAGCTACTATGTTCTTTAGAATTTTAGTGATTATAGTTAGGTATTAATAATATTGAGGATTAAAATGCAATATCTAAAGGTTTTAGAGAAAACTTTAAAAGGCCACAGTTGGAGAACCACACCTCTATCCAAATTTTAGTCCTTCTTTGCGCAGAGAATTTGATTTCAAATAGGTTTGATTTATCTCGTAGATCTTTGTACATCGAAAGCTTTGATCATTGAATGTTAGTTTATTTCCTATCTACAAAGATTGGTTTGGGTTTTTCTCGATTCGATATTTCACCTTTACCTCTCAGTGAGATTAGTGTTACCCGGGTTGGATCGTTTTCTCCTTGCCGGTACCTTACGGATGTGATTGTGATCTCCGCTCCAGCTTCATCCTAAGTGTGTAACGATCTATGTTTTTGACTCCACCGCTTTTGGGAGATCTTGGGCCTCTGGCTTGCTGAATGTGAAGTTTGGATTCTTTAAAATCGAAAGGTAAGTTTGAAATAGAAACTTGTTATTGATGATTAGCCGGAGACATCTTCGATCAGTCTTTATTCTCTATTTACAATATATTTTGTCGATTGTGTTGCAATAGTATGTCTTTTCTTTCGATCTCATTTCTAATCGTTTTATAAAAATAGGGAAAATTGTTTTTTAGAGCAAAAAAAATATAACTACGTCCTTTTAGAGTAATATCTATTTTGTGCTATTTTTGCCTATAATACCCTTTAATATTTTTGAAAATAAATTTAATAAATAGTTTTACAAACAAAAAAAATTGAAAAAATAGTAACTATTGATAAAATACCTATATGAACTTAGTGGCGTTTTTTCAGTTCTAAAAATGTTTAAATTATAATTTTGAGATTGTGTTCTAAATAAAGTAGAAATGACATTCTACGAAATAGAAAACGAAATCCACTTTTTTTTACTGAATCTACAATGTTTAGAATACGTGATCTACGTAAATAAAAGTATTCTAAAAATATTTAGAATACACATTCCGCGCTTAACCTACCTATCTAAAATATTTAGAAATCAAAATCTACACATTAATATACAATTAGCTGTATTCTAAGGATAAGAAATCAGTTCCTAAAAATATGGAAACAAAATATTTGAGAATATTCACTTTCATATTTTGAAAAAATTGATTTAAAAAAAACAAAAAAAACAAAAAAAAAGTGGTAACCTTCTTCTCACGCCATCTTCTATATTCTATTGATTGTTCACAAAATTTTCACATTAATTCTACCATGATTCATATATATGCTTCCATAGATCTATCGGTCAATAATTCGAGATCGGTCGATCTTCATGAAATCGACCTTTGCCGATCGAGTGAAATGGACCAGGTCGATCAGTATATGCTCCGCGTTTTTTTTCTTCTGCATAATGATCAGGATCGATCGATCCGTTCGACCTTGTAATTTCGGATCGATCGATCCCGCTTGATCGAACTCATTATTTATTATATTTAAAAATTACAATTTTAAGGGCGTTATTGCCATTTTGAAAATAATTAGCCTAATGAGACATAAAGTATATGAGATTAGTATATGAGATTAGTATAAAGCGACATAGTTATCATTTTTTACTTTAAAAAAACAATTTTCCCTAGATAAAATCAGTTCAGATTTTTAGTTTGGTTTGGAGAAGAATTTTATTTTCCACTGATCCTATTTTTGAGGATAATTTTTCATCCGCCTACCAAAACTGTATACTTCTTTATGTTGAAAGGAATAATAAGTTGATAAAAAAAATTGTCAGCTAACAGTACACGATCATAGAACCCCAAAAAAATTAAAAAAAAAATTTGATCAAGGCAGAATAAAAAGCAAGTAAAGAATATGATGATGATTCTTGAAAAATAAACGTATCAACCATCATACCTTCTTCTATCCTCTATGTCACTGACCGACACCCTTTTCTTCTTGATTTGCAGTGCCCGTCCGGAGTATTGTGGCGCCTAAAGAGAATTAAAAATTCATGCCCCTTAAAACCAATAATTGTTTTTAGAACTTAGCTTTTAAACCAAACAAAAATTCATCAAGAACCCTAATATATTGATTTATTATATTGATAAAATAATTATTCTAAAACATTCATATGCATTTAACATGTTGCTTGAAAATACTATTGGTTTCCGGTTACGACAATTCGTTTTGTATGCATTTAGCTCATTTCTTATATTGTTGCCAGCAACAGACATAATTAATAACTAGAATAACTTTATTGTACTTAGAGTTGGAAAACAGAACAACGCTTTAAAGAAAAAAAAATAAGAGGAAAGATGAATAGTCTCATAAATGACATCGCTTTTGTTTTTGCCAAAGAAAATTAGTTGGTTTGATTATATTATTTAATACAATATAAACAAAGAAACTAAGGTTATAAATAAAGGAATCAAAATCATTAGATTCTTTCAATTATTATAAAAATGGAAAAAAATGAACAAGGAAACTAAGGTTATAAACAAAGGAATCAAAATCATTAGATTCTCGGTTATTATAAAAATGGGGGGGGGGAATGAAAAAAACCAGGTTTCGAACATGCATACGTGAGGTAAGAGGAAAATAATTTAAGCCACTGGACCTAAAAGGATTGCTTGCAAATGGCACCCTTAAAATATATATATATCGTTTGGCGCCTAAAGCCCAAACTTTACGGGCTTTACCTCAGGGCCGGGTCTGTTCATTGGGCATGTGCACCATGTAATTTTTCTATTTGATATCAGTTTGGTCGGTACTCATCTTCCGGCATCGTGATGTGTCACACTAGTAGTGGCAACTGTAGTAAGTCGCACAAAAACAAAATTTGACCTCTCACAAAGCGTTCCAACCAGTATAATACCGCCACCTGGTCATGACAGTGCAGATAAGCTCGTGCCAGCTTTTAAAGAATGATTTCCAATCATTTTCTCTAATAAAAATGTCAGCTTGGTACTTGATCGACCAACCAATAAATAAACAGTTTATTAATCAAAACAATAAACAAGTAAAATAGAAAGTATGGAAGAGGTTTTATAGTTTCTCATTTTGATTACCATTTTCATTTTGATTTCTTTTTCTTCATTTCAATTACAAACTGGATAATAGACACACAATTGATTGTTTCAGGAAAAAAAAAAAACGACACACAATTGATATAAAAGTATAGCAATTTTTTGGATACAATTATATTATTTCCGGCTTGACGAAAGAAAACTAACTTGGTATTAATCGAAGGGAAATGAATTTAAGATATACTGAGTTTCTTTTTGCATGTCATCGCCCAATGCCATATTGTGATGACTTTGGCTTGGATGATTGGAACATCATACAACCAAGTTTTTTTCTGACCAACTATACAAACAAGTTAACAACTAGTTCTGTAGAAAACAATCCTGTGACACAAGAACAACTTGTTAACGGTTGATGTGATCTCTGACATTTTCAGAAATAAGATTGTTGAGAAAGGTGAGACGAATTTGGGCTTGGTGCGATGAAGAGGAAACTTGAAGGACAATCTTCAAGGATTATTTTAGTTTATTACATTTTCGAGGTACGGGTATTTTACCTAGAACCAAGGACCCGAGCCAGAACTGACTCGAAAAAGTCAGTTCGGATTGGAGTATGGATAATGCTATTTTACCCTATTAAGTCCTGTTGTGGAAGACCCGACCCGAACTGAGCTCTAGACCTGATTGAGTATTAGTGGACCCAATTTTTAATAACTCTAGCCTATAGATCCATGTTTTTCACTTAGTATTTGTTTCGGTTACATGTTGATCTTTCAGAGCCAAAAAGACCGACCTATAATCGAACCGAAAATTTCCAAATATGTAGTTGTGTCTAAATTTCTAAGACATAAGAACTCAAATAGGAAAGGACCTGAATCAAACCCCACCAGAGGATTCTAATGCCCATGCAACATTTTCCATGCGATTCCTCGCATCATGAATAATACAAGAATGTATGAAAAGCTGCTAATATTCAAATAAATCTTGCAATACAAACATAATTTCTTCCAACATGAGATGATCCTTTACTTTTCATATAATCTATAAGTTCATCCACATAAAGGATATTCTCATCCCTGTTTCCAAACAAACCTTTCATCATCTTTGCCTTTGTTCTTTTCAACTCTCCTGCATCATCGATCATCGCCAGTCTAACTGAGTCAGCAACTGAGTCAGACCAGAACATTCCATCTCTCTCATTTCTTGGAATCTCGACACCAATATCCTTTCCCCGCAGCAACCTCGTATTCAGTCCTTGCTCATTCAACACCGGAAGAAAAATAGGAACTCGTCCGAACCCTAACCCTTCCACCACCGAGTTCCAACCACAATGTGTCAAGAACCCACCCACTGACTCGTGACTCAGTATTTTCACCTGTGGAACCAACCAACATGAACCATACCTCGTCCCCCGACTCTTTCCTCAAACCCGTCCGGAATCAATGGCTCCGACCGAGTCGGCTCGTTCCTTAGAGCCCAAAAGAAAGGCACTTTTGACTTCTCCAACCCAAGAGCCAGCTCAGCGAGTTCCTCTCGGAGAAGACTCGCTTCAGTACCTAAAGACACGTACACTACTGAGTTAAGCCGTTGCTTGTCAAGCCACTCCTTTATACGAGCCCAGGTTGCATCACCATCGTCTTCATGGTCTTCACTAACCGGTGGAGGGAGAAAACCGGTCGGAAAGACCGGTTTTTGATACAAATCTCTTAGTAAAACAAACCATTCCGGTTCAAATTCTGGACAGCTACGTACGAAAACAGCATCGCTCTCACCAATTGAGTAACCAAACCGGACCGAATCAGAGATTCCGGTTACATCTTCCTCTGTCTTCTCAATGTACCTTGCAACCTCATGGTAACGAAAGACGATATCTGATTCAAACGGGATCCACGGCGGAACAACCGTGAAATCATCCGGCGTAGTTCTAGCATCCTCTATGAGCGACGAAGGCGGTCCCATGAAACAGAGCTGAAGCGTTAAAGAGGCTAAAGAAAGCTTTCTTGATTCCGAGCTCCGTCGCGACCGGAGGAAGCCAGTGAGAAGTGTAGTCATATATGATCCAATCCGGAGAGGATCTTCGGAGAAACTCTGTTACTGGTAGCTGAAGAAGATCGAAGGCGGATTTGAGAGACTGTTGGTTGATGTATGGTACGTCCATGGAGGATTCTGAGGAAGGAGGAAAGTTGGGAATATGAGGGAGAGGAAGAGAGACGAGGGTTATGGAGGAAGAGAGATTTGGTGGTAGTTTGGGAAGTCTCTCGATGTTTCTTGGTGTTGATATGAAGGAGACTTTGTGACCCTTTTGAGCAAGTAACTTTGAGATATTAAGAAAAGGGAGAAGATGCCCCATAGCTAGCCATGGGAACATGGCTACGTGAAGAGTTTCGTCTTCTTTCTTCTCCATTTTTGCTTGTCTCTGCATTGCCAATAATTATCCACTGAGAAAGAGTAATTTTTGAAACTTATATAATGAAGTTTATATGTATGTCATGTCCTTTAATATTATTGTAATTGCAAGTTGGTACCGCCAAAACAAAGCCGCCGCCGATAAAGAAGAAAAATGTAAGTTGACAAAGAAAACTAAAATGTGAAAAACTGCAAGTTGACAAATAAAACAAAAACTTGCAAAATTGCAATATTAGGGTAATATTATTGATGATATTTTATTTTATAAAAAAATAAGGAAAAATTGTCGAAACAGAACAAAAATTTAGGATGGTTGTCTTTTTGGTATAAAACCAATGTTGTCCATTTCGTCTCTCTTTTACCTTTTCCATTTCTAAAATTTAATGAAATAAATAGTTTTATGAATAAAAAAACTATTAAAAATATAAACAATTAATAAAACACCCATATACCCAAACACATATTTTTCTTTTGTTGAAAAACTTGATAAATAATATTTTTTAAATTACGTTCTACTGAAAGTAGAATTCGTCTTTTACGGAAAATGAGTTAGTAGAAAATGAATTCCAGAATAAACAAGTCAATCTACTTTTTTATAACGAACAATCTACTTTTAATTAAAATTCTAAATACGGAGAATGCAAATTCTACTAATTGCAAAGATATCTAATTTTCTCTCGAAAGCAGTTTCTACTTTTCTGAAGTATTCTAAAATTTTTGGAATGCGAAATCTAAATACAACACATACGTCTACATGAGGTAGAAATTGCATTCATGATTTTTTTCATGGTTCTACTCATTGTAGAATATGTCTTCTACGGATAAGAAAACCTATTTTTAAAAAAAAATTAAGGAAGTTTATGTTAAGAAAATATTCTAAAAATATTCTAAATTTCTAAAACGTGTTTTGATTGATTTGCTTTGCTAAAATATAAAAAACAATTTTAATTTTTCTTCTTCATCAATCTATGATCTTTCCATAGTTTTATCTTGTGATTTTCACAAATTTTTGTTATATGATGCATATCTATACAATATATGGTGTTTGGGAATTTGGTGCAACCATGAGATGTTTTTTTTTCCGGCTGATAACAAAAGGGGTAGGCTACTGTTATTGGAATCAAGTTATACCTTAGAAGATTTTAAAAGAATGTTTGTGGAGGATTTTGATATGGAAGAAGATTAGGGTTGCATGATATTTGGTTCCTTGTCTTTTGTTCTCTTTTTTTAATTGTTTCACATTTCTTTTGTCCTTCTAAAACATTTTATTTTTATCTTTTTTCATTAAACTTTTCAAAAATGGTTTTAATTTATATATAATTTGATTAATGAAAAGTTAGTTTTGAGATTATGAAAAATATTATACTATACGGACAACGTAGTGATAGTATTATACTAAAAGGATAACTATCCTAAATTTTTGTTCTGTTTTGACAATTTTCTCAAAAAATAACACCCAAACGAAAACTAAGAGAGAAATTGGAGAAAGAGAAAACGAGTTTGTAGTTCGAAAAAATTAAAATATCTAAAGTAAAGCCAGTTGCTCTCTTTTATTATTGCTTGAATTCTCTGTAGTTGTAAGCAGGCACGGCTCAAGAAATGGGTGGCCCATGTGCCATATAACATTTTTCCTGCTATTTTTGTATATGATTGGAAAAATCGGAATTTTTATTTGTAAGAATTTTAGAATTTAGGACCTTAAGACCATGATTATCGCAGGTCCTAAGTGGGGGTTTTAAACAAAATTTGTGATTTAATTAAATCAAAAGAAAAGAAAAGGAGAATTACCGATTCTTAACGGGGTGTTTTGGAAACCGATTTTTAGGGGAGTTTTATAACCACGTGTCAGCATCTCGTTTTTTTGGTTTTTTTTTTCTTTTTCTTTTCTCTCTTCCTTTCCTTTTCTCACTGTTTCTTGACTTCTTGTGTTCTCCAGAGGAGAAAAATCCAAACCGACGAAGGACGAGGACTGATGGCGTCTCCTCCGACTTGTCTACGTCGTCAGAAGAAGGATCGAAATCCACCACCAATCGACGAATCTCTCGGAACTAATGGCGTCTCCTCCGACTTGTCTCGTCTTCCACCTCAAAAGAATGATCGAAACCCATCACAATCGACGACTCTCTCGGTCATCACGGCGTCTTGTCCGTTGGTTCTCGTCTTCTCCGACGTACGACGACTCTATCAGTCCTCACGGTGTCTCCTCCTCCGGCGGGCGATGTCTTCAGTTTGGAGATCAGCTTCTGGTAAGTATGTAACTTTCTCACCTTTATCGTCTGGATTAGTGTGCTTAATTGTTGCCCTTTGATTCATGTAACCGAGGAATTGTTTTACATTTTGAAGCTTTCAGTTAATTAACTTGAAGCTTTCCTACGCAATGCTGTGGTTTTGATAATTATCAGATAAGCAGCTCTGTTTCTCCTCATATTCCAGGACCTATCAAAGCATATGCTTCACCGACAGCTGAAACAGCTCGACTCCAATGGTGCATGATTCCACCGCTATTGTGAATAGAAATAATGGTTGAGAAGAGAGCTCTCTTTCTTCAAGCGCAGACATGGAGAAAAACATAAATGATCTGAAAGGGAAAGATCTGCTTAAACGGCTTCACGAAGTTGGCACACTTGCTCAGGTATCCTGTTGCTACTATTGTTCTTTAGCTTATGTTTGGTGTTGATGTGATAAAAAAAAAACATAACTAGCATTGTGATTCCCTTGATTTTCCAGATTTCAAGTATCCAAGGAGATCAAGTTATCCTCGTTGGTCATAGACGGCTTCGCATAACGGAGAAGGTAAGTAGTTAGAGAAACATGATTCATATTGTGTAGAATTTTTTTTGTTTTGAAATAACTTTATGTTCTTTATTCAGGTGAGTGAAGAGCCACTTACAGTCAAAGTCGATCATCTTAAGGTACATTTCTGCTTCTATGCTTTTCCTCGTATAAGACTTTTGATTGATTTTCCATTTTGGAACTCTGTAAGGAATGTAACCTTTTTTATTGCTCTGTGTGCAGGATAAGCCGTTTGACATGGACGATGATGTCATCAAGGCAACATCCTTTGAAGTTATTTCAACGCTTAGGGATGTACTGAAGACAAGCTCACTGTGGAGAGACCACGTCCAAACATATACCTAGGTATTTTATTTTCTCTTCATGATAAAAAAAAAGTCTCAGGATACAAGTATCTTAGTAGATGTCTTTCAAACTTGTGTAGCATATAGGTGAATTCACTTATCCACGATTAGCGGATTTTGGAGCGGCTATATGTGGTGCAAATAGGCATCAAGCTCAAGAAGTTCTTGAAGAACTTGATGTAAGGAGTTTCACTATTACTGGTATTACATGCTTAGTCAAAACCTCATCTCTTTTTTTTGCTCGAACCAGGTTCATAAACGTCTGCGGTTGACGCTGGAATTGATGAAAAAAGAAAGGGAAATTAGCAAGATTCAGGTAAGGAGCTCCCTAGCCGATAGCTGTTTGAATGGGCAATAGGTTCTTATTTGTTTTTAATCCCTTTTACAGGAAACTATAGCAAAAGCAATTGAAGAAAAAATTAGCGGTGAGCAACGCCGTTACTTGCTAAATGAGCAGCTCAAGGCTATTAAGAAGGTATTCTTCACAATTTTTTTCTTGCAAGTTCCGTCCACATACAAGGTCTGTGTAGAATATTAGCGTATTTGGTAGTCATTTGTAATTCTGAAGTGATCCAATGCAGGAGCTTGGTGTGGAGACAGATGACAAATCTGCACTGTCTGGTGAGTACTAACTTAAAGTATCTTCATCTTCAAGTAGTCATTGTATATCCACATAAGAGATTCACCATGCATTCATGAGACGTCAGTGTTTTTAGTAACTGCAACTTATGGTAATGAGACCACTCATTATCATCAGAGTCACGTAGCATGTTCTGTTTCAAACGGATACAATATGTGACACTGATAGTAATGAGTGTTCCCGCTATCATATTGAGGTTTTCTTCTAAGAATGGGATTGACATTGGCATTGAGACGATTAAGTAAAGTTTTCTTGTTTATGTTTCTTCTTCTTGAGTAAGTGATCTTCCTCAATTCTTCTAAAAATTTTAATTTTTTTTTTAAGAACCCTTAATTAAGAAACTTCCATTGGACCACTCAAAATGGGAGTTTCTTAACTAGAGTTCTTAAGTCCACTTAAGTACATTTATATAATTAAATAATCATTAAGAAACCCAAGTAGGTTTCATGGGATAATCATGCTCTAACACTGTGGAGAAATTGTAATGAAAAATTGAGGATCCTGTGCATGTGCACCTTGGGCACATTCACAAAATCGGCACTAGTTGTAAGCCCAAGAATATTGAACATATCAAAGATGTGGCTTGCAGTGAAGGCGAACAAAAAGATTGCAATCTTGGAGTTATGAAGCTTTCACAAAGAAAATGAAAAGAGTATAATCAAGAAATGGAAAAACTCGACTATATATACAAAAGACCTAAATGATTTTAGGTTAGCCGTTTTGAGAGAGAATAGAGCACTCAAGCAATAAGAAGACGATCTGAGGTTTTGGTGAGTGAGATTCTTGAGAGAGAAGCAACTGTTGTTGCTTTAGGACATCTTGCATAGCTATGAATTGGTCAGTCGTGATACACGAGTTGTGTGTAGTCACATAAATCTGATTGAACAAGACTGTTAAGTTTGTTCAACAAAATAAAATAACACGTCTAAATTCAACTCAAAGGCGAGATCAACCATATTTCGGCAGTAGACATTGATCAGTTCAAGATCATACATGGATCTGAATCGGCCAAAGTTGCATGTGATACTCTTGTCAATTACTTTGAAGCTAATGCAAGTGTTAAAATTACTCGTCCAGACCATCTTGCTACCAGGTTTGAGAATCTAAGTATGGGTGAATATGTGTCGTTGGAAAGTTTCACTGCAAAATTAAACACTCTAGAAAATGAAGCAATTGTCTTGGGAAAGAAGTACAACGAGAGGAAGTTAGTCAAGAAACTCATCAGATGTCTTCCAATCAAATTTGAAGCTTATAAAGCAGTGATTAAAGCGACTATGAAATCTGATGAGATTAAGTTTGATAAACTGGTGGAACTACTCATGGCCTCTGAGTTGGAACAAGCTGAAGACAATCCAACTCAAATCAAAAGAATTGCCTTTACAGCAAATCACGAGGATGAAAGAGTTAAAAGTTAAAGGAACATGTGTGTCTGATGGCAAAGAATTTCAACAGTATGGTGAAGAGATTTGACAAAGAACTAACAAAGAATAATGGAAGATTCAAAAGAAGTAGTCAAAATGAGAATACTCGTTCAAGTGAAGATTGGAGTGACGGGAAAAAGAATATGCAGTGTCATGAATGTGAGGGATATGTACATTTTAAATCAGATTGTCCTTTTGGCGCAGCGTATCAACGGTAACTCAGCTCAAATCTAAGGTTTTATTGAAAACCTCTAGAGACCTGACTTCTTGAGTTGATGAACTTAATCAAAATCAACACAATGCCTTAGAGAAAACTCTAGTTTATTATCTTCCAGAAACTGATTATCAAAAGCAACACTACAGTGACTTATATATGTCATAAGAGTCGGCAAAATCTCCAAACTCATCTAAGAATAGGAAAACTAACAAAAGCAAAACTCAATAAGAAAAGGAAACTTAAAAAAAACTTGATGAATGGTGTCAATGAAGTGATCGGCAACACCGTGTAAGACAAGTCGACATGACCACGAGGAAGAACACCATAAACGAACTCTAGAGTTAAGTGTGCTTGAGCTGGAGTAGTGGAAGGATGGGTGACCTATCGGGAAGTGATTCGCGATATCGTTCGAATGAGGCTAAAGCACCAGGAAATATCATGTGGTGATTGCATGGTTAGTAAGCATGACTAATGAGTCTCCAAAAAATTTACGCACCATCCATCGCACGGGATGGGCCCATGGGCTGAGTAAGCGAGCGTGGATGGCCCCTTAGCCATGGATGGCCCCTTAGCCATGGATGGCTGGAGCGTTACAAGAGAGAGATTTAGAGAGATTTACTTATGAGAGAAAGGAATTTAATACAACTTTGCTATACTTTCTCTCTAGTCTCTGAAAATATTTTTCAATTTTTCGTTTGTATGGCTTTGGTGGTTCTCTTAGCACCAAAGCCGACCTCTCTCTTCCTTTTTCTTTGTTTTGTGTTGTGACTTTGTTGGTTTGGTATGTTTGGATCTGTTTGATTAACCGTGTAGATGTTCAAAGGAAGGATCTATCTTAATGTGGTTGAAATTCTAAATCTGATCGGGTTCGTCTACAATTTGCTCTTGGTAGTTTCGGATCCTCTAGATCATTGGTGTGACTTGCCCCTTTGATCCTTAGTTTTCCTTATGTCTTTTGCAAGTGTTTTATCCCTTTTGGGTGGACCAGATTATTGTAGGATTTCTTCGCTTTCAGCTTTGGTGTTTCTCAGTTGGGTTGTTTGTCTCTTTTTATCTTTGTCAAATTGTTGGGTTCTCTCCTATTCATCTCCGAAAATGGATCGACCCGCTCCTTCTCATTTCCTAAGAGATTAGTTCGAGATCTCTTCTCTTCATGGCGCTTCTTTGTGGCAGTTCCAAGTTGTTTCATAGCCGCCGACGACGCCATTCTAGTTGATCGCTGGATAAAGAAACCTTTAGTCTACCGCTTACTATTCCACTGTAGAAGGTTTCAGTTGTCAAAATGTGGTTGATAACTTCCATGAAACGTTCTTAAGATTCCCGGTTTAGGTTTATTGTTCTCCATTTTCACCTTTGTTGTTTGCAAGTCAAGGTTAACAATAATTGGGGTATGATGATCTGTTTAAGTCCAATGCATGTATGTTGTGGTTAGCCTCAAGAGACACTTTGTCGTCTGCCTGTGTAACACCCGTCTCATCCCCTCTCTGGAACGGTGTGCTACTAACCAAAAAATACCAAAATAAACCAATTTATAAAACCGAATAAAATGTCAAACATTTTAATCAAATAATTTTCTAATAAAACAAGTTTATAATTTAAAACTAAATACATTAAATAGAAAAGTTAATTAAAACCGAAATAAAATACAACGATCCCAAGACACCAATTCGTCCACATATCCAACTACTCGTCATGTTCACCTGCAAGGGAAAGAAAGAGGGGTGAGCAACAAGGGAGTTACTCCGTGAGGTATGGGATGCTAAACCGCAAACCACTGACTCAGTACATAGCACAACGACTTTGTAGGCCTAGCTCTAGCATGAAACAACCACAGTGTCTAATACACCACATAAAACATCCAGTGCGCTGATAGTACATGCTACTCTATGCACCCCGCATTTCCTCATAAGGATATATGTATATCTCCAGGCGTACAGTAGTCCATCTCTGCACTCCCAAAATCTGCGCGTCGGCGACTGATACAAACGTCTTTGTACCCCCCCCCCCACAATCTCACTGCTCGTCGGCGGCTTACACAAACGTCTTTTTGCACCCGCAATCACACTGCTCGTCGGCGGCTTACACAAACGTCTTTGTGCACCCGCAATACACACAAACGGACTTATATATTTATATACATATATATAGCAGTTTTAACATCACTCAATTCATTCAACCGTTGAATCCTCTATTATCCTATTTCCGATTTAACAATCAATAACAATAATAAACAAACAAGACTCTCAAACAGATCATCTTTCAAAACTAGACTTTCCATAATAATAGTACTAAACTAGCACAGGATTAGACGGAATAGCCCTCACCTTAGCCAAGATTGGAGAACCGGAAAGCAAATAAAAAATGAGGCAAGATGACTTGACCACCAAGAAACCTAAGGTTACACATGGGTCTCGGCTACCCGTCTCAGTACACCAAAAGAACAGGTCTGAAACACCACATGGCATATTTGCAAAGGACAAGGCGATTAGGGTTTATACTTTGCAAGCTTTCTTGCACGCAAGAAACATAAAATGAATGCAATAAACCTTCTCGGCTTGGAACCGCAACGGTGGATCATGAGCTCCGACATCCCAACTTTGTCTCCGGTGGATCACAGCTCACGGTTGATGGTGGTGTTTAGACGGTGGCTCTGGTTTGTACGACTCCTTTCCCTATCGGCTCACGTTCTCCACCTACGAACCATATACAAGGCATCAACGCCATGGACGGGATGGCACGAAACAAGGCATGATGGCAAAGCTCTCCTCCGGTGATGCATAACAACTCCGATGGTGGCTAGCAATGGTGATCCCTCGGTGATGATTTTGAGATGATGACTTGACTCTTCTGATTTCAACACACGTACATGAATGATAATGGAGAAGGAGAGAAGAGATGAACAATGGTGTATATGAAGGAAATGAGGAGTGCAAGCGAGAGAGAGAACGACACAAACAATTTGAAGAGGCGGCGAGGGTTTTGAGATAGATGAAGATATAAACACTTTTGTGTATTTATATAAGGCAACGATTAATAAAACCTAAGAAACCAATTTGCTTCGTTGGATTTATACTTAATTGAACAAAACCAGATTGGTTTACCAATTTAATTAATGAGAAACACAAACCAATTCCGGTTAAGAAAACCGGGTCGTTACAGCCTGCTTCATTGTTTGAACAAGTGATCACTGATACGTTGAAAACAAAACACGTCACTTAGGTCCACTAAAGCATTTTCGAAGTAAAGCTCTATTTAAAAAAAAAAAAAGCTGGTTTTGCTCTAGTGTTATTCTATTTTCTATTTTTGAGTAAAAAATATAATAACAAACAAAAAAAGGTTTTATAATATTTTAAAAAATATTTAAAAATTTAAATAATAATTTTATAATAATTTTGAGATTCCAAAATAAAATTTAAATAAAAATTTGAAAAAGGTTTGAACTAAAAAATGTTTGTTTTCCAAAAAAAAGATAAAATTATTTTTTAACTGTTTATACACAGTATCTATACTATAATTTGCGAAGTGATTTTTCGAAATCGAGCTCCCATGTAAAAAGTTAAAGTGGTTAATATCGTTTATACCTTTAATGAATAAAATTGATAAATTAACCACAAAATAAAAATTAATTTAAACTTTTATGATTAGATAGGTGACTAAAGTTAATAATAATAAGAATTATCCAAAATCTAAAAAATATATTTTCAAATAAAAAAAAATTTCTATATAGATTGTGTTGTATCCAAAATATATTTTTTTAATAAAAACTAAAAACACACATAACTAAATATTAATCAAGTAAAATTCTTAATTTTGCATAATTAAAAAGAGATTATTGAATGATTTCTAAGATTTATTTATTAATAAGGATTTATAGTGTCCAAAGAGTTTTTAAAAAAATTATGCTACGTAAGAATTTTCAAATGAAAATATAAATAAAAAATTATCATTTAATTAGTAATGTATGTATTAATAATAATTATAAAAAATTTATGCCCGCATGTACGGGCGAACCACCTAAGTTTATTTATATTTATAAATTAAAAGTATAATAAAATAAATTTGAGAAATTTTCTAGGATAGTCATTTTTAAATTTTTGTCACAAAATATCATTCAATGAAGAAAATGACCAAAATAAGTTTTATTAAAGAGTAAAAATGAGTTTTTATCCTAGGATTAACTAATTTATTCTTAGAGTTTAAAGTTAAGGTGTATGGTTTAGGGGATATAGTTTCAAATTTAGAAAAATAAAAAATTAAAATTAAAATTTTCAAAAAAAAAAATTTATTTTGGTCATTTCTTTTTTGAGAGCTATTTTTGTGACAAAAATTAAAAATAGCTATTCGATAGAATTGCTTTAAAATTTTATCTCTTTAATAAATTTTTTTTTGGTTATTTTTCTTCTTGTGTATTTTTTGGTCCAAAAAACTTATTTTAGGCTCTTTTGGAATATTTCCCTTAAATAATATTACTGCCTAATTACATATTCTCGTTTGATTTACGTATATTTCTCCATCGCGCATCTCTCCCCAAGCACGATCTTATTAATCGAATCGAGAAGCCATGGATAACAGCAGCAGCATCAACTCCAACGCCTCTACCGCGTCCAATCTGAGCACTGCTTCCTTCGAAAAGATCGATCAGGCGGCGAGCTGGGTGGGCACAACCGTCATATCCGCCTTCTTCGCCTCCCTCGAGCGTTTCTCCTGCGTTAATCTATCAACCTCCGACGATGATGACGAAGATGACGACGAATCCCACAGCCGTCCCCTTGCTCTCTCCCCCGCTCCTCACCCAGACGACATTGTTTAGCTACTCCGCTAATCCCTTTCACGGGTTCCGTTTCTCCTAATCAGATCTGGATGCATGATTCTCAGAACTTTTGATTGATTGTATATGCCTTATTCCTTGCTTGTTCTTCTTTCTTGATCTGACAAGTCTATTTTATATCATTTTTCTTTTCAGCTCTGTATTTTATATCATTCTGAGAGTTATTCCTTATCTCTGACTCTAGGAACAATATGAGAGTTTAAATTTGCGCATAAGTTGTTCGAAACCTTATCATTTGATCATTTATTGTTGAGAACAAGAGGGAAACAGCAGCAGTCAAACCAGCAGCACCAAGTTCTGAGGAGCTGGCAATCACTATATTATCCACGTACACCAGGACTGCATAGGCAAGTGTAGAGCTGCTAAATGGGCGAGCCCATGTCCATTAGCCCATATTCGTTTGTCCATTTATAGTTTATGGTCAGAGAATGGCCATGTCTATTAAGGACCAAACCCACTAACACCCATATTTATATGGGCTGCCATGAATCCATTAAGGACCATTTAAGGAAAATTTTGAATTCTAATCTATAAACATATAAATACAAGTTCATATTAATAATAGCTCCATAACTCCATATATTCATGAGTTCATAACTCCATAACATAACTCCATAAATGTAATAAGTGCATATATAAGTTCATAAGTCCATAACATAACTTCAGTACACATAAGTGATAAGTCAAGCTACTTTCTTATCTTCTCCTCCATCTTCTTCCATAAACCCTACAAAACAAGTAACCACAGAAAACACATGTTCATACAAGAACATCAAAGGTATGCATCCAAGAGCTATCTCCAAACGAAAAACACATATACGTTCTCACACATACTCTTCAGACATATAGACTCTACTTCAGACATGGCATGTTGGATCTGCTTCTCCAACTTCCTCGGAGGGTTCAAAATCCTCATCATCACCTAACCAAATTCGTTTATCAGTTTCAAAGACAACCAAATTCAAAGACAGAGATGAAAATAACTTACAATCTAAAGCCTCAAATCCCCTTAACCAATTCCTTGCGCAGATTAGTGCTCGCACATTCGAAGGAAGGAGGCAGCTTCTGTATTTGTTCAATACACGGCTGCCAATGCTGAAGGATGATTCTGAAGCCACCGTGGTGATGGGTATGCTCAAGACGTCACATGCCATTGATGCAAGCTCCTTAAACCGATTAGCATTCTCTCTCCAATAGGATAGAACATTCAAACTCTGAAAGGCCATCATGTCTAAAACCGGTTCTTCTAGGTACTTATCCAAGGTTGATTTCCCACTACCACCAGGTCCAGCATTCTGTGAGATGAAAGCATAAAACCCCTGCAACCGAAAGGAAGTAACGTCTATCATAGTCTGGTTTTCTTCTAGAGACTAAGTTAGCAATGCAATGAAACAAAGCAAAGTAAGTAAGCTTACATCATATCCTGGTAAAGTGGTTTGCGCAGGCTTTGATCTTGAAGCCATGTTTTTCTTTGTGTTCTTCTTATAAACACCAAACAACTTCCTTATCTTCTTCTTAACATGATCCATTTTCATCTTACTTGTGGCTGCATCTAACGTTGTGAAGCAGTATTCCAAGAATGCAAATTTCAGTCTCGGATCAAGCACGACAGCAATGGCTAAGATGTCAGAATACTCCTCCCAATACTTATTGAACTTGGGCTTCAATGAAGCCACCATCTCACAGATTACTTCATCTCCACTGAACTCGTTTTCTTTCAGCCAGTTCTCAATTCTCCACACATGCATAAAATAGAGGTTAGATGTCGGATATGAAGAACCAGAAACAAGCTTGGTCATCTCAGCAAATGGAGACAAGAAGTCGGAGAGAAGCTCTGCCCTCTCCCATTCCAATTCGCTTGGACATAACTGATATGCTTCTTCCACTTCAGCAAGGTGGCAGAAGGCTTCTCTATACATGATGGTTCTCTCTAGCATAAGATGCGTGGAGTTCCATCTTGTTGAGACATCCATAACCAGCCCTGGCAACACACCTTTATCTTTAGGTTTAACTGCCATTGTTTCCACACAACTCTGAAACAGTCTCTCTCTAGTTTCAGTCACTTTCACAAACTTGACACTCTCTCTTATTTTATCCAACGCTCCACCAATAACACTCAGTCCATCTTGAACTATCAAGCTCAAGATGTGAGCGACACACCTCACGTGGAAGAACTCTCCACTGCAGACCAGTTCCCTTCGTAGCTGCTTCTTGAGAATGGACTGCATGTTATCATTTGATGACGCCTTGTCCACAGTAATGGTGAAGATTTTCTTCTCCAGCTCCCATTCTCTCAGCAACTCCATTATCTTCATCGATATGGCACCACCCGTATGAGGAGGAGGAAACGCGCAGAATTCAATAATCCTCGACTTTAGACTCCAATCACTGTCTATGTAATGCGCCGTCAAACACAGATACCCTTCAACCGTCAAAGCTCTCCACAAGTCTGTCGTCAAGCAAATCCTTCCCGGAATCTCTTTTAGCTTCTGTCTCAGTTTCAACTTCTCCCTCTCATAGATCTTCAAGCAGTCGCTAGCTGCTGTACTTCTGCTCCAGAACTCGACAATCGGATTCAAATAATGCCATGCTTCCCTGATTCTTCTATATTCAACAAAGGAGTAAGGCAAGTTGTGCTCAATCAAAGCTACTGCAATCATCTCACGAAACACAAGCTGATCTATCTTCCTACCGGTTCCAGGTGTACCAGGGACAGGATTCAAAGAACAATTTCTCATATGACGCAAAAGACTCGAGGTTCCACTTCTACGCAGGTTTAAGCAGTACGAGTGTTTGCAAAATTTACACTGAACATCATTCGAACCATCTGGATACTTCTCTCCTACTATATCAAAATGCTTCCAACATCTAGAGTGTCTGCGCTTACCTCCTCTTTTCCTTTTGATGGGGTTTTCAGCTGTGCTCATGAGAGTATCTTCCACTGCTACTACTTCATCTCCATCTCCATCTCCATCTCCATCTGAGTTTTGATCCATCAGCTCATCCCCACTCATGTAGTCTGTGTCATTTAGGTCCAAAGTATCTTCATTGTCCATCCTGAAGCGATAAAACAGAGAACAAGTTGGACAATTATCTTCTAAAAAGAAACAGAGGCGATCTTCTACATGAACTTTTCAGAAAAATCATAAGAAAACAAAGTTTTCAAAATCATATAATTTAGCAAACATTTAAAGCATCTACATCACTGATAATAAAACAAAATGTTCTTAAGTATGATAAAAAAATATCTTCTAAAAAGAAACAGAGGCGGTCTTCTCAAATGGTAAAGAAACTACTCAAATGGTAAAGAAACATGTCAAGCAAACAAGCAAAGAACAGCTCAAGTAACAGAGAACAAGTTAGACAATTATCTGCTAAAAAGAAACAGAGAGTAAAGATACTCATTTCAAATCATCAAAGAGTAAAGAAACTACTCAAACAGAAACAGACCCATCTCAGTTACCCATCTCAAGCAAACAAACCATTAAACAAACGAACTAATAAAGATGTCATAACTAAAGCCGAAGCTACTGAACCACTGATCAGTCAACAAAGAGATACCCATTTCAAATCTCAAAACAAGTAAAAACTCATTTCAAATCATCAAAGAGTAAAGAAACTACTCAAACAGAAACAGACCCATCTCAGTTACCCATCTCAAGCAAACAAACCATTAAACAAACGAACTAATAAAGATGTCATAAACAGTACCTGGAGTTTTTCTCTTGTTATTCTTGTTAGCTTCTTCCCTTTAAGGTTAACGTTACGTTACCAGTGAATCTGCAAACACACATCACTTGTGATTATCCCCATCTAATTACCCAAACAAATTCAACAAAACCCAGCAATGAAACAGAGGAACCACTGATCAGTCAACAAAGAGATACCCATTTCAAATCTCAAAACAAGTAAAAACTCATTTCAAATCTCAAACAAGTAAAACCCATTTCAAATCTCAAACAAGTAGTCATAGATGAAGGAGTCACAGACTTACAGATGAAGAGACAAGCTCGAACGGACGGAGAAAGAGAGTCACAGACGGAGATACGACGGAGAACGGAGAGATCGATGAGATAGGACGGAGAACGGAGAGATCGGTGAGATAGGACGGAGAACGGAGATCGATGAATCGGCGGAATCGCCACTCGAATCGCTGAAGGAGAGAGGAATCGCTGAAGGAGAGAGAGATCGATACTTTCGTTCTCCGAAAGTTGAAATGATTTTTTTTTCCCCAAATCAAAACCCTAGAAATTTTAGCTTATTGGACAGCCCACGTCCACAGTAACCAAACCCATTATCTCCCATAGGCCCATTTGTTTCTGATTTTTGACCATTTAAAACCCATATGGAAATGTGGTTGTGACCAATTAAAGCCCAATTAATTGTGGACATGGGCAACCAATGGAAGGTCCACCCATTTAGCAGCTCTAGGCAAGTGCCAGTTGTGTAGAATAATTATTTGTTTTATGATTGCAATCAGATAGAAAGCCTCAAGGGTGCCGCCATATTCTAAGCGCTCAAACTATTTGATAGAAGAAATCCTCCTCTAGCTATTCGGGGTCAAGGACTCCTTCCCCTTCTTCAAACTCTGATAGACGAATCTCTGATAAACCATAGAACCTTGTTTGTGTATTAATCGACCTTTTAAGTGTTTTGAGTTTTCTTTTCAATTTGCTTTTGAGAACCTTGTATTTTCATGATCACTGGCACTCTCTACAAGGGTTGCAAATTCTGTTGTTTACCACATGTCTCGGTTCATGGTTGCAAGTTCTGACTTTTACCACAATCTGGTTTCATCTTTCTCGTGTTTGGGTTTTATGCGATCCTCTAGTTTTTAAGGAATGTAGTAGCTGAATGTCGAAGCAAAATTACTGATTCCCAGGACCACTTTACCTCTTATCCTTTATATTTTCCCTCTAGCTTTTTTTCTTCTCTTGTTACCTTATTTATAAGTTTTAGTGAATCTGCATTTTTGGGAGAATGATCCCTCTGTCTTAGGGTTTTGTGAAGAAAAAAAGTCACACACCCACGAAGTGTCTTTGTGTTGATGTATTGAGGCAGTGTCCAAAATTTGGCATCGCTGTGTGATAAAAGTTTTATCTTTTGGAGCACTCTTAGGCCAGAATGCCAACCACTTAGATAAGGAAGCATCTCATTACAAAATCTATACCATAATCACAACTAACTAAGAAGTAATAACAAGCTCTAAACCATAATCCCAACATAATAAGCTGCATTCTTCAAATGTTAAAACCCAAATACCAAAATAAAACTTTTAGACATAGGTTCTAGCATATTAAAGGAGCGCATTCAAATTAGAAGTGAAGTGATTTATATTAAATTGACTGTGAAAAAACACTACAGAAGACTTCTAAAGTACTTGTAAAACAAGCCCATAATCTACAATCTTCAAAGGAAATACAAGTACTTCTGACATATTACTAATATGATATTAGTCTCAAATTTCAAGAATTTTTTTTATTTACACCATTTTTCCTTTTCCCATTCTTAAAAGCATTATATGCCATTTAGGATGAAGTTAGAGCGATTTGCATAGAAATTCTAGTAAGATGGCAATATTTGCGTCCATGGAAAAACGGAAGGCCCAAGGGCAAGGCCCAGTTGTATTGGGTGCGAAAAGACAGTGTTATCCCTATCGCCTCTCCTTTCATGTAAGAAGCTGAAGCGATTTATAATCATTCCATGCATGTAATCATTTGAAAATTTATACATATATAACACTGTTTATATCGGTATAGCCCGATTATGTAAGAGTAGCCAATAGTTTCGACCAATAATATTGCCTAAAAAACCGTAACCTTTTCGCAAAGCTTCACACGTCTTCACATAGGACATGCGTATCTGCATGTAATATAGTCGAAATGTATAGGTTTCCTTCTATATAAGGAGTGGTAATTGGGCAGTAGAAACACACACTAAACTATCACTTTCTTTAGCTCATCTTTAATGTCTCTCTAGAAAACACTCTCTCTCCCTTCCATTTAAGAAGAATCTCGGTGAGTTACTGCAAACATTTATATTACTTCCGTACTGTTTGCAGAGTAGAATGATTTTCATTAAATGTTGTGTGCATGTCCGTCTAATCTTGCTCATTATTTGCCGACATTCTATCCGTGAACCTAGAATTTAATTTGTGAGAAGATTTGTCTTGCATGAGATTACACTAGTCATAAATATGTCTCATACTTTGCTTACGAAAAAGTCATTTTATATTTTTACAGATGTCGAAGCTCGAGAGGCTGTGGCGGGGTATATGGAACAATGACAACGATGGCGCGTGGAATTTTCACCCGGATCCGACTGACTTTGGCTTTGGTGCGATGATAAGGCACGATGAGACGTACGAGTACTTGCTGGGGATAGTGAGGACGAGGTACATCTTGGACGAGAGAACCCCCATTTTTCTGTCTTACCAGTTCCCGTCTTGGATACTTGGTCTGCTAGGGAGGAGGTCTGTGCCTATAAGCGTGACGACAACGGCTGACATCCCTGTCATGATGAGTGTGCGGGAGTGGTTCACCGAAAGCGTTGCTAGGTTCCATTACAACCGTAGAGACAACTTCGTGGTTGGAAGAAAGAGGTTTGTTGTTGACAGAAGCCAGAAAGCGTATACTAGGAGAGAGTATGAAAGTGAGTATAATCATACATTAATAAAAAATGATTTTAGTTAGCCGGTTAGCTCATACAGATATTGTACTGTTTTTCAGAGCTTGTTGAAGGGGAAAGGATGACATGCAGCAGAGCTATTCTGGAGGAGCTGTTTAATGAAGAGGAAATGATGGTGCTGCATCGGGTTGATCTAGAGATGTATATGTCGGACCGGGTGCAAGAACAAGCTGAGAGACGATAGGAAGCTGTTGCTCGTGAGATAATAATGATCGAAGATGAGGACGATACAATGGCTGAGGCGCACGTGTCAGCAGAGGAAACTCCGCTTGCGACACAAGGCGGTAAGATGTGTAGACATATTATCTTAGGTTTAGCCGGTAATTTTTATAAATAGCATCCATATGTTAACTTATCCGGCTACTACTGCATGTCAGGTGTCGGTCATGATCACACTCAACCAATTGTTGGAGAGGAGTGCACTTTGCCACTGACTCAGATAGCTGAGGCTCCACAGGCCCCTCCGGCTGTCCCCCTCGACCTCATCCACGTCGTCCGCAGACGTTCAATGGAAACTCCTATGGCCTTTTGGCAAGGGTTTTATGGAGACGACCTTGTGTTGCCTGATGGGGTGGCCCCGGATCGTGAAGGGGAGAATGAAGAAGTGGAAGATGACCCTTGTGTCCCACTTGGCCCTGTTAATGGTGCATTGGCTGTCACATCTCTAGCTGATAATGATATTTCCTCTACGGGGTCGTGTGAGAATTTGGATATAGTACCTCCTGCGACTGAAACTGTTGCGGTTGGGGCACATGCAACCAGTCAGACCAACGTTGTCTCTGCCATCAACAACGCTGTCTCAGCCATTGACAACGCTGTCTCTGCCATTGACACGGGGAATGAATTGTTAGCTGCGTTTGAGCAGTTCTTGGGTACATGCATACGCTCTTTTATCATTCTTTTATGTTTATATAATGCATGGCTATTGAAATATAGCTAAATTATTTTTCCGATTTGTTATGTAGCTTCAAGGGGTGGAGGTGTTCAGACAGTGGCTGAAATCGGTGAATCATCTAAGAGCGCGCTTGCGGGTAACACTGTCCCTCAGACCACCGAACCCGTGGTTGCACCAGTCGCGCCTGGGCTCACTATAGGCTGTGTCAGCGCAGCAGAACCTATCCCAACAGTAGTGCCCGATCTGGACCAACATTCTTCTTCCGCTGGCAGCGGTGATGATGGTGGGTTTTAGGGATTATTACCTTTATCCAATAACGATATGTATGTTATATTAACCAGCAATTTGGGTTTAAGTTTCGGCTAAACCAATTTTCAGAATCGGGTTTATGGAAAACAGTTTTTTTATCATGTGTGATATTAACCGGCTATGTATGTTTGTTATGTCTATGTGTTTTGGAAAAAACGGTTATGTAAGTTTTTGTTTTGTGTGCAGCTATGCACTGTTTGAATCTTCGAAGTAATATATTAATCGGTTATGTATGTTTGTTATGGCTATGTGTTTTGGAAAAACGGTTATGTAAGTTTTAATTTTCGTGTGCATTTAGAGCCTAAATATAATATATAAACCGGCCAAGTATGCTTCTGTTACAGTTATAGTTGTCTTAAACCCATTGAATCATTGGAGTATTATCTGGTATTACCTTACTAGAATTGTCATGCAAATCGCGCCTTTGTTTAGCACTTGCAAAAATATTATGAAATCTATCAAAAAAGGGTTGTTGTGATGGATAACAGCATAGTAGCCTGGATAACATAGTTGTATTGAAATTGAATTATGGGTATATAGATGTTGCGACCCGGATTTGCTGACATTGGTTTCCTGTTTTTGACGTCTGAAGGTTGTGTGGGGTCCAGTGATAAAGACCTTTACGTGGGCAAGACATTTAAGAACCGAGACGAGTTCAAGCAACGTATGGCCTTATATGCAATCAAGCACAAGTTTGTTAACCGTTGTGCAAGGTCGTCACCTTCTGTTATGGTGCTTGAGTGTTCTGGAGTGGCATGTATGTGGCGGGTCTATGCGGTCCTTGTCAAGGGTTCGAGCCTGTATGAAATTCGTAAGATACGTGGGGGGCACAGTTGCAGCGTTGATGAGCGTGCTGGATACCAGAGACAGGCGACATCGAGCGTCATAGGGGAGATGCTCAGGCAGCAGTTCACCGGAAAGGGTGTTGGTCCGCGGCCAAGGGAGATCAGGCAGGTGATAGGGGGCGATCATGCTGTAAACATTTCCTACTGGAAAGTGTGGCGTTCGCGGGAGGCAGCGGTTGAGTTCGCAAAGGGATCATGCGGTGCTTCGTACCAAAGCCTTCCAAATTATCTGCAGCGGCTTATTGAAGCTAACCCAGGGACATTGGCCCATCTTGATACAGACTACGTAGAGAGCGTGGGTCGGCGTTTCAAGTATATGTTCATCGCTATGGGAGAAAGTGTGAAAGGCTTTGAATTTGTGCGTAAGGTTGTGGTCATAGACGGTACGCATCTAAGAGGAAAGTATGCAGGCTGTCTCTTAACCGCTTCTGCTCAGGATGGGAACTATCAAATTTATCCCTTGGCCTTTGCTGTGGTTGATGGGGAAAACGACAAGTCATGGGAGTGGTTTTTCGAGAAATTTTCGTCGTTCGTTCCTAATCAGAGCGGTGTTGTGTTTGTTTCCGACAGACACGCGTCGATCTATCAAGGACTGAGCAAGGTATTTCCGGACATATTTGTCGGCTATTAAAACTAATAGCCGCTTCTGTTTTAAGTAAAAGTATGGATATATATATATATAATTGGCCGGTTATTCTACTCTTTAAGATGTTCTCGTTTCTTTGGTAGGTGTATCCAAATGCTGGCCAATGTGCATGCATTATCCACCTAAAGAGGAACATTCGGACCATCTTCAAGCAGAGGCAGCTTGGATATCTTGTTTCGAAGGCAGCTAAGGCGTTTAGGATGGTCATGTTTTATGAAACATTCGCCGAAATTAGTTCAATCAATCAAGCATGTGCTGACTACCTGATTGATATAGGGCTTGAGCATTGGACAAGATCTCATTTCCCTGGCAGGCGCTACAACATCATGACGAGCAACCTTGTGGAGTTTTGGAATTCTGTGCTTAGTAATTTTTAAGTTTGGGACACATAAATAGTCCTCAAGAAAGAAAATGACTAATGTAGCCCTTTTTAATTTTGAAAATTTTAATGTTTTTTTTTTTACTTTTTAAAATTTGAAACTCTATCCCCAAAACCCCCACCCCTTAACTCTAAACCTTAAGTGTAGATTAGTTAACCCTTAAATAAAACTTATTTTGGTCATTTTCTTCATTAAGAGCTATTTTTGTGACAAAAACTGAAAAATAGCTATCCTAGAAAATTTCGCTTAAAATAAAGCAAACCAAATGATAACTTCTTATAAATCTATAACCCGATTCACGGATAAAAACTATGGACTTCATATAATACATAAAACTAAAATAATCTCATACGAGTTTTGTTGAATAAATATATTTAGAGAATAATGTTTATAATAAATAATTTTAAAACAAAATGTCTAAAGACGCACATCAATAAATTAGATCAATTTTATACACAATTTATATAGAATACCAACAAGAGATTAGAGTATGAATGATAATTTTAAAACAATAGGAAGAATGGTCAATATTGTGTTTTTATTATCGATTTAAGTTTTCTTTTTTTACAAGTTCTTCATTCTAATATTTTGTGTGTTTAGACATTATTGTTGAAGTTGTGAATGTTGGACCTTCAGAAAATCTTCAGCTAAGTTATAATTAACTACACATAATGTATGATGTATTCATCGTTTACTTTAATTTTATAGTATTTTTATAACATGATGCTAATTTAATTCTTTAATGTTTAGTAATACGCGTTTAGTATGCACATTGTGGTATGAGTATGTAAAGTAAGTATCAGAATTTTTAAAATCTAATGAAGTATCATGTGTTGTATATATGTGTTGCTCAATTTATTTGTGTGCAAGAATATATAAGTACTAGGGCCCGTCCGCGCTACGCGCGGAATATCGTATTTGAATTTTGATATTTTAATATATATAATTTTTAGTTATATGGTTAATGTGTTATATATTTTTAATTCTGAATCAGCTAATTGCAGTTTTTTTTAATTTAGTTAATTTAATTACTTTGTAAATTATTGTAGTTGGAGGTATTTAGTTAAAGAAACTCTTTGATTAATATTGTATGGTTGTTTTCGAATGTGTTAGTAATTGGAAGAAGTTATATTAGATAGTTTTGTTTTTTTAAAGTTTTTGTTTGTCTTTTTTTTTCTAATAATTCTTTGTTATATTTGTTGATATATTATTTATAAATAACCAATTAGAATATGCAATAAATATTTTCCATAAATTTAATACATGAGTAAAGAGACATTTTAAGATCAATATATATTTTCCTAATTATCTGAATGTAATTCTGATTCATTGTTAGCTGTTTGGATCAAACATTCAGAAGGAGACTTTGACAATGAACTATTTTATTATTTTATATAGCTATGATATTTGAGTGATTTCATGTGAAAACCTATCAGAATACAATACGATTTTCTGATTATATATTCAAAGAAACACTACTTTGGGTCAAAAAATTAGAGGGAGAAACATTGACCATGGATTCTTTGATATAATTATGCATTCAATGAATTAATAATTTTATATCAAAACTATAAAAAATCAGTTTTCCGATCATATATTCAAAGAAACACTATACTTTTTCCTTTGGGTCAAAATTTTAAGACCCTATCACATAAATTATTTAGGCTGTATCAAAGAAACATTATATTTTTATCTTAACCTATATAAAACTATCGCTTATATTTCTATATATCCGGCAAAGATAGTAATAGTACTTTTCAAATCCAAGTATATGTTTGATTATATAATAGGTCAAGTCAAGATAGTTTGATGATAAATAGATATTTTTATTCAAAATTAGAAATACATGTCGGTCTATATGTTGACCAAATGTTTATTGAGCCAATTTGTTTCCTAAATCTCCTCTTTTCAGAAAACCGGAGTTCAACTGCGTGGAGATTAAGTTGAAACCTAGTTTTGGTTCAAGTCGTTGAAGTTCTTAGTTTATTTCTTTCAAAAATAAATAAATTATAATTAAAAATGTAATCAAAATTTAATAATGATATAAGCCAAAAGATTGAAATTAGGCCTTTGATTTAGCGACTTTGATACATTAGCCACGTCTAATAAAGGCCTGTGATTTAGACTCCTTCTTCCCAAGTCACGGACCGTTACTTGAATAATCAACAGCGGCAGATGAGATAGACTTCGAGACGATGTCGTATAGAGCCCTCTCCGATCTGATTTGTCGTTTTCTTCTAACTTTTTCCTCGAGTCGCCGGAGAGCGTCACTTCCATCCCCGGGCAAGCCGGTAACTCGGAAGGGAAGGAGGAGTAGTCGGAAGAACTCGACGGCATTGTGGAGATGGGGGTTCTAGCGAGCGCATCGCCGATGGGTCTGAACCGGCTGTGGACAGATCTGTAGTATACATCATCTCCTGTTGTATATTTGTCCTCGAAATCACTAGTGATATCAATGCTATTAAAACAGAAGGTCCTTTTTTGAGGTGGCCTTCTGTTTCCTCAGTATTTACAACTCTTTGTCGCTAGAATATTTTAAGGCTATGTTTTTAATTAAATTATGTATTTTTTCGAATTTTTTTTATTCCAACAAATGAGATATTGCTGTTTTTCTCTGTACTTTTCAACTACAGTAGAACCTCTATAAATTAATAATTTCTATAAATTAATACATTTTGCCGGTCCCAACTTGGGCCGGTTCAAAATATGACACAAATCGATAAAATAATAAGATAATATTTTTTTAGAAAATTTTATGTAAATATTGTTTGTTTTATATTTACAATGGAATTATCTTTATATTTTCTTAACACTTAATATATTTTTGATGAGATTTAGTAATATTATATTTAAAATCACATTTAAGTTCTATGTGATATATATTATATACGCCAAATAATATAAGAAAATTAATATAAATGTCAAATTTCAATTAATGTGTATATACCAAAATCAAATATTTTTCTTAACTTGGAATAAATATATTTTAAGATAATAAATCTAAGGAAATTTTTGTAAATTAATATCTCTATAAATTAATAAAATTTCAAAGTTCCAACATTATTAATTTATATATCTATGTTTTTATCTATAACAAAAGCACTTATATTTCTTCCTGCGGAAGCCAGTACATTATAATTTTTGATTTTTGATGAATACTCAGCACTCTCAAGATTTAACCCAGTAGCGGAAACCCAGTTCTACTCCCAGGATTTTATTTTTCTCATAATCGGCCACTAAATCAGAATCATCAATTGTTTTTAACCTTTTTAGTTTCTATAGGTTAAAATCTGGTACTATGTGTCAAATCAACGAAAACACATAAGAATCGATGGATTCTATACCAAAAACAATCGCGGCTGTAAAACTCTTTTCTGCGTAACCTAATTTGACTGGGGAAGAAGATAAAGAAAAGTTTTCAAAAAAAAAGAAGATAAAGAAATTGCGTTTATGCTATTAATGAAAAAAACAAAAAAATAAATAAAAACGGGCTGGGAATAGATCGAACCAGTGGTATGGGACCAGGAGAGTACGTTATTTCCACTAAACCACCGAACGTTTTTGTATTTTGTCTTATATGACTGTTGGATCTTAACTATATGCTTAATTAAATAGCATAGGTTAAAAGAATTAACACTGTCCAATTAATCATGCTATGAATAGTTAATTAAGTATGTTTAAGGCTGAAGGTAAACGTTTGGGTTCGATTCAGACTATTCGGATATTGTTTTTTTTATATAGAAATTTAAACCCCATTTGAATATTTATAAATTTTCGTTAAGATTCGGTTCAGATCATTACGGGTTTAGTTCGAATACAGGTACTCATTTAAATTATAAAAAAAATTAAAATCCAAAATCCAATATTTTATATTTAAAATCCAAAACTAAAAATAATATATAATACATAAATTTAAATAATATAAAACTAAATATCTAACATTAACATGAAAATTGGATTTATTTGGATATTTGGCTGGAAACAAGTAGGTATTTTGGTTATTTTTGGTGTTTTATTCCTGACATCTAACCTTTTATAAGTTGTTAGCCAGATTTACATGCTTGCTAATGCTTAATATTGATAATATTTAATTATAAATATTATTTTTTTAAATATTAATAATTATACATATTTTATATATTTTATATATAAGCTGAATATATATATTTATTTAAAATGGGTATATATAGCCACTGCTTTTGTAAGATGTTGTTGACAACTTTCTATAATATCATCGCAAGTTAATTTAAATAACAATTGATATTACGTTTTATCACATCAGCAGCAGAAACTCATCCATTGTATTAACCATCTAACAAATCATATAACTTGAAAGACAATCCCTAAACCTTAGAAAACTTAACTATAAGTGCTACCTCAATATAACATATGTATCGTTTACCATGAAAAACCTTATACCCCAAATAAATACATGTTTACCTACAATACAATTAGAGATTTTTTTTTTACATTCCCTTGATTTAATATTAATATTATTTATTTAAATTAAGCAACCAACTGTTTAACAATACCAAACGACATTCAAAAATATTCAGAGCAGTAATGTCAATTATTATATTTAAAAATGAGTATTCCCTTAAAATGTTGTTTTTATGCCACAAGAATATTTAGTAATTTACTCAACATTTAAAACAGAATTTCCCATAAATCTATATAGTTTGAGATAATATCTAAATTGATTTCGTCTATTAAGGAACAATAAAACACTAACTAATCAACATCTTTCTCTTTTATTTTTAACAAATCGACTTCTTTCCAAATATATATCTAAAATATATGTACAAAAATATCTAACCATAATCAAATCTAAATATTAATGCTTACCAATGATATCAAGATCGAAAGTATATTCTACGTACAAAGATGTAACAACCTGATTAATATGAAGATCTAACCTAATTTATTTTATGGCTTTCACTGCTAACAATCTACTGTTATAAATATAACTTTCTTCTCTGTTTTTTCTCAGCACTAAAAACATTTAACAATGTTTTCAATTTGGAACTAAGCTTTTTAAAAGATATCACACATTTCAAAACTGGTTGGCTGAGATGATTCGTCTCATAATACATATTTCTGCGTGTATTCTGATCATATATGTTCATTTCTGAAAATTACAGTGATCAAGGATAGCTTGTTGTCTATGAGTTAAGTTTTCTGAGAGCATTCACACTTCTAGATGCCAAAGAAAAGAAGGAATGGTGTAAATAACTGAATGACTTGGTTATTATTCATGTGTGTAACACGTATATATACAACTCTATGATACAATGTCGGTCCTTAACTCTCGGACTCTATCATTATCTACCCACAACTCATATATATCTATAATATACATCATCATTATCCAATATTCCCCCTCAATTTGGGAAGATGATAATTCTTAACTCTCATTTTCGATAGCAGCTTCTCAAATTGAACTCGACCAAGTGCTTTAGTCAACACATCCGCGAGCTGTTCATTTGTCCGGACATGAACCGTAGATATCAGTCCAGCCTTTATGGAATCTCTAACTTGATGGCAATCAGACTCTACATGCTTGGTCCTTTGATGAAACACTGGACTGGTGGCAATATAGATAGCTGATTTGCTATCACAAAACAACCTCACTGGCTCCGTGTCAGGTGAACCGATGTCTCTCAACAAGCGTCTTAGCCATTTGATCTCTCTTGATGCTTCAGCCATCGACCTGTACTCTGCTTCTGCAGAGGAATGCGACACCACATCTTGCTTCTGAGTTCTCCATGATATTGGTGAGTCTCCTACCATCGCCACATATGCACTCAACGATCGTCTGGATGTAGGACACGAAGACCAGTCTGCATCGCAATATACTGACAGTCTTAGATCGGGACTCAAACTGAGAAGCACACCCTGTCCAGCTGTTCTCTTTAGATAACGTACCACTCGCAGCGCTGCTTCCCAATGTGTCTCCCTTGGTGTCTGCATGAACTGTGCCAAAATATGCACAGAGTTAGATATATCTGGCCTCGTGATGGACAAATATATCAGCTTCCCGACCAATCTCCTGTACTTCTCCCCATGAATGATAAACGGACTCGCATCCTCCCCTTGTCTATCTTCTCTCCCAAGTTTGTGATGTTGCTCCATTGGAGTTGCACACGGCTTTGCTCCAAGTAGACCCACTTCTGCAACTAAATCCAACGTGTACTTCCTCTGTGTGATCATGAAACCCTCAGCTCCTCTTCCAACTTCAATCCCCAAAAAATATTTGAGTTTCCCAAGGTCTTTCATGTGAAAGCATCTGCCCAAATACTTTTTGAACTTGTTCAAAATGTCCATGTCGTTTCCACATATCAACAAATCATCAACATATATCAGTACTCGAATTTCTATATGACCCTTAGTGAACATGAACAATGAATAGCCTTCGTCTGAGTGCTTAAACCCATACTCTGTCAATGCGTCACTCAGCTTCGCGTACCAGCATCGAGGGGCTTGTTTCAAGCCGTACACTGCCTTGTGGAGTCGACAGGCTTTGTTCGGGTCTGAGGCAGCAAATCCTTGTGGGAGCTTCATGTAGACTTCCTCGTTGAGTTCCCCATGCAAAAACGCATTTTGCACGTCCATCTGGTGTACAAACCAACCTTTACCAGCTATCACACGCAACAGACTTCTGATCGTTGTCATCTTGGCCACTGGAGCAAATGTCTCTGTAAAATCTACCCCTTCTACCTGTCTGTTCCCAAGAGCAACTAGTCTGGATTTGCATCTTTTAATTGTACCATCTGCTCCATACTTGTACTTGTACAAGCACATATTCCCAATAGCTTATTTTCCCGGTGGTAGATCAACAATGCTAAACGTTTTATTTCGCTCAAAGGCATCAATCTCATCCTTCATTGATTCTCTCCAAATTTTAAGTTGTACTGCCTCCTCGTAACTCTTTGGTTCTCCACCTTTGGTGATAGCAGCAAGAAACGCTTTATGCGATTCTGAAAAGTTCACGTCAGACACGTAATTCACTAAGGGGTATGGTGTTGCACACGTACCTGGGACCATTGACGAAGGCTCTATATTGCAGCTGGTGAGGTCGTGATGGGGGTTCTCTTGACACACTGCATTGTAGCTCACGTAATCACGCAGTTTCACTGAAGGAATTTTTTCCCTTAAACCTCTTCCTAACTCAGCTTCTTGTTTCCTTACTTCAGGTTCCACCGTCTCTTCTTATTTATCACACCTCGTGCTATCCTCATCACCTTCTTGTTCCTTTGTTGCTTCCAGCTCACCAATATTTTCGTTTTCATTGGACACTTCCTCTACACCCGCTGTCTCTGTTGCAGCTGTTTCCTTTACCATATCTTCTTTCTGCTTATCACCAGACTCTACAACTCTACTCACAGGATCACTCCCCCCGTCTTCAGTGTCTGAGACAGAATGTATAACCCAATCATCATCTGGTCCTCCAGTCAAGTTTCTTTCATCGATCTCAGTTGACTCTGCCTTATCAAACGGGAACACATCCTCCTTGAACACCACATCCCGTGAGACAAGAAACTTGTTTGTCTCAGTATCATACACTCTCCAACCCTTCTTACCGAACGGGTACCCGACGAAAACACACTTCCTACTCCTTGGACTGAACTTATCTCTGTTTCGGTCCTTCCTGTGTACGTAACATAATGATCCAAATACTCTAAGCGAGTTGTAATAAGGTTTCGTCCCAAATAAGATCTCATACGGTTATTTCCCTTTCAATATCTTCGAAGGTGTCAAGTTAATAACATGCGTAGCTGATGATATTGCTTCCCCCCAGAATTTTATCGGCATTTTAGACTGAAATAACATTGCTCTGGCCACATTCAAAATGTGTCGATGCTTCCTTTCCACTCTGCCATTCTGTTGTGGTGTGTCTACACAAGATGTCTGATGAACAATACCATTATCCAGGAAGAAATTACTCAAGCACATAAACTCCGTGCCATTATCACTACGCACCATTTGCACACTTTTACCAAACTGCTTCTCACTATACTTGCAAAATCTTTCCACAACCTTTCTGACTTCAGATTTCGCAGTCAACAAGTATGTCCATACCGCTCTCGAGTAGTCATCTACTATTGTCAAAAAATAAAGAGCTCCAGATGAGGCAGGTACTCTATAAGGACCCCAAACATCCACATGAATCAACTCAAAGCACTTCGTAGTTTTATTAGAACTTTCAAAAAAAACATCTCTAGTTTGTTTTGCTCTAAAACAAATGTCACAAAGACTTGAGCAAACATTATTCATAACACCAAAAACCATAGGAAAAACGGTAAAAGCTGGGTGTCCCATTCTTTGATGCCACAACAACTGATCAGATTTGCCTTCTGCCTTGCTGACTCGCGCCATTGAGACATCCTTGAAGTAGTACACCCCATCACGTTCCTCACCTGCTCCAATCAGAGTCTTCGAAGAACGGTCCTGCAACAAACATATAGCATCGGTGAATAAAGCAAAACAGTTCATATGTCTTAGTAGCTTAGACACTGATATCAATGTACAGTCCAAATTTGGGACATATAAAACATCTTTAGCGATATGGTTTCACTCAAGATAAGATCACCCATGCTTGACGATGTTGTTGTTCCAACATCCGCAAAACCAACAGCACAAGGCGCCGTATCTCTCACGTTTACAAGCTGAGATAGTTCCCCAGCCATGTGATGTGAGGCCCCTGTGTCTATTATAACATCACCAAACATTTTACCTGAAAGTTTTTCATTACCACCATTCGACTTCCCTTCTTGGATTATTTGAGTAATCTTGCTCCATTGCTCAGGAGTAAGATCATTGGAGCCTGCACCATACGAACTCGTTGCCGTTGCAACATTAGCTGCTCCACATCCACCACCTCTGCCATATCCACGTCCATTGCCTCTGCTAGAACCACGACCATCACCACGTCCTCTCGGTTTCTCAGTCACCCATTCTGGATATCCTACCAGCTGCCAGAAAGTGCTCTTCTCATGACCTGGTTTGCCGCAATGATAGCACACTCTTTCCCTTGATCTGGTGCCTTCACTTCTCGCACCTCCATTGAAACTCTCACGAATTTCACTTCCTTGTGCCTCACGCTTCGCAAAGCCTCCTGATTTGTTTCTCGCGACTTAGAGGTGTTGAGACGAGCTTCTTCTCTAATGACTTTGGCATAGGTTTTACCAAGATCTGGTAACTCATCTGCCTCTATTATTGCAGTCACCACATTGCCAAACCTTGAGTCATCAAGACCCATAATGAACTGATGTACCCTCTCGTCTTCTCGCTCCTTCTCATACACTGTTGCAGCTGAGCATGTACACGCTGGTGGTAGCCTGTACGTTTGCAACTCTTCCCACATCACAGCCATACGTCCGTAGTAATCAATGACTGGCTGTCCATTCTGACGACAAGAAGCCAACTGCTCCATCAATTGGTGAACTCGCACCTTGTTCCCAACATCAAACTGTTTCTTGAGGTTATCCCACAACTTGTGGGCGTCTGTTATGAAGGTCACATTTGACCTTACCTTCGGCTCGATTGAGGATCGTATTCATCCCACAATCATTGATTTAACACTCAACCATGCCTCTAGATCCTTACTTCCTTCTTCAGGTTTCGGCAAGCTGCCATCGATAAAACCTATCTTCTTCTTTGCTCTTAGAGCATTCCCCATCTCCATGGCCCATTCATTGTAATTTTCCCCCTTAAGCTGCACCGAAGTGATCAAGGCACCCGGATTATCAGAGGAGAACAAAGAATAAGGAGAAACCACAAGAGCTTCACCCGGTTTGGCCATGGTTACTTGCTTATCATCATCACCCATATTGAAGGACGAAAAACGTTAGGTTTTTTATTCAGATCTTAAGGCTCTGATACCATGTAAATAACTGAATGACTTGGTTATTATTCATGTGTGTAACACGTATATATACAACTCTATGATACAATGTCGGTCCTTAACTCTCGGACTCTATCATTATCTACCCACAACTCATATATATCTATAATATACATCATCATTATCCAATAAATGGTAATGTATGCTCAGATTCGATGAAATTGGACGCCTTAAAGGTATACCTTGGTCACTGAATTCCCTAATTACTTAAATATCTACTTATTAAAATCGTAGATGTAGTGCCTTTTTGATGTGTTTGTATTTGATACACTATTGCCATGTCTTAATTCTGATTGATAAAGGATATCCAAATCTCAAATGCATTTGATGCATCTCATCTATTGTCTTGATAAGCCATACAATAAAAGAAGCTAAGGAGTTAATTTAAACAAAGGTATTCTATGTCTTTCAATATTTAAATATCAATACAAATCAAAGCAGAATATCTAGAGCAGTTTACGATTGATTTCATGCAATATTGGTTTAATGATGATTGCAAAGCCATCGCAATATTTTAATCAGAAGACAAAAAACTTGAGTTCCGGGCAAAACATGATAAATGGATGCAATACTCACATAAAAACAAATGAGGAGTTACACAGTTTTAAGGTTGGCAGTCCATTTATTTAATTTAGTTAAAATGGGTAACCATAATCTAACCGAAAAGGATCTAAGGTCTGGAATTTTTATAATTTACTTATACGATTTTTAGTTACATATATATAAGGTATTCATATTAAGTACAAACGGATTGTGTATTATTAACTTATACACCAAATAAAATACTTACCTTAGGAAAAGGAATATAATACTTATAGTATTTTCACTTTATAGTATAATCTAATATTACAATAAGAAATGAAATATTTAATAATATTTTCACTTTATATTATAATGAAGAGATATTAATCAAAATCTTAGATACAATTATAAAATGTGAAATAAAATAAATGATAGTAGAATAAGGTTTTTTTATTTGATATATTCTTAAATTATTCGTTAAAAATATTCTTAAATTATAAAACTCATATCTAAAATATATTCTATTAAACATAATAGATAAAAATTAAACATGAATCTCCTAAATATATATGCTCACAAGACTACAGTTTTAAATAAATCCTAATTATTTATTTAAATATATTTAAAATTTTAAAATATAGTATATTTTTCAAAACCAACTTATTCACAAATAAACATTTTTAAGATTCCAGATTTTTGCGAGTAATTTCATAAACTATGCAAAATATTCATGAACTAAAAATGTTTTTGAACAAACAGATTAGTCATTTATATTATAAATTAATAAAGGGTTAACAATCAAACAATACGGAACAAAATCTAGTGTGTTAAACTATAAACCATAAAAAAAAGGATTATCAAATAGAAACAAATCTGTTAAAGTCAGATTCAATCAAACAAATAATTCAATTTTCAAATAGAAAATTCATGTATAAACCATAAAAAAGGGGAAATCCACATAATAAAAATTTGAGATTTGGTTAGAGGAAATTTAAAAAAAACCACAAAAAGAAATTTAAAATTTGTATCTAATAATCATAACTATAAATTTTTTTATTTAAATAAAAATTTATTAAAAATATATATTAGCCCGCACAAGTTGCGGGTCCACACCTTGTTTCTTTATATATTCAAAAAATTATATAGATTTATATTCAGTTTTATTAAATTTTTGTGATATTCTGTTAATAAGAATTTTGACTATCAAAGTTTTAAATTTATTAATTTTGACACTATACAGTATATATTGTGTTTATATTATTCAGTTTTTGTAAATTATTTTAATAAAATATTGTTGAATATCGATTAATAATCTATACTTCTTTTTTTGTATGAAAACATTATGTTAACATATGTTAAATCACCTTTGTTGTACATGAATATGTTTTTTTTTAAATACCAGGAGGTTCGGAAACGAATCTCGTAAGCAATGAAACAGAGGAACCACTGATCAGTCAACAAAGAGATACCCATTTCAAATCTCAAAACAAGTAAAAACTCATTTCAAATCTCAAACAAGTAAAACCCATTTCAAATCTCAAACAAGTAGTCATAGATGGAGTCACAGACTTACAGATGAAGAGACAAGCTCGAACGGACGGAGAAAGAGAGTCACAGACGGAGATACGACGGAGAACGGAGAGATCGATGAGATAGGACGGAGAACGGAGAGATCGGTGAGATAGGACGGAGAACGGAGAGATCGGTGAGATAGGACGGAGAACGGAGATAGGACGGAGAACGGAGATAGGACGGAGAACGGAGATCGATGAATCGGCGGAATCGCCACTCGAATCGCTGAAGGAGAGAGAGATCGATACTTTCGTTCTCCGAAAGTTGAAATGATTTTTTTTTCCCCAAATCAAAACCCTAGAAATTTTAGCTTATTGGACAGCCCACGTCCACAGTAACCAAACCCATTATCTCCCATAGGCCCATTGGTTTCTGATTTTTGACCATTTAAAACCCATATGGAAATGTGGTTGTGACCAATTAAAGCCCAATTAATTGTGGACATGGGCAACCAATGGAAGGTCCACCCATTTAGCAGCTCTAGGCAAGTGCCAGTTGTGTAGAATAATTATTTGTTTTATGATTGCAATCAGATAGAAAGCCTCAAGGGTGCCGCCATATTCTAAGCGCTCAAACTATTTGATTGAAGAAATCCTCCTCTAGCTATTCGGGGTCAAGGACTCCTTCCCCTTCTTCAAACTCTGATAGACGAATCTCTGATAAACCATAGAACCTTGTTTGTGTATTAATCGACCTTTTAAGTGTTTTGAGTTTTCTTTTCAATTTGCTTTTGAGAACCTTGTATTTTCATGATCACTGGCACTCTCTACAAGGGTTGCAAATTCTGTTGTTTACCACATGTCTCGGTTCATGGTTGCAAGTTCTGATTTTTACCACAATCTGGTTTCATCTTTCTCGTGTTTGGGTTTTATGCGATCCTCTAGTTTTTAAGGAATGTAGTAGCTGAATGTCGAAGCAAAATTACTGATTCTCAGGACCACTTTACCTCTTATCCTTTATATTTTCCCTCTAGCTTTTTTTCTTCTCTTGTTACCTTATTTATAAGTTTTAGTGAATCTGCATTTTTGGGAGAATGATCCCTCTGTCTTAGGGTTTTGTGAAGAAAAGAAGTCACACATCCACGAAGTGTCTTTGTGTTGATGTATTGAAGCAGTGTCCAAAATTTGGCATCGCTGTGTGATAAAAGTTTTATCTTTTGGAGCACTCTTAGGCCAGAATGCCAACCACTTAGATAAGGAAGCATCTCATTACAAAATCTATACCATAATCACAACTAACTAAGAAGTAATAACAAGCTCTAAACCATAATCCCAACATAATAAGCTGCATTCTTCAAATGTTAAAACCCAAATACCAAAATAAAACTTTTAGACATAGGTTCTAGCATATTAAAGGAGCGCATTCAAATTAGAAGTGAAGTGATTTATATTAAATTGACTGTGAAAAAACACTACAGAAGACTTCTAAAGTACTTGTAAAACAAGCCCATAATCTACAATCTTCAAAGGAAATACAAGTACTTCTGACATATTACTAATATGATATTAGTCTCAAATTTCAAGAATTTTTTTTATTTACACCATTTTTCCATTTCCCATTCTTAAAAGCATTATATGCCATTTAGGATGAAGTTAGAGCGATTTGCATAGAAATTCTAGTAAGATGGCAATATTTGCGTCCATGGAAAAACGGAAGGCCCAAGGGCAAGGCCCAAGGGCAAGGCCCAGTTGTATTGGGTGCGAAAAGACAGTGTTATCCCTATCGCCTCTCCTTTCATGTAAGAAGCTGAAGCGATTTATAATCATTTCATGCATGTAATCATTTGAAAATTTATACATATATAACGCTGTTTATATTGGTATAGCCCGATTATGTAAGAGTAGCCAATAGTTTCGACCAATAATATTGCCTAAAAAACCGTAACCTTTTCGCAAAGCTTCACACGTCTTCACATAGGACATGCGTATCTGCATGTAATATAGTCGAAATGTATAGGTTTCCTTCTATATAAGGAGTGGTAATTGGGCAGTAGAAACACACACTAAACTATCACTTTCTTTAGCTCATCTTTAATGTCTCTCTAGAAAACACTCTCTCTCCCTTCCGTTTAAGAAGAATCTCGGTGAGTTACTGCAAACATTTATATTACTTCCGTACTGTTTGCAGAGTAGAATGTTTTTCATTAAATGTTGTGTGCATGTCCATCTAATCTTGCTCATAATTTGCCGAAATTCTATCCGTGAACCTAGAATTTAATTTGTGAGAAGATTTGTCTTGCATGAGATTACACTAGTCATAAATATGTCTCATACTTTGCTTACGAAAAAGTCATTTTATATTTTTACAGATGTCGAAGCTCGAGAGGCTGTGGCAGGGTATATGGAACAATGACAACGATGGCGCGTGGAATTTTCACCCGGATCCGACTGACTTTGGCTTTGGTGCGATGATAAGGCACGATGAGACGTACGAGTACTTGCTGGGGATAGTGAGGACGAGGTACGTCTTGGGAGAGAGAACCCCCATTGTTCTGTCTTACCAGTTCCCGTCTTGGATACTTGGTCCGCTAGGGAGGAGGTCTGTGCCTATAAGCGTGACGACAACGGCTGACATCCCTGTCATGATGAGTGTGCGGGAGTGGTTCACCGAAAGTGTTGCTAGGTTCCATTACAACCGTAGAGACAACTTCGTGGTTGGAAGAAAGAGGTTTGTTGTTGACAGCAGCCAGAACGCGTATACTAGGAGAGAGTATGAAAGTGAGTATAATCATACATTAATAAAAAATGATTTTGGTTAGCCGGTTAGCTCATACAGATATTGTACTGTTTTTCAGAGCTTGTTGAAGGGGAAAGGATGACATGCAGCAGAGCTATTCTGGAGGAGCTGTTTAATGAAGAGGAAATGATGGTGCTGCATCGGGTTGATCTAGAGATGTATATGTCGGACCGGGTGCAAGAACAAGCTGAGAGACGATAGGAAGCTGTTGCTCGTGAGATAATAATGATCGAAGATGAGGATGATACAATGGCTGAGGCGCACGTGTCAGCAGAGGAAACTCCGTTTGCGACACAAGGCGGTAAGATGTGTAGACATATTATCTTAGGTTTAGCCGGTAATTTTTATAAATAGCATCCATATGTTAACTTATCCGGCTACTACTGCATGTCAGGTGTCGGTCATGATCACACTCAACCAACTGTTGGAGAGGAGTGCACTTTGCCACTGACTCAGATAGCTGAGGCTCCACAGGCCCCTCCGGCTGTCCCCCTCGACCTCACCCACGTCGTCCGCAGACGTTCAATGGAAACTCCTATGGCCTTTTGGCAAGGGTTGTATGGAGACGACCTTGTGTTGCCTGATGGGGTGGCCACGGATCGTGAAGGGGAGAATGAAGAAGTGGAAGATGACCCTTGTGTCCCACTTGGCCCTGTTAGTGGTGCATTGGCTGTCACATCTCTAGCTGATAATGATATTTCCTCTACGGGGTCGTGTGAGAATTTGGATATAGTACCTCCTGCAACTGAAACTGTTGCGGTTGGGGCACATGCAACCAGTCAGACCAACGTTGTCTCTGCCATCAACAACGCTGTCTCAGCCATTGACAACGCTGTCTCTGCCATTGACACGGGGAATGAATTGTTAGCTGCGTTTGAGCAGTTCTTGGGTACATGCATACGCTCTTTTATCATTCTTTTATGTTTATATAATGCATGGCTATTGAAATATAGCTAAATTATTTTTCCGATTTGTTATGTAGCTTCAAGGGGTGGAGGTGTTCAGACAGTGGCAGAAATCGGTGAATCATCTAAGAGCGCGCTTGCGGGTAACACTGTCCCTCAGACCACCGAACCCGTGGTTGCACCAGTCGCGCCTGGGCTCACTATAGGCTGTGTCAGCGCAGCAGAACCTATCCCAACAGTAGTGCCCGATCTGGACCAACATTCTTCTTCCGCTGGCAGCGGTGATGATGGTGGGTTTTAGGGATTATTACCTTTATCCAATAACGATATGTATGTTATATTAACCAGCAATTTGGGTTTAAGTTTCGGCTAAACCAATTTTCAGAATCGGGTTTATGGAAAACAGTTTTTTTATCATGTGTGATATTAACCGGCTATGTATGTTTGTTATGTCTATGTGTTTTGGAAAAAACGGTTATGTAAGTTTTTGTTTTGTGTGCAGCTATGCACTGTTTGAATCTTCGAAGTAATATATTAATCGGTTATGTATGTTTGTTATGGCTATGTGTTTTGGAAAAACGGTTATGTAAGTTTTAATTTTCGTGTGCATTTAGAGCCTAAATATAATATATAAACCGGCCAAGTATGCTTCTGTTACAGTTATAGTTGTCTTAAACCCATTGAATCATTGGAGTATTATCTGGTATTACCTTACTAGAATTGTCATGCAAATCGCGCCTTTGTTTAGCACTTGCAAAAATATTATGAAATCTATCAAAAAAGGGTTGTTGTGACGGATAACAGCATAGTAGCCTGGATAACATAGTTGTATTGAAATTGAATTATGGGTATATAGATGTTGCGACCCGGATTTGCTGACATTGGTTTCCTGTTTTTGACGTCTGAAGGTTGTGTGGGGTCCAGTGATAAAGACCTTTACGTGGGCAAAACATTTAAGAACCGAGACGAGTTCAAGCAACGTATGGCCTTATATGCAATCAAGCACAAGTTTGTTAACCGTTGTGCAAGGTCGTCACTTTCTGTTATGGTGCTTGAGTGTTCTGGAGTGGCATGTATGTGGCGGGTCTATGCGGTCCTTGTCAAGGGTTCGAGCCTGTACGAAATTCGTAAGATACGTGGGGGGCACAGTTGCAGCGTTGATGAGCGTGCTGGATACCAGAGACAGGCGACATCGAGCGTCATAGGGGAGATGCTCAGGCAGCAGTTCACCGGAACGGGTGTTGGTCCGCGGCCAAGGGAGATCAGGCAGGTGATGAGGGGCGATCATGCTGTAAACATTTCCTACTGGAAAGTGTGGCGTTCGCGGGAGGCAGCGGTTGAGTTCGCAAAGGGATCATGCGGTGCTTCGTACCAAAGCCTTCCAAATTATCTGCAGCGGCTTATTGAAGCTAACCCAGGGACATTGGCCCATCTTGATACAGACTACGTGGAGAGCGTGGGTCGGCGTTTCAAGTATATGTTCATCTCTATGGGAGAAAGTGTGAAAGGCTTTGAATTTGTGCGTAAGGTTGTGGTCATAGACGGTACGCATCTAAGAGGAAAGTATGCAGGCTGTCTCTTAACCGCTTCTGCTCAGGATGGGAACTATCAAATTTATCCCTTGGCCTTTGCTGTGGTTGATGGGGAAAACGACAAGTCATGGGAGTGGTTTTTCGAGAAATTTTCGTCGTTCGTTCCTAATCAGAGCGGTGTTGTGTTTGTTTCCGACAGACACGCGTCGATCTATCAAGGACTGAGCAAGGTATTTCCGGACATATTTGTCGGCTATTAAAACTAATAGCCGCTTCTGTTTTAAGTAAAAGTATGGATATATATATATATATAATTGGCCGGTTATTCTACTCTTTAAGATGTTCTCGTTTCTTTGGTAGGTGTATCCAAATGCTGGCCAATGTGCATGCATTATCCACCTAAAGAGGAACATTCGGACCATCTTCAAGCAGAGGCAGCTTGGATATCTTGTTTCGAAGGCAGCTAAGGCGTTTAGGATGGTCATGTTTTATGAAACATTCGCCGAAATTAGTTCTATCAATCAAGCATGTGCTGACTACCTGATTGATATAGGGCTTGAGCATTGGACAAGATCTCATTTCCCTGGCAGGCGCTACAACATCATGACGAGCAACCTTGTGGAGTTTTGGAATTCTGTGCTTAATCATTTTTAAGTTTGTGTCACATAAATAGTCCTCAAGAAAGAAAATGACTAATGTAGCCCTTTTTAATTTTGAAATTTTTAATGTTTTTTTTTTTACTTTTTAAAATTTGAAACCCTATCCCCAAAACCCCCACCCCTTAACTCTAAACCTTAAGTGTAGATTAGTTAACCCTTAAATAAAACTTATTTTGGTCATTTTCTTCATTAAGAGCTATTTTTGTGACAAAAACTGAAAAATAGCTATCCTAGGAAATTTCGCTTAAAATAAAGCAAACCAAATGATAACTTCTTATAAATCTATAACCCGATTCACGGATAAAAACTATGGACTTCATATAATACATAAAACTAAAATAATCTCATACGAGTTTTGTTGAATAAATATATTTAGAGAATAATGTTTATAATAAATAATTTTAAAACAAAATGTCTAAAGACGCACATCAATAAATTAGATCAATTTTATACACAATTTATATAGAATACCAACAAGAGATTAGAGTATGAATGATAATTTTAAAACAATAGGAAGAATGGTCAATATTGTGTTTTTATTATCGATTTAAGTTTTCTTTTTTTACAAGTTCTTCATTCTAATATTTTGTGTGTTTAGACATTATTGTTGAAGTTGTGAATGTTGGACCTTCAGAAAATCTTCAGCTAAGTTATAATTAACTACACATAATGTATGATGTATTCATCGTTTACTTTAATTTTATAGTATTTTTATAACATGATGCTAATTTAATTCTTTAATGTTTAGTAATACGCGTTTAGTATGCACATTGTGGTATGAGTATGTAAAGTAAGTATCAGAATTTTTAAAATCTAATGAAGTGTCATGTGTTGTATATATGTGTTGCTCAATTTATTTGTGTGCAAGAATATATAAGTACTAGGGCCCGTCCGCGCTACGCGCGGAATATCGTATTTGAATTTTGATATTTTAATATATATAATTTTTAGTTATATGGTTAATGTGTTATATATTTTTAATTCTGAATCAGCTAATTGCAGTTTTTTTTTGAATTTAGTTAATTTAATTACTTTGTAAATTATTGTAGTTGGAGGTATTTAGTTAAAGAAACTCTTTGATTAATATTGTATGGTTTTTTTCGAATGTGTTAGTAATTGGAAGAAGTTATATTAGATAGTTTTGTTTTTTTTAAGTTTTTGTTTGTCTTTTTTTTCTGATAATTCTTTGTTATATTTGTTGATATATTATTTATAAATAACCAATTAGAATATGCAATAAATATTTTCCATAAATTTAATACATGAGTAAAGAGACATTTTAAGATCAATATATATTTTCCTAATTATCTGAATGTAATTCTGATTCATTGTTAGCTGTTTGGATCAAACATTCAGAAGGAGACTTTGACAATGAACTATTTTATTATTTTATATAGCTATGATATTTGAGTGATTTCATGTGAAAACCTATCAGAATACAATACGATTTTCTGATTATATATTCAAAGAAACACTACTTTGGGTCAAAAAATTAGAGGGAGAAACATTGACCATGGATTCTTTGATATAATTATGCATTCAATGAATTAATAATTTTATATCAAAACTATAAAAAATCAGTTTTCCGATCATATATTCAAAGAAACACTATACTTTTTCCTTTGGGTCAAAATTTTAAGACCCTATCACATAAATTATTTAGGCTGTATCAAAGAAACATTATATTTTTATCTTAACCTATATAAAACTATCGCTTATATTTCTATATATCCGGCAAAGATAGTAATAGTACTTTTCAAATCCAAGTATATGTTTGATTATATAATAGGTCAAGTCAAGATAGTTTGATGATAAATAGATATTTTTATTCAAAATTAGAAATACATGTCGGTCTATATGTTGACCAAATGTTTATTGAGCCAATTTGTTTCCTAAATCTCATCTTTTCAGAAAACCGGAGTTCAACTGCGTGGAGATTAAGTTGAAACCTAGTTTTGGTTCAAGTCGTTCAAGTTCTCAGTTTTATTTCTTTCAAAAATAAATAAATTATAATTAAAAATGTAATCAAAATTTAATAATGATATAAGCCAAAAGATTGAAATTAGGCCTTTGATTTAGCGACTTTGATACATTAGCCACGTCTAATAAAGGCCTGTGATTTAGACTCCTTCTTCCCAAGTCACGGACCGTTACTTGAATAATCAACAGCGGCAGATGAGATAGACTTCGAGACGATGTCGTATAGAACCCTCTCCGATCTGACGTTGTCATTTTCTTCTAACTTTTTCCTCGAGTCGCCGGAGAGCGTCACTTCCATCCCCGGGCAAGCCGGTAACTCGGAAGGGAAGGAGGAGTAGTCGGAAGAACTCGACGGCTTTGTGGAGATGGGGGTTCTAGCGAGCGCATCGCCGATGGGTCTGAACCGGCTGTGGACAGATCCGTTGGTTCCTTCTCCGGCGCACCAGATCCGTTCGCTCCTTCGCCGGCGCACCAGATCCGTTCGCTCACTGTTTACCCTCAGTTTTTTACGGCGTTTGACGCTGTGAGTGATAGAGAGACGTCAGGTAGAGCTAGAGAGAGGTTTAAAGTCTCGATCTTGTTCTTCTTCTCTTCATCTTCTTCCACTTCTTGTTTGACCTCGTCGTGAGTTTCGCATCAAAGGATTTGGATTGGGTTCTCTGATGTTGTCAAGAAAGATATCACCGTATACTCTGAGTTCAAGGTGAGAGATATCACATATATTTATACCGAATCTCACACCGTCTCTGAGACCTAAAGCTCGCTTTGAAGACACATGAATCAATGGGATTAAAGAGTGAACCATTAATCACACCGTTTCTCGCCGCGAGAAGAATCGCAAACGACACCACATCGCCGTCGCACGTAGGGAAGAGACGATCTCCGTACCTTTTTTGCAGCGTATTAGGGTTAGAATGCTTTCATCCACGTCGGGCCTAGGAAAGTTTAATCCATTACACAATAGATACAGCGAAGCCCAACATCTCCTATTAATGAAGCGCTGCGTTTGGAAGGAATGGAACACGTGTCAGGTCAGGAGAAAACGACTTAGTGACGTGTCCTAATGTGAGAGAAGCAAACACTTCTTTATAATAATAGATAGATTGTTTTCACAGTTTTTAATATCTAAATTATTGATAATATATGACGTGATTGCCTAAGAGATGTAGGAGCAACTTTGTATTTCATCCCTGTTGTATATTAGTCCTGGAAATCACTAGTGATATCAATGCTATTAAAACAGAAGGTCCTTTTTTGAGGTGGCCTTCTGTTTCCTCAGTATTTACAACTCTTTGTCGCTAGAATATTTTAAGGCTATGTTTTTAATTAAATTATGTATTTTTTCGAATTTTTTTTATTCCAACAAATGAGATATTGCTGTTTTTCTCTGTACTTTTCAACTACAGTAGAACCTCTATAAATTAATAATTTCTATAAATTAATAAATTTTGCCGGTCCCAACTTGGGCCGGTTCAAAATATGACACAAATCGATAAAATAATAAGATAATAATTTTTTAGAAAATTTTATGTAAATATTGTTTGTTTTATATTTACAATGGAATTATCTTTATATTTTCTTAACACTTAATATATTTTTGATGAGATTTAGTAATATTATATTTAAAATCACATTTAAGTTCTATGCGATATATATTATATACGCCAAATAATATAAGAAAATTAATATAAATGTCAAATTTCAATTAATGTGTATACACCAAAATCAAATATTTTTCTTAACTTGGAATAAATATATTTTAAGATAATAAATCTAAGGAAATTTTTGTAAATTAATATCTCTATAAATTAATAAAATTTCAAAGTTCCAACATTATTAATTTATATATCTATGTTTTTATCTATAACAAAAGCACTTATATTTCTTCCTGCGGAAATCAGTACATTATAATTTTTGATTTTTGATGAATACTCAGCACTCTCAAGATTTAACCCAGTAGCAGAAACCCAGTTCTACTCTCAGGATTTTATTTTTCTCATAATCGGCCACTAAATCAGAATCATCAATTGTTTTTAACCTTTCTAGTTTCTATAGGTTAAAATCTGGTACTATGTGTCAAATCAACGAAAACACATAAGAATCGATGGATTCTATACCAAAAACAATCGCGGCTGTAAAACTCTTTTCTGCGTAACCTAATTTGACTGGAGAAGAAGATAAAGAAAAGTTTTCAAAAAAAAAGAAGATAAAGAAATTGCGTTTATGCTATTAATGAAAAAAACAAAAAAATAAATAAAAACGGGCTGGGAATAGATCGAACCAGTGGTATGGGACCAGGAGAGTACGTTATTTCCACTAAACCACCGAACGTTTTTGTATTTTGTCTTATATGACTGTTGGATCTTAACTATATGCTTAATTAAATAGCATAGGTTAAAAGAATTAACACTGTCCAATTAATCATGCTATGAATAGTTAATTAAGTATGTTTAAGGCTGAAGGTAAACGTTTGGGTTCGATTCAGACTATTCGGATATTGTTTTTTTTATATAGAAATTTAAACCCCATTTGAATATTTATAAATTTTCGTTAAGATTCGGTTCAGATCATTACGGGTTTAGTTCGAATACAGGTACTCATTTAAATTATAAAAAAAATTAAAATCCAAAATCCAATGTTTTATATTTAAAATCCAAAACTAAAAATAATATATAATACATAAATTTAAATAATATAAAACTAAATATCTAACATTAACATGAAAATTGGATTTATTTGGATATTTGGCTGGAAACAAGTAGGTATTTTGGTTATTTTTGGTGTTTTATTCCTGACATCTAACCTTTTATAAGTTGTTAGCCAGATTTACATGCTTGCTAATGCTTAATATTGATAATATTTAATTATAAATATTATTTTTTAAAATATTAATAATTATACATATTTTATATATTTTATATATAAGCTGAATATATATATTTATTTAAAATGGGTATATATAGCCACTGCTTTTGTAAGATGTTGTTGACAACTTTCTATAATATCATCGCAAGTTAATTTAAATAACAATTGATATTACGTTTTATCACATCAGCAGCAGAAACTCATCCATTGTATTAACCATCTAACAAATCATATAACTTGAAAGACAATCCCTAAACATTAGAAAACTTAACTATAAGTGCTACCTCAATATAACATATGTATCGTTTACCATGAAAAACCTTATACCCCAAATAAATACATGTTTACCTACAATACAATTAGAGATTTTTTTTTTACATTCCCTTGATTTAATATTAATATTATTTATTTAAATTACGCAACCAACTGTTTAACAATACCAAACGACATTCAAAAATATTCAGAGCAGTAATGTCAATTATTATATTTAAAAATGAGTATTCCCTTAAAATGTTGTTTTTATGCCACAAGAATATTTAGTAATTTACTCAACATTTAAAACAGAATTTCCCATAAATCTATATAGTTTGAGATAATATCTAAATTGATTTCGTCTATTAAGGAACAATAAAACACTATCTAATCAACATCTTTCTCTTTTATTTTTAACAAATCGACTTCTTTCCAAATATATATCTAAAATATATGTACAAAAATATCTAACCATAATCAAATCTAACTATTAATGCTTACCAATGATATCAAGATCGAAAGTATATTCTACGTACAAAGATGTAACAACCTGATTAATATGAAGATTTAACCTAATTTATTTTATGGCTTTCACTGCTAACAATCTACTGTTATAAATATAACTTTCTTCTCTGTTTTTTCTCAGCACTAAAAACATTTAACAATGTTTTCAATTTGGAACTAAGCTTTTTAAAAGATATCACACATTTCAAAACTGGTTGGCTGAGATGATTCGTCTCATAATACATATTTCTGCGTGTATTCTGATCATATATGTTCATTTCTGAAAATTACAGTGATCAAGGATAGCTTGTTGTCTATGAGTTAAGTTTTCTGAGAGCATTCACACTTCTAGATGCCAAAGAAAAAAAAGAATGGTGTAAATAACTGAATGACTTGGTTATTATTCATGTGTGTAACACGTATATATACAACTCTATGATACAATGTCGGTCCTTAACTCTCGGACTCTATCATTATCTACCCACAACTCATATATATCTATAATATACATCATCATTATCCAATATTCCCCCTCAATTTGGGAAGATGATAATTCTTAACTCTCATTTTCGATAGCAGCTTCTCAAATTGAACTCGACCAAGTGCTTTAGTCAACACATCCGCGAGCTGTTCATTTGTCCGGACATGAACCGTAGATATCAGTCCAGCCTTTATGGAATCTCTAACTTGATGGCAATCAGACTCTACATGCTTGGTCCTTTGATGAAACACTGGACTGGTGGCAATATAGATAGCTGATTTGCTATCACAAAACAACCTCACTGGCTCCGTGTCAGGTGAACCGATGTCTCTCAACAAGCGTCTTAGCCATTTGATCTCTCTTGATGCTTCAGCCATCGACCTGTACTCTGCTTCTGCAGAGGAATGCGACACCACATCTTGCTTCTGAGTTCTCCATGATATTGGTGAGTCTCCTACCATCGCCACATATGCACTCAACGATCGTCTGGATGTAGGACACGAAGACCAGTCTGCATCGCAATATACTGACAGTCTTAGATCGGGACTCAAACTGAGAAGCACACCCTGTCCAGCTGTTCTCTTTAGATAACGTACCACTCGCAGCGCTGCTTCCCAATGTGTCTCCCTTGGTGTCTGCATGAACTGTGCCAAAATATGCACAGAGTAAGATATATTTGGCCTCGTGATGGACAAATATATCAGCTTCCCGACCAATCTCCTATACTTCTCCCCATGAATGATAAACGGACTCGCATCCTCCCCTTGTCTATCTTCTCTCCCAAGTTTGTGATGTTGCTCCATTGGAGTTGCACACGGCTTTGCTCCAAGTAGACCCACTTCTGCAACTAAATCCAACGTGTACTTCCTCTGTGTGATCATGAAACCCTCAGCTCCTCTTCCAACTTCAATCCCCAAAAAATATTTGAGTTTCCCAAGGTCTTTCATGTGAAAGCATCTGCCCAAATACTTTTTGAACTTGTTCAAAATGTCCATGTCGTTTCCACATATCAACAAATCATCAACATATATCAGTACTCGAATTTCTATATGACCCTTAGTGAACATGAACAATGAATAGTCTTCGTATGAGTGCTTAAACCCATACTCTGTCAATGCGTCACTCAGCTTCGCGTACCAGCATCGAGGGGCTTGTTTCAAGCCGTACACTGCCTTGTGGAGTCGACAGGCTTTGTTCGGGTCTGAGACAGCAAATCCTTGTGGGAGCTTCATGTAGACTTCCTCGTTGAGTTCCCCGTGCAAAAACGTATTTTGCACGTCCATCTGGTGTACAAACCAACCTTTACCAGCTATCACACGCAACAGACTTCTGATCGTTGACATCTTGGCCACTGGAGCAAATGTCTCTGTAAAATCTACCCCTTCTACCTGTCTGTTCCCAAGAGCAACTAGTCTGGATTTGCATCTTTTAATTGTACCATCTGCTCCATACTTGTACTTGTACAAGCACATATTCCCAATAGCTTCTTTTCCCGGTGGTAGATCAAAAATGCTAAACGTTTTATTTCGCTCAAAGGCATCAATCTCATCCTTCATTGATTCTCTCCAATTTTTAAGTTGTACTGCCTCCTCGTAACTCTTTGGTTCTCCACCTTTGGTGATAGCAGCAAGAAACGCTTTATGCGATTCTGAAAAGTTCACGTCAGACACGTAATTCACTAAGGGGTATGGTGTTGAACACGTACCTGGGACCATTGACGAAGGCTCTATATCGCAGCTGGTGAGGTCGTGATGGGGGTTCTCTTGACACACTGAATTGTAGCTCACGTAATCACGCAGTTTCACTGAAGGAATTTTTTCCCTTAAACCTCTTCCTAACTCAGCTTCTTGTTTCCTTACTTCAGGTTCCACCGTTTCTTCTTATTTATCACACCTCGTGCTATCCTCATCACCTTCTTGTTCCTTTGTTGCTTCCAGCTCACCAATATTTTCGTTTTCATTGGACACTTCCTCTACACCCGCTGTCTCTGTTGCAGCTGTTTCCTTTACCATATCTTCTTTCTGCTTATCACCAGACTCTACAACTCTACTCACAGGATCACTCCCCCCGTCTTCAGTGTCTGAGACAGAATGTATAACCCAATCATCATCTGGTCCTCCAGTCAAGTTTCTTTCATCGATCTCAGTTGACTCTGCCTTATCAAACGGGAACACATCCTCCTTGAACACCACATCCCGTGAGACAAGAAACTTGTTTGTCTCAGTATCATACACTCTCCAACCCTTCTTACCGAACGGGTACCCGACGAAAACACACTTCCTACTCCTTGGACTGAACTTATCTCTGTTTCGGTCCTTCCTGTGTACGTAACATAATGATCCAAATACTCTAAGCGAGTTGTAATAAGGTTTCGTCCCAAATAAGATCTCATACGGTTATTTCCCTTTCAATATCTTCGAAGGTGTCAAGTTAATAACATGCGTAGCTGATGATATTGCTTCCCCCCAGAATTTTATCGGCATTTTAGACTGAAATAACATTGCTCTGGCCACATTCAAAATGTGTCGATGCTTCCTCTCCACTCTGCCATTCTGTTGTGGTGTGTCTACACAAGATGTCTGATGAACAATGCCATTATCCAGGAAGAAATTACTCAAGCACATAAACTCCGTGCCATTATCACTACGCACCATTTGCACACTTTTACCAAACTGCTTCTCACTATACTTGCAAAATCTTTCCACAACCTTTCTGACTTCAGATTTCGCAGTCAACAAGTATGTCCATACCGCTCTCGAGTAGTCATCTACTATTGTCAAAAAATAAAGAGCTCCAGATGAGGCAGGTACTCTATAAGGACCCCAAACATCCACATGAATCAACTCAAAGCACTTCGTAGTTTTATTAGAACTTTCAAAAAAAACATCTCTAGTTTGTTTTGCTCTAAAACAAATGTCACAAAGACTTGAGCAAACATTATTCATAACACCAAAAACCATAGGAAAAACGGTAAAAGCTGGGTGTCCCATTCTTTGATGCCACAACAACTGATCAGATTTGCCTTCTGCCTTGCTGACTCGCGCCATTGAGACATCCTTGAAGTAGTACACCCCATCACGTTCCTCACCTGCTCCAATCAGAGTCTTCGAAGAACGGTCCTGCAACAAACATATAGCATCGGTGAATAAAGCAAAACAGTTCATATGTCTTAGTAGCTTAGACACTGATATCAATGTACAGTCCAAATTTGGGACATATAAAACATCTTTAGCGATATGGTTTCACTCAAGATAAGATCACCCATGCTTGACGATGTTGTTGTTCCAACATCCGCAAAACCAACCGCACAAGGCGCCGTATCTCTCACGTTTACAAGCTGAGATAGTTCCCCAGCCATGTGATGTGAGGCCCCTGTGTCTATTATAACATCACCAAACATTTTACCTGAAAGTTTTTCATTACCACCATTCGACTTCCCTTCTTGGATTATTTGAGTAATCTTGCTCCATTGCTCAGGAGTAAGATCATTGGAGCCTGCACCATACGAACTCATTGCCGTTGCAACATTAGCTGCTCCACATCCACCACCTCTGCCATATCCACGTCCATTGCCTCTGCTAGAACCACGACCATCACCACGTCCTCTCGGTTTCTCAGTCACCCATTCTGGATATCCTACCAGCTGCCAGAAAGTGCTCTTCTCATGACCTGGTTTGCCGCAATGATAGCACACTCTTTCCCTTGATCTGGTGCCTTCACTTCTCGCACCTCCATTGAAACTCTCACGAATTTCACTTCCTTGTGCCTCACGCTTCGCAAAGCCTCCTGATTTGTTTCTCGCGACTTAGAGGTGTTGAGACGAGCTTCTTCTCTAATGACTTTGGCATAGGTTTTACCAAGATCTGGTAACTCATCTGCCTCTATTATTGCAGTCACCACATTGCCAAACCTTGAGTCATCAAGACCCATAATGAACTGATGTACCCTCTCGTCTTCTCGCTCCTTCTCATACACTGTTGCAGCTGAGCATGTACACGCTGGTGGTAGCCTGTACGTTTGCAACTCTTCCCACATCACAGCCATACGTCCGTAGTAATCAATGACTGGCTGTCCATTCTGACGACAAGAAGCCAACTGCTCCATCAATTGGTGAACTCGCACCTTGTTCCCAACATCAAACCGTTTCTTGAGGTTATCCCACAACTTGTGGGCGTCTGTTATGAAGGTCACATTTGACCTTACCTTCGGCTCGATTGAGGATCGTATTCATCCCACAATCATTGATTTAACACTCAACCATGCCTCTAGATCCTTACTTCCTTCTTCAGGTTTCGGCAAGCTGCCATCGATAAAACCTATCTTCTTCTTTGCTCTTAGAGCATTCCCCATCTCCATGGCCCATTCATTGTAATTTTCCCCCTTAAGCTGCACCGAAGTGATCAAGGCACCCGGATTATCAGAGGAGAACAAAGAATAAGGAGAAACCACAAGAGCTTCACCCGGTTTGGCCATGGTTACTTGCTTATCATCATCACCCATATTGAAGGACGAAAAACGTTAGGTTTTTTATTCAGATCTTAAGGCTCTGATACCATGTAAATAACTGAATGACTTGGTTATTATTCATGTGTGTAACACGTATATATACAACTCTATGATACAATGTCGGTCCTTAACTCTTGGACTCTATCATTATCTACCCACAACTCATATATATCTATAATATACATCATCATTATCCAATAAATGGTAATGTATGCTCAGATTCGATGAAATTGGACGCCTTAAAGGTATACCTTGGTCACTGAATTCCCTAATTACTTAAATATCTACTTATTAAAATCGTAGATGTAGTGCCTTTTTGATGTGTTTGTATTTGATACACTATTGCCATGTCTTAATTCTGATTGATAAAGGATATCGAAATCTCAAATGCATTTGATGCATCTCATCTATTGTCTTGATAAGCCATACAATAAAAGAAGCTAAGGAGTTAATTTAAACAAAGGTATTCTTGTCTTTCAATATTTAAATATCAATACAAATCAAAGCAGAATATCTAGAGCAGTTTACGATTGATTTCATGCAATATTGGTTTAATGATGATTGCAAAGCCATCGCAATATTTTAATCAGAAGACGAAAAACTTGAGTTCCGGGCAAAACATGATAAATGGATGCAATACTCACATAAAAACAAATGAGGAGTTACACAGTTTTAAGGTTGGCAGTCCATTTATTTAATTTAGTTAAAATGGGTAACCATAATCTAACCGAAAAGGATCTAAGGTCTGGAATTTTTATAATTTACTTATACGATTTTTAGTTACATATATATAAGGTATTCATATTAAGTACAAACGGATTGTGTATTATTAACTTATACACCAAATAAAATACTTACCTTAGGAAAAGGAATATAATACTTATAGTATTTTCACTTTATAGTATAATCTAATATTACAATAAGAAATGAAATATTTAATAATATTTTCACTTTATATTATAATGAAGAGATATTAATCAAAATCTTAGATACAATTATAAAATGTGAAATAAAATAAATGATAGTAGAATAAGGTTTTTTTATTTGATATATTCTTAAATTATTCGTTAAAAATATTCTTAAATTATAAAACTCATATCTAAAATATATTGTATTAAACATAATAGATAAAAATTAAACATGAATCTCCTAAATATATATGCTCACAAGACTACAGTTTTAAATAAATCCTAATTATTTATTTAAATATATTTAAAATTTTAAAATATAGTATATTTTTCAAAACCAACTTATTCACAAATAAACATTTTTAAGATTCCAGATTTTTGCGAGTAATTTCATAAACTATGCAAAATATTCATGAACTAAAAATGTTTTTGAACAAACAGATTAGTCATTTATATTATAAATTAATAAAGGGTTAACAATCAAACAATACGGAACAAAATCTAGTGTGTTAAACTATAAACCATAAAAAAAGGATTATCAAATAGAAACAAATCTGTTAAAGTCAGATTCAATCAAACAAATAATTCAATTTTCAAATAGAAAATTCATGTATAAACCATAAAAAAAAGGGGAAATCCACATAATAAAAATTTGAGATTTGGTTAGAGGAAATTTAAAAAAAAACCACAAAAAGAAATTTAATATTTGTATCTAATAATCATAACTATAAATTTTTTTATTTAAATAAAAATTTATTAAAAATATATATTAGTCTGCACAAGTTGCGGGTCCACACCTTGTTTCTTTATATATTCAAAAAATTATATAGATTTATATTCAGTTTTATTAAATTTTTGTGATATTCTGTTAATAAGAATTTTGACTATCAAAGTTTTAAATTTATTAATTTTGACACTATACAGTATATATTGTGTTTATATTATTCAGTTTTTGTAAATTATTTTAATAAAATATTGTTGAATATCGATTAATAATCTATACTTCTTTTTTTGTATGAAAACATTATGTTAACATATGTTAAATCACCTTTGTTGTACATGAATATGTTTTTTTTTAAATACCAGGAGGTTCGGAAACGAATCTTGTAAGAGCATGATTAATAGGTGGTTTTTAGGGTGGGCTTCTTAGCGGAATATAAGAAACCGTCTCTTAACTTTTAACTAAAAAAGCTAAGAACCGACTCTTAAATATCTTATTTAAGAGCCGGGTCTTAACTTTTTTAGTTAAACGTTAAGAGACGGTTTCTTATATTCCGTTAAGAATCCCACCCTAAGAACTCCTCATTAATCATGCTCTAATCCCTTCGATTGCGAACCAGGGATCTCTCATACAACGGTCAAAGTTCTTTTCAGTTGAAATAACCTATACTTCATATCAATTTGTAAGACCACGATTAACGACGGCTCTTAAGGAGGGTCTTACGTTAATTTACAACTAAAAAAAAAAAAAATTATGAATTAACTTAAGAGTCGGGTCTTAATTAGGCGAAAGAAGGATCGGCTCTTGGAAGACACGTGTTGTCGTTTCATGATCTCTCCACCAAATCCGTCGCCGACTTCCAGAAACTCTCCTACCTCGCCGCGGCGTCGGCATGGCTTGGGCGGCCTTCCACGCCGTGAGAATCTGATCACGAACCAGCTCATGAAGGATCTGAACAGTTCGAACGAGTACGAGGTGAGTCTCGCTCTGGAGTGTTTGGCTAGGATTGGGACTGATGATCTAGCTAGGGATTTGACCTCTGAGGTTTTCACTCTGTGTTGGCTTCGATTGAGCCTAGGTTGGCTAAGAAGGTGGCTGATCCGATCTGTGAACATATGAGGAAGAATAATGTGGGAAAGTCTTTGTTGTTTGAGTGTACTAGAACCGTGTTTAGTAGCTTGAGTGATCAGGAACAGCTTTGAAGCTTGCGGTTGCTAAGATTAAGGAGTTTCTTGTGGATGATGACCCGAATCTCAAGTATCTCGGTCTTCATGCGTTGTCAATTGTTGCCCCAAAGCATTTGTGGGCTGTTCTGGAGAACAGAGAAGCTGTTGTGAAGGCTATGAGCGATGTGTTTTTTGCTTCGTGTAATTTTTGTGTTGGAGCTGTTTTGATCCGTTTGTGTTATTGCAGAGAGGACCTGGGTTTATATAGGAGTTACAGTCCATGATCCCGAACTCTGATTATCGCAAGAGAGGAACTTACGATTTGAAGAAGGTAAATTACTATTAATCTCAGACTTCTTGTAGAAATTTCATCTCTTTGCAACAATGTGTATTAGTGTATAACCTTTTATATATATGGTTATGCAGGTTGTAGAGTACGCAAAGAAGAAAGATTACACATCTCTTATTGTAGTCCATACTACTCGCAGAGAGCCTGGTTAGTTTTTCACTCTTCTAAGTTTTATGTTCTGTTATCACTCTTTATATGGGTTTGCTTCAAGATTTTTTTTTATAAAAATGATGTAGATACGCTCCTTATCATTGGTTTGCCAAACGGTCCTGCTGCTCATTTCAAGTTGTCAAATCTTGTTCTAAGGAAGGATATCAAGGTATGTTACCAAACACACGTTTTGTCTTCTCTTCTCTACAAGTTGGAGTGTGGATTAGTGAGTACTTGATTTTAATTGCAGAACCATGGAAACCCTACAAGCCATGAACAAGAGCTGGTTTTAAACAACTTCACAACTAGTTTAGGAAACCGTGTTGGGAGGTAAACTATATATAGTTTTTTTAATATAATCTTTATTGTCTTTGATCTCTTGTGGCTAATGTTATTACTTATGGTTTCTCTCAGGTTTTTTCAATCACTCTTTCCTCAAGAACCTAACTTCCGTGGTAGGAGAGTTGTACGTTCCACAACCAGCGTGACTTTATATTTTTCAGACACCATCGGTAAACATAGTTTCACCATACTCTTCTAGATTCTCCTAAAACATGTATTGAACAAAATATCAATTCTGTTTTTGCGTAGTTACATATTCGACATAAAGGAAGACAAACAGAGTGGTGCGAAAGGAAAAGAGGGTGTTGCTAAAGAGAGAGTGAAGGATGCGCTGCTTATTGATCCTGCTTTGCTTGGTAAATTTTTTTTTTTTTTATGAACCCTTTATTTAAGAATTACCATTAGAACAATTAAACTAAATGTTTCTTAACAAAAGTTCTTAATCTACATTTATTACTAAAATACTCATTAAAAATTTTTAATGGAGTTCGATGGTTAATCATGCTCTAAGTATCTTTAGATCTCACTGATAAGAACTGACAAGTGACGTTTGTAAATTATAAACGAGTTCATTCTCGTTATCTTCGCCAATAGTTCTTACAAACAAATGGAAAAGCATATATTAATATTATCAACGAGAAGTTGGCCTATTGGCTAAAACTCTTGATTACTTAGTATTTAAGTGGCTAAATCTCAGTTCAGAATTTCGTAGTCATTCAGGAAAAATGTATTATTTGTTATGAACCAGATTGTGGATGGCTCATAACCAAGAGATTATGATTTTTAATCTTTCCATTTATCTATGACGGTGTAATCTCATATATAAAGAACCTCTATATTATGAATAAAGATAGACTTTTCCATTACTTTTATAACACGTTATCAGTACAAAACTCTAAATCCCTAAGCTAATACCCAAATCAAAAAACCCTAAAACCCTAACCCTAGCCGGCAATCCGACGAACCCTAAACTCCGGTCGCGTCTCTTGTTCCCGCATCTGTTCCAGCTCGCGTCCCCGATCAGCTTCAGCCCAAGGCGTTCCTGATCCTAGCTCAGACGTTCGCGACTCGAGAGCAGCTCCAGCACGCGACCTCTTCTTCGTTCGCGACAGCATCAGACAGCTCACGTCCGACGATCAAAGCATTCCCGATCAAGCAACAAAGGACATCTGCGACCTGATAGAAGCGACTCGATCCATTACAGCTCGCGTCCCGTTCGTGTCCAGCTCGCGGCTCAACTCCTTTGGTGGTCCGATTCAACAATCATCTAAGGTTAAAAGGTAATTCAAAACCTAAGAACCCATAATCGAATATGGATTGATTGATAAAGAATGAAACCCTAAAACCCAAATCTTTACGAAACAAAACCATAGGGTAATAGATGAAAAAATCCTAATTGAGTAAATCGAAGCTCTAAAAGTTCGATACCCCAAACCCTAAATCATGTTCCTACATGATTAAAACCCCAAATCGATTTTTACAAGTTAAAATCCGATAAACCCTAACCTTATATCTATAAACCCTAAATAATATAAGTATCAGAATTAATTATACTATAATTATCAAATCACATATTAAAACCCTAATCGAATATTTTGAAATCAAAACTGTTTCCAGTTTTGATCATTGAGGCTTTAAATCTGATTGAATCTGATGCTATGTTGCTAGAATTGTTTGACCGTTAAATTGATAGATTTATTTTCTCATCCTGCTTGGTTAATTGTTCATATGATTTAAAATTGTTTAAACCGACCAGCCTGTTAAAACATTGATTGAATCCGATAGGTTGCTAGCTTGCTTTGCTTATATAATCCGATAGGTTGATAGATTGATTGATGCTTACTTGTTTAAAATCCGAATGATCTGATTGCATGATTCTTGAGGTAATATCATCTGCTAGGATTGATAGTTTTGTAATCTGATATGTTTTAAATAGAAACCCTAATTAATCCGTATGATAGGTTATATTGATCTGATTTGGATGACTTTGAGAATTGAGAATCCCTATGCTAGCTTGATAGATTCATGATAAAATCTAATGTCTTGAGGTATAAGATTGTATGTCAAGTTCGATTAAATTGATTGATCTGATTATATGTTTTTGAGGTTTGATAAATTCAGATACAAGATAAATTATTTACACATGGTTTATGCTAAATACCAATCAGCCTTGAAACTGATTCATTGAAGTTCATGCTTGAATCTATATTCTAGTATTGCTAAAATCAGCCTTGAAACTGATTCATTGAAATTCATGCTTTAAATCTATATTCTAGTATTGCTAAAATCAGTCTTGAAACTGATTGAGTGATTAATAAATCTTTTTACTAGTCTTGCTAAAATCCATTGATTGTTAAACCCTAATTGCATGATTATTTGAATCCGTTTTTGCTAGTTTTGATAAACCATAATATTATGAGCACATAGAAATAATATTGCTGAGACTTGCTAAAAATTGACTGATTGATTAAATGCCTTTAAGATTGATAGTCTCATTGTCCTCACAAGATTGAAATCCGAATTGATTGTTTTTAAGAGTAAGACCCCATGAAAATTATACCTAAATATTGAGTGATATATGATTTGAGATGTCGAAAATCAACCTGGATTTTGCTGCCCTAAATCTCTCTGGAGATAATTATTTACGGTGGGCATTGGATACAAAGATTATCCTAAAGTCAAAAAGACTTGGTGAATGTATCATAGAAGGCAATAATGCCAATGAAGAAAATTGATACAGGGCAATATTAATTATTAGCCATCATCTTATTAAGAGTCACAAAGATCAGTATCTGACTATAGAGATTCCTCTAGACCTTTGGACAGAGTTAAAAATCGAGATATGATCACCAAAGAACGGTGTTATTACCAAAGGCCCTATTTGATTGGAGGAATCCCAAAATCCAGGACTATAAGTCCGTGGATGAGTCTATTGCTAGCTGGGAAAAAATAATGGATTACTGATGAGAAACAGTGAATTGAGACCTCCTGGATTAACCCCATTACCTGATACCAATAAGGCCGCAAAAGAAAAAAAAAGAGGTAACCATGTCCAGAATGATAGACCTCACGGTCATGGCCGTGGAGGGTGGAAAGGACGTGGCCATGGCCACTATAACACATTTGGCCGTAGGAATCACTATGGCAGAGGCCGTGGGTATCAACCCATTTTGAGCCATGGCCAAGGCAGTGGCCGTGGTATATCCTTTAAACCACAAAGCTCGACCAAATCAGTGTGCCATAGATGTGGAATGGGGAACCATTGGGCTAAGATATTAAGGACTCCCAAACATTTTTGTGACCTCTATCAAAGAGAGTCCGAAAGGGAAGAATCCTGAAACCCACTTGGTCTATAAAGATGGTGAAAATAATTTCGAACATGATCAAGATGATCTTATGGAATATGAGACTTATGATTGCCTAAAAGAATCAAGTTGATAATCTGATTTCGACATCAAACTTGTGTGATTGCTTTGCTTGTATGCTTTCTCTGATTTTTAGCTCCTTGAATTTATTTCTATTACATTATCTTGGTAGATTAAATGAATGAATGAATTTTTTATATGAGTACACTTAAAAACGCCAATATAAGTACTAAAGCAGTTATCGCCAGTCTGAAAGAAGACTATAGTATATTATTGCCTAAGGGTATGCATCTAGAAATCAGTGATGCCTTATATTCACCCAGCTCTAAGAGCAAGAGCAGCCTATTGAGTTTTAAAGATATAAGAATGAATGGTTTCCATATTGAAACAATGGGCGAAGGAAACAAAGAGTTCCTTCAGATATATGAATAAAATCGTCCAAGGCCATAATAAGTCCTAAAGACTATACCTGCATTCTCTACTGACCTAAACTATGCATAGATCAGTATGATAGAGGCTAAAAGCCTGCGAAAATATACACTTTATGGCATGACCGGATTGACCATCCTGGTCCAAACATGATGCGAAAATTGATATTCAAAAGGCACACATTAAAAGATAAGAAGAGTTATCCCAAAGAATCTCACGTGTGTAGCATGTACACAAGGGAAACTCATTAGGCCATCCCTAGTAAAACGGCTACGAGCCCTTTTTTCATAAATAAAGACTATATGTCAAGATAATACTGGTGAATATGTGTCTTCAAGCGTTTAAATGATTATGGTATGTCCATGGGGGTAAGTGTGGACAATTCTGTGATACATGTCCATACCAAGAACGGCTTGGCCGAAATCTTTTAAAACGCAAATAGCTGATTGATAGACCATAACTTATGAGATCAAAACTCCCATTCACAGCTTGGGCCACACGAAATTCACATGCACCTAAGTTAATACGCATCAGGCCATTTAGTGAGTGTAGATATCCCCTATCACAATTATTAACGGGTCAAGAGCCAGACATAAGACATTTGGATGTGCTGTCTATGTACTAATTGCTCCACCACAGAGAACTAAGATGGGACCTCAAAAGGAGGATGGGGATATATGTTGGATATGATTCTCCCAAAATAATAAAGTACTTTGAGCCAACTATGGGTGATTATATTTGAGGCCAGGTACACGGATTATTTTAAGACCAGAAGGAGAAAAAAAAAAATAAAGCTGGTAAAAGAATGGTAAAAGAAATAGAATGGAATCAACCATCAATGTCTTGGCAAGATCCTCTGACTAAAGAATGTGAAATAGACGTCCAAAGATTATACATTTACAAAGCTAGCTAATCAAATGCCAGACACATTTGCTGACCCGAAAAAGAATGACTAAGTCATATATAAAAAAGCTTGTAAAGCACCAACGAATTTGATGTCCAAGAAGAGACACAGTCAAGTTGCTACAGAGTCTGGACAACGTATGAAACGTGGTAGACCAAATAGGTTCCAAAAGATAAGAATCCTCGGAAACAAAAGAAAGGTGCAGAGAATGATAATCAAAATCCAAATCCGAGGTTACTAAGGAAACCATCCCAGACATGGAGATAAGGCCGACCGGCTCTAAGGTACAGGTACCAAACAATATAGCTTGGGACGCCAAGCTGCAAAGTATTAAAGGTCTTGATGATAATGAATCTCAATCGATTATATCATGTCTGGAATATAATGGAACCAATAATGAATGTCGACATAAGGTTATTTATTTGCATACAAGGTAGCACTTGAATTTATGAATATAAGCGAGGATCATGAATCCACGTCAATATAAGAGTGCGCACTCGTAGAACAGATTGGATTGAATGGAAACGTGGGATTAAATAGCTTAAGGAAGAAAGACGTATTTGGCCATATGATTAAGCGGCCATATGATGTTAAAACCAGTGGATATAAATGAGTCTTGTGAGGAATAGAAATCGTGAGATATAAAGCTGATGTTGCACAAGGATTCTCACAAAGACCAGTAATAGATTATGAAGAGACATACTCCCATGTGGTGGATGCAAAGACTTTTAGATTTCTCATAAGCCTGGCTATATAAGAGAGAAAATTAGACTTGCAGCAAGTTGATGTAGTGACTGCATATTTATATGGTCCACTGGATAATGAAAGTACTAGAGGGTATTGAGCTGAAAGTACAGCAAGTTCTCGAGAACAATATTGATAATCATCAAAGTATATGATCTGAATATCCTAGGAACCTCTAGATACAATTTCCCAAACAGTTGAATATCTCAAGAAAGAGTTTGAGATGAAAGATCTTGGAAAACAAAGTTTTGTTTGGGATTACAGTTTGAGTACATTAATAATGAAATCCTTGTGCATCAAATAGTATATACAGAAAAGGGTACTCAAGAGATTTAATATGGACCAGTCTCACCCATTATCTAGTACATGGGCGTGAGATCACTTGTTTTGGACACTGATCCATTCAGTCCAAAGGTGGACGATAAAGAAGTCCATTTAGTCCTGAGATGGACGATGCAAAAGTCTTGTTTTAGACACTGATCTGATTGGTCCATAAGAAAGACGATGAAGAAGCCTTTGATTTTGGTTTATTTTATACTAACCAGCCCAAAGAGGGGTTATTTGGTTTTGTTGATTTATTTTCAGATAGGGTTTTACACATGGTGGTACACGCATATCACAGCAGCATCATCCAAGATTTTGTGTGTGTGTATTTGAGGTCGATGATTCAATATGTTCGATCAGATTGTGGCATGGCCGATGGTAAAGAAGAACCAACTATCATGTTAGAGGACGAATCAGATTCTGCCCAAGATCTTCATCACCCACGGATTGCAGAAAATTGGAGAGGTCCAAGGAACCTTCAGTAATGTCCAAATCATGGGGAGTAATGTGTGTTGTACTCTTTTTCCTTCACCAAAGTTTTGTCTCAATTGGGTTTTTATGGTAAGGTTTTAATAAGGCAATATTAAAACACATTACAAGCTCTAAATGGTTATGGCATCCAAGGGGGAGTGTTATGAACCAGATTGTGGAAGGCTCATAACCAAAAGATTATGATATGTAATCTTTCCATTTATCTATGACGGTGTAATCTGCTATACAAAGAACCTTTATGTTATGAATAATGATAGATTTTTTCATTACTTTTATAACATTATTTGATGATTGTGAAAATAGCAGATTTTACCAAAAGAATAGCAAAATGAGATTATAATTTTTTTTTTTAAAAAACATTTTAAAAGGTTTTCAACTTTTCATAATAAAATATTTTTGGATTCTTTTCTACATGACAGCTGGAAAAACAAAAAAAAACATAAAATTAAGGAGAACCGAAATAAACCACAACCACATCCCTTCTACTAAACCGGGTTAGCCTTAATCCTAACACGAAGAGGACACAAACAACAAAACAGAAGCCATTTGCCGACAAATCTGCCGGAGCTTTACCGAAGAGAAGCCACATAGACTAAGAAAGCCGCCGCCAGAGTTCCGAAGAGAAAAGCCAATACGAAAGAGCAACGTCCGAAGGAGATCTGAGAAACTGGAGAAGAGAAGGAGAGGCGAGACCACAACCATCACCAAAACGAGGACGGAGAAGTCACCGGATCTAAAGAACACAAAAGAAAAGGAGTAAAAGCGCAGGGACCAGAGGAGAAAAACATATCAGACCGAATTTTCCTGTTCGAGAGGATAGGTCGAGACCTCACCCCTCCACCGACTCGTCTTCACAGCCACAGAGAACCCTAACCTTAGAAGAAACTTCACCCCTTCGCCACCGTCCTCAAAGCAAACCGCAAATCAAGGAGATACCCGTGGTTTCGTTCTGTAGCAAAGCCCGCCCCTATGTTACGCCTCGTCATCGATGGACCTCCACCGCCTCGCCGTTAGACCAGAATGGCACGACCGCCATGGATCTTCTGGAAAGTAACGAGGAGACCTAGGGGAACACGACTCAGATCCGCCCCCACGATTCGGAGGCGTGAGGTCCTTACCGCCGCACCACCATAACACCATCCGACGCCTCAGATATAGAACACCATAGCCACCAGGAAGAGAAAAGGACCGCTATTTAAGGACATGGTTGGCTGGAAAACAGAGAAGAGAAAGAAAAAGGTAAGAAACGAGCCCTCTCACGGCCTCCGGTGAAAACCGGCACCGGAGAGGCAAAAAACGGTGGAGATTTTCCATGGTCATAGATTTCCATATTTCATTCCTTAAATGTAATTCATGACCATTAAATTTGGAATAAAATCTTAGAAACTATTATTGAGATATGACTACTTGGACATACATAAGATAAACACGTGAGTTTTCCTGGGTGTGAAGATATAAATCAAATTCATCCATAAATATAATCTTTCTTTGACATTACAATTACATATAGAATTCAACATTTTAATAAGATTTTTGTACTAAAATGATATCTTTACCATATGTACTCGAAGTTCGGTTGGTGACTGGGTGAACAAAATAAAAGATTAAATAGAAGTCAAAGATACGAAATTAAAAAAAAAGGGAAATTAAGTTAAAGATTTGAAAAGTTAATGAATGGTAAAAAACAGGATAAAACCTATACAGTTTGTTACGTGTCCTAACTCTATCCTTTAGAACTGAACAAAATTCGCCATGAACCAAGAGAAGTACAATCCAGTGAATCACTGTAAGATAATCAGACGCCGCACACAATCATCGACGACCTCCTTAACGTATGTAGGAGGAAACTTAGAGATGCCTCCCATCGATCTCATCATCGAGATACTCCAGAGACTACCAGCAAAAACCATTGCGAAATTGCGTTGCGTCTCGAAGCAATGGGGTTCCTTACTTAGCAATCCAGATTTCACGAAATCATTCCTGACATGTTCGTCAACTCGGCCACGTCTTCTGTTCACGTTCGAATTCGGCGGCAAGTGGCATTTCTTCTCGTCCCCTCAGCCTCGAAATGTCGATGAGCAGATTGTAATAGCAGATTATCATATGGGTTTCTCTGGAGATTGGTACAAGGAAATTTGTCAGTCCGCCAACGGGTTTATCTATCTATACGATAAGCAGATGTTTAAGGAAAAAATTGAAAGGGTTCCTGTGATATGTAACCCTAGCACGGGTCAGAAGGTACATTTACCTATAGTGATAGCCAAGAATAACGACCTGAGAAGCTTTTTGGGGTATGATCCGATCGAGAATCAACTCAAGGTTTTGTGCATGGCTGTGGCGAAGTATAATCAACAAACTAACTCCAGAGAACATAAAGTTTTGACGTTAGGGAAAGGAAAACCATCGTGGAGAAATATCGAATGTTTGTTTCCGCATTTTCCTGAGAATTACAAAAATGGGATATGCATCAACGGGATTTTGTATTACATAGCTAGGAGCAATTTGAATACAGTGATAGCATGCTTTGATGTTAAGTACGAGAAATTTAGGTTTATACAAATAGATGAAGAGAGCTCTATCTTGACTTGGTTCTTGACGTTGATAAATTACAAGGGAAAGTTAGCTGCCCTAGTCTTTGATCAAAGTCTCCATGATCAGTTATGGGTTCTAGATGATCCTGAGAATGAGAAATGGTCGAAGCATATCTTTCATTTGCCAACTGCCGCTTTTGTGGTCATAAGATCAATTTGGGCAACTGATTCAGGTGAGATTGTTTGGGCGCCAAGTCGTTGGACCTATCCATTCTATGTCTTCTACTACAATATGGAGAGACAGAGTGTTAGAAGATTTGAGATCAAAGGAATTGAAGAGAAGGCGTTGATGGGTCATTATCGCCCTGAAGCAATCTTCACCTTCACAAACCATATCGAGAATGTGATGTTTCTGTAATAAATCTGTGGCTGATCGCGGTTTTTTATTTCTCTCCTTTTTTGTTGTTCTCTTGTTTGTTTCTTTTCTTCAGTTGATCATTTATGTATCTGAATGTTTGATTTGATTGTTAAACTATATAATCTAATCTCTCCTTAATACATTTACATAAGTTAGTTATTTATGTTATTACACAAAGAGTTGTAACTCTTCATGTTGTGTCCTTTAAGTATAACGAGTTGTGTCTCTTATACTTGTAATGATTCGATCTATATATAAAGATCAATCATTTGTTGTAAACAATATCACATAATCTCAATAATACAAAAGTATTTTTAGAAAAGTTTATAAGCCTGAAACGTCTATCTTATTCTTTCTCTCGAACTCGTGTGTAACACACTATGATCGTTGTGTAACACAAGCGGTTGGTAAAAGATTAACATGGTATCAGAGCTTTACGTTTGAGAGGATGAAGAATAAAGCACTAGTAAGAGAAACACTTGGCGTGGAGAAAAGGAGGCTAGAGGATTTTGGCATACGATTTCGTAACCACACGAAACGATGAAGAATCAAGTAATCCCCATATTTGATGGAGAGAAGTACGACTTCTGGAGCATTAAGATGACAACCATTCTCAAGACCAGGAAGTTATGGTGTGTAGTTGAAGAAGGCGTAAGAGCCCCACCAGCACAAGTGGATGGAACCGCTGAAACAGCAAGGGCAAGATCGCTTAGAGAAGAAGCGATGATGAACGATACATTGGTTTTGCAAATTTTGCAAACTGCCGTATCGGATCATATCTTCTCACGGATTGCAGCAGCATCAACATCCAAAGAGGCGTGGGATGCATTGAAGGAAGAGTATGAAGGCTCTCCTCAAGTTCGTTTGATTAAACTTCAAATGTTGCGAAGGGAGTATGAGAATCTAAAGATGTATGAGAATGAAGACATTAAGGTCTTCACGGATAAGATAGTTGAATTGGCAAATCAATTAACTTATCATGGTGAACAGAAGACAGATGTTCAACTCATACAGAAGATACTCATTTCTCTCCCAGCCAAGTTTGATAGCATAGTCAGTGTGTTGGAGCAAACAAGCGATTTGACTTCAACAAAGATGGCAGAGTTGATCGGGATTTTGAAGGCTCATGAAGCAAGGCTGGCTGCAAGAGAAGAAAGCACAAGTGAAGGAGCATCCGATGCTCGTGTTAGACACCAAAATTCTGGTGTCACACAAGACAACTCAAAGCGCCGAGGAGGCAAGAAGTGGTGTGGTTACTGCAAGAAGAACAACCATACCGAGAGCGAGTGTTTAAGGAAACATAGGAAGGATGATCCAAAGAAGGATCAGAGAAGTAACAAAGAGTGTTACAATTGTGGCAAGTTAGGCCACTTTGCAAATCAATGCTACTCAAAGAAAAAAGAGATGGCACATGTAAGTCTCGAAGAAGACTTGAATGAAGATCACATGTTGTTCAGTGCAAGCAAAGCAGCAACAACAGTGATGGAAGATGTCTGGTCAGTAGATAGTGGAGCAACTAATCATATGACAAAGGAGGAGAGTTACTTCTCAAGGCTTGATAGGAGTATCAAGGTTCCAATAAAGATTGGAAATGGAAGCACAGTCATGACAGCCGGTAAAGGAGATATTACCATCATGACTAAAGGTGGCAAGAGGACCATCAGAAATGTGTTCTTGGTTCCGGGTTTGGCAAAGAATTTGTTGAGTGTTCCACAAATTGTTTCAAGCGGATACCGGGTGAGATTCCAAGAGAAGAGATGCATCATAGACGATGCAAAAAGAAGGAGGATAATGGATATCCCAATGACTCACAAAAGCTATCGAATCAGGATGAGTTCGGCTCAGGTAGAAGAAGCCATGAGCGCTAGTGAGCAAGGAAAGATGGAGACATGGCACAAGAGACTTGGTCATGTAGGCGACAAAAGGTTACAACAAATGCAAGAAAAAGACTTGGTAAAGGGATTACCAAAGTTTAAAGTCAAGAAGGAAGCGTGTGAGGCGTGTAGACTTGGAAAGCAATCACGCAAAAGCTTCCCAAAGGAATCTCAAACTAAGACAAGATAAAAGCTTGAGATTGTACATACGGATGTATGTGGGCTGATGCAGCACCAGTCTGTTGATGAAAGCAGATACTTTTTGATATTCATGGATGATCATACTCACATGTGTTGGGTATACTTCATGAAGCAAAAGTCAGAGACATTCTCATTGTTCAAGAAGTTCAAAGCAATGGTGGAGAAGCAATCGAATTGTACCATCAAGACGCTAGATCAGATGGAGGTGGTGAGTTCACTTCACGAGAATTCAACCAGTTCTGTGAAGAAGAAGGAATCAATAAGCAAGTCACCTTGCCTTATTCACCACAACAAAATGGTTCAGCGGAGCACATGAATATGACCTTGGTGGAGATGGCTAGATCGATGTTGGCAGAGGAAGACTTACCGCTCAAGTTATGGGCAGAAGCGGTATACACTGCCTCATATCTTCAAAACCGTCTGCCATCAAAGGCAATAGAAGAAGATGTCCCTCCTATAGAGAAGTGGTGTGGACACAAGCCATATGTGTCACACATGAGAATGTTTGGTAGCATATGCTACATACATGTCCCGGATCAAAAGAGGAGGAAGCTAGACGTCAAGGCAGAGCGTGGAGTCTTTGTTGGATATAGCAACCAATCCAAAGGCTATAGAGTTCTCATATTGGAGAATGAGAAGATTGAAGTATCAAGAGATGTCGAGTTTGAAGAAAGCAAAAAATGGGATTGGAAAAGGCAAGAAGAAGTGAGGAAGACATTGGAGTTGTCTATGGAAGACTCTCACTCGCCTGAGGAACAAACGGAAGGTACGTCCAGTCCTGAGGAACAAACAGAAGGTACATCCAGTCCTGAGGAACAATCCGGAGGTACCTTCAGTCTTTTTTTCATTCAAAATGATGATCATGATACTAGTAGTGGAGATGAAGAAGCTTCTGAGGCACCAAGGAAGTTCAGGTCCATGGTTGATATCATGGAAAGGGCACCGAGAGTAGAGCTTGATAAAGCAGCGCAAGCGATAGAAGCTTGTCTTCATGCACATGAAGAACCATACACTTATGATGAAGCGTGTGGTACCAAGGAATGGAGAGAGGCGATGAATGAGGAAATAGCCATGATTGAGAAGAACAAGACTTGGAAACTAGTGGACAAGCCAAAGAAGAAGAATGTGATAAGTGTGAAGTGGATCTACAAGATCAAGACCGATGCAAACGGCAATCACATCAAGCACAAGGCGCGGCTAGTTGCAAGAGGGTTCTCTCAAGAGTATGGTGTCGACTACCTTGAGACGTTTGCCCCTGTCTCAAGACATGATACAATACAAGCCATACTTGCCTATGCGGCTCAAATGAAGTGGCGATTGTATCAGATGGATATGAAGTCAGCCTTTCTCAATGGCGACCTAAAGGAAGAAGTGTATGTCACACAACCGCCTGGGTATGTGACACATGGGAAGGAACACAAGGTATTAAGACTACACAAAGTTTTATATGGTTTAAAGCAAGCCCCAAGGGCATGGTATGGAAGGATAGATTCATACTTTCTTCAAAACGGTTTTGAGAGAAGTATGAACGATGCGGCCTTATACATCATGAAGCAAGGAAGAGATGTGTTGATCGTGAGTCTATATGTGGATGATATAATCATCACAGGAAGCAACATTAAGAGCATCAACACATTCAAGAAAAACATGAACAAAGAATTCGAGATGGTGGATCTTGGATTGTTGAACTACTTTCTTGTAATAGAAGTAATTCAAGACGATGGAGGCATATTTCTTTCACAAGAAAAGTATGCAAACAAACTTGTAGACAAGTTTGGGATGTGAGACAACAAGAGTGTAAGCAATCCACTTACACCACAAGGAAAAATGAGTTGAGGATGACAAGGAGTATGGAGATCTGACTAAGTATAGAAGCATCGTTGGAGGGCTTTTGTACTTGTGTGCATCAAGACCTGATGTGGTGTATGCAAGTGCAAGATACATGTCATCACCTCGCATGAAGCACTAACAAGAAGCCAAAAGGGTGTTAAGATATGTCAAAGAAACATCAAGCTTTGGGGTGTACTTCACAAGCGTGAAAGAACCAAAACTTGTAGGCTACATGGACCGAGATTGGGGTGGTTCTAAGGAAGACAAGAAAAGCACTTCAGGTTATGTGTTTACTCTTGGTTCAACCATGTTTTGTTGGCAATCAAGCAAGCAACAAACAGCGCAATCAACGGCTGAGGCGGAGTACATAGCCATGTGTGCAGCAGCAAATCAAGCCGTGTGGTTACAAAGACTATTTGAAGATTTTTGTCAGAAGTTTGAAGGAGGCATTCCGATCTTATGTGACAACAAATCAGCAATAGCAATTGGGAAGAATCCGGTGCAACACAGAAGGACGAAGCACATAGAGATCAAGTACCATTTCGTGAGGGAAGCTGAGCAAAAAGGAATCATTGAACTGGAGTATTGCAAAGGGGATGATCAACTAGCAGACATTCTCACAAAGACATTGAGCGGTTCAAGGTTTGAAGATCTAAGGAAGCAGCTTGGAGTCAAGTCGAGATATGATTAAGGAGGAGTGTTAAACTATATAATCTAATCTCTCCTTAATACATTTACATAAGTTAGCTATTTATGTTATTACACAAAGAGTTGTAACTCTTCATGTTGTGTCCTTTAAGTATAAAGAGTTGTGTCTCTTATACTTGTAATGATTCGATCTCTATATAAAGATCAATCATTTGTTGTAAACAATATCACATAATCTCAATAATACAAAAGTTTATAAGCCTGAAACGTATCTTATTATTTCTCTCGAACTCGTGTGTAACACACTGTGATCGTTGTGTAACACAAGCGATTGGTAAAAGATTAACATTGATTACTTGTGTATTTTCTGGTGCTTAACTCTCAACGACATTGATCTCTTATTCTTTTCATGCTACTGCGTTTTTTATATGCATGTATATCACTTACAGATTACGTAAATTTGAGAAACAAATTTTACACAGAAGTAGATACGCCACATCTCGTTAATCCTCGCGACTCGTGAGCTGTGCGTTTTTGGCGATACCAATAAGGAAGAATGATTGAAGGTTCTTTTGCAGCCTTTTAGGAGCCATTGGTACAAATGGAGTTGCAGATGGTGAGGAAGTCTTTCTTTGTCTTATCTTTCAGTAACCATATTGAGAATCCGACGTTGGTGAATTGACTTGCTAGATCAAAATTGCAACAAACAATCAACTTTCATGTATAATCAATTTCAGCTGCAAAAGTTCATATACTTTTATATATTTTCAATGGCGCGGCATGCATTAAAGTCATCCGCATTGGAAGTCAACATGAGTTTCTTAGAAACTAATACTAATATAATTTTGAGAAATTCATGTGAAAATTAATTAATACTATTTCCAAAGAACTGATCAGTAAATCTTTTTAATTTTCATGCATTTTTAATAATGATAAATTCTAAACTTAAAAAAAAAGACATGCCATACTTGTTTCACTAACAATGCATCATTAAACCCTAGAGAGAGAGAGAGCTTTGTTGCTTGGAGATTTTTCTTTTCTTACGGTGATTCATTTTTTTGTGTCATCCACATAAACATACTCGATAAGACTCTGGTAACCAAGCTAGAGAGTCAGTGTCTATGTAGAAAAAGTAGGACTGACGTTTTCGAGCATCACGTGCGAATTTGTCTGTCCTTGTATTTTGAGTCCTAGGTATGTACACTACAACAAAACATCGACATACTGAGGGAAAAAACCGTCGGTATGTCGTCGGAATAACGTTATTCCGACGACATACCGACGAAACAAGTCCTCGGAAATAACTCCTCGGAAGTTCCATTTTCCTCGGAAATCCCTCGGAATTTTTCGACGGAATTCCGAGGAAACAAATTTCCGAGGAAACTCCGAGGACCACCAGTTCGTCGGAAAGCTCCTCGGAATATACCGAGGGAGAACGTCCTCGGAATTTACCTCGGAAGTTCCGACGAAATGTTCCTCGGAATTTTCATCGGGAAATTCCGAGGAAATGAACCCTCGGAAAATTCCGAGGAACAAGAGTCCCTCGGTATATTCCGAGGAACACGTCCCTCGGTATATTCCGAGGGTTCATTTCCTCGGAATTTGAACCCTCGGAAAATTCTGAGGAACTAGTCCCTCGGTATATTCCGAGGGTTTATTTCCTCGGAATTTTAAAAAAATTAATTTTTTTTTTTAAAATAAAATTTTTGAAATTTAAATTCGAAAATATAAAATTAAAATTAAAATTAAAATTAAAATTAAAATTGAAATCATATTAGTTAATATTCAAAGTTGTACAAATAAAAATAAAACATTCCGAGTTTTAGAAAAAAAAAAACTACGGGTCTGGCACGTCCGGGAACACCTCGTTCGGGTACATCCTCTGCATCATCTCCATCATTTGCTGGTTCAACCTCCTCTGTGCCTCATAGCCCGCCTGTTGAGCCGCCATCTGGGTCTCCAACAAAGATATGCGATCATCCTTGTCCTTCAACTGAGCCGTAAGTACTTCTGGATCAACAAAGGGCGGTGGTGCAGAAGAAGGAGGAACCGACCGGGTGCGACGACCCAAACCGACCAAACGTCCCTTCTTCTTTGGAACCGACTGAAATAGAAAATAGCCAAATTTAAATCAAGAAATAAATGAATTAAACTTTAAAAAAAAAAGAACTTACAGATTCAACGATTTCGTTGATTCGAAACGTTGATTCGAAACCGGGACAAGTTGGTCGAAGCCGTCGAAGCGTCATCCTCGGTTTGAAGCTGAGACACTTCGTCCTGCACTTAAGTTTGGACCAGGGTGACCACTTCCCTCACAAGACCGTCATCAATCTGGCCGGTCTTCTTGTTGGTATACGCCCTCTTCATTAGGGCGAGATCATCAACCGGCTCGCCATCATTTTCTTCCGCCTTGAAAAAAATATAAATTAAAGAAACATTATAAATTAGAAGAAATGCACAAAAAAAATAAAATTTCAAAACTTAAATAATTGAAGAAAAAGCGACTGAACTTACCATGCGATCTCCCAGAGAGGCAATAGATTGAGCACCCAAGTTATGCTTGAATACGCCATTCCCTTTACGGTCGCTCCTGCGGTTGGTGGAAGAAGTTTCTTTCGTCTCTTCCTTATCCCAATGCGCACACAATTCCATCCAAACCGTGTTGTTTATCGACTTTGGGACCTTTTAATAAAAAAATAAAAGAAAATTGTAAATAAATTAAAAAATCATTTAATAAATTTAAAAAATTGTTTAATAAATTAAAAACAAACCTTGTTGATTTCCCACTTCTTCTTCCACTCGTGGATCTGCTTCCCATAGTTGTCCATAACTTTATGGACGAAGTGGTGATAGATAAAGAGCGTCTCATCGGAATTTCAGTTGAACTCTTGCTGAAAAAAAAACACAATTAGTAGAAAATTTATATTAAAGATTAAAAATATAAGTAAAAAATTAGAATACTTACCGCAAACTGACGAAACCACAGATGCTGCTTGTCGGTAGGGAAGTGAGTGAAAGTCGGATGTCCCCTGTCGAGGGCCGAGTACATCATACGGTTGATCCATGCGCTGATCCCGTTCCCGGATCGGTTGAACCTAATAAAAAGAACAAACGGTTAATAATGAATCAAATTTTAAAGAAAAAAAATATGTTTAATTACCATGTTTGACCCCGTCCATGTGGATACGGAGTGAGATAGGGAATATGGTCACGACCGGGCTGTCGAACCAACTCCGCAACACTCATCACTCCCGGAGGACCCGGAGGAGCAGGAGCGGGTGCAGCAGCGGGAGCGAGAGGAGCAGGAGCGGGTGCAGCAGAGGGAGATGTATGGTAGGAGCTGTGGGACGAAGGAGAATCCTGAAAATGGCTGGAATCCCGAAACTAGGTCCCCGTACCACCACGACCACGACGCTGTCGAGGTCGGGTCTGATCATCATGAGACCTGTAAATTAAAAAAAAATATTTAATAAATATAGAAATATATAAATTAATTTTTTTTTTAAATCCAAAATAATAGTTTTTAATCACAAAAAAAGTTTTATAGATATTAAAAATGTTTAATAAATATATAAAAATAGTTCTAATAAAAAAAAATAGTTTTAATAAATAAAAAATAGTTTAATAATTACAAAAATAGTTTTAATAATATTAAAAATGTTTAATAAATATAGAAATTTATATAATATAAATATAGATTTTTTTTAAAAAAAAATCCCAAATAATAGTTTTTAATCACAAAAAAAGTTTTATAGATATTAAAAATGTTTAATAAATATATAAAAATAGTTCTAATAAACAAAAAATAGTTTTAATAAATAAAAAATAGTTTAATAATTACAAAAAATGGTTTTAATAATATTAAAAATGTTTAATAAATATAGAAATTTATATATATATATATATTTTTTTTTTTAAATCCCAAATAATAGTTTTTAATCACAAAAAAAGTTTTATAGATATTAAAAATGTTTTGTAAAATCCAAAAAATCAAATTTATATACAAAAAACGTTTTGTAAAATCCAAAAAATCGAATTTATATACAAAAATCGTTTTGTAAAATACAAAAATCGAATTTATACACAAAAATCGAATTTATATACAAAAATCAATTTTATAAATACAAAAATAATAAAAAATTTATAAAAAAATTCTAAATCAATTCAACAAAACAAATTATTCAACCAAATCACAATTCTATACCTATTATACAACCAAATCACAATCCTAACCAATCACCCTAACAAAAATCTATCAAATCTACACAAAAACCTAACAAATAGAACCTAAGAGAGTGGGATATGGTCCTTACATGATTTGTGTAAGAGAAGGGGGAGATCGCCGGAGATATCGTCGGAGAGAAGGTGGAGATCGCCGGAGAGGAGAGAGGAGCCGCGCAGAGGAAGAAGAGAGAAATGGGGAAGAAGAAGCGGCTCGTGGTTATAAAACCTAGGGTCCGACGGATAGTTTCCGTCGGAATTTCCTCGGAATTCCGATTTCAATTTTCGCGAAATATTTGCCCGGTTAAATGAAAATATTTCGAGGAAATTCCGACGGATACATAAATATCCGTCGGAATTCCGGCGGAATATTCCGAGGAATTTCCGAGGAACTAGTGTTTGGGGTTTCAAAACATCGATTTTTTTGCCGTATTTCATTTCTTATACAATTGTAATGCATACCATTGAAGATTCTTTGTATAGATGATCATAAACCATGAAATAACAAAATTTCAAAACGAATTGTAAGTATTCCCTTTACCGTTCATTAAAGTGTATAAGTGTTTCTCTTATGTTGTGGAGATTTCGTTCATACAATCGGAAAAGTGTTTATTATAGGGTAAGGAACAAATTTTTGACTTCATAATCAGTCTAAGACACTTAATAAGGGTTATATAAGTGTTATTCAAATCGCAAAACGTTGTTTTCGCTTTAAAAACCCTACTTCCTCAGAATTTCCTCGGAATATTCCGAGGAAATTCCGGGAAAACCCTTATCTTCCTCGGAATTCCCTCGGAATATTCCGAGGAATTTTCGAGGAACTAGTGTTTGGGGTTTCAACACATCGATTTTTTTTGCCGTATTTCATTTCTTATACAATTGTAATGCATATCATTGAGGATTCTTTGTATAGATGATCATAAACCATGAAATAACAAAATTTCAAAACGAATTGTAAGTATTCCCTTTACCGTTTATTAAAGTGTATAAGTGTTTCTCTTATGTTGTGGGGATTTCGTTCATACAATCGGAAAAATGTTTATTATAGGGTAAGGAACAAATTTTTGACTTCATAATCAGTCTAAAACACTTAATAAGGGTTATATAAGTGTTATTCAAACCGCAAAACGTTGTTTTCGGTTTAAAAACCCTACTTCCTTGGAATTTCCTCGGAATATTCCGAGGAAATTCCGAGGAAACCCTTATCTTCCTCGGAATTCCGGCGGAATATTCCGAGGAATTTCCGAGGAACTAGTGTTTGGGGTTTCAAAACGTCGATTTTTTTACCGTATTTCATTTCTTATACAATTGTAATGCATACCATTGAGGATTCTTTGTATAGATGATCATAAACCATGAAATAACAAAATTTCAAAACGAATTGTAAGTATTCCCTTTACCGTTCATTAAAGTGTATAAGTGTTTCTCCTATGTTGTGGGGATTTCGTTCATACAATCGGAAAAGTGTTTATTATAGGGTAAGGAACAAATTTTTGACTTCATAATCAGTCTAAGACACTTAATAAGGGTTATATAAGTGTAATTCAAACCGCAAAACGTTGTTTTCGGTTTAAAAACCCTACTTTCTCGGAATTTCCTCGGAATATTCCGAGGAAATTCCGAGGAAACCCTTATCTTCTTCGGAATTCCGTCGGTATATTCCGAGGAATTTCCGAGGAACTAGTGTTTGGGGTTTCAACACATCGATTTTTTTTGCCGTATTTCATTTCTTATACAATTGTAATGCATACCATTGAGGATTCTTTGTATAGATGATCATAAACCATGAAATAACAAAATTTCAAAACGAATTGTAAGTATTCCCTTTACCGTTCATTAAAGTGTATAAGTGTTTCTCTTATGTTGTGGGGATTTCGTTCATACAATCGGAAAAGTGTTTATTATACGGTAAGGAACAAATTTTTGACTTCATAATCAGTCTAAGACACTTAATAAGGGTTATATAAGTGTTATTCAAACAGCAAAACGTTGTTTTCGGTTTAAAAACCCTACTTCCTCGGAATATTCCGAGGAATTTCCGAGGAACTAGTGTTTGGGGATTCAACACATCGATTTTTTTTGCCGTATTTCATTTCTTATACAATTGTAATGCATACCATTGAGGATTCTTTGTATAGATGATCATAAACCATGAAATAACAAAATTTCAAAACGAATTGTAAGTATTCCCTTTATCGTTCATTAAAGTGTATAAGTGTTTCTCTTATGTTGTGGGGATTTCGTTCATACAATCGGAAAAGTGTTTATTATAGGGTAAGGAACAAATTTTTGACTTCATAATCAGTGTAAGACACTTAATAAGGGTTATATAAGTGTTATTCAAACCGCAAAACGTTGTTTTCGGTTTAAAAACCCTACTTCCTCGGAATTTCCTTGGAATATTTCGAAGAAATTCCGAGGAAACCCTTATCTTCCTCGGAATTTCGTCGGAATATTCCAATAAAAAAAAAAGTCGATGCTAGTCTGCTTCCGAGTCATCATCACCAGATGAATCTGAATCTGGATCTTGGTGAAACTCTCCAATTACTGGTTCATCCTCTACGTGAACGACGGCTTCCTCTCCGAAGTCGGTTAAATCGACTACAAGGCCAACTCCAGCTAAATCTTCTGCTGCACTTAAGTTGCCGGATGTGCTTGGTTGTAGTGGGTCTTCCAGCTCAGAACTTTCCTGAACTCGGCCTCTCGGGTTGAGTCTTGTAACAATAACCCATGGATCATCTATGTTCCTTACCCGGGGGTACTTGATATAACAAACCTGTAACATTAAAAAAATTATTAGTAAAATTATAAATTAATACACATGATGATGAATCTAAGTAATTAACATTTAATTACCTGATCGGCCTGAGAAGCAAGAATGAAAGGATCATAATATTGCAGATTTCGCCTAGAATTTACTGATGTAACACCAAATGCATCTGTTCTCACACCTCGATCTAGAGTGTTGTCGTGCCAATCACAATAGAAAACAGTACAGCGCTATCCAACCATGCCCAAATACTTGATTTCCAAAATCTCATGTATGTGTCTGTAGTATACATCATCTCCTGATGCAGAGCAAACGCCAGCATCATAAGTCGTACTCGAACGTCTCCTCTTCTGAGTTGTGAATGCATATCCTCGAGTACAAAATCTCGGATATGACTTCACAACAAATTTTGGTCCAACGACCATCTCGCGTATCCAATCGTCAAATGTTTCACCTCTGGCCAAACCAGCAGACACTTATATTAATAGCACATATATATGTTATATCAATAAATGTGAATTAGTATAAATATGTGATAAATGATATTTTAATTTGTTTAAAGCACTCACATAAGTAAACATCCATCCAACAAATTCTCTCTGCTTCATTTCTTCTAGTTCGTCCTCTGTGGCGTATCTATATTCGAACCTCTTTTCTGCCATGAAAATCCTGTACATATGATGACGATAATGTAATTAATTAAGATTTAAATTTCAACTTGTTAAAATAAAAATTTGTAAGCTAATTTTTTTACCTCTCATATTGAAGAACATCTTCGCAGTTGGTGAGCAAATATGTTTGCAAATTACTGCGCTCCTGCTCAGTAAGTCGACGGTCCCTTGGTTTTCCGCTAAGTCGTCCAACGTCTGTGAAAATGTCTGGAACCGTAACATGATATGTTGCCCGTTCGCCTCTATCATCATGCCGAGCAGGTCTTCTGTTTTTGGTCTGAACTTCTGCTGGAAAGTAGTACTCGACAAAGTTTGAAGTTTCTTCATTGATCATCTGTGCGACTATAGAACCTTCCACCCTACTTAAATTTTTCACCATCTTCTTCAAATGGAACATATACCGCTCATACAGATACATCCATCTATACTGCACAGGACCACCAAGTTCCAATTCTCTTGCCAGGAGAATAACAAGATGCTCCATAACATCAAAAAATGTGGGAGGAAATATCTTCTCAAGGTTGCACTGAATCACGGCTATGTTAATCTTCAAATTTTCAATACCTTCAAGAGTCACTGATCTCGTGCATAAATCGCGGAAGAAACCACTTATCCCTGCAATTGCTTCATGAACATTTCGTGGTAATAGTTCCTTGAAGGCAAACGGAAGGAGGCGCTGCATCATTACATGGCAATCGTGGCTTTTCAAGCCAGTAAACTTTCCTTCCTTTCTGTCGATACAGTTACGCAAATTTGATGCGTAACCGTCTGGAAATTACACATCGTTTGAAATCCAATCAAAGAACGCATCTTTTCCCTCTGCATCAAGTCGGTATATGGGAAAAGGAGCCCTACCATTCTCATCAACATGAAGTTCTGAACGAGCACATATATCGACTAAATCCAATCTTGACTTCAAATTATCATTTGTTTTACCTTGAACATTAAGGACCGTGTTCATGAGATTGTCAAAAAAGTTCTTCTCAATATGCATGACATCTAAATTATGCCTTAGCAGATGATCCTCCCAGTATGGCAGATCCCAGAAAATACTTTTTTTTGTGCCAGTTATGTAGGTCTCCAACAGCATCTACCGGAAAACGCTCATGTCCACCGACGTCTGGCGTCCTTTCTGCACCAAAATCTCTTAGTTGTGTCTTCAAATCTTTCCCACAAATTTCCGGAGCTGGACTGTCAAACACCCTCTTGTTCTTCGTAAGTGATTTCTTGACCTTGATTTCCTTGTATTTTGTATTTAGGTCAGATAAAAATTGGGGAAAACTTGTAAATTGTAGACGAAAAGTTTAGTAGGATCTTAGTAAGCGAGATTGTGGTTTGAAATTGGGGAAAACATCTTGAAACTGTAGAATTGGTATAAATTGGAACAAAAACCAAGAGCTCGCGATTTTTATGGGTTCTTTCTTACTAGATCCAATTGGTTTTCCTGGTTTATTGTTTGTGATATGAAACCGAAATCTCTTTGACTGTTAGGATAAATGTAAACTGAAATGGAGTAGGTGATTTATTGAGTGAATGAAAGGTTTGAGATTAGGCAAAGTAATAATTCTAGTTGAATGAAGTGTCACTGGTTGTGTGTGTATTGGTTTTATTTTAATTGAGTGCTACTGTTGTGTATTAGTTTTGAATTGAAGCTTTATTGATGTTGGTAGGAGCAATTGAGTTGTTGTGATTAACATCTTGTACAGGGAATGAAGGGCCTAAAAAGAAAGCGTCCATCTACTGGAGGTGGAGTCTCCAGTAGAACTAGAGGTAGAAAGGCGGTATCAAATGGGAATGAGCCGGTTAGAGAAGAGAGTAATCCAGTGAGAGGAACGACTGTAGTTTCGCTCTCACTTGATACCGAAAGTGAAGGCATGTCTGATGTTTCCTCCAAGGTAATTTTTGCACTCATTTTAATCATTCATTTTAATCATTCATTTTATTAGTCTTACTTGTAAAAAATGACTGATACATATATATTTTGATTGCAGGAAAGGCAACCACCACAACCCCTTGAAATGTGCTTCGAGAACACACAGTACCTGAAGACTTGCAAGATTCAGACCAAGTGCCGTGTGAAGAAGACAGTTGATGTGATTAACGAACTTAAGGAGGAGGTCGTCTGGTTCACAAGCCAGCCTCAGTTTTGTCATTTCTTCCAAATGCCTGATGAAGAATTCCTGAAGCTCCAAGGAATGTGGATGTTACTGTTGCACACCATTCGTATTGAAAGAGAAGATGATGCATGGTTTGCGGTGAATGGTGTGTCCATCCGCTACTCTATGAGGGAGCATTCCCTCATCTCTGGCTTGGACTGCCATGAGTATCCGAGTGGACATTTGAAGCTCGGGGGTACTAAGTTTGTGGATTATTACTTCGGTAATAAGAAGAAGATCACCATAGAAGATGTGAAGCAGAAGCTGCAATCTATGGGGACGGCATGTAATGATAGATTGAAGATGGCTGTCCTGTTCTTCCTTGGTCGGGTTATTAGAGGAACGACGAAGGATTATGCAGCACTAGACCCGTTCATCTTAAGGATAATGGACGATTTGGATGTTTGCAGAAAATTTCCTTGGGGTCGTCTAACATTTGAGGATGCAATAAAGGAGATTAAGCATGTAATGGAGCTTCTGAACGGTGAAGTGCACCATGCAACCGGCTTTAATGGATTCATAATTCCATTAGAGGTAAAGCATACAATTTAGCATGAAGTAAATTTTTTGTTATTTATAACCGAAAATCTGACACTGTGACACTTCATTTGTGTAGGTTTTGGCTTTTGAGTGTATTCCTAAGCTGGGGAAAAATTTCGAATCTCTTCAGACGGCGCCAGTGGAGATTGTCCTAGGATGTGCAAGAGTCGGTTTACAAAGAGTAGCATGAAGGGTTATCCTTTGGAAGATATATATGCTGCGGTTGGAAAGACAAAGGTATATCTTTATTTCATTTAGTAGAAAATAGCAGAATATTTAAACTGATATTTCTGAATGTTTTATTTTCAGGTTATTAACAGTGTGTTGGTTCCAACGGTGGATGAGGAAACTTTGCTGGCTTGTATCATTGATCCAGAGCCAGAGTATCACTGTGAGGGTAGCACAAGTGATAGGTGGAACTACTAGCTAAATGTGAAGCAGAAGAAGATCTGGTGGAAAGAACTTTATGAGTCAGATGTTGCTACACGAAAGTTTACAAAGACGGAAGACAAAGAAAAGGTGACGATTGTAGAAGGTTCATCTTCTAATTCTGGTTTGGAGTCGATGTTGAAAGGTGGGGAAGAGAGGATTGTGAAGGCCATGGAAGAAGGATTTTCTGGAATTAATTTAACGGTAGTGACAAAGCTGGAGGCTATGAACTGGACGATGGATAAACGTGAGAAGAACCAGCGAGTTTTGAAGAAAAAGGCTAAGAAAATAGAAGACAGGTTGACTTCTATTGAAAGCAAGGGAAATGAGGATGAGGAAAATAGACAGTGGAATGATTTTGATTATGGTAGAGATCATGGGAAGGATAGAGAGATGGCTGAGGCAGAGAAGGATAAAGAGAAGGCTGAGACATGGAAGAAAAACAGTGAGAAGGGTGAGGAAGACGAGGAAAACAGTGGGAAAGATGAGGAAGACGAGGAAAATAGTGAGAAGGGTGAAGAAGAGGAAGAGCAAGAACCTGAAAAAGACAAAGAAAACAGTGACTCTGTTGAGAAAGGCGAAGAAAACGTGGAGGAATCAGATGAAGAAGATTCTCTGTTAAGGCTTCAAGAAAGAGTGAGAGTACAAGCGGAAGAATTTTGGAGGACAATTGATGATGAGTCTGGCGCTGAGAAAGAGGCTGAGAAAGAGGCTGAGGAAGAGGGTGAGAAAGAGGGTGAGAAAGAAGTTCAAGAAGAGAAAGAGGCTGAGAAAGAAGAATCCAAGGGAACTCCTACCTCTACCGGAGTAATAATCATTACACCACATGGTAGAACTAAGGCAGCAGCTGCGAGGAAAGCTATTCAGACTGAGATTGCTGAGCTAGCTGAGAAAGAGGCTGAGGTAGAAGCTATTCAGACAGAGCAAGAAGCTATTCAGACTGAGATTGCTGAGCTAGCTGAGAAAGAGGCTGAGGTAGAAGCTATTCAGACAGAGCAAGAAGCTATTCAGACTGCGATTGTTGAGAAAGAGGCTGAGGTTACTGAGAAAGATGCTGAGGTAGCTGAGAAAGAGGATCAAGATGTGGATGAAGAGGAGGAAAAAGCAGAGGAAAGTGACAAGAATCCTAATGTCGATCAAGATATGGAGGAAGAGGAGGAAAAAGCAGAGGAAAGTGAAGATAATCCTGTGGAGAGTCCCTCTGAGAAACAGACTGAGCTAGCTGAGAAGTCAGTTGAGGTAGAAGTAAAGACTAAGCGCAAGCCTAGGGTCAATGTCATTGCAGTGCCGTATGGCATTCCTAGAGCTGAGAGACTAGCAAAAATGAGAGCTGAAGCTGAAAAAAAGAAAGCTAAAGCTGAGAGACTAGCAAA